>NC_087344.1:139822785-140447785 GCF_030014295.1 Loxodonta africana
ATTGAACAATATCATTAATATCACACATAAGTGAAATTTTGCCGAAGACCATTCAAAAGCAGTTGTAGCAGCACATCAACAGGGAGCTGCCAGAAATTCAAGCTAGAATTCACAAGAGGACATGGAACAAGACATGATTGCTGATGTCAGAGGGATCTTGGCTGAAAACAGAGAATACCAGAAAGATATTTACCTGTGCTTTATTGACTATGCAAAGGCATTCAACTGCGTGGATCATAACAAATTATGAATAACATTGCGAAGAATGTTAAAACACTTAATTTTGCTCATGAGGAACCTGTATATAACCAAGAAGCAGTCATTTGAACAGAACGAGGGGATATTGAATGGTTTAAAATCAGAAAACGTAGGTGTCAAGGTTGTATCCTTTCACCGTACTTATTCAATCTGTAAACTAAGCAAATAATCCAAGGAGCTGGACTGTATGAAGAAGAACGGGCATCAGGATTGGAGGAAGACTCATTAACAACTTGCAATATGCAGACGATACAACCTTGCTTGCTAAAAGTGAAGAGGACTTAAGTGTTTACTGATGAAGATCAAAAACTACAACCTTCAGTATGAATTACACCTCAACATAAAGAAAACAAAAATTCTCACAAATGGACCAATAAGCAACATCATCATAAACAGAAAAAAATATTTAAGTTGTGAAGGATTTCATTTTACTTGGATCCACAATCAACGCCCAGGAAGCAGCAGTCAGGAAATCAAATGACGCATTGCAGTGGGCAAATCTGATGCAAAAGACCTCTTTTGAAGTGTTAAAAAGCAAAGTTGTTACTTTAAGAAATAAGGTGGGCCTGACCCAAGCCATGGTGTTTTCAATTGCCTCATATGCATGTGAAAGCTGGTCAATGAATAAGGAAGACCTAAGAAAAATCGATATATTTGAGATACGACATTGGTGAAGAACATTGAATATACCATGGACTGCCAGAAAAACCAAAACCAAACCCAGTGCCGTCGAGTTGATTCTGACCCATAGTGACCCTATAGGACAGAGTAGAACTACCCCATAGAGTTTCCAAGGAGCTCCCGGCAGATTTGAACTGCCAACCCTTTGGTTAGCAGCCATACCACTTAACCACTACACGACCAGGGTTTCCATGGACTGCCAGAAAAACAAATAAACCTTAGAAGAAGTACAGCCAGAATGCTCCTTAGAAGCAAGTATGTCTCACATACTTTGGACATGTTATCAGGAAGGACCAGACAGTCCCTGGAGAAGGACATCAGGCTTGGTAGAGGATCAGCGAAATACAGAAAAAAAAAAAAAAAACAGGAAGACCCTTAATGAGACGGATTGACACAGTGGCTGCGAAATCAGCTCAGCATAACAATGATTATCAGAATGGTGTAGAACAGGGCAGTGTTTTGTTCTGTTGTACATAAGGTAGCTATGACTCAGAACCCACTGGACAGCACCTAACAGCAACACGGACTAAGGAGCCCTAGTGGCGCAGTGGTTAAGTGCTTGGCTGCTAACCAAAAGTTTGCCATTCGAACCCATCAGCCGCTCCATGGAAGAAAGATGTGGCAGTCTGTTTCTACGAAGATTATAGCCTTGGAAACCCTATGGTGCTGTTCTACTCAGTCTTATAGGGTCGCTGTAAGTTGGAATTCCACTTCATGGCAATCGCTTTGGTTTTTTGGTATGAAATGACCTGTCTTGTGGACTTTTGCAAATGGTAGGGGATTTAATTCAATCTAACGAACTTATTAAGCATGGAATGTTAGCAAAGAACTTTTTCAGCAGTTTGGGGAATAAGGGATGATAATGATTCAATTCCTAGTCTCAGATGATTTTCAAACTAATCACACAACTCAACAATAAGATACCAGAAGTTCGAACAGTTTTGCGTTTCTCTTAGTCACAAACTTTGTCCCTGAGTCAGAGGTTTTTTGCAAATATTTGTTTATATCATCAAAATATTCTTACATAATTTTTGTTTTTTACACATATGTTCTATTAAACACGGTTACGTCCATTTTGGTAGATGATTTCCTTTTCTTATTTGCAACTTCTTCAGAGTAATCCCATTTGAGGAAGCCCTCAGCTTCTGCTCTATAGAATTGTTCCAGGGCCCACTCCATCTCACTGTCTCCTGGCAATTTAGTAAATAAGATTGACATCCATTTTGCTTTCATCGCTCCACCTTTGGATGGTACATTGTTCACTAAAGGTCATTCATGGTTGTCCTTTCACAAATAGAGAGTGGCTGCTTTTAAAATTTATTCAAGAAACACTTAAGTAATTGGGTTTTCTCAAGGTTGCAATAATAAAACTGTGTGACACAATGAGTGAAAATTATGATTGGTTCACAGTTGAACTTTTTCCTTAAAGAAGTATATAACACAATAGAAACAACAGCAAAACCACCTCATCACCTTTGGATGAAAATCACTATTCCTAAAACTGAAAGGAAATAGGATAACTGTAAAATTGTACAAAAATAAAATACAGCTCTATGTAAATTTGTATTTCCACAGAACCATGTCTCATACAGATAAGTTTTTAAAATAGAAAAGCAGTATGTAATATTTTCATAGGATACCTTGAGCCTAACTTTAAGAATAAGCTTG
The DNA here is from genome assembly GCF_030014295.1 of Loxodonta africana. Classification (NCBI taxonomy): domain Eukaryota; kingdom Metazoa; phylum Chordata; class Mammalia; order Proboscidea; family Elephantidae; genus Loxodonta; species Loxodonta africana. The sequence goes on from NC_087344.1 coordinate 139,825,393, forward strand.
AATCATCATTTGTCTTTGAGGTCTGGTACATGATCTGTAAAAGTTTCAAATTTTCTTTAAACACAATTTCTTTTTGCTTTAATCTCCATACTTTCATTTCAGAAAAGGAGTCGGTGATTGTCTATTTAGAAATTTGGCCTAGGAATATATCCTAGAGAAATAAGAGCTGTCACACGAATAGACATATGCACACCCACGTTCATTGCGGCATTGTTCACAATAGCAAAAAGATGGAAACAACCTAGGTGTCCATCAGCAGATGAATAGATAAACCATGGTACATACACACGATGGAATACTACACAACAGTCAAGAACAATGATGAATTTGTGAAGCATCTCACAAGATGCATGAATCTGGAGTGTGTTACGCTAAGTGAAATAAGTCAGTCACAAAAGGACAAATATCATATGAGACCACTACTATAAAACTCACGAAAAGGTTTATACACAAAAAGAAACAGTCTTTGATGGTTACTAGGGAGGGGAGGAATGGGAGGAAAAAACACTAAATAGACAATAGATACGTGGTAATTTTGGTGAAGGATAAGACAGTACACAATACTGGGGAAACCAGCATAACTTGTCCAGTGCAAGGTCATGGAAGCCCCATAGACACTTCCAAACTCCCTGAGGAATCCAATTACTGGGCTGAAGGCTGTGGGGACCATGGTCTTGGGGAACATCTAGCTCAATTGACATAAAATAGTTTATAAAGAAAATGTTCTGCATCCTACTTTGGTGAGTAGCATCTGGAGTCTTAAAAGCTTGTGAGTGGCCATCTAAGGTACTCTACTGGTCTTATCCTGTCTGGAGCAAGGGAGAATGAAGAAAACCAAAGGCACAAGGGCAAGATTAGTCCAAAGGACTAATGGATCACAGCTACCACAGCCTTCATCAGAATGAGTCCAGCACAACTAGGTGGTGCCTGGCTACCAACACTGACTGCCCTGACAGGGGTAAGAATACAATAACAATAGAGGGTCCCAGATATAGCTGGAGAAAAATGTACAACAAAATTCTAACTCACACACACACACACACAAAAAGACCAGACTTACTGGTCTGACAAAGACTGGCAAAACCCGGAGAGCACGGCCCCCGGAGACCCTTTTAGCTCAGTAATGAAGTCACTCCTGAGGTTCACCCTTCAGCCAAAGATTAGATAGGCACATAAAATAGAATGAGACTAAAGGGCACACCAGTGCAGGGGCAAGGACGACAAGGCAGGAAGGAGACAGGAAAGCTGGTAATGGGGAATGCAAGGTCGAGAAGGAAAGAATGTTGACAAGTCGTGGAGTTGGCAACCAATGCTACAAAACAATATGTGTATTAATTGTTTATTGAGAAACCAGTTTGTAAACCTTCGCCTAAAGTACAATTAAAAAAAAAAAAGGAAACTGAACATGTGGCATATTAATGTGAAGTTATTCAATTTAAAAAGTCTCCAATAAAAATATAATGACAAAAATGTCTCTGAAGATATTATGAGATGATAGCAATATTTTAAAAATTTATTGGAGTCTTAGAATATTTGGAATTAAATGAAAACTTCAGTTTTCTCCAATATACAACTAACTTGAACCTAAAAATATGAACTTCCTTCCCCTTACTCATTAACTTTTGTCCCATCTACGTATTTTAAGGAGATGAAATTCTCCAAGTTAGTATTAACTTGTAACCTTATTTTTTGTCTCAACAAGATGAAATGTTTTAAGTCCGTTGAGCAAAGCCCTCCAAATATTTATATCTTTATGTTATAGGTGTGTACACACATACATGCATATACGTACAGCCATATACTCATTCAGTGTGGTTCAATTCAAAAAAAGATGGCCGGAGAAAACTAAGCTCACTTAGCCACAATCCATTACTTTCTCGAAATGTATCTCCATCTATAAATGTATCTCCATCTGCATCCACTCCTCCTCCTTTCTTCCTCTCTCAGTGGAAGATAAATTATTCGTTTTTGTGTAAATCTCCTTTTTATTCCTACTCTGATAAGATCTCACTTCATTAGTTCTTTCTTTTTCTCTGCATTATTGCCAAACTCTCTTCTCTACTGATACTTTCACTTGAATATAAAACAGAAATATTTCCCATTAAAAAAATAAAAACTGCCTTATATCTTTCCCTATCTATGATCTTTTCCTTTTATAACCAAACTCCTTGAAAAGAAGTACATTTTTGCTATACCCACTTGTTGCTAGGTGCAGTCAGGTTGATCTCGACTCATAGTGACTCCACGTGACAGAGTAGAACTGCCCCACAGAATTTTCTAGGCTGAAATCTTTATGGAAGGAGGCCTGATTTCTCAGTGGTTAAGGGCTCAACTGGTTAATCACCAGCTACTCCACAGGAGAAAGTTGTGGCAGTTTGCTTCCGTAAAGATTTACAGCCTTGGGAACTCTGTGGGGCAGTTCTACTCTGTCCTATAGGGTCACTATCAGTCAGAATTGACTTGATGGCAATGGGTTTGGTTTGGTTTTAATCTTGATAGGAGCAGATTGCAAGGTCTTTGTCCTACAGAGATGTTGAGTGAGTTTGAACCACCAACTTTTTGCTTAACGGTTGTGCCACCAGGGCTCCTATGCCCACTAATGAAAAAAACTGTTGTGCCTGAGATTCTCGGTAACCTTTACATTTCCAAAACCATTTGACACACTTTTCCTTGAACTTACAGAGTTATTCGACACTTTTCACCAATACTTTCTTCTGAAACTCACTCCTCTAGTTCAAACTCATAATGTAAATTTCTATGATTACTGTTTCTGACAGTTTACTCTTTCCTCTGGCTTCTTAGTCTTCTTTCAATCTCATCTTTGACTACTTGTCCTCTAAAAAGTAGGAGTTCTTAAGAACCATGTACTCAGCAGTGTTGTTCTCTATATGTCTACAAAGATACAGCATTTGTATTTATATACGATTCCTGTATGAGCTCACTCACCCTCAGGGGTTCAACCCCCATTTATGTGCCAAAGACCACAAATGAATATTCCTGTGTCGTGAAGTCTCTGAAATGAGGAGCCACTTTATACAATTGACTACCAGACATTTCTACCTAGGTGCTCCATGTCATTTTAAAGTCACCATGACCAAAACCTTCCCCAGTATTTTCCTGATTATATATTCTCCATCACTGCTAATGTATCACATCTTATCTTGGTGGTAAATAGGTACCATCGGAAAAATTATTTTGCACGTTTAATTGTCCACTATGTAAAATTTTCCCATATGTAAAATTAAAGTATTATTAGCTTCAATAGTGTTTTATAAAGATTTTGAATCAGCTCTTATGCAATCTAGAATTATTGAGTGCTAATTACATAGAAAACCAAACCAAACCATTGTTGTCAAGTCGATTCTGACTCATAACGACCCTATAGGGCAGGGTAGAACTGCCTCATACGGTTTCCCAGCAGTGGATTCAAACTTCCGATTGCGTAGAAGGCACAACTGAATGAAGCAAGTACTAATACTATCCTCATTCTATAGCAGAGGAACTGGAGTCACAGTGAGGTTAAGCAAATTGCCCAAAGTTACCTAGGTACTTCATAGTCAGGCAGGATTTGAATCAGAGCCTGGACTTTTAATTGCTCCCTTGCTCTGGCTGTTTTTGTTTCATGTATGAAGCATGTGGCACAATCACTAAAAAAAAAAAATTGCCGTCAAGTCAATTCCAACTCATAGTGACCCTATAGGACAGAGTAGGACTGCCCCATAGGGTTTCTAAGGAGCACTGGTGGATTCGAACTGCCAGCCTTTTGGTTAGCAGTGGTAGCACTTAACCACTACACCATCAGGGTTTCCAAGGCACTTACTAAACCCATTGCCATCGAGTGGATTCCGACTCATAGTGACCTTATAGGACAGAGTAAAACTGTCCCATAGGGTTTCCAAGGAGCAGCTGGTCGATTCAAACTGCCAAACTTTCGGTTAGCAGCCTGAACTCTTAATCACTATGCCACCAGAGCTCTTAGTACTTATGTATCAAAATCACACAAGTGGGGAGGAGGACTGTAAATGCTCTGGAAATCTGAGTGTTAAAAAGCTCCCTGGTGAATCTAATGTATAAACCAGGTTAAGAACCAATGTAGTAGACCCTCAAAAATGTTTGTTCCTTTCATCCAAATGAAAATAATTGAATCAATTTGACCCTGGGAACACTTTCACAAATGCTATAGCCATTAAGCCTAAAGTACCTTTTAGGAGATCTCTGTTAGAAATTCATTTTTTAAAACGACAATAGAAAAGCAATAGTAATGACACATATATACAAAAAAGAGCCTTCAGTATTAATATAACCAGAGGCATTTAATACATGCATTGTGTTTTCATTTGTATTGCATGATTTTATCCTCAGGAACAAGAGCCCTAAAAACACTAAGCTTGTATATAACTCAGAAAAACCACTTTCTTCAAATCATTAGGCTGCTGAGTAGATATTCCATCTGGCCTAAGAATGCTTCATTTTACCTTTTCCCATCTACCAAAGCATATGCTTTCTTTCCTGGCTATCAACATCTCTTCGAACTGTTTCTCAAATGATTAGTAGGATATCACACCCTTCAACAAATAAGTCCAGAAAAACAAAACAGATCCAAAGGACACACAAAAGATGAAAACATGGAGTCAATTCTGTTCTCTTTTTCATGAGTCCCATCCATATGTATATATGTGTGCATATGTGTGTTGGTGTATGTATATAACACTCACCTCCAGTACAGGATTTATTATTGGGATATAGCTAGATTTTTTGTTGTGTTTTCAAAGTCACAAGTTATGATGCATCCTAATAAAAAGAATTTGTTGGGATGATTTGGAGTGGCTCACTGAAAGAAGGAATAGGTATGTAGATGTAGGGTCCAAGGTAGTGGGAACTGGGGAAGCTATGGGGTCCACATCTCATCAGGGAGCCACAGGTATAAAACACTCCAACCTGTTCTCCCAACCTAGTGTCATTTTGATTAGGTTTCAATGTCTCAAGAGAGAATCTCATTGGCATACCTTAGTTCCCATGCCCACCAATTGGGCAGAACACCTTATTGGTAGGTCCACTGAGACTGCACTCAGTAGAATAGGAGTAAATCTTCCAAAGGTGGGGATGCTGTTAACTAGAAAAAAAGAGAAGGGATGCTTGATGCCCAAAACCACAAATGTCCCTCTCATTTTTCATGCTAGCTAAAAATCTTGCAGTGTTGATATAAAAATATATATATCATATTGATTTTATTTGCCTTTTAGTGTTTTCTAAGTAAAATTATCAAGCTCATACTGAATAACTCCAAATGGCTTTTAATGGGATGTTTATTCACTCTACTTACTATACTAGAGTATTTCTACGGTTTTCTCTTTTTAGGCAATTCCATTAGTGTAAATATCCCTAAATGGTTTCAAACTCTTTGGATCACTATGAGGATAGACAGTTGTTTTCTTCTCATTATATATTCTGTTCTTGAGCACATGAGTTTCATGCCTATCGAAAAAATTACGTTTCTCAGCCCACCCTTGCAGCTACTTATGGCCTGAAACTGTTACAACTAGAGGGATATGAGGAGCAGTGATGTGTACAGCTTCTGGAATTGCTTCTTTATAGAGGGGATACATCCCCTCTTCTGTCCTCTATTCACGAGAGTGAATGAATCATTTCTTTTACAAGGATCAGCAGAAACCTGGTTCCTACAAGGTGAAGGATAACGATGTCCCAAATGTCCAAGTTTTCTAAACTGCTATACAACTCCATCATCTCTAACATCAACTACTCCCCTTCCCCCTCAGTATTCTCTCTCCCATATTTGGGCTCTGTAATTCCCTGCAATGTCTTACTGAACTCATGAACAATATGGAGGAAATGGCTCACGTGGCTGTGGAGACTGGCAAGTCCCAAATCTGTGGGTCAGGTGTAGGTTTCTCCCGACCCACGTAGCTACAGGGGCTGATGAACGCAAACTGTCAGATCGGACCACAGGCTATTGGCTCACAGGGCTGCAGAAGCTGGTGAATCAAGTCAGACCGTAGGCCACCCGCCCACAAAGCTGTGGAGACTGGAGAATCCTGGAATCACAGGTCAGTTGGCAAGCCTCTGATTTAAGCCTGAAGAACAGGAGGTCAGACGATCAAAACCTGATGTGGGATCCAGATGCAGAGAGAGAGAGCCCCACCAGGGCATCTACATATATACTTTGGATGCAGACCACATCCCAGGGAAGGGCATAACTGGAGTAAGGGTAGGACTTGAGTCACACTCTCCTGCAACGTTGTGGCACAAGATACACCCCACACCAATCCTGCCTCATTAACATGTAGAGATTTGAATTTACAACATGTAAAAGGGAGGACAACCAAACAGTATTGGAAATCATGGCCTAGCCAAGTTGACATATAACGCCAACCATAACAGGTTCCATACACCTTATTTGCATAGTCCCACTCAATCCCAATGACTGTGTGTGAATCACAAAGACCATGGCTAGAAGGGCCGTATTAAGTAATTCATTGCACCACAGGGAGTCATATCTTGGATCATGAGGTTGAAGAACCTATCCCATGGATGAAAGAGCAGAGGGACAGAATTTGCCTGGGTCCTATTTCACCATGGAGCTACCATATCATCTATGAAGTATTTACATTAGGACTTTCAAGTGAGAGAGAAACACACTTCTATCTTGTTTAAAGTGCTGTTATTTTGAGTGTCTGTTAAATACACCTACATATCCTAACCAATACAGTTATTTAACATTCTTAATTCCAATATAATACAGCATATACATATATTGTTGTTGTTTGCTATTGATTCTGACTCATAGCAATCCTATAGAACAGTGTAGAATTGCCCCATAGGGCTTCGTAGCCTATAATCTTCATGGGAGCAGATTGACAAGTCTTTTCTCCTGAGGAGAAGCTGGTAGGTGAGAACCACTGAGCTTTCGGTTAGCAGCCAAGCATTTAACCATTGCACCACCTGCACTCCTTATAAAAATAAAAAAAACTCCTTATACATATCTTAAATATATCACTAAACAAGTGGTATTGATACTAAGAACCATAATACAAAATTCAGTCTAATGTTTTCATTTTCAGGACATGTGTGGGTCTCTGTATGTAATTCTCTGCGTGTTTGTGTATCTGTATGTGACTGTATTTATAGTTTCTAAAACAGGACCCAAGACTACCTGGAGATCTTGAAGGTCAGAAACTAGAGGCTGAGCAGTAATACTTAATTAAAGCCTGCAGAATTTTTGTTCCTCAAAAATACTTTAAAGCATACTGCTCTTTTGATAAGAAAAATCACCTTATTAGATTTTCTATTACCGGAAAGGAATTACGAAATCCTACGTTAGAGAGGTTTGAGTCAATGAGGGGAAAAATTGCTCTGGATAATAATGTTGAAAGGATTTTCAGTTTAGGTGCAATGGCATCCATGAAGATTATGTTTTACTAGAAAAAGTTTCCCTAAATATAAATGTGTGTTTAAACAGTTACTCACTAGACACTGGGGCAGAAATCTAATCATGAAAAGAGAAAGATGAAGGCCAATCTTCCCCCATGGTGACAGAGGGACCCTAAAGAAGACAATAATGGAAGTGTTAAAGCTCAACTTGAACTATTCTAACAAAGACTTTTCCCGAGAACAAGGGTTAGCAAACAATATCCCACTGGCCAAATTTGACTCAAGGCCTGTTTTTTATGGCCTATGAGCTAAGAATAGTATTTACATTTTTAAAAGGGCTGAGGAGTAGGAGGAAGAGAAGGAAAAGGAAGAGGGGAAAGTGGAGGAAGTAGAAGAGAAGGAGGAAGAGGAAAGGAAAAGAAAAACCACTACCAGACAGACATACATGGCCCTCAGCACCTAAGATATTTACTGCCTGGTTCTTTACAGAAGGAGTCTGATGATCCCTCTCTTAGACCAACTAATCCTAACAATATGGAATACGTTGGAGTGGAGTGTGTATTCAGATAGAATTATAACATACAATAGAATTATAACATTTGTTGAATAAATGAGTCAATCACTGAATGTATAATACGCTTTCAATGACAATGAGAGCAATGAATTTCACATCATTGTAATGAATTGCACATCATTCATCAGTGTCCATCATAATTTTATGCACAGTATGATGAAAGCAGTAGAAATGAGAAATACTTGAGAGCTGAGTTGTTTTGTTTCCTAGGGCTTACATATTTGCATCTTATAGCATTGTTCTATGGTTACAACAGATTAGAGCTTGGTGTTCTGACTGTGTTGTTGTTGTTGTGGTCCGTTGAGTTGATTCTGCCTTATAGCAACCCTATAGGACAGAGTAGAACTGTCCCATAGGGTTTCCAAGACTATAATCTTTATGGAAGCAGATTACTGTATCTTTTTCCCCCCAGAGCGGCTGGTAAGCTTGAACCACCGACCTTTCAGTTAGCAGCTGAGAGCTTAATCACAGTACCATCGGGTTCAAATTGGCATCATGGCAAGTGTAGTAAGTTCACTTGCCATTTTGCATGTCTGATGCACGCTCTACCCCCAAAATAAAACCAAACCTGTTGACAACGCATCGATTCCAATTCATAGCGACTCTACAGGACAGAATAGAACTGCCCCATGGGGTTTCAAGGAGTGGCTGGTGAATTCGAACTGCCAACATTTTAGTTACTATCCATAGCTTTTAACCGCTTTGTCACCAGTGCCCCACAATTAATCCTTGTTGAATCGGTAAATAAATACTTAAATCTGTTGTTATAAACATAATTCATTCACAGACTCACTGTACCCCTTTCTAAGAAAATATTAATCTTGGGAGTCAGTCATTTTATGCCAAGTATTTCTTTCTTCTTGTCTTTATCTAACATATCTCTTTCTCGTGTATTTCCTTCATCTCAAAAACCTGTGAAAAAGACAACAAGAATCAATTATAATTGACTCCAGAAATAATTTTTCTGTTGTGTGAGGCACAAGGCCTGTGTGACTTAAAGGAAAGATGTCAAAAGGTGACCAAGAGGTTAAAAAAGAGACTGTCGGTGTTGGCATTTCTCAGAGTGGTAATGAGGCATGTGCTGGTTTTCCCTTGTTTGCTGCAGTTGTCTGGTGTGCACTCCTTTTTCCTTATTGATTTCAAGAAGCAATGTACACAAACCTCAGTCTCATGGGCAGACTTTGTTCAGAAACTTCTCATTTGTGACAAACTTTAAATACTCATGATCCCCTTTCTCTCCCGAATGATATTTCCCACTTCAATCTGTAAAGTAAAAGGAGGCTGCACCTGGAATGGAATTTAAATAATTTTTTTTTTTTTTTTTGCTTTGACCAAAGCACATCCTATGAGACACTTCAGTCAATTTCAGGAGTTTGAGCCTAAAGGAGTATTTTCTTCAGGGTAAGGTCAAGGCAGAGAAAAAAAGGAGCATCAGAGCTGTGCCGTGCTCTGCTGTCCAGATTGAGCCTTTGAACGTTTTCTTCTCATCATCAAAGGACATCTAGGAAGGCAACATATAAAAAATAAAATCCACAAGACTTTGACTAATGTAATGAAAAATAAAGATTAGGATCAAAAGTTTAAAAAGAACAGTCTTGGCTTAAAAGAAAAATACCCAAATCTTTCATTGCATTCTGTGGCAGGAGAGGTAGTATTTACATTATGTGTTCTGTTGGTCTATGGATACCCGGACCACGCTTACATTATAAAAGTCCAACATAACAGAAACGCACAAGGCCTTTAAAATGAGGAGTCAGCGGCAATTACAACACATTGAAAAAGCGAAATAAAACTGGATTGTTAAAGAAAAATTAGGCCAGATACTTTTTTAATTATGGAGACAATTTGATAAATTGAAATAAAATACATAATAAGTTGAAATATAAATACAAATATACAAGTACTTGTTAAAGGACACCTTTAGTTAATCAGTGATAATAAGACAAAATGATCATTCTTTGAGTCATGCAACAAACATTAATTGAGGGTCTAAAAGCTGACCTAAGTGCTGGAGATAAAGAGATTAAAAAGACCAAAGTTGTGCTTTCAAGGAACTAAAAATATATTAACATGGATATGGAATATCTACAGATAGTGCCCACATCTCATTTACAATAGCTAAACTTCCCCCTGCCACGGATCTTTCAAAACAAATTATTATTTCATTCTATTGAATCCATCAGTCTGGGTGTATAGAATTAATTTTGTGTTCATTCACTAATACAATACATAGATGCTCCATGCAAGAATATCTAGGAGCTGGGAAATAATGATGAAGAAGACATTTCCTTCTATCAAGTAATGTACAATCTTGTCACGTACCTATGTGCTCAAATACCTGCTAGCAATGTAGTTAAGGGAAGGTACTATCATCACATTACTAATAATAACACTAACGATATCTAACACTTAACACTTATGTTATGTTTACTATACGCTTACTACGTAAGTGATTTATGTATATAAAAAACTAATGCTATCTAATTCAATGTTCATAACAACACTGTGACATAATACATCAAAATTATCTATTATCTCCATCTGATAAACTAGAAACGTGGTAGGAGGAAATTAGGTAATTTGTCCAAAGCCAGGGTGGAGGTTGATTCAAATGGTTCTAGATCCTGCCCTATTAACAGTATATTGATAGTAATTTAGTGGAGGGAGAGATTATTTCAGATGGGATGGTAGGACTAAACTTCATGGAGGAGTTAGCATTAACACAGGCTTCTAAAAATATCTAGAACTTCATACTTGCACATATGAAGAACTAGCTTGTCGCAGACCATCCTCCCACTAAGAACAAAAATAAAAGCTGGATAAAATTTAAAAACTGCTTGAACACATCAGAGAGCTATCAAGGCAACTGGAACTTAGGGACCCAGAAATTTCAGAGGAAAGGAGAACTTTTTAAGTCCATTTTTCTTGGAAACTTTTCCCCTTCAGTAATTAGTTAATGCATATGCAATGTGGGAGGAAAGGCTTAGAAGCCAAAAGAAAGCAGCTGCTAAGAGGCAGAGAATTACAGTGTTGCTTGAAGATTAAAAAATAGAGTTTGAGGCCCACCAAAGGTGAAGGAATATATCCTAGGAATAATATCAAATAAGAAGATAAAGCCTAAAACCAGCTACAAATCAGGTCAAGGGGATTAGCTCCTGCACCAACTGTATACCAAAAGCTAAGCTAAATCCTTGCTGAGTAAAGATTACTTCATTTAAAGCTTCTACAATTTTTCATGCAAAGTATCTGGTGTATACTTTTTAAAAAAAATCTCCAGGCATGCAAAGAGATAAAACCAAGAGGAAAAACAGACAATAGAAACATACTCACAGGTCATACAACTACTGAAATAATCACAAACTTTAAAATGACTGTGATTTATATGTTCAAGAAAACAGATGGCAAGATAGAGAATTTCATCACAGAAATGTGATTTATAAAAAGGAGTCAAACAGAAATTCTAGAACTAAAAATCATAATAATTGAAATTAAGAACATAATAGATTTAACAGAAGAGTAGATATAGTTGGAGAGAGGATTGGGGATGCTGAAAGATAAGTCAATAAAAAATATCTGAGAAGGACTGCAAATGTAGAAAAGAGAGTAAGAGTTATATAATACACAGAGAGTCCAAGTATATATTTATACACACACACATATATATACATACACATACCTATCCCAGGTTGGGACTGGTTTACATACATATACACACATGTACGAACTTTCAGGAGGGGAAAAAAGAACTGAATACAGGTAAAAATTATTCAAAACTGATGAAATTCATTAAGCCACAGATTTAAGGAACACTACGAAACCCAGACAAGATAAGAACAAAGAAAAGCACAGCCAGGCGTATTACTGTAAAATTAATGAAATGTCATGTAAAGAGAAAATCTTAAAAACCCAGAGAAATAAAGGCAAATCACTTTCAAAAGAACAATTACAGGAGTATTAACTCACTTTTTAACTAAAACAAGAGAAGCCAGAAGAGAATGACATAACAACTTAAAAAAGGTGGGGGAAATATTTAAAAAGCTGCTATGCTAGATTCTCTACTCCCCCTGCCCCCCCCCCCAAAAAAAATATGTTAGAAATGATCAAAGAAAGAGATTTTCCTACAGGCAAAAACAAAACAGAAAAGTCTTGATGCCAGCAAAACCATGATAATAGGATTGCTGTAAGTTTTACTTAAGCAAAAGGAATATCATCTCAGAGGGAAGAAGTCAAATAACAATGTAAATGGAAAAGTGTGAATGCATTCAAATAAGTAGTGACTATAAAAATCAACAAAAATAACATATGGTGGCATTTAATCAAAATACATGTCAAAAAAAACACAAGAATGAGAAGAGAACGATTGGAGTTAGAGTGTCCTAATGTCATTTCATTGTCTAGGAAGTAGTTCAAACACTAATTTATATAAGACTTAAAAAACCAGAGATTAATAGAAGAACTGACAAAAATAAATGAATGAATAAACAGAAAAACATATATAATAATTAGTTAAATATTTTTAAAGTGAGGGAATGCATAATTTAAGAGCTAATAAAGGAGAAATATACAATAACAAAAATGCTTGATAAATCCAAAAGAAAACAAGAAAGGAGAGAAATCCTTTTCTCTAGAACGATTTGGAGAAATAGAATAAAAGAGTGTGTTTGTATATTTAAGCCTAAATGTATCACTAATTAAATTAGTAATAGACTTATTAAACTCTCCAATTCAAAGCCCAAGATTGCCAAGATTGAGAATTATTGCCAATTATATACTGCTTACAAGAGACACAAATGTAAATACAAGGACATACAGAAAATTGAAAAGTCAAAAAAAAAAAAAAAAAGACATTTCATTTAAACAGTAACAAAGATAAAGTTGATGTAGCTAGGCTAACATTAACATTAGACACTAGATTTTAAGACAGAAAGTGTTATTGGAGGTAAAGAGGGGCAATTCAAATGACAAAACGGTCACTGCACCAGGAATATAAAACAATTTAAAATCTGTATGTGCTTTATTACATAGCTTGAAAATACATTTAGAGCAAAAATTGAGAAAAATTAGTGGAGAAATACACAAACCCACAATCATAGTGAAAGATTTTTAACACAGATTTTCCAGAAAGTTTTAAGAAAAGCAGACAAAAAAAATTCAGTAAAAATATGGAATACTTGAAAAGGAAGATCAATAAATTTTGGCCTAAAGGACATTACAAAAAAAAAAAAAAAATTGCCATCGAGTGGATTCTGACTCATTGAAACCCTGTAGGACAGAGTAGAACTGCCGCATAGGGTTTCTAAGGAGCAGCTAGTGGATTCAAACCGCTAACCTTTTGGTTAGCAGCTGAGCTTTTAACCATGATACCACTAGAGCACTGAAATCAACTACAGAATAGATATTAGCGCACATGGGATATCTCCCCATATTTTCATATACTGGAATTCATATAAAGCAAATCTCAATCTTTTTCAAGTAATTGAAATGATAGTGTGTTTTCTAACTATAAGAGGATTAAGTTTGAAATCAGTAACTAGAAGATAACCAGAAAATCCCCAAAGTTTGAAAATTAAACCATAAGTAAAAGAATTCTCAATAAAATATTAGAAAATATTTTGAAGTATAATGAAAATAGAATATATAAAATTTGTTTATGTAACTAAAGCTGTCTTTGGATAATTGAAATTAAAATTCATTTCCTTGATTGCACTAGCCACATTTCAAGTTCTCAGTAGCCACATTTCTATCACTGTAGAAAGTTATACTGAACATTTTTTGTGGAAGGTTACATAGGAGACTGTTTTCATGATCTAGGGGTAAGCAAAAAAAGCTTATGAATCGTAATGGAAAAACTGACTTAATATATAAAGAGCTCTTCAATGAGAGAAAAAAGGAAAAAATGGAGAAGTCATAAACATTACACAAAATGATATACAAACAGCCCTTTAAAATATGAAGAAATGTTTAACCTCTCATATTAAAAGAAAAAAGTTAAAATACATTGATGTACCATTTCTTACTTATCAAATTATTGGCCAAAAATTGACCACAGAGTCTACTGGGGAGGGATGGGGGAAAAAAAGCAACCTCATAGATCGCTAGTGGGAGTGCAAAATGGTACAATCACAATGAAGGGGAATTTGGAATTACAAAAAGTGAATACTATATATTCATTTACCTGTTGATGCAGCAATCCCACTTCTAGGAATTTAGCCTGAAGATACAGCCCCCAAAATAGAAATAAACATACACACAAAGTTATTCATTGTGACATTAGCAAAAAGAGTGGAAATAACCTAAACACAAGATAAAAAGTTGAATATACTCTTGTACATCTGTGTACTTTTTTTTAATGAAAAATATAAATAAATAAATAATGAGAAAGATTTTTTTTTTAAGTGACATGAAACAATTCCCAGGAAGTATTGTTCTGTGGAAAAAGCAAGATACAAACAAGTACATATAATATGGTACTTTCCTCTAAGAAATAGGGGAAAATTAGAATATATATGCATCTGCTTAACTTTTCTAAAACAGAGACAAGAATGTCTTAGTCATCTAGTGCTGCTATAACGGAAATACCTCAAGTGGATGGGTTTAAAACAAAGAGAAATTAATTTTCTCACAGTCTAGTAGGCTAGAAGTCCAATTTCAGGGTGTCAGCTCCAGGGGAAGGCTCTCTTTCTCCGTCAGCTCTGGAGAAAGGTCCTTGTCATCAGTCTTCCCCTGGACTGGGAGCTTCTCTGCTCAGGAACCCCAGGTCCAAAGGACACTCTCTGTTCCTGGCACTGCTTTGTTAGTGGTATGAGGTCCCCACTCTGTGATTGCTTCCCTTCTGTCTCAAGATAAAAGGTGATGCAGGCCATACTCCAGGGAAACTCCCTTTACATTGGATGAAGGATGTGACCTTAGTAAGGGTGTTACAATCCCACCTTAATCCTCTTTAACATAAAATTACAATCACAAAATGGAGGACAACTGCACAATACTGGGAATCCTAGCCTAACCAAATTGACACATATATTGGGGGACACAATTCAATCCATGACAAATAATAAACCAGAAAGTAATGAATCGATTACCTACAGGGGTGAGGAGAAACCCTGGTGACGTAGTGGTTAAGAGCTACAGCTGCTAACCAAAAGGTCAGTTTGAATCCACGAGGCACTCCTTGGAAACTGACTGGGGCAGTTCTACTCTGTTCTATCTGGGCGCTATGAGTCGGAATCGACTCCACGGCAAAGGGTTTGGCTTGGTTTTTTGTATAGGGGTAGGAAGTCGACGGAAAGAGTAGGGATGCAAGTGTGACTTTCCTGACTATATAATTTATAGTTTTGATTTAATTTAAATATAATTTAAAAAGTAAAAATAAATCAGCAAAGATGATTGCAAAGAAATCTTGAACTTTTTTGTTTGTTTTTGGTTTTGGTATAGATGTAGTGATTTTGAATCTATGTTTTATGTATTATAGGATTGAGAAAATGAGTAAATACGGTAATGTTGCTAAGGGCATATGGTGCAATTGATTACTGATTGATTACTCTTGTATGGCCTTTCTAGCCATCGTCTTGTAACTCTCACCCAGGTGACAGGGTAGGACTGTGTGATAGGGTAATCCAAGGGAATTGGTCAGTTTTGCCTTAAAAGAAAGCTAATTCTAGAGCAGAGGGGAGGAGCCTATCATCACCAAAGGAAGGTGAGGCCAGCAGGAGAGACCTAGCAGCAGAGACACAGCAGCAAGGGACCACATGGTAGGCTTCCCAGTCCACAGAGAGAGAAAGTTGAGTGCCTTTGGGCAGAGACTGAGGGCTAGGGAGAGACATGCCTGCGAGCACGGCTAGCAGAGGCTATCCTGATGGAAGAACTGTATCTTGAGTGATCCTGAGCCTGAATTATGCTGTTACTTCCCTAATAAACCCCATAATTGTGAGTATGGTCTGTGAGTTCTGCGTGGCTATTATAATGAATTATTGAGCCCAGTAGACAGTGCTGTGGGAGGAACAGTTGGTGTCAGAATTAGTAAAGATGGTAGAGAGAGGAGGCTTGTCTGGCCTCCACCTTATGGGAGTCAGCCTTGAGCTGTTGATCTTGGTTCTCCTTCTCCCTTGTGGGGTTGGGGAGGTCAGACACCTCCCCCAAGCCATTTTTACAGGGGGAAAAAAAAAAAATACAAATGGCCGATAAACACATCAAAAGTGCTGTATGTCATTAGCCATCAGGGGAATGCAAATTAAAACCACAATGACAAGCTTTTATGCACTGTTTAGAATTTCTAAAATAATGATAATAAAAAAAAGACTGATGATGTCAAGTTTTGGGGGAACAATTGGAAATCTCAGTATTTGCTAGTGACAGTTTCTTATAAAGTTAGATATACAGCTGCCTTATTCACCAGACATTTTATTTGTAGGTACTTCCTCAAGAGAAATGAAAGCCTATGTCCATAAAAAGACATGGGCACTCTTAGTGGCTTTGTCCACAATGCTCCCAAACTGAAAACAGTCCAAATACACATGAACAGGTGAATAGGTAAGCAAATTATGTACATTCATACAGTATAATACTATTTAGTAATATAAAGGAATCAAATGTTCAAATGTATGCAATATGATGGATGAATCTAAAAATGAAATAAAATATTGAGTGAAAGAAGTCAGGCATAAAAATTACATTCTGTAAAGTGTCATTATACGAAGTGATAGAATAAGCAATTCAAAACTATGGTGATAGATATCAGATTCGTTGACAGGCATAGAGAAATTATTGAAGCTATTGAGTAGGATAGGAAACTCTGGTGGTGTAGTGGTTAAGAGCTGCAGCTGCTAACTAAAAGGTTAACAGTTCAAATCTACCAGGCACTCCTTGGAAACATTATGGGGCACTTCTACTCTGTCCTGTAGGGATGCTATGAGTCAGAATCGACTTGAAAGCAATGGATTTTTTTCTTTTTTTTTTTTGGTACTGAGTAGGATTGGCTTGCTCCAAACATCCAGTATAGGTATTTGGATATATACGGATTCAAAGTTCAGGAGGGTGAGTGGGAATAAATTTCTTGGTGTGAGAGTCAGGAACATAGAGGTGGAATGCAGACTCATGAAATAGATGAGATTCCAGTTTATAGTAGAAGGAAATGTTGACTTTTAGGAAAGACCTGAGAAATTCTCACGTTTTAGGGGTGGACAGCATTTGAAGAACTTGCAGTGTGCTGGGGTTTTTTTTCATTTTTTTTCCTGTTGTTAAGGCTGAATAAATGTTATAATATATACAACAAAATGACTCTTCTTAAAATATTAAAAAACTCAACAATGGTCAGGCAGTCTCTTTTAATATAATATAAAAGATACAGAAAACCATAGTTCAGGATTTTGTCATGAATATTTTTTTGAGATATTACTGAGCAAATTTTTGAGGTGAAATAATCATTTTTTGATTAAAGATTTCTGAGAATCCAAATTTCTACAATAAACTAAACTTGAAAAAGCATGAATAAAGAATATTATTGATTTATTGAAGAGAAAAATAGGTCCCTCGGACTCAAAATGGGCTTATCTATTGGCTTCATTGCAAACACAGAGATCACATTTGCCTTTGCTGAAGTGCCTCAAGCTAGTGCAATCATGGATTTTTGTAGAGTTATATCAGCTGCTTATTGAAAATAAATCACCATGTCAGAAGACATAAGCAAATTTTGCTGAGTAAGAATTGTTGGGGTTTCGTAGGGTCAATAAATACATCTTCTCTTTTTTGTTGTACTTTCATTTTTTTTTTTTTAATAATTGAGAAATAAGGCACCAAAAATAAAATAAAAACTGCATTTTATTACTGATAAACATTTGGCTGGATGTAATGGCACAGAGGTGGGTAAATGGACCTGCTGGTACCGTCTTATCCTGCCGGTCTAGATGTTGGTGCAACTCCACCGGTTTGAATTGTAAGCACTGACATAACTACCTTATATTGCTTAAGTACATCTGTCAGGGATGGAGAAGGAAGAAGAGAGTGAACACTCACACTTTTTTAATGGATTATCTCTACTTGATCATTAAATGTGGATATACCAGTCAGTGATTTTACTTCTCTTCTTTAGAAAGAATGAATAAGGAGGGGCAAGACACGAGAATGTTAATCTAGAAGTAATCCTTCTCCCTGAAAACACAAGAAGTGGGAACATGAATCATATTTTAAATTCCTATGGTTGACTTTGGACTGTAAGTCTCAAGAATTAAAAGTATCTGTTCAATCAACATGATTTAGTTTCGAAAGAAACTGATTTGGTTAAAAATGAAAAATACCAAATAAAAGTGTACAATTGTTATATATGTGTGTGTGTATATATATATATATTTCTTATTCTGAACTATTCTAGAATTCGGGGCTATGTGATTAATCTCTGGGTAATTTTTTTTATATCATAGGCTTTTGAAAAAAATTTTTTTCACAAAACTAGCAAATTTAGTACACTTGACACTGAGCATTAATGACGTAAGTGTAGAGTCAGAACTGTAATGTTCAAGTACCACGTGTCTCATAGATCCCAAGAATATTGAAATAATCATATAGAGTGATGTCCTGTAATAATACTAATAATAAAACTACTTTTGTCGAGCTGATTCTGACACATAGTGACACTATAGGACAGAGTAGAACATCCCTATAGGGTTTCCAAGGGTATAAATCTTTACAGAAACAGACTGCCACACCTTTCTCCCAAGGAGCAGCTGGTGGGTTTAAACCACTAACCTTTTGGTTAGCAGCTGAGTGATTTGACCATTCTGCCACTGGGACTGCTACTGTAGTAATATGCCTTGTAATATTACAAATTTGGACATACCGTAGCACAATTACACGTTGGCTCCTGTTCTTTGCAGCAGGCTCCTGGGCCATTTCTTCAGCCTCATAGTACCATGAACCTACATTTTAATTAAATTTTTTTCTTCTTATAACATTATGGTAGAATTTTACCATCTATGTTTACTGAAGTGAAGTTATTGACTAGCATTAGGTCTATAACTCTGCATCTTTTATGGCTAAAAGTATTTATTATTAAATAGAATCATTGGCTGTATTTACCTGTGCTATGAAATTCCCATACATTATTTTTTAATTAAGTGACTCATTAGTGAAAATATTTGGATGTTCTTAATCAGAATGATACTTGTTGATGATGCTGTGGATTGAACACAGTATCTGCATGTGCCTGATAACATCTCATATTAGCAGAAAATTAAGCCTATTTAAAGAAAGCTGCCTTAGTTTGGGTTCTCTAGAAGCAGATCCTGAGGTGGGGATTCTTAAGCAAGGATTTTTTCAAGGAGGGCTCTCAAAGATATGTTGAAGGGAGTGAAGCTAGCAAGGCAAAGAAGCTAAGCATAGATGGTTCTAGAAGGAATCTAGGCTCAACCTGATCCTACAAGGAATGCTGAAATATATATTACACAGTACAGTTTGTTCCACCTGGAGGCAAAGGGCTGGCCTTTCAAATAACCTGCATAAGTCAGTCATTGACCACTGTCTGACCATGGTAATTGCTCAGGCATCTCCCAGCAAGGCAGCTCTTGTTAAGGACAATCCTCTGGAGAAGGTTGCAGATGCGAGTTTCAGCAGTTCACACCTGTAGTGGTTACGATACAGATTTACTGGGACCCTAAAGAGAAGCAGGGTGAGCACCAGCAGCATCAGCTACAGAAAAATGGGGCAACTTTATAACCAGTTCTGTGTGTTTTGCCATGTAGTTAGAACTTATGTCACCTTCCCCCCTCTCCAACTGTATTTCTGAGCTTTCCCTCTGCTCAAGACTTGTCTAGCAATGCCTGGACTCCATTTTCTGCATTACACCCATTGTGCACAAAGTGGGAAACTGTTTCACTTACTGATTAAGGAAGTGCACAGAATTCTATTTTAAAGGTGCACATCCCCTTTTAGCTGTCGAGTCGACTCCGACTCATAGCGACCCTATAGGACAGAGTAGAACTGCCCCATAGAGTTTCCAAGGAGCACCTGGTGGATTTGAACTGCTGGCCCTTTGGTTAGCAGCCGTAGCACTTAACCACTATGCCACCAGGGCTTCTTTTTTAAAATTAACTCTGAAAGATAAAAATTAAAAGTTTTGAATCTACTTGTATTGTTTTTCCACTGGTAGAAAACTTGTACCTCTGTTTACAGTTATTTTGGAAGTGTGACTGACAAAATGGAATCTTCACATAAATGACAAGTTTATTATTTATTCAGACTTAACCACCTCTTCATCTGTTCATAAAATGTTAAGATTGTTCTCACACACTTTTAAGTCCTATCAAGTTTGGATGAGGAATATAAGTTGAAATTATTGTTGTTGTTAGGTGTCCTCGAATTGGTTACGACCTTATGTACAACAGAATAAAACACTGCCTGGTCCTGTGCCATCCTCACAATAGTTGTTATGCTTAAGGCCATTGTTGTAGCCGCTGTGTCAACCCATCTCTTTGAGGGTCTTCCTCTTTTTCACTGACCCCCTACTTTACCAAGCATGATGTCCTTCTCCAGGGACTGATCCCTCTGGATAACATGTCCAAAGTATGTGAGATGTAATCTCACCATCCTTCCTTCTAAGGAGCATTCTGGTTGAAATTAAGTTAGAATTATATGGAAGATATTTTAATTGCTATTGTGTGTCATTGAGTTGATTCTGACTCATAGTGACCCTATAGGACAGAGTAAAACTGCCTCATAGGGTTCCCTAGGCTGTAATCTTTACAGGAGCAGATCACCAGTTCTTCTCTCTCACAGCGATGTGTTTGAACCATCAATCTTTCAGTAGCTCCCAAATTTTAGCTGAATATATAGTCACCCAGAGTGAAGACTACATTTTCAAGTCTCATGTAGTTATGTGTGGCCACATGGTTAAATTTTGGTCAAAAAAATGTGAGTGAAAGTGGTACTTTCAACTTTTGAGTTACACTCTTCAACTGCAGATGATACCTCTCTCCACACCTTTCCCTCGTCCTATTCCCTCTTCTTCCAGCTGGAATGTAGACATGGTGATCATCCTTCTTGGATCACTTGGATCACGTGACTGAAAGCAAGGGCTTAGATATGGCAGAGCAAGAAAATAGAAGCCTGGTCCTTGACACAGTAGAGCCCATATACCAGCCCCGATGCTTCAATCTAGTTTGTTACATGAAAGCAAGGTAAAATTATATCATGTTTAAACCACTTGTATTTTGGGTTTCTTTTCCAGCAGCTGAATCCAAATTCAACTGGTTCATCAAGCCTTTTTCAATGACATCATTATATACTCTGACATTTTGATGGCAATGGCAAAAACTCATATTAGAAAAGAATAATTTGAATAACATCAAGCAACATTTTTTTGTCTGTAGGTTGTATTTAAATACTTGTTTATCGATATGAGGCTCGGGCTAAAGCCATGGTCAACAAAAATCATTTTATCGACAGACTTGATCCACTAGTTTGAAAGAGAACCAACTATTATTATTCTGTGTCACAGGGGGTATAGATTAGTTCGTGTTTATCAGTGTCACATATATAAAAGCTCAAGGTATCATAATGTATTTACTTTGTGATAAATGTATTTACTTTGTGACAAAATTGAAGATGACCACAAAAATTATACAGAGAAGAATTCATTTAGAAACAGAAGCAGCATATATGGCAAGGAAATAGAAGTGAATGACAAACTGCTATTTCCACATACTGTCATTACACAATTCAAAGTCAAATATTATTGTTAATAAGAATTAAGGTCTCAAATTTTATAAAAGGGGCCTTTGAATACATAGCATCTTATTAGACATTAATTCTCATGGGCAACCAGACCTTTGTAAAAATGAAAGTTTGTGTTTATTCTCCGAATGCTAGGATATATTGTACCAACATAGCGAGAAAAAAAAAAAAAAGAGCTTTTCTAGTAAAGAACACAAGTTAGCCAAATTACAATATTTCAAAAGACATTGTCGAGGCTGGACATTACATTTGTAAAGTGCTGAATTTAAAATATTTCTTCTTATATAACAATACAATCTCACCTTCATTATATCTGGCCCCAAGGAAGAAAACAAAGTTCTTTGAAAAACCAAGTCATCGTAAACCAAAAACCAAACCCGCTGTTGTTGAGTTGATTTTGACTCCTAGTGACCCTACAGGACAGAATAGAACTGCCCCATATGGTTTCCAAGGCTGTAAATCTTTACAGAAGCAGACTGCCACATCTTTCTCCCAAAGAGTGGCTGGTGGGTTCGAACCACAGACCTTTTGGTTAGCAACTGAGCGCTTCAACCACTGTGACACCAGGGCTTCTTGAGTCGTCATAATGAAGCATAAACATAAGTAGAAAGCAGGAGTAATTTGTAAAGTGAACTGAATTATTGACTTCAGACTATTTTTTAACAGAAAATAATAGGAAATAGATTTTTGTTGTGTCAATAGTACCCTAGAGAAAAATAATAGAGGAAAGGAAGATCTAGTGATAGTAATTTCCCCACATTAAAACAAGAGCTAAAACAAATGAGCTGAAAAAGAAAAGAAATGGCATTAATATTTGTGCTATATTCAGTTTTATGAAAATTATTATTTTGGTGTCAGATCATTTAAATATTTAGAAATTACTCTTTTCCACGTTTCTATAAAGTAGGTATTCTGGTTGAAGTTTAAGTATGTATTGATCCTTGACTGTATGTCAGGTGCGGAGCAAAGCACAGAGGATAGAAAGATGGGTAAGGAAAAAACGCTTCCCTCAAGTCTGTTGAAGGAAGGCAGAGGGGTAAAGACACATGATGTGGGGGCATACCCTGGTATCGCAGTTCTGAAGAGTAATCTGTCAATAGTTAGTAAAGTTGGAAATACAAATACAGTGTGCTCAGCAGTGCCAGAACTCAGAATTTTAGGGAACTTTTCATATGTGTCCTTTTGAAGACATGTACTAAGATAGTCACTACAACACTGCGTGTAGTATCAGGAAGTTGGAGGCAATATAGGTAAGTGCTATCTACAGTGGGTGTTCATTATAAAACACTATAAAACAACTGGAGGCAATGGAGTAGAAGTACATATAGCAAAAAGGATAGGCCATAAAGACGTAGCTTGAGTTGACAGAGTGAAAAATCAAAAGTAAGTCTAGAGTATAATAACATTAATGTTAATTAAAAATATATGCATTCCAAATAATAGTGCGTGTTTTACAAAGACACTTGATAGAATACACTTTAAACACTTTAGAATAAATGACCATTCCAAAAACCAAAAACAAACCCATTGCTGTCGATTTGATTCTGACTCATTGTGACCCTATAGGACAGAGTAGGACTGCCCTGTAGGGTTTCCAAGGAGCAGCTGGTGGATTTGAACTGCTGACCTTTTGGTTAGCAGCTAAGCTCTTAACCACTGCACCACCAGGGCTCTGAATGACCATTTGGAGAAAAAAAAATGTGGAAGTACAGAATGAGAATAAAAAAAGATACATAAATTAAATAAATAAAAGGAAAACAAAAGAAGATATTTCATTAGAAAATGATAGTATTGGATTACGAATTAGTTGAAGAATTTAATTAAGTAAACTCTGTGCACCTAAAATAATCATACACCTGAAATAGAAACTATTGTGCATTAGGCTTCTGACAATAAGCTGGCCTAGATATTTTGAAAAGGTGTTATCACCAAACAGCTAAAAATGCTACACGAAAAAATCAAGTTCTCTAGCTGAGTTTGTAAAAAAAGGAAAGCAGGCAAATCCTGAAGAAGAAAACGACTACCAGTGTTAGGAGTATAAAATGATGCTGAGGTTGTGGTCAAGTGCTACGGCTGCTAACCAAAGGGTCGGCAGTGCAAATCCACCAGGCGCTCCTGGGGCAGTTCTACTCTGTCCTATAGGGTCATTATGAGTCGGAATCGACTCCGCGGCACTGGGTTAGGTTTTTTTGGTTTTTGAGGTTGCTTTGAGAAAATTTTCTAATAACAGAAAATTAGTTGGTTTAAAAAATTTATATTTTTAATGGCCATGTGGGGAAGGAGACAAGGCTTTGGACCCACTTGAGGTGTAGTGGTGGAACTGAGGATACTACATAAAAGAAAAACTTTCAATGGGTACACCCTTGGTGAAAATGTGGGCTAGAACAAAACCCACTCACAAGCAAATGGAGAACTGATAGCCACAGTCTTACCCTTACGCAGGTGTGGGATTTGAATTTACAACTGCCTGGATAAATTTTTTTTTTTTTTGGATAATAGAAGAAATCTGGAGTGAAAATTTTATCGTAAAGTGGTTTTAGGTTTGTTGTGCAGAGTGGCTGGCAGAAGCAAGCACACACCCTCTCTGGAGGGTTATACCTCAATTCACTCTCCTCTGAATACTCACAGATTGAAGCCACTTATGCAGAAGAAAATTAAAATCACATGGGCAACCAGGTATGAAAAAGAGTTCAAGAAAAACACATGAAAGGGAAATCCCTAAGGAGTTCAGATTTTAGAATAATGAAATAAAGAATATAAAATTATTAATATTTAAATAATTAATGAGGCAAAAGATAGCCTCAAAACATGAGTAAAGAATAAAAGAGGACAAAAATGATTAAGGAGTACTCTTAGAAAAAATACCAAATAGGACCTTAGAAATGATTATACATATATATAGTATATATATATTTTATATGTATATATACATATATAAATGTAAGCTGAAACTGAACATGAAGTCAGTGGTTTAGACAGCAGCTTAGATGTAGTTTAAGGGCAAAGTAGTTAAATGGCAGGTAGATGGGGGAAAAAATTGTCAAATGAAGCACACATAAACACAAAAGGTGAAGGAAAAAAGAGTTGTTAAGGGGCATGGAGATAAGAATACGCTATAATTTATCTAACTGAATTTCCAGTGAAATTGTCTGATGTGTCCTAATGATTAGATTCAGTTTGTGTATTCTTGACAGGAATATTGCTGACGTAATAATGTGTTCTCCTCAGTGTAGAGTATCACGAGGCACATGGTGATCTCTCTCATTATTAGAAATGCTAATTAGATCACTTCGTTAAGGCATCATCTGCAAATCCTCTCTACTGTAAAATTACTCTGTGCCCCCTTTTAAAACACGTATTTAGTAGGGAGATACTTGGAAGCAAGATAAATAACCTGTTTTTCACTGAACTATTATCCATTCATTTTAATATTTCTTGACAATTCTTGCCTGAAACAGTCAAACTATGATGGTTGCCAAATGGTGATTTTCTCATTCCTTCCAAAAAAAATTTTTTTTTTCCTTTCACATTTTTTAGCTTCCATTCAAACCCTGGTGACATAGTAGGTAAGAGCTACGGCTGCTAACCAAAGGTTCGGCAGTTCAAATCCACCACATGTTTTATGCAAACTATATGGGGCAGTTTCCATTCTACTGAAAAAAAAAAAAAAAGTTTTATCTTTTCCTTTATTTATTAATTTATCTATATCAGTATGGATGCATGCATTCTTACTTTATTCTATAGGTTTAATCTATTGTTATCATTATTTATTTTAATGCTCAAATGGTTTCAGATTTGGCCAGTGGAAGTCTCTTTGAGATGGCTCCTTTGTCTTTTTGTTATGTCCTCATCCTCTTTGTTGCCTTTGACCTTCCTGGAACAGCAAGATTTTTTTTTTTTTTAGGGAGAATTTTGTACTTTCCCTGCTCTAGCCCTGGAAAGAGCCATTTCTCTAAAGAGGCATGATTCTTGCTAGTGGAGAATAGTATTTAGAAACCAAGATAAGGGTGTTAAGTATATTCATTGTTAATGAGGTTTTACAGATGCTAGGTACTCTCAGTGGTGAAATCTAGGAAAAGTATGTATTAACATACACACGCCCACACCTATATCTATTTTAATACACATACAAACAAGCACATACACACGCCTTTGTGTTCTTTTGGATTAATTGAGTACTTTTTGTTTACCATTGTCTTCTGAATTGCCATTTTGCTAGACCTTTTAGTTTTATACTTTTTTAATGTTCGCATGGAGGATCGTAGTATGTGTCATTAATGGCCTATTTTTAATTAATATTATGCTACCCCATCTATGATATATGGATCCTACAATAGTATATTAAATAATATATTTACTTTTCCCTTACTTTTTAATGTATCTTACTTCTCTGTATGTTATACGCCCAAAATATTTTTTTTAATTTATTATTATTTGCCTTAAGCTATCAATTATCTTTTAGATAAATTGAAAAAGAAAAATCCATTAAGCTTACCAATACATTTACCATTTCTGGCGCTCTTATTTCCTTTCTGAATTTCTCAGTATTCTTCTGCTATAATTTCCTTTCAACCTGAAGAACTTCCACTCTCATTTCTTGTAGTATAGGCCTGCTGGCATCAAATTCTCTCAGTTTTCATTTATCTGAAAATGTTTTCATTACACCTTCATTTTTGAAAGATATTTTCAGTGGATAGTGGATCTTGGGCTTTTTTTTTTTTTTTTTCATACTTTAAAAATGCCATCCCTTGTGTTCTGACTTGTATTGTTTCTGGTGAGAAGTCAGTCATCATCCTTATTATTGTTTCCTTGTATGTAATGCAACTTTTTTCTATAAAAAAATTTTTTTTTTCTATAGATGCTTCTAAAATTTTCTCTTCATCTTTATGTTTCAGCTCTTTGACTATGATGTGCCTTGGTGTTTTTCTTTATATTTACTATCCTTAATTTTGTTGAGCTACTCAGATCTCTGTGTTGTTGTTTTTATAAACTATGGAACATTTTTGCCATTATTTTCTTGAACTTTTTTTCCCCAATTCATTCTCTCTCTCTTTCCCCACCTCGCCCTCACGTCCTTTACTCTCTGTCTCTTTCTCCCCTTGCTTTTCCTTCTGGGATTCCAGTTACATGTTTTCTGGACCCGTGTGTTGTTCCATTTCCTAATCTCCTTAATTCACTGGGAAACCCTGGTGGCATAGTGGTTAAGTGCTACGGCTGCTAACCAAAGGCTCAGCAGTTCGAATCTACCAGGCGCTCCTTGGAAACTCTATGGGGCAGTTCTACTCTGTGCTATAGGGTCGCTATGAGTCGGAATTGACTCGACGGCACTGAGTTTTTGGTGTGGTTTTATTCACTGTATTATTTTGGATAATTTCTATAAAACTGTATTCAAATTCATTAATCCTTTTTTCTGTAGTGCCCAATCTGCTATTTCCCTAATCCAGTTAATTTTTAAATTTTAGGTATTATAATTTTCAATTCTAGTATTTACATTTTGTTATTTTCTATTTTCCCATATCCTTACCAATTATATCAAACTTAACAGAAAAATAATGTACTGTAAATTCCTTAGCACATTTAAAAAGGTTGTTTGATGTTCTTGCCTAATAATTCCCATAACTGGGTCATCTCTGAGCCTGTTTCTACAGAGTATGTATTCTCTTGATCACAAGTCACATTTTCTACTGCTTTTTGTGACACATGATTTTTTCCCTCATTTATTGTGTATAAAATAAAAGTAGAATTTGAAGAAAATTATTGCCTTTTGTTTTGTTTATTTTGTTGCAATGCAAGCCCTTTTATAGTTGTGTGGTTAGAATAAGGGGCTGATCATTCAGATTCCTCCTAGATATGAGTTGAGCTATGTCTAAAAAAAAAAAAAAAAAAATTTTTTTTTTTTTTTTAGATTGTTTTAATTGGATTGAGTTCTCAAATGAATAACCCAACTCATAGCTCCTGTGCCTTCCTATGGTTTCAGTATTTGAACTTGGAAACAGTTGGGCTGCTATTTATTTCCAATGTTTTTGGTTTCCCTTTGCAATTATTCAGTCAGGGCCTTGGAGTCTATTTATTATGCAAATGTGCAGGGCTACATTTGTAGCCCCATATTCACTAATGCTCTCTCTATAAAAATCTGTGGAAGAGGAGATGGTGAAAAAAAAAAATCATTTGGCCTAGAAATTTGTTTTTGCATTTGGGCTCTTCAAAATTCTAATATTCATAACTAATGTGCCCACGTTATTATCTAAGGTTCAGCTAATTTTCCTTGTCCCATTGATGTCTCCCCATTAATAACGGCCCATTCCTCCATCTGCACAGAGAGCAGGCACCTATTCCCAAGGGTGAAAGTTGCATGAAGGACTCATATCTCTTTGTAATTCAGTTCATTGAGGCTTTCTTGTACCTACTATTCTTTGCAATCTACATAGAAAAGAAGGATTTTTATTTTGTTTATATTTTTCTTGTTACCACCGGAGTGAGGATTTTCATATCCTTTATACTCTAGCCCAGTGCTTAAATTTCTTGTATGTTTTAATGGAAATATTGACAAAGCATAACCTGTTTATCAACAGTTGTTGTTGTTAGCTGCTGTTGATTCAGCCCTCAACTCATGGCAATCCCACGCATAAAGAAACAAAATGCTGCCAGGTCCTGCACCATTCCCATGATTAGTTGTGGGTTGGACCATGGTATCCATAAGATAGTCAATGGTTGATTTTCAGAGGTCTTTCTTCCTAGTCTGTCTTAATCTGTAAGCTCCGCTGAAACCTGTTCAGCATCATGGCAACACAAAAGCCTCCACTTACAGATGGGTGGTGGCTGTGAATTATATGCATTGGCTGGGAATTGAACTTAGGCCTCCCATATGGAATGTGAGAATTCTACCACTTAACCACCACTACTCACCTATCAACAATTATAGCCTGAAAATTTTTACTTTTTAAAACGTTGTAATTTATCTCTTGATTATTTCTTCTCTATGTGATCTTTGAAATGTTTTTTTCATCTATCATATATTTGATATAATACAAAAAGAGAGAAAAAATTGACTGTTCCTATCATACTGAAACCAAGAAAATATTGTCTAAATAACAATAAGAAAAAACATTTAGATTCAGACGTTTGAACATCTTACCCATTTTTGTGAAATATTTATAATATTTTATTGTAATCATTGATTATTATATGTGGATTGTATTTGTGCTGTTTTTTTCATCTCTTGCAAAGATGTGTTGATGGAGTTTTAAAATAAAATCACAATAAACAATGTATAGTACTAATTACTATTATTTACTAATTTTGAAGTCATTGAGAAAAAAGGAAATGAAGGCATATGATGTACACTTAGAACACGAAATCAATAGATGTTCATGACATTATATGAGGTGTTATTGACAGACAGAGGTTTCTGGTTCTGGCAATTGGAGGCATGATAGTCATTTTAAATACATAATATATTGTGAAAATAAAAGCTCATTTTAAAGGAGAAATAAATTATTCTTCAAAAGATTAAGCAAGTTGATAAAAACTAGTATGGGGCAGGATATGAAATACAATCACATTAAACTCCAAACTTGTATATTGTACTTCCTTCTTTTTTTTTCCACATCCAGATTAAAGAGTTCAATGAGCTATTGGAGCAATTTTTGGACTGGAGATAAAGATTTTGTGAGTCATTGGCTTATAGAAGCGAACTGTGTTTGAGGTGTGGCTATGACAATTAAAAATAATTTCAATTTCAAATGAGATAGTAAAGGTCTGCAAAATTGTATTAACATGATTCTCATCACAAAACCCTCAAATTTTTAATAATTTCTAGATGCTGTAACAATATCCTTTGACACAATATAGAATATTTTGTTCCTGATGCTCATCATTGGGCATACAAGGAAGCCCCTCATTTTTCCCTCTTTTCTTTCTTCCTTCCTTGGGTTATAATAAACATCTGCAAAACAAATTCTCAAACCTAAAATTAGAAAAGGTGAGTATAACTTTATTTATATATATGGTTCCCCCTCTATCTGTCCCTTTCCCTTCCCCCACCTGAAGTAACGACTGTCCTGAATTCCATGTTCAGTCCTTGCTATCCCTTTCAGAGCTTATCACATCTATGTAAACCAATATAATTCAGCTTTAGTTGTTTGTAACAACACTTTGAATATCCATATATCAGAACCCAGCAGCTCCAGTTTCAGTTCCTCTAATTCTTACTTGATACTCATTCCTGCTTCCAAACTATCCACACTTTTCCTCTGCGCCGCTTCTCCTTTCTCACTTCTTGTTTGCATGTTGTCAGCTCCCCACTCCTAGCCATACCCCTTCATTGACTGAAAACTTTAGCTCCTGGATCACAAACTTCTTCCTCGCACCCATTCCTGTTATCTTTTCTGGTTACTTCTGTACGCATGTGGAAAACCCACCTTACACTATAGATTCTCAGTTCTTTTATGCCCTCAACATCACCTTTCTTTCCTGTACTCTACATAGCTATCTATCCCAGACTATCTATATCCATGGCCAAATATCTACTTACTATTTTAACATCATCTCTTAACTTGTAGCTCGTTTGTTCTACTATCCCTAGAACCCACAGTGCTACAATTTTATTATGTCTTCCATTCCACTTGATTTTCATTAGCGAATCATTCTTTCATTTTCTTACTTCTCTTCTCACCCAGATTTTTGCCTGTAGTTGACTCAATCATGCCCTTCACATGGTTGGTTAAATAAGGTTCTCAGAGAGGCCCTTCCTGACCCTTATATTTGAAGTAATCCTTCTCTCCGCAATTAATTTATATCACAGTACTCAATTTTGCTTACATCATTTAAAGTAGATATGAGTTTTAAGAACTCAGGTGTACCTGAAGTATTTTGCATTTTCACCCCCAATTTTAAACTCTCATCCTCCTGGATGTGGGGATTTTAAACTCAGTCAATCCTGGGGCTTTTTATTCTCAGGTTAAAGGAATGATCTAAGGTACTATGGAGGCCCTGTCATACTGTCTATCAATCCTGTTCTACAGTCATAAAGAACACACAGCCTGTCCCCTCTGAGGACTTACCTCCCTTCCCAGGGTGCTGCTAGAAGTCTGAAGTCTGTAACCCTCTCTCCTCCAACCTCTGGGAACTGCTTTTATTCTCGAGGAAAATCTTTCCTGTCTGATGACACTTTTTTCTCTCTGTCTAGGATACCTAGCATAATTTTCTCAATTACTTTTGGCATTTGAAAACAAAAGTCAAGATAGAAGAGTGTATTAAGCAATTTTTAGTGTTTACCCCTGCCACATACTTCCCCTGAGGCACTAATAAAGAAAGGAAAATGGGAAAAGTAAGATTTAAAAAGGAAATGAATGTTTTAAAGTATTATAACACAAAATAGTATCACCATTGGTGTTGGACTTACTGGTTTATTGTTTATCTATCTTCCTCAATAGATGAGAACATAATGAGGGGAGGGACCATGTCTGTCTTGCTTACTATTTCTGTTTAGTGTCTGGCACATGTAATAAGTACTCAGTATACACTTAGTGGAAACCCTGGTGGCATTGTGGTTAAGTGCTACGGCTGCTAACCAAAGCGCCGGCAGTTCAAATCCACTAGGTGCTCCTTGAAAACTCTATGTGGCAGTTCTACTCTGTCCAATAGGGGTGCTATGAGTCGGAATCGTCTCGATGGCACTGGGTTTATTTGTTTGTTTTGATATACGTTTAGTAAATGCATGAATTAACATGATAGACTAACTTCATCAATGGACAGTTAAGTATATTTATGGTGCTATCTGGATGTGGCCAAGGAGGCAATGCTAAAATCAATCCACCTAAAATCTCATAGTAATACAATTATTCTTTTGAATCATGAAATATTCAATGATCTTGTATTAAAATGAAACTATTTCCAGGAAGATTAAACTTAAATCTAATACTAACATATTTGCAGAATCAGTATATGTACCCAAGACAGTTATCTACAGAAAAGTGACACAAAGTAAGCACGTAGGAGGAAGCAAGGGCCCTGCAGAGAGGAAAGAACCCCAAAGAAAACCAATTCTGTGGAGGAATGCACTTTTCTATGCTTGTAGCCATGTGCAATCATTTCAGGGTAGAAAATACAAAATCAAAAGCTATTATCAAAATGTATGTCCCAATGTTGGTGGGACTTTTTATAAAAGGACACATAATCAGTGGTAGTTATAATAGTGGTATAAGGTAATTGGAAAGTACATGTAATAGTAAATCAATTTATAGCTGATTGTAAGACCATTCCTAAGCAGCATTCATAGATGTCAACTTGATCTTTATTAATTATGAAGTACTCCTTGGAAAGAAGGATGGCAAGATTTCCTTTCACATACTTTGGTCATGTTATCTATCAGGAGGGACAAGTCCCTGGAGATGGACATCATGCTTGGTAAAGTAGAGGGTCAGTGAAAAAGAGGAAGACCTCCAACAAGATGGATTGACATAGTGGCTGCAACAATGGGGTCAAACCTAGCAATGATTGTGAGGATGGTGTAAGACCAGGCAGTGTTTTGTTCTCTTCTGCATAGGGTCACTATGAATCAGAACCAACTCAACAGTACCTAACAACAACAACTCTGATTTTGGTCCTATTATATATATAAATATATATATATGGTGCTGAGTATCAAATAAAGGGAAAATTTACTAAGCACTTACTATGTACTAGGCATTATGTTTGAAATTTACACATGCTATTATGTCATTTTACCCAGAGTCAAAATTTTATATTTTATGCTCCAACCAAAAGCACAAAATGATTGCTAATATCCTGTCTAACTAGTACTTTGAGAAGGTTAACAGAGAGCTAAATCCAGAAAGAAGAATTTTTCTTGGTATAAATATAAAAGTTTGCTCATTTGTTCAAAATGATCAACTATACAAAGTCTAAAGTGGTAGAGACTCAGATAGCAGCATTCCTTTCAGAAGTGACTGAGGAGTTTTAGTTGACTGCAAACTCAATATAAATAAATAGTGTTATAAAGCTGTCAAAAAAAAACAATGTAAATGTTCTTACTTTAATGAAAGACTGGTGTCTCGTCAAAGAAGGGAATAATCCCACTAGAGCCTGTGTTGGTCCAATCTACATTTGTTATAATGTGTACCATTCTGGACACTCTATCACCAGAAGTACTTTCACAAACCACTCCAGGGGAAGGCAGCCAGGAAATTGAGGAAATTTTACATGATTAATGGTTGAAAGAGCCAGGAGCTGCTTAACTGGAGTAAGAGAAGGGGATGTGACAGGAGCTTTCAAATAATAACAACAACAAAGTTATAACACCTCATTTTTATTTAGTGCTGTTTTATTTTATTTTATATACCTAGCAGAAGTCCTGGTGGCACAGTGGTTAAAGTGCTTGACTGCTAACCAAAAGCTCGGAGGTTTGAACCCACCAGCTGCTCTGCAGTAGATAGATGTGGCAGTTTGCTTCCATAAAGATTATAGCTTTGGAAACACTATTGGGGCAGTTCTACTCTGTGCTGTAGAATTGCTGTGAGTAGGAATCAACTTGACAGCAGGGGATTTATATACCTGGCTGAAAGCAGTGGTGGTTCTGTGGTAGAATTTTTGCTTTGCATTTGGGGTCCCAGGTCCTATTCCTGGCCAATGTATCTCATACACAGCCACTTCAGTGGAAGCTTTGCTTGTTGTTATAACGCTGAATAGGTTTCAGTGAAGCATCTAGACCAAAACAGACTAGGAAGAAAGGCCTAGTGATCTACTTCCAAAAATCAGCCAATGAAAGCCTTATGGATCACAACAGTCTGATCCATAAACGATCATGGGGATGGCACAGGACCAGGCAGCATTTTGTTCCATTGTGCACAGGGTTGCCCTGAATGGGGCTGACTGGACAATAGCTAAAAACAACAACATGTACCTGGCACTGTAACAGGTGCTTTACATATTTCATCTCATTTGATCCTTACTATAACCCTGTGAGGTTGGTGCTATCATTGTCCCATTTAAAGATTAAAAAACAAACTGAATCTCAGATTGTTTAAGCAGTTTCCGTAATATTTCAAATACCTGACGATTTGCTTTGTGAAGTTATGTTGGCCTTATTCATGATGCTACTGTATTAGTTTCCTAAGGCTTTAAACAACAGATATTTATTTTTTCATAGCTTTGGAGGCTGAGAGTCTGAGACAAGGTGTCAGCCATGTTGATTCCTTCTGAAGCTTTGAGGGGGAATCTGTTCTGTGCTTCTCTCCTAGCTTTTGATAACTCCAGACTTCCTTGGCTCGCAGCTGCAACATCACATAGTGTCCTTCCTCTGTCTGTCTCTCTGTATCCTCTTCTTCTATAAGGGCATCACTCATTTGGGATTAGGAGACACCCTAACTTGGTATGACCTCATGTTGACTTAACTGATACCATCTTCAAGGACCCTATTTTCAATAAGATCACATTCACATGTAACAGGCATTAGGAGTTCAACTATCTTTTGGGGGGACACTTCAATTCATAACATCTACTAAAATGAGTTTAAGTCTGAGATTGGGGAAGAAGCACTAAGAGGAAAAGATATTGGCTTACTATTAAAAATAAGCAAACACAAACTTTATTAACGATTAGAAGCATTCAAGAGTGGAATGGTCTTCCTCACGCAAGTGAATTCCTCCTCCCTGAAAGTCATTTATCAAGTGTGTTGGAAAACTGAGCTCTGTTTGGGGAGGATACTCGCTGGTCTCTAGTGGTCTATGAAGGAAATGCACGTAAGAACTGTGAATTATCTATCCTGGGGAGATTTTGCGCTGTGTGAATTATCTCCTATAAAAGACAAATCCCAGGCTGTCTTTCTCCTACCACCTTTTGAGCTACCTTTCCTTTCATAACTCAGTCCTTCGGTCATTTACAATTCATTACACAGATATTAGGGATTCTTTAGAATTCTGGCTAGTTCCTGCCCTCAAGTAGCTCACGCTTCGATGAAAGACCGATACATAAGTAGACAATTGTTCTGTGGTGCCATGAGCTCTGAGACCAAGTATGAAGGAATGCAGGGGAGGGCACATAGTCTTTTCCATTGAATTAGGCCAGATCCATAAAATCCATTGCCATAGAGCTGGTTCTGACTCATAGAGACCCTATAGGGCAGAGTAGAACTACCCCCATGGGGTTTCCAAGGAATGGCTGGTGGATTCGAGCTGCCAACCTTTTGGTTAGCTGCTGAGCTTTTAACCACTATGCCACATGGGCTCTGAATTGGGCCAGAGGGAAGAGAAATATTCAGAGGAGAGTTTGAGTTCAGCATGGAAGAGAGAGTAAAAACTTGCCAAATGGAAAACAATAGGGAATTTTAGTTTCACTTTTGGTTCATGAATGTGAAAGACATGGGAATTAAAGAACATGCAAGTAATTTAGTAAGTCTTTGAAGAACAGAGATCTATGAAAACATAGGCAGATCACAGGTCACAAAGGGTATGCCAATGCTTTTGGAGTTTATCCTATAGACAGAGGGACAACTGAAGAATTTTTATGTAGACTATGGAGCCCTGGTGGCACAGTGGTTAAGCGTTTGGCTGCTAACCAAAAGGTGGGCAGTTCAAATCTACCAGCCGATCCATGGAAACTCTGTTGGGAAGTTCTATTCTGTCCTGTAGGGTCACTGTGAGTTGGAATTGACTCGATGGCAACAGGTTTGGTGTTATTTGGAAGCAGATTATAGCCTATGGAAACCCTATGGGGGCAGTTCTGCTCTGTCATATAGGGTCACTACCATTAGGAATAGACTCAATGGCATACAACAACAACTAAGTAAGGAAGCTATCCAACGTTATAAAACTATATAGTCTGGAAAAATTTCATAGAAGGCCTTCCTAAAGTTTAAAAAAAAAAAAAATCACCTTTTTTTTTTTCCACCATTTCCCTGGTTCGGGTTGTTTGTACTCTTTCTGTTCTCTGTTATTGCATATATTCAAAAATTAACTTAAGCACATTTCTAGTTTTGTAATAATCAGCCTTCTGAGGAACATTCATCGTAAGAAATGTTTTAGAAAAACTCTGTGATCTGGTTTTGTTTTTTCATGCTAGATATAAATGCCTACTGACAGTAAGCTAAGAAATGAAAGGGTCAAAGTGTCTTTAACCAGGTTAAAATTTGAACCTCTGTAAATGTTAGAAGCATGACTTCTTCAGAGTAAACAAAATTACAGACAACCTTGAGAAGTTTAAATGTACATTTTTACATAGTACGGCCCCCTTTGCCCTTATTGGAAGTACTCATCCTACCCACACTGCAGTTTGCCCATCAGGCAGTCCAACAGGGTTGTTCTTCCCATGTTCTTGTCCCTCTTCCTAGAATACTGGTTGGCCCAGTGGTAAGAAGGGGCCCTACTCTGAGTTCCCACTGCAAGCCTGCTAGTGAGTTTCCCAGTGACTTGCTGAGTTGCATTGCATTAAGCAGGCCACCATGTAAAACTCAGAAATGATGTTAACCTACTCATGTACTAATAATGAGTGACAAGGGCAAGAGGAAGAATATTCTATCAGGCTTCTTAAAAGAAATTACTACAAATAAACCTTATAATTAAAAAAAAAAAAAAAGTCTTTTCTAATCTTACTCTTTCCCCTGCTTCCACCCTCCAAAAGCAATATTAGGCTCCTTTTTCTATTATTATGCCTAATTGATTTCCACATTTTGTGCTGCCATCCTACTTAGACTGGCACCTGTATTTACGAGATGAAATTCTGCCTCCAATACTACCCACACTCTTCTGATTAAAATATTTCCATTGGCACTTAAAAATAACGTGGTCACAATGTGGGTTTATTCCACAAAACATTACAATACCAGTGTTTCTGAATATAAACTCCTTTAGCTAGATATTCCTTTCTCTCTTAAAATTATGGTACAGTTTATATAACCATGATGGTAAAAAATTCTATGGGGCTCTATGTTCCTTCTTTTATTTAGATGCTTACTCAGTAAACCTAATTTTACATGCTCAAATTTGCCTCAGAACCTCCTTCTATTTGCTTTACTTTCTCTCAAGACTCAGAACTATTATTTAGAGGCTAAACAACTATAATTAAAGAAAGGCTTTTACTTGCCTCCAAATAAATGTTTGTCCAATTTCATTCTTGGAAATGCATGTGGGAAGTCTCAAGAATCAGCAGTAGGGCAAACCAGTTTAGAGATGAACTTGTCAGGCCACCAGTTGGGTGGGAGAAGGAAGACACCTTGGTTGTGTATTCACACTTAACATGGAGAGCATTCAGAACACTAACCAATATCATCTCTAATTACTGCTGTGATCAGTATCAAAGAATTGGATCCCAGGAGGCTTGCTTTCCTAAAGAAAATACAGTGCCATATGTTGCAACTTTTTTTTTTTTTTTGATACAGTTCTCATCTGCTACTGAGAATTTCTCTGTTCTGGCAATTATCCTATCAAACTTCTCTTTATTTGAAATATATTTCTAAAGAAGCAAGTTTTCCCAGTTTCTCAGGATTGACCATTTTCAAAAATAAGCTGCCGTTTCATTTAAAAAACAAATACAAAAAAAAAAAAAAAAACTATCCTTTTCTTATTCCAGAGGTGTATGAATAAAATGCTAGTCATTTAAAT
This sequence comes from Loxodonta africana, assembly GCF_030014295.1. Lineage (NCBI taxonomy): Eukaryota > Metazoa > Chordata > Mammalia > Proboscidea > Elephantidae > Loxodonta > Loxodonta africana. Next base: position 139,862,671 of record NC_087344.1, read on the forward strand.
ACCAAACTGGAGGAAAAAGAGGTTTTGATAGAAGCCTCAAGGCCTTTTCTCAACATGGAGTCGGCTTGTCAAACAGTTTTTCAGTAATTAATGCAGTTTAATCCTGCTGAACAAAATATTTTCTGCTGAATAAAATATTTTCCCACAACTCTTTCCATCTCAATGTGAGAACCAAGGGTTCTGAAGCACAATACAACATGGCTTAGTAAAAAAAAAAAAAAAAAAAGCACACAGGATTAGAATCTAGGGCTCCTGACAACTACCTTGCAGATATGTTGTATCTTTTAAATGATAAACCATATATAAAGTACACACCATAGTGTCTAAAAAAATAAAGTACACACCATAGTGTCTAGTACATGTTAAATATAAAGATTTAATGTACTATTTCTTCTAGAAATTTAAAATATTACCCTACATAAACTTCCAGTTTAGCTCCAACATGAAAATAGTTTGGAAGTAATTACTCTCATTTTTAAAACAAGAAAAAGCTGAACAATACAAAAATCAATGACTCCCCTTAGGCTCACCCGAGATCTGAGGTCACAGGGCAAATTTCCTTCCTGAAATCTGAAGAGACAGGTGAATTCAGAAAGTCACAGCCTGCAAATTGGATAACTTACATGTTCATGAACTGGAAGACTCAATGTTACTAAGATTTCAATTCTTCTGTATTCTTTCTATAGATTTGACAGAATTCCAGTCAAAATCACAGCAAGCTATTTTGCAGTTATAAACAAACCGATTCTAAAATTTACGTGGAAAACAAGAGACCTAGAACAAATGTGTAACGCTAAGAGGAAAAAGTTGGAGGACTCGCCCTGTCTTTTTTCCAGACTTACTATAAAATCTAGAACTACAGTAATCAAGACAGTGGGGTATTCGTGAAAGACACATAGATAAATGGATCAGAATAGGATGCCATAAGTAGACCCACACAAATATAGCCAAATGATTTTTGACCAAGGAGCAAAGGCTCTTTAATGGAGGAAGAATAGTCTTTTCAACAAATGGTGCTGGAATCATTTAACATCCATATTTATTAAAAAAAAAAAAAAAAGTGAACCTAGACACAGATCTTAACATTTCACAAAAATTAACTCAAAATGTATCATAGACCTAAATATAAAATGAAAAACTATGAAACTTCTAGAAGAAAATTTAGGTGACCTTTGGCTTGGTGGTGAATTTGTAGATAACACATCAAAAGGAAAATCCATGGGAAAAAAAAAAAAGATAAGTTGGACTTTATTAAAATTAAAATTTTCTGCTATATGAAAGACACTGTTAAAATAACCAAAAGACAAACTACAGGCTGGGAAAACATATTTGTAGAACATGTATCTGATAAAGGACTTGTATCCAAAATATACAAAGAATTTTTAAAACTCAACAAGAAGGAGTGAAACAACCCTATTTAAAAATGAGTAAAAGATCTGAAGAGATGCCCCAGCAAAGAAGAAATACAAACGTCAAATAAGCATATAAAAATATGCTCAATGTCACTTGTTATCAAGGAACTGAAAACTAAAATAAAAATAAGATACCACTACACATCTATTAAATTGTCTAAAACCCAAAAATTCACAATACCAACGCAGAGCCACAGGAACTTCTATGCATAGCTGGTAGAAATACAAAATGGTAGAGCTGGTAGAAATACAAAATGGTAGAGCCACACTGTAAGATAATTTGGCAATTTCTTAAAAAGGTAAAAATAGTTTTATTATATGATCCAGCAGTCACACACATAGATATTTACTCAACTGATTTAAAAAATTAACTCTGGAGGCGATGCCAAGACGGCAGAATAGCCAGACGCTTCCGGCAATCCCTCTTATAATAAAAACCAGAAAAAAACAATTGAAACGATTATATTTATGACATGCTAGGAGCCCTGAACATCAAAGGCAAAGTTAGAAAACGGACTGAGTGGCAAGGGGAAGGAAAGATGGTTCAGAAGCAGAGAAGAGTTGCCGAACCTGAATTGTCAGGAGCCCTCAGGCACCGATCCTGGGAGTGGCTATGGTGACCTGCTGATAGCATTTGGCTGCAGTTTCCTCAGGAAGAAGCAGCCCGCTGCACAGCCTACTCACACCTCCAGAACCAGAGAAGAACTGAGCTCTTGGCAAAAGCTAAGCCCGTGCATATATTTTACTCTGCCCCCCTGCCCTCAAGCCAGCTTCAGAGGCTGTTGATTTCCCTGGGACTGAGATAGGCCCTGTTGAGCACCTAGATCCACTCTCCGGGCCTTGGAGAAGGAATAAATTCTCAATTGGGGGAAAAGATAATCTGCCAGCATCACTAACCTACGGAGCTCAGGACAGAAGTGGCTCATGTCCAGGCATAAACGGTCCATGGACTTTGAATACCTTTACCCCTGCATGGACCTGTGTGGGCCTATTTAGTGAGAATAGGCCCTTGTTGGCAGACTATAACTGTTTCAGCTGTGTGGTGGAGATGTGGGTGTTCCATGATTGTCACCACTTTGCCTATTAAACAGGGTCCCCACCTAACCACATCAGGGGCCTAAGGACTCGTAGCTCCACTCAGGTCACCCAGCCACCCATGACAGGGGTCCAAGGATAACTGGTATCTCCCAGTCCTTACAACCAAAAGCATTGTGTGCCCATAGTCTGTCTCCAGAACCAACCCACCTGTACGCTGCAGGGAAGAAGGATTCACTTTCCTCAGAGACACTTGGGGGACAATTCTCAGCCCCCTGCCTTGTTCAGAGCATGATCCCTGATGCAATCAGATACTGGCACCTACACCAATCACCTCAGCTCCTCTAAGACTGTAGGACAAAGCCTGTACCACACACTTGATGATCAACTACCTGGACACCTGAGCTGAATCCATACAAAAAAGTGAATGGACTCCTAGACTGATATACCTGATAACAGCTCTAGCCAGCTGGGGACAGGACATCAGAGCTCCAAAGGTGAAAATAATCAAGCTAGCTCACTCAAGCAACCCATTCAGGCATATCAAATCAAAACAAAGCAAGAAGCTAGGATACAGTAAGCAAACATAAAATAAACTAATATAATAACATAGATGGCTCAGAGACAACAGTCAATATCAAATCACATAAATAAACAGATCATGATATTTTCAACAAGCTCTCATAACAAAGAATCAAGAGATCTTCTAGATGAAGGTGCTTTCCTGGAATTACCAGATGCAGAATACAAATGATTAATATACAGAAACCTTCAAGACATCAGGAAGGAGATCAGGCAATACACAGAACAAGCCAAGGAACACACAGATAAAACAGTTGAAGAAATTAAAAAGGTTATTCCAGGATATAATAAAAAATTTAATAAGCTTCAAGAATTCATAGAGAGACACCAATCAGAAATTCAGGAGATTAACAATAAAATTACAGAATGAGACAACTCAATAGAACATCAGAGGAGCAGAATTGAGCAAGTAGAAGGCAGAATTGGTGAGTTTGAAGATAAAGCACTTGGCACCAATATATTTGAAGAAAAATCAGATAAAAGAATTTAAAAAAATTAAGAAAGCTTAAGAATCTTATGGGACTCTATCAAGAGAAATAATCTACAAGTGATTGGAGTATTAGAACAAGCAGTGATAACAGAAAACACAGAGAGAATTGTTGAAGACTTGTGGGCAGAATACTTCCATAATATAGTGAAAGATGAGAAGATATCTATCCAAAATGCTCATCAAGCTCCACATAAGATAGATTCTAAAAGAAAGTCACCAAGACATTAAACTTGCCAAAACCAAAGATAAAGAGAGAATTTTAAAAGCAGCTAGGGATGAAGAAAAATCACCTACAAAAGAGAGTCAATGAGAATAAGCTTGGACTACTTGGCAGAAACCATGCAGGCAAGAAGGCAATGTGGTAACCTATATAAAGCATTGAAGGAAAAAACGGCCAGCCCAGAATCACATATCCAGCAAAACTGTCTCTCAAATATAAAGGTGAAATTAGGACATTTCTAGATAAACAGAAGTTTAGGGAATTCGTAAAAACCAAACCAAGAAATACTAAAGGGGGTTCTTTGGTTAGAAAATCAATAATATCAGGTTTCAACCCAAGACTATAACACTGGACAGAGCAATCAGATGTCAACCCAGGCAGGGAAATCACAAAAATAAATCAAGATAAAAAAACACTCAAAACAGGGAAACGGCGATGTTATTATATAAAAGAAGACATTAAAACAAGAAAAAGAGACTAAGAAATGTAGTCATACATCTTTCAATTGGAGAGGAAGACAAAGCGATATAAAGTAATAAAAGTTAGGTTTAAACTTAGAAAAATAGGAGGAAATATTAAGGTAAGCACAAAGGAGACTAACTATCCTACTCATCAAAATAAAATACAAGAAAAAATTAGAGACTCAGCAGAAACAAAATCAACAACAATGAAGAAAAGAAAAGACAACATATAAAGATAAACTACTCAGCACAAAAAATTAAGTGGAAAAAGAAACTGTCAACAACACACACAAAAGACATCAAAATAACACCACTAAACTCATATCTATCTATAATTCCTCTGAATGTAAATGGAATAAACACACCAGTAAAGAGACAGAGAGTGGCAGGAAGGATAAAAAAAAAAAAAAAAAACACTATCTGCCGGGGGCCAGCCTCAGCAATGAACAGGGTCACCAGAGGAGGGGTAGAGTTCGGCGAAAAAGAATGAGAGGTAGTGTGTCTTATATTTTCATTCTGCAGAAGAAGAAGCCTCTGCTTTTTATTTTTTACATGGTCTTTTATATCATAAGCTTACAAAAGCATAACATCGCATGATCAACAAAGGGGCAGTACAAGATATAATCATAAACATTATTTCCCAGAGACATAATTTTCCAAGTGACACATAGTACAGTTCCGCATACACACACAAATACAATGAGCTTTTGTTTAGTTGATTTAGAGTAACAATTGACTTCACACTGCTTTACACTTATGCTTAATCTTGCAATACCTTCCACAGTTTTTATAACAATTAATCTTTTTGCAAAACCATTGCCACATAGGCTTTGTCCATCTTGTCCAGGGTGGCCAAGTTCTTGAAGTCCAGCCACTTTGGGTTACATTATATTGTCCACGATTATGCCAAGGACAATTAGTCCAATCTCTATACCCAAAGACCAGTCAAGCGCAGCAGTGAGCGGGGTAGACGAGAAGGTTGATCTGTAATTGGCTGAGAAATTGGCTGAGAGAACTCACTGCCTTTTGTTTTTCCACCTTTATGGGATCATGTGTGGGTGGTGGTTTAATCACAAAAAGGGCCTTGGTAAATACCAGGATTCCACCATCCTGTTTTAGTTTTCCATAGTCGAGCTATTCGTTTTCCCCCTAAGACAACTTCATGTTGATCCTCAGGTAATACACGGGCTGTCCCTACCCAGGATTTTACTAGGGGATTATGAGTAGGACGCCCCCCTCCAAAGGTCCCTAAATCTATAATGGAATTTTATGCTTATACATTCTGCTATACACAGGCTGAAAATGAAACAGAAACATAACACAGATGACAGAGATATTCCTGACTTTTCAGGAATTCTTCGATGTTTATGCTAGGGGCAGTGGGTGCAGAGGGGCCGCCCTTGCAGCCTGGCTCTTCCTGACTTTTCAGGAATTCTTCAATGTTTATGCTGGGGGCAGTGGGTGCAGAGGGGCCGCCCTTGCAGCCTGGCTCCCAGCAACTATCCATCTATATGCTGCCTACAAGAGACACACCTTAGACTCAGAGACACAAACAAACTAAAACTCAAAGGATGAAAAAAAAATATACCAAGCAAACAACAATCAAAAAAGAGCAAGAGTGGCACTATTAATTTCTGACAAAATAGACTTTAAAGTTAATCCACCACAAAGGATAAGGAAGGATACTATATAATGATTAAAGGGACAACACACCAAGAAGATATAACCATATTAATATTTATGCACCCAATGACAGGGCTGCAAGATACATAAAACAAACTCTAACAGCACTGAAAAATGAGACAGACAGCTCCACCATTATAGTAGGAGACTTCAACACACCACTTTCGGTGAAGGACAGGATATCCAGAAAGAAGCTCAACAAAGACACGGAAGATCTAAATGCCACAATTAACCAAATTGACCTTATAGACATATACAGAATACTCCACCCAACAGCAGCCAAGTATGCTTTCTTTTCTAGTGCACATGGAACATTCTCTAGAACGGCCCACATATTAGGTGATAAACCAAGCCTTAGCAGAATCCAAATCACTGAAATATTACAAAGCATCTTCTTTGATCATAAGGCCATAAAAGTAGAAATCAAAAACAAAAAAAGCAGGGAAAAGAAATCAAACACTTGGAAATTGAAGAATACACTGCTCAAAAAAGACTGAATTATAGAAGACATTAAGGATGGAATAAAGAAATTCATAGAATCCAATGAGAATGAAAACGCTTCCTATCAGAACCTTTGAGACACAGCAAGAGCAGTGCTCAGAGGTCAGTTTGTATCAATAAATGCACACATCCAAAAAGAAGAAAGGGGCAAAATCAAAGAATTATCCCTACAACTTGAACACATAGAAAGAAAGGAACAAAAGAAACCCTCTGGCACAAGAAGAAAGCAAATAATAAAAATTAGAGCAGAATAAAATGAAATAAAAAACAGAAAAACAATCAAAAGAATTAACAAGACCAAAAGCTGGTTCTTTGAAAAACTTAACGAAATTGATAAGCCAATGACCAAACTGATAAAAGAAAAACAGGAGAGGAAGCAAGTAACCTGAATGAGAAATGAGATGGGCAATATTACAACAAACCCAACGGATATTAAAAAAAAAAAAAAATCAGATTACCATGAAAAATTGTGCTCCAACAAATGTGAAAACCTAGAAGAAATGGAAGAATTCCTAGAAACACACTACCTACCTAAACTAACACAAAACAAGGTAGAACAACTAAATAGACCCATAACAAAAGAAGAGATTGAAAAGGTAATCAAAAAACTGCCAACAAAAAAAAGCCCTGGTCCGGATGGCTTCCCTACAGAGCTCTACCAAACTTTCAGAGCAGAGTTAACACCACTACTACTTAAGGTATTTCAAAGCATAGAAAAGGATGGAATACTCCCAAACTCATTCTATGAAGCCAGCATATCCCTGAGACCAAAATCAGGTAAAGACACAACAAAAGAAGAAAATTACAGACTTATATCCCTCATGAACTTTGATGCAAAAAGCCTCCACACAATTCTAGCCAGTAGGATTCAACAACATATCGAAAAAAAAAAAAAATTTACCATGAGCAAGCAGGATTCATATCAGGTATGCAGGGATGGTTCAATGTTAGAAAAACAATTAATGTAATCCATCATATAAATAAAACAGACAAGAATCACATGATTTTACCAACTGATGCAGAAAAAGCATTTGACAAAGTTCAGCGCCGTTCATGATAAAAACTCTCAGCACAATAGGAATAGAAGGAAAATTCCTCCACATAATAAAGGGCATTTATACAAAGCTAACAGCTGACATCATCCTAAATGGAGAGAGTCTGAAATCATTCCCCTTGAGATCAGGAACCAGACAAGGATGCCCTTTATCACCACTCTTTTTCAATATTTTCCTGGAGGTCCTAGCCAGAGCAATTAGGCTAGATAATGAAATAAAGGGCATCCAGATTGGGAAAGAAGTAAAAGTATATTTTCAGATGACATGATCTTATACACAGGAAACCCTAAAGAATCCTCAAGAAAACTACTGAAACTAATAGAAGACTTCAGCAGATTATCAGGATACAAGATATACAAAAATCAGTTGGATTCTTTTACACCAACAAAAAGAACATCAAAGAAGAAATCACCAAATCAATACCATTTACAGTAGGCCCCAAGAAGATAAAATACTTAGGAATAAATCTTACCAGAGATGTAAAAGGCCTATACAAAAAAACTACAAGACACAATTGCAAGAAACCAAAAGAGACCTACATGAGTGGGAAAACAAACCTTGCTCATGGATAGGAAGACTTAACATTGTAAAATTATCTATTCTAGCAAAAGCCATCTATAGATACAATGCAATTCTGATCTAAATTCCAACGACATTTTTTAATGAGATGTAGAAATAAATCACCAACATCATATGGAAGGGAAACAGGCCCTGGATGAGTAAAGCATTACTGAAAAAGAAGAACAAAGTGGGAGGCCTCACTCTACCTGATTGTAGAACCTATTATACCGCCACAGTAGTCAAAACAGCCTGGTAATGGTACAACAACAGATACATAGACCAATGGAACAGAATGGAGAATCCAGGAATAAATCCATCCACATATGAGCAGCTGATATTTGACAAAGGCCCAAAGTCAGTTAAATGGGGAAAAGACAATCTTTTTAACAAATGGTGCTGGCATAACTGGATATCCATCTGAAAAAAAAAGACCATACCTCACACCATGCACAAAAACTAACTCAAAATGGATCAAAGACCTAAATATAAAATCTAAAACAATAAAGGTCATGGAAGAAAAGATAGGAACAACACTAGGAGCCCTAATACATGGCATAAACAGTATACAAAACATTACTAACAGTGCGGAAGAGAAACTAGATAACTGAGAGCTCCTAAAAATCAAACACCTGTGCTCATCCAAAGACTTCACCAAAAAAGTAAAAACATTACCTGCGGACTGGAATAAAGTTTTTAGTTATGACATTCCCAGTCAGCTCCTGATCTCTAAAATCTACATGATACTGCAAAAACTCAACTACAAAAAGACAAATATCCCAATTAAAAAAGAGGGAAAAGATATGAACAGACATTTCACTAAAGAAGACATTCAGGTGGCTAACTGATACATAAGGAAATGCTCATTATTGTTTGCCATTAGAGAAATGCAGATCAAAACTACAATGAGATTTCATCTTACTCCAACAAGGCTGGCATTAATCCAAAAAATACAAAACAATAAATGTTGGAGAGGGTGTGGAGAGACTGGAACACTTATACACTGCTATTGGGAATGTAAAATGGTACAACCACTTTGGAAATCGATTTGGCGCTTTCTTAAAAAGCTGGAAATAAAACTACCATACAATCCAGCAATCCCGCTCCTTGGAATATATCCTAGAAATTAAAGAGCCTTTACACAAACAGATATATGCACACCCATGTTCATTGCAGCACTGATTACAGTAGCAAAAAGATGGAAGCAACCAAGGTGTCCATCAACGGATGAATAGATAAATTATGGTATATTCACACAATGGAATACTATGCATTGATGAAGAACAATGATGAAACCATGAAACATTTCATAACATGGAGGAATCTGGAGGGCATTATGCTGAGTGAAATTAGTTGCCAAAGGACAAATATTGTATAAGACCACTATTATAAGAACTCAAGAAATACTTTAAACAGAGGAGAAAATATTCTTTGATGGCTATGAGAGGGGGGAGGGAGGGAAGGAGGAAGGGTGGTGTTCACTAATTAGATAGTGGACAAGAACTATTTTAGGTGAAGGGAAAGACAACACACAATACAGGAGAGGTCTGCACAACTGAACTAAACCAAAAGCAAAGAAGTCTCCTGCATAAACTGAATGCTTTGAAGTCCAACGTAGCAGGGGTGGGGATTTGGGGACCATGGTTTCAGGGGACATCTAAGTCAATTGGCATAATAAAATCTCTTGAGATAACATTCTGCATCTCACTTTGGAGAGTGGTGTCTGGGGTTTTAAAGGCTAGCAAGCGTCCATCTAAGATGCATCAGTTGGTCTCAACACACTTGGAGCAATGGAGAATGCAGAATAAAAAGACACAAGGTAATTATGAGCCCAAGAGATAGAAAGGGCCACATAAACCAGAGACTACATCAGCTGGAGACCAGAAGAACTAGATGGTGGCCGGCTACAACCGATGACTGCCCTGACAGGGAACACAACAGAGAACCCCGAGGGAGCAGGAAAGCAGTGGGATGCAGACCCCAAATTCTCATAAAAAGACCAGATTTAATGGTCTGACTGAGACTAGAAGGACCCTGGTGGTCATGGTGCCTAGGCCTTCTGTTAGCCCAAGACAGGAGCCATTCCCAAAGCCAACTCTTCAGGCAGGGATTGGACTGGACAATGAGATAGAAAATGATCCCGGTGAAGAGTGACCTTCTTGAATCAAGTAGACATATGAGACTATGTTGGCATCTCCTATCCGGAGAGGAGATGGGAGGGTGGAGGGGGTCAGAAGCTGGCCAAATGAACACGAAAAGAGAGAGTGGAGGGAAGGGGTGTGTTGTCTCATTAGGGGGAGACCAATTAGGAGTATATAGCAAGGTGTATATAAATTTTTGTTTGAGAGACTGACTTGATTTGTTAACTTTCACTTAAAGGACAAAAAAAATTAAAAAAATATATATCTCTGCACAAACACCTGCACATGAGTGTTTATAGCAGCTTGATATGTAATATCAAAATACTGGAGGCGATCAAGCTGTCCTTCAGTAGGTGAATGTATAAACTGCTATACTCATTCAATGGAATATTATTCAGGAATAAAAATGAGTGAGCTATCATGTTACAAAAACACATAGTTAAAACTTAAATGTACATTGCTAAGTGAAAGAAGCCAGTTTGGAAAAGCTACATACTGTATGATTCTAATTAAATGGCATTCTGGAAAAGGCAAAACTATAGACACAGGTAAAGGATTAAAGTTGTCAGGGTTTCAGTGTGGAGGAAGAAAGGGTTGAATAGGTGAAATACAGAGTATTTTTTTAGAGTGGTGAAATGATTCTGTATAATACTGTAATGGTGGATACCTGACACTATGTATTTGTCAAAAGCCGTAGAGCTTTACAGCACAAGAGTAAACCTTAATGTATGCAAGTTAAAAAAAAAAATCATTTAGGGGGCTGGAGGATTCTAGGTTTGGAATGCAGAACGTGATTTAAAAAAACCTAAATGTATTACAAATGAATGAAAAAACCTCATTGAAGGGGAAAAAAGGTTCTTACCCTAGTAACTTTGGAAATGAGAGGAGCATGGAAGATCAAAGGTGAAAGCACTGTACCCTAATTGATAAAAGTTTATTTCTAAAGGCATACAGTACAATACCAGTTGCCATCAAATCAATTCCAACTCAAGCCACCCCATGTGTATCCGAGTAGAGCAGTGCTCCATAGACTTTTTAATGGCTGATTTTTTTTTAAGTAGGTTACCAGACCTTTCTTCTGAGGCGCCTCTGGGTGGACTGAAACTGCCAACCTTTTGATTAACAACCAAGCATATTAACCATTTGTACCACTCAGGGACTTCTCCATAGGCATACAGGCTACCAGTTCTGATACTGCTATACCTATATACTGCAATTAAACAATTAAGTAGTAAATTCCAGATCATAGGAGCTAAATTTCTTACTGTTGGGGTCTGCTGGAGTGGAAGTTCACAGATAAGCAAGGGGAGGAGGCTAGAATAATGGAATAATCCATACGGTAATGGATTAGAGTTGGAGACATCAGTATGAACTCATGCTTAGCTTAATATTACCTGTTGCCATTGAATTGATTCCAACTGATAGCCACCCTATAGTGACCCTACAGAATAGAGTAGAATAGCCCCATAGCATTTCAAAGGCTGTAATCTTTAAGGAAGCAGACTGCGAAATCTTTCCCACACAGAGAAGCCAGTGGGTTCAAACCCCTGACCTTTTGGTTAGCAGCTGAGCTGTTACTCACTGAGCCACCAGGGCTCAATATAGATACACATAGTACGTATGTTGTTGTTGCTAGGTGCTGTTGAGTTGGTTCTGACTCATAGCGACCCTATGCACAACAGAACGAAACACTGCCCGGTCCTGAGCCACCCTTACAATCGTTATGCTTGAGCTCATTGTTGCAGCCACTGTGTCAATCCACCTCATTGAGGGTCTTCCTTTTTTCTGCTGACCCTGTACTCTGCCAAACATGATGTCCTTCTCCAGGGACCAATCCCTCCTGACAACATGTCCAAAGTATGTAAGATGCAGTCTCGCCACCCTTGTTTCTAAGGAGCATTCTGGTTGTACTTCTTCCAAGACAGATTTGTTTGTTCTTTTGGCAGTCCATGGTATATTCAATATTCTTTGCCAACACCACAATTCAAAGGCGTCAATTCTTCTTCAGCCTTCCTTATTCATTGTCCAGCTTTCACATGCATATGATGTGATTGCAAATACCATGGCCTGGGTCAGGCCCACCTTAGTCTTCAAGGTGACACCTTTGCTCTTCAACACGTTGAAGAGGTCCTTTGCAGCAGATTTACCCAATGCAATGTGTCTTTTGATTTCTTGACTGCTGCTTTCATGGCTGTTGATTGTGGATCCAAGTAAAATGAAATCCTTGACAACTTCAATCTTTTCTCCATTTATCATGATGTTGTTCATTAGTTCAGTTGTGAGGATTTTTGTTTTTGTTATGTTGAGGTGCAATCTATACTGAAGGCTGTGGTCTTTGATCTTCAATTTGAGTACCTTCCAACCTGGGGTGCTCATCTTCCAGCACTATATCAATGTTCCATTGTTATTCACAAGGTTTTCACTGGCTGATGTTTTTCAGAAGTAGACTGCCGGGTCCTTCTTCTTAGTCTGTCTTAGTCTGGAAGCTCAGCTGAAACCTGTCCTCCATGGGTGACCCTGCTGGTATCTGAATACCAGCAGCATAGCTTCCAGCATCACAGCAACACGCAAGCCCCCATGGTATGACAAACTGACAGACACTTGGGGGATAGTACGTATACATATATACAGATATATGGCTAAATATACACACCAATGGCCTTGGTGACAGAAAAGACACCAGAGATAATATGATAGAGTTTTATAAGACCGATGATCTATTCATTGGAAATACCTTTTTTCAACAATATAAATAATGACTGTACACAGGGACTTCTCCAGATAGAATGCACAAATATCAAATCGACTATATCTATGGAAAGAGATGGAGAAGCTCATGGTCATCAGTCAGAATAAAGCCTGGGGCTAACTGTCAAAATGACTATCAATTGCTCGTATGCAAGTTTAAGATGAAGCTGAAGAAAATTAAAACAAGTCCATGAGAGCCAAAGTACAATCTTGAGTATATCCCACTTGAATTTAGAGACCATCTCAAGATGGTCTCTAATGACCACAGGCCAAATGAATTGTGGGATGACATCAAGGACATCATACTTCATGAAAGCCAAAGGACATTAAAAAGACAGGAAATGAATAAACTGAATGCTTTGAAGGCCAGCCTAGCAGGTGCAGGGGCTTGGGGACCACGGTTTCAGGGGACATCTAAGTCAGTTGGCATAATAAAATCTATTAAGAAAACATTTTGCATCCCACTTCGGAGAGTGGCATCTGGGGCCTTAAACACTAGCAAGTGACCATTTAAGATGCATCAATTGGTCACAACCCACCTGGATCAAAGGAAAATTGAGAACACCAAGGACACAAGGTAATTATGAGCCCAAGAGACAGAAAGGGCCACATAAACCAAAGACTACATCAGCCTGAGACCAGAAGAACTAGATGGTGCCTGGCTACAACTGATGACTGCCCTGACAGGGAACACAACAGAGAACCCCGAGGGAGCAGGAGAGCAGTGGGATGGAGACCTCAAATTCTTGTAAAAAGACCGGACTTAATGGTCTGACTGAGACTAGAAGGACCCCTGTGGTCATGGCCCCCAGACCTTCTGTTAGCCCAGGACAGGAGCCATTCGCACAGCCAACTCTTCAGACAGGGATTGGACTGGACAATGGGATAGAAAAAGATGCTGGTGAAGAATGAGCTTCTTGGATCAAGTAGACATATGAGACTATGTTGGCATCTCCTACCTGGAGGGGAGATGAGAGGGCAGAGGGAGTTAGAAGCTGATGGAATGGACATGAAAAGAAACAGTAAAGGGTAGGAGTGCGCTGTTTTATTAGGGGGAGACCAATTAGGAGTATATAGCAAGGTGTATATAAATTTTTATATGAAAGACTGACTTGATTTGTAAACTTTCACTTAAACACAATAAAAATTAAAAGAAAGATAGAAAAGACCAAAACGGATGTCAGATGAGACTCTGAAACTGGCTCTTGAATGTAGAGTAGCTAACGCAGATAGAAGAAATGATGAAGTAAAAGAGCTCAACGGAAGATTTCAAAGGGCAGCTCAAGAAGACAAAGTAAAGTACTGTAATGAAATGTGCAAAGACCTGGAGTTAGAAAACCAAACAGAAAGAACACACTTGGCATTCCTCAAGCTGAAAGAACTAAAGAGAAAATTCAAGTCTTGAGTTGCAACATTGAAGAATTCTACGGTGAAAATACTGAACAAGGCAGAAAGCATCAAAAGAAAATGGAAAGAATACACAGTCACATACCAAAAAGCATTGGTTGATGTTCAATTATTTCAGGAGGTAGCATATGATCAGGAAATGGTGGTATTGAAGGAAGAAGTCCAAGCTGCACTGAAGGCATTGGTGAAAAACAAGGCTCCAGGAATAAATAGAATACCAATTGAGATGTTTCATAAACAAATGCAACATTGGAAGCACTCACTTTTCTGTGCCAAGAGATTTGGAAGACAGCTACCTGGCTAACCGACTGAAGAGATTCATATTTGTGCCCGTTCTAAAGAAAGGTGATCCAACAGAATGCAGAAATTGTTAAACATATCATAATGTCATACACAAGTAAAGTTTTGCTGAAGAAAATTAAAAAACGGTTTTAGCAGTATGTTGACAGGTAGCTGTCAGAAGTTCAAGCTGGATTCAGAAGAGGATGTGGAACAAGGACTATCATTGCTGATGTCAGATGGATCTTGGTTGAAAGCAGAGAATACCAGAAAGATGTTTATTTGTTTTATTGACTATGCAAAGACATTCGACTGTGTGGATCATAACAAATTATGGATAACCCTGAGAAGAACGGGAATTCCAGAACACTTAATTGTGTTCATGTGGAACTTCTACACAGACAAAGAGGCAGTCGTTCGAACAGAACAAGAGGATGCTGCGTGGTTTAAAATTAAGAAAGGCGTGTGTCGAGGTTGTATTCTTTCACCATACTTATTCGGTCTGTATGCTGAGCAAATTATTTGAGAAGCTGGGCTATGCGAAGGAGAACACGGCATCAGGATTGGAGGAAGATACATTAACGACCTGTGATATGTAGATGACACAACTTTGCTTGCTGAAATTTGAAGAGGACTTGAAGCACTTACTGGTGAAGATCAAAAACTACAGCCTTCAGTATGGATTATATCTCAATTTAAAGAAAACAAAAACCCTCCCTACTGCACCAATAAGCAACATCATGAAAAATGGGGAAAAGATTGAAGTTGTCCAGAATTTTGTTTTACTTGTATCCCCAGTCAGTGCTCATGGAAGCAGCAGTCAAGAAATCAAACATCGTATTGCATTGGGCAAATCTGCTGCAAAACATCTCTTTAAAGTGTTAAAAAGCAAAGATGTCATTTTGAGGACTAATATGTGCCTGACCCAAGCCATGATATTTTCAATCACCTCATAGACATGTGAAAGCTTCACACTGAATAAGAAAGACTAAAGAATTGATGCCTTTGAATTATGTTGTTGGCGAAGAATATTGAATATGCTATGGGCTGTCAAAAGAACAAACAAATTTGTTTTGGAAGAAGTATAGCCAGAGTGCTCCTTAGAAGTGAGGATGGTGAGACTGCGTTTCACATACTTTGGACATGTTATCCAGGAGGGACCAGTCCGTGGAGAAGGATATCATCCTTGGTGAAGTAGAGGATTAGCAAAAAAGAGGAAGACCCTCAGTGAGATGAAATGGCACAACAGCTGCAACAATGGGTTCAAACATAGCAGGGGTTGTGAGGATGGTGCAGGACTGGGCAGTGTTTTGTTCTATTGTACATAGGGTAACTATGAGTTGGAATCAGTTCAATGGCATCTAACAACATTATACACACATTTAGTTCCTTCCTCTGTCAACTGAGAGGAACTAGAAGGAACAACACCCCGGTAACAATGAGCACACCTAGCACATAGTGACTTTGCTTCCTTTCTGTATGGAAAGGGGGAAAATAAGAGGAACTTTATAGTGTAGAAACCTGAAAACACGACTTCAGTTAAATGATCAAGGTAGACATCGATAGTGTTAAGTGATTTTGATAGTATGTCCCTTTGATATGATGTGATAAGATTGACACTTTATGGTCTTCCTCTCAAAAACCCATGACCCTTGTCTAATCATTAGATAAACATCAAATAAATCCTAGTGTAGGTGCACCTACAAAATACCTCATTGATATTCCTCAAAGTTGCCTAGGTCATCAAAAACAAGGAAAGTCTGAGAAATTGTCATAGCCAATAGGAACCTAGGAGAAGTGATGACTAAATGCAGTGTATTATCCAAGAGGACATTTGTTCAAACACTAAGGAAAAATCTAAATAAAGTATGGAGTTTAGTTAATAGTAAGTATCAATATTGGTTCATTAACTGTAACAAATATACCATACTAATACCCACACCCATTGCCATGGAATCTATTCCAACTCATAGCTACCCTACAGTACACAGTAGAACTGCCCCATAAGATTTCCTAGGCTGTTCACATCTTTCTCCTCCCAAGAAACTTGTGGGTTCAAACTTCTGACCTTTTGGTGGGCAGCCAAGCAATTTAACCACTTTACCACCAGAACTCCTTATTGTACTAATATAAGATGTAAATAATAGGGAAATTGAATGCAGGGTATTTGAGAACTCTCTATACTATTTTGCCAATTTTTCTATAAATCTTTAACTTTCACAAAATAAAAAGTTTATTGACAAAAAAATCACCCTGGGGAGAGCCCAATACCTAGCCCGCAAAAATGAATCCTTGTCATATAGTTTCAAGCTACAGTGGGATATTTCATGTCTGTATGGAGATGGTCACGTCAAAATATATTTATTTGCCCTCAGCAATATGGAAACCCATTCATGAAGGACCTTGAAAAAAGAAGTTAAAAATTATGGAGTCTTTGGATGTCTTCCACTGACATTAGGGGTGCCACAATTCCAGAAAATGCTCTGCAGGTCATGGGTAATACCTTTTGCAACCTTAGACTATATCAGCTGGGGTATTTGTCTTTGCCATTAACATTTAAGTAGTGCAATAAAATGAAGAAAAACAAGCGTGTTAAAATTGATACACGTGATAAACCCCCCAAAAATTAATACACATGATAGCAAGTTTAAATGAGTTTAAATTTCATACATATGTGAAAATAGTGGCAGATATTATGTATTTCATATATATTAGAAAAAGTTTTTATTTTTACATATTGATATTAAAATACATATGTAGGTTATATATATATTAGAAGAAAAATCAAAGTCTATAAAAATGTGTATAAAAACTTGGATCCCTTTCCATCTGCTGGGTAAGAAATTATAGTTTTGTGTTTTGCCTATTTTAAACTGGCTTCATTGTCAAAGAATCACACTGTTGCTAACTGTTGTAAATCGTGTTTGCACAATTTAAGTAAAAAGTCTTCTCTTGAAGGGAACAAATCAATTTATTACCTTGTAAAGGGCAGTAAATGGCTTCTGCGTTGTGAATGGAGTGTTGAAATTGCTCACACTACTCTGGTGACTCGAATTAAGCTGTTGGCCTTTGCTATGCTGGCAGGTGTTGCCCTGAGGTACAGCCATGTATTCTTCAAAAAAACCACTAAAATGAAGCCAATCCAAACCAAAATGAAGCCAACAGCTACTCATATTTCCTAAAAATTTTCTTTTGAAAAAAAAAAAAAAGAATTTAATGGTATTGAATGTGCTATAAATACATGTTTCTACGTATTCCACTTAAGGCTGGATAACATTTATATGGAGCAGGGTCATTCTGACTCTGCCCTTTCACGTGGAACCAGTAAATGACAATTTGGTATTTTTTAACTATTCACCTCCTCTTCACCTTGTTCCTTCTTTACCCCTTCCCCACAAAGGGAAAAAATGGATCATGTACTTTATGAACAAAAAAAAATCTAAATTGACATAAATCTCATCTAATTTTAGAGTTGTTGCACAGAAAAGTTGGAAACAATTATTAGAAATTTTGTTTTGAAGTTTATAAAATAATGTTGGCAATACTAAATTTACATCACGATTTTTTGCATAGTCTGCAACCGTCACCCCACAGTACATTTTCCCTGGCCAAGCTCCCAAACCAAGCAACTGATTTAGTCATTTAAACTAAAATTAGCCAAATACAGTCAAGTCAATTATAGGATTAATTTATGTTGTTGTTGTTGTTGTTATTAGGCGCCATCAGGTAAGACTTATAGCAATGTTATGCACAACAGAAAGAAACGTTGCCCAGTTTTGTGCCATTCTCACAATCATTGCAATGTTTGAGACCATTGTTGTAGCCACTGTGTCAGTCCATCTTGTTGTGGGTCTTCCTCTCTTTTGCTAAGCCTCTACTTTACCAAAGATGATGTCCTTCTCCAGGGACTGGTCCCTCCTGATAACATGTCCAAAGTACATGAGACAAAGTCTCACCATCTGCATTCTAAGGAGCACTCTGGCTGTACTTCTTCCAAGACAGATTTGTTCATTTTCCTGGCAGTCTATGGCATATTCAATATTCATCATCAATACTATAATTCAAATGCATCAATTCTCCTTCGGTCTTATTCATTGTCCAGCTTTCACACGCGTTTGAGGTGATTGAAAATACCATGGTTTGGGTCAGGCTTACCTTAGTCCTCATAGAGATATCTTTGCTTTTTAACACTTTAAAGAAGTCTTTTGCAGCAGATTTGCCCAATGCAGTATGTCTTTTGATTTCTTGGCTGCTGCTTCCATGGGTACTGATTGTGGATCCACGTAAAATAAAATCGTTGACAACTTCAAACTTTTCCCATTTATCATGATGTTACTTATTTGTCCAGTCATGAGGATTTTTATTTTCTTTACGTTGAAGTGTAATCCTTACTAAAGGCTGTAGTCTTTGATCTTTATCAGTAAGTGCTTCAAGTCCTTTTCAAATTTCAGCAAGCAAGGTTGTGTCATCTATATGTCACAAGTTGTTACTGAGCCTTCTTCCAATTCTGATGATGCATTCTTCTTCGTACAGTACATCTTGGATTATTTGCTCAGCATACAATAAGTACGGTGAAAGGATACAACCCTGATGTACACCTTTTCTCATTTTAAACCACAAAGTATCCCCTCGTACTGTTCGAATGACTGACTCTTGGTTAATGTACAGGTTCTGCATGAGCATAATTAGGTGTTCTGGAATTCCTGTTCTTTGAAATGTTATCCATAATTTGTTAGGATCCACACAGTCGAATGCCTTTGCATAGTCAATAAAACACAGGTAAACATCTTTCTGGTATCCTCTGCTTTCAGTCAAGATCCATCTAACATCAGCAACAATATTCCTCGTTCCACGTCCTCTTCTGAATCCTGCTTGAATTTCTGGCAGCTCCTTGTCAGTTTACTGCTACATCTGTCCTTGAATTACCTTTAGCAAAATTTTACTTGTGTGTAATATTAGTGACATTGTTCAATAATTTCTGCATTCTGTTGGATCACTTTCTTTGGGATGGGCATGAATATGTCTGTTCCATTTGGTTGAGCAAGTTGCTGTCTTCCAAATTTCTTAGCATTAGATGAGTGAGCTCTTCCAGCATTGAATCCATTTGTGAAAACATCTCAGTTGGTTCTAGGAATTGACGGATTAATTTATACTTCCCTTTAAAAAAAAAAAAGTTTTATAACTGGTGTACAGTAAACTGAATACAATTATTATGTTTGGACATATGTATAGGCCCATAAAATCATCAAGACAAGATAATGAACATATCCTTCACCTCCAAAAGTTTCCTGGTGTTTTTTGTACTGTGTTTTTACACAAATAACATGCACCTTCTGTGTGTTTGCTGGTTACATCCTGCCCACATAAGGCACCCTCACAAGTGCCACCATGCCAATCCTCTTCTACGTGTTGCTGTAAAAAAATTAGCATAGGGTGCTTATGACAAACTAGTTTGTTCTGTAAACCTTCATCTAAAGTACAATAAAAAAAAAAAGTTGCCCGTATCTGTGTGGGTCTATTTCTGAACACTATTCTGTTCCATTTATTTGTTTCTTTTTTGTAACACTAATATCATGCTGCCTTAATTACTGTAGCTTTATAAGTCTAGAAATCACGTAGTGTTTTCTATCCAACTTTATTCTTTTTCAAAGTTGTTCTAAGTATTCTAGGTTTTTTTGCATTTTCATCTGATTTCTAGAATTAGCCTGTCAAGTTCTACGAAAAAGTCCCCTGTGATTATGATAGGTATTGCATTGAAACTTGAGATAAATTTGGAGAAAATTGCTATCATAATAATATTTAGTATTCCAACCCATGAACAAGATATATCTCTCAAATTACTTAAATCTCCTTTAATTTCTCTTGACAAAATTTTGTGGTTTCCAGTGTACATCTTTTGCATGTCATTTGTCAGATTTATCTCCAGCTTTTTTTTGATGATATTTTAAACAATATTCTTTATTTTCAGCATCCAACTTTTTATTGCAAATATATAGATATACAATTGATTTTTGTATTTTGATCTCATATCCTAAAAATTTGCTAAGTTCACTTAGCAGTTCTAGTAGTTCGCTTACAGAGTCCATCATATTTTTCAACTAGACAGTCATGTTGTCAATGAACAAAAACAATTTTATACCCTCCTTTCCAGCCTTCATTTTTGATGCTTTAATTCTTCTTCTGCCTTATTTCACTAACTAGAGCTTCCAGTAAGATGTTGAATAGAAGTCCTTAGAGTAGACACCCTTGTCTTACTCCTGGCCTTAGGGAAAAATCATCACCATTAAGTATGATGTTCACCATACATTTTTTTGTAAGTGCCCTTTATCAAGTTGAGGGAGTACTCCTCCAGTCTTAGTTTGCCAAGAGATTTTGTCAAATGCTGTTTCTGAATCTACTAAATGATCATTTCTTTTTCTTTTTAAGTTTTTTAATATGGTGAATTACACTGATTGATTATTGAATGTTAAACCAACCTTGTCTTCCTGGCATAAACCCCATAATTCTTTTTTTGTATTGCATGCGAATTACTAAAATTTTGTTCATAAGAAGCATTGGTTTGTAGTTCTCTTTTTTTCTAATTTTTTTTTTTCCAGGTTTCAGGATAATGCTGTCCTCATAGACTGAGTTGGGAAGTATCTCCTTTTCTTCAATTTTTCCAATCTGAAAATCTCTGTCTTTTAATTGGACGGATGTCAAGATAATTTAGGGTTAAGGTGATTATTGATACGGTTAACTTAAGTCTATCATCTTGTTGTTTGACTTCTATTTGTCCCATCTGTTCTTTATTAACTTTTTCCTCAATGTGGCCATTTTTAGATAAATCAAATATTTTTATGATTCAATTTTATCTCCTTTGTTGGCTTATTAACTCTCTTTTTTTAGTGGATGCTTTAAAATTTCTATTATGCATCTTTAACTTATGAAAAAATATCTTCAAGTGATATTATATCACTTCATATAGTGTACAAGAATTTTATAATTTCCATTTCCCTGTACTACTGTTGTCATATATTTTACTAATACATATATTATAAACTTCAAATTCAATGTTGTTTTGTTAATTATTTTCTAAAGTTACTTAAATAAAAAGAAAAAAAAGATCTTATATACTTACCAATTTAGTTACCATTTCTGGCTTTCTTCATTTCTTGCTGTAGAACCATATTTCTATTTGATGCTATTTTCCTTTTGCATAGAGAACTTCAGCTTTTTTCATTGCACACCTACTGATCATGATTCTTTCAGCTTTAGCATGTCTGAAAAAAATATTTACTTCACCTTAGTTTTTGAAAGATATTTTTGATGGGTATAGAATTTGGGGGAAACCCTGGTGGCTATGAGTCAGAATTGCCTTGACAGCAATGGGTTTGGGTTTTTTTTTTTTTTTGGTTTTTTAGAATTTGGGGGATAATTTTTTTTTCACCTGTGAGTACTTTAAAGATGTTGTCCCAGTATCTCTTCCCTTGCATTGTTTTTATGAGAAATCTGCAGACATTCTTATCCTTATTTCTTTGTATGCAACATGCCTTTTTTTCTATTTGCTCTTTTTTTTTTAATTTGATTATAAAATACCTTGTGTTTAACTCATGTGTATTCTGCCTGGGGTGAAGAGGAGGGGCAATGATCTTCTTGGACCTAAAGTTTGTAGTTCTTAACAATTTGGAATATTTTAACCCATTATTTCTTGAATTATTTTCTATTTTTTTTTTGAACTCCAATATAGGTATATTAGACAGCTTAAAATAATTGAACATATCTATAGTTATCTTTTGTATTTTGCTCTTTCATTTTGAATACTTTCTATTTCCATGTCTTTTCTTTTGTGATGTTTAATCAGCCATTAATTTTATCCAGAGTATTTTATATACTGATCTTGTAGTTTTCATTCTTAGAAGTTCAATATAGATTTTTTTTTATATCTTCCACGCTCCTATTTATCCTTTTTAACATTTGGAATACAGTCATAATTTCTATTTTAATGTCCTTGTTTACTAATTATAACATCTGTGTTAGTTCTGGATTAGTTATTTTTCTTCTCATTATTGTTCATATTTTCCTGTCACTTTGAATGCCTGGTAATCTTAGATTGAATGTAAGAGTTGTGAATATTAGTTTGGTTCTAGATAGTTCTGCATTCCTGTAGATATTCATGAGATTTATTCTGGTACACATTTGGTTATTTGAATAAGTTTTAATCCCTGTGAATTTTTCTTTAAAAAAAAAATTAAATTCTATTAAATGTGGAACAACCAACATTTAGAGTAGCATTTAACTAAAAAACCAAACCTGTTGCCTTCAAGTCAATTCTGACTCATAGCAACCCTATAGGACAGAGTAGAACTGCCCCTTTGAGTTTCCAAGGAGCACGTGGTGGATTTGAACTGCTGACCTTTTGGTTAGCAGCCATAGCACTTAATCACTATGCTGCCAGGGTTTCCAGAGCAGCATTTAGTCTAGGACGAATTATTTCCCATCACTGAGGCAAGCTTCTTTTGAGTACTCTACCCAATGCCTTTAAATGGTGGGTTTTTCCAGTTTGGATGATGGAAATAGACACTATTTCTGGTCCTCAGCACTGGATGTCATTCCCTCTAATCCTATGGGATAATTTTACACAGCCTTGCTTAGTTTCCTCACACATATGTGCTGACCTGTACTCTGCTGAAGACTTAAGGAAATTCCTTATCAGATCTCTGGAGTTTCCTCTGTATTTAGCTCTCTCCTTTTCAATGCTCTGTCAAATACCAGCCAGTTTAGTTTCTGTCTATTCAACTCAAGGAGTCCACAAGCTTTACTTGGGGTGACCTTCCTTGCACTGTACTCTAGAAACTCTCAAGACGGTAAGCTGGGTAAAAATTATGGAGCTCATCTAGCTCAAGTCCCATCTCTCAGGCATCACAGTCCTTCATTTGTTCAATAGCCAGTGTCTTAAAAGCATTTTTTTCTCAAACCTTGTCTGTTTTTGTTTTGATTGTTCCAGGCAACAGGAGATTGAATCTATTCCTTGTTACTCTATCTTGCTATTAATAAAAGTTATCTCTTTTTAAGCATGCAAATTGATGATTTTACTCTTCTTCATGCATCAGTAGGTCATTCTGTGGCCAGTCAAGCTTGGGTTTTATGATTTGTACACTTCTTATACACTTGTGCAGAGCCTGGAGCTCTCTGCACGTGCTTTCTTGTTCCAGGCTGAATGTCTCTATCACACAAATAAAAAGCTAGCCCTTGCTTGCATGAGGCCATGAACTCCTCTTTCAATACATACCAATATTCACAATGGGGACTTAATGAATGCCAAAAGGATATCATGGATTGCAGTATGTTTTACAATTCTATGATGGGGAAATTGAAATTTCTTTCATTGATTTTCATGAAACAAAGTCTATCAGATAAATCAGGACCCAAAATTTAATGGAAAAAAAAATTGAGATGAGAAATTAGGTCATGCCACAGTAGCTATAAATTGTGGGAGAAAAATATCCTGATTGCTCAGCTTAAGTTTGAGCTTTAAATCTTTTGCTAGCTTCTTAGCTTGCCTGTGATGTGCTGAGTCCTGGCAGGTGGCTCACCACAGGGACTAATCTGGGAACATTCAATTGCACAGAGAGCTACTAATCCCTGAAGGTTAATGGTGCAGACCGAACTGATTGTCTGGCATTACCCACAGCCCTAAGGAACATTGTTTGGCACCCAGGACCAACACAACAGGTTGGGATGGGATTGGAAGTATTGTCATCAGCCTCAAACCCCAGAAATATGCAACAAGAACTAAAGGACCCTTGTTAGAAGTTAGAATGGGCTACTAACCTTGTCCTTAAAACCTGGTAAGCAATATCACATGACCATCATTTTTCTACTCTCCCAATAATAAAATTAAGGAAAAAGTAGAATTCATAGGGAGGGAAGAAATAAACAACCTAGTAGAGCAATGATACTCTAAAAATATCTACCTCTAATCAGAGTAAACTTTCTCTAAACCTCTCTAAGTAGCCTTCCTTGCTCCTCTCTCAATTTGGGAAATGTCTCATGCAGCAAACCATGAAGGAAATTTATTTGAAGCCTCATATTTTGTCATGAAATTTCAGAAGCATTTTGTATTTTATACTATAGTTTATCTGTATGTGCTTTAATATAAACTATGTGTTTTCATTTGCTTATTATTAAATTACTTAACTCTACCTCCCCAAATCATCAGATAAAATTGTTACTCCTGGAAGATGTGCTACATTTATCTCATGGCTTTCTGTACCAGTACACCCTTAGGTGTATACATAATCCAATCTCAGAAGATCTTTATGGGAATAAAGTGAATCGGGCCCAGGAAATACTTTTCTTTATACTCTGTGAGGGCAGTCTTGAATCTAATCTTTAACGAAGGTGAAAAAGAAAATATTTTTCAACATCTTATTGATTACATTTTGCTTCTTGGGTTTTAAACTCTAAAGTTCTATTCACAATTCTCAATCTTGTACTTACAAGAAGCAAATAAAATAGTGCAATATAATTTTTACTTATATTTAACTTTGACATTTATATTATATATATGTAAATATGTACGTATATTAATATGTATACACATATGTGTATAAATATATTCAAGGAAATATATTCAATATATGTGTATCTCCTTAAAGAAAATATGTACAGGCAAATTACACAGTTACTGCTTTGTTTTATTTTTATTTTTTGTTAAATGATTCTCTCATTAAATGATCTCTTAGCTTGGAAAGTGCCTGTGAACATACATGTGACTGGAATATTTGTCATTAAGATTGCTGTTTAGCCAAGCATATATTTGTTTCATTCTCTGTATAAAACAGGACCAAGTTATGGCACTCATGTATCTGCAGCTGATTCACTTGTTGAAAAAGCTTTTCTCTCCCTTATTGGAGAAGTCAGACAAATTTCTTTCTTTTCCTTTGAAAACTCTCTTATCTAGACATACCGCTCTCTTCAACCCCCAGCCCCAATCTCCACTTCCCTGAACAGGCTGGGATTGTTTTTGCTTTCATCTTTACTTGTATTATTCACAAGTAGCTATACATCTGTAACACATTTTTTTAAGTTCTCACTTGTCTGATTCCTACAAACTCTTCCATGTTAAGCTTAGTTTCCACCTCATCCAGAGCCATCCCTGTCCAGCCATCCTGATGATGATTTTCCTTGTCTGAGTTTCTACAGGAATTTTTGTTCATAATTTTCATTTGACATTTTTACACTTATCAGGTTATACATTGTATTTTTAATAATCCTTTTGTACATGTATGATTCATCTCTCCAACTAGACTAACAATTCTCTTGAGAATGGATGCCTATGCTTTCCATAACAGTTTCTAGTTACCATGAACATAGTGGCTATTGAGAAAATTTGATTGAATAATAATGTTTATTATACACTTTAGCTTTGGCAGAGGCTGTAGTGTCTGAGATTCATCATCTGCTTTTATATATTTGAGCTAAATGGGGACTATAAGCTAGACAATACGTTATCAAATGGACATATGGAGTGATTTCTAAAAGTCAACGAAGCAATTTTTATATGATTTAAAACCAAACCTGTTGCTATTGAGTCACAGCAAACTCTATGGAATAATTTTTTTTTTTCCTACCGGCCTTCAGAAAGAGAGCATGAAAAATATGGACTATAACTAAAATATTTATATTATCAAATTAATCTGTGTAACACCAAAAGGAGACTTACCTTCAATAATTTCTTAGTGGATTATTTGGGAGAAAATCATTAAAGAGAAATTACTTGATTCTATGTTGTATTTTTTTAAACATTGATTTAATACAAGAAATTTAGGCAGCCACGGGTTCCAACTTAAGCAAGTTTGCCAGAGTCAAATCCTTCTAGATGTATAGATCATTTAAAGGCTAATTTATCTCCTAATGCATGAATTAATTGTTCACAACACTCATCTACACCAAAATATACAAATTTTTTCAGGAGGCTTTCAGGAAGAATTTCTATAGGTCTTTATGCTTGTTTATTGTAAAATTCTAAGCAGGTTGTATATTCAGGCTGCAGCATCTCAGCGCAGGGAGAGAACATTGGGGTGGGCACTTAGAAATATTTGAAAGTATGTCTCTTTGGTATGATTTCTTTAAAGGGAACTATCAAGAAAATGTGAAAAAAAGAAAACAGGATAAAGAAAATACAAGATTAAAGTATGATAAAAAAGAGAAAGAGGTCATCTGGAGAAATCAGTAAGAGGAGTGATGGGAAAAGAAGGGGCAGAAACACAAAGGATTATGGGTAGGATAAAGAAAATACAAAATTAAAGTATGATGAAAAAAGAGAAAGAGGTCATCTGGAGAAATTAGTAAGAGGAGTGATGGGAAAAGAAGGGGCAGAAACACAAAGGATTATGGGTAGTTGAGAGTCAAGGTCCGAATACTGAACTAACTTTGGAGATAAGAGATAGAAGACTAGCCCAATATACATAGGATTTTTTTTTTCCTTTTTTGAGATTATTATTGTATTTTAGATGAAGGTTTACAGAACAAACTAGCTTCTCATTAAATAATTACTGCAGACTAACAGGGCACACCAGTCCTGGGGCAAGGACTAGAAGGCAGGACTGGACAGGGAAGCTAGTAACAGAAAACCTAAGGTTGAGGGGGGAGAGTGTTGACATGTCACAGGGTTAATAACCAATTCATAAAACAATATGTGTGTTGTTTAATGAGAAACTAGTTTGTTCTGTAAACCTTCATCTAAAGTACAATAAAAAAAAAAAGTACACATATTGTTTTGTGACATTGGTTACCAACCCCATGACATGTCAACACTCTCCCTTCTTAACCATGGGTTCCCTATTACCAGTATTCCTGTCCCATCCTTCCTTCTAGTCCTTGGCCCTGGGCTGGTATGCCTTTTTAGTCTCCTTCTGCTTTATGGGCCTGTCTAATCTTTGGCTGAAAGATGAACCTCAGGAGTGACTTCATTACTGAGCTAAAAGGGTGTCCGGGGCCATACTCTCAGGGTTTCTCCAGTCTCTGTCAGGCCAGTAAGTCTTGTATGTTTTCTGAGGTAGAATTTTGTTCTACATTTTTCTCCAGCTCTGTCCAGGACCCTCTATTGTGATTCCCATCAGAGCGGTCAGTGGTGGTAGCCAGGCACCATCTAGTTGTGCTGAACTCAGTCTGGTGGAGGCCGTGGTAGATGTGGTCCATTGGACCAATCTTTACCCCGTGTCTTGGGGGTTTTTCATTCTCCGTTGCTCCCAATGGGGTGATACCAGTGGAATATCTTAGGTGGCCACTCACAAGCTTTTAAGACAACAGACGCTACTCACCAAAGTAGAATGTAGAACATGTTCTTTATAAACTATGTTATGCCAACTGAGCAAGATGTTCCCTACGACCATGGTAGCCACAGCCCTCAGCCCAGCAATTCAGTCCCTTGGGGAGTTTGGACGTGTCTATGGAGCTTCCATGATATTGCCTTTGACAAGTTGTGACGGCTTCTCCAGTATTGTGTCCTGTCTTACCCTTCACCAAAGTTACCACTTATCTATTGTCTATTTAGTGTTTTTCCATCCCATTCCTCCCCTCCCTCGTAACCACCAAAGATTGTTTCTTTTCGTGTGTAAACCTTTTCATGAGTTTTTATGTTAGTGGTCTCATACAATATTTGTCCTTTTTTGTGACTGACTTATTTCACTCAGCATAATGCCCTCCAGATTCATCCATGTTGTGAGATACTTCGCAGATTGATCAGTGTTCTTTATTGTTGTATAGTCCTCCATTGTGTGTATGTACCATAATTTGTTTATCCATTCATCTGTTGATGGGCTTCTAGGTTGTTTCTGACTTTTTGCTATTGTGAACAATGCTGCAATGAACATGGGTGTGCATACGTCTATTCCTGTGTCTCCTCTTATTTCTCTAGGATATATTCCTAGGATTGGGATTGCTGGATCATATGGTATTTCTATTTCTAGCTTTCTAAGGAAGCACCATACTGTTTTCCAAAGTGTTTGTACCATTTTGTATTCCCACCAGGAGTGCATAAATGTTCCGATCTTCCCACAGCCTCTCCAATATTTGTTATTTTCTGTTTTTTTGATTTGTGCTAGTAATGCCGGGGTGAGTTGGTATCTTGTTGTGGTTTTGATTTGCATTTCTCTAATGGCTAGTGATCGTGAGCATTTTCTCATGTGTCTCTTAGTCTCTTGAAAGTCTTATTTGATGAAGCGTCTGTTCATTTCCTTTGCCCGTTTTTAATTGGATTATTTATGTTTTTGTTGTAGAGGTGTTGGATTTTCTTGTAGATTTCAGAGATAAGACGTTTGTCACATTTGTCTTAGCCAAAAATTTTTTCCCAGTCTGTAGACTCTCTTTTTTACTCTTTTGGGGAAGTCTTTTGATGAGCATAAGTATTTAATTTTTAGAAGATCCCAGTTATCTAGCTTATCTTCTGGAGTTCGTGTGTTGTTATGGTTTGTATCCTGCTAATGCTGTGTATTAAGGCCTCTAGTGTTGATCCTAATTTTTCTTCTATAATCTTTATAGTTTTTGGTTTTATATTTAGGCCTTTGATCCATTTTGAATTAGCTTTTGCTTATGGAGGGAGGTATGGATCCTGTTTTATTTTTTTGCGGATGGACATCCAATTTTGCCAGCACCATTTGTTAAAAGGACTGTCTTTTCCCCATTTGTTGGACTTTGGGCCTTTGTCAAAGATCAGGTGACTGTAGGTGGATGAATTAATATCTGGGTTCTCAATTCTGTTCCATTGGTCAATGTGTCTGTCATTGTACCAGTACCAGGCTGTTTTGACTACCGTAGCTGTGTAGGATATAGTAGCTGTATAGTATAGTAGGTTCTGAGGTCAGGTAGTGGAAGTCCTCCTACTTTATTCTTCTTCTTAAATAGTGCTTTACTTATTCAGAGCCTCTTCCCTTTCCATATAAAGTTAATAAGTTCTATTGGCTCGAATTTTGTTGAGAATTTTTGCATCCATATTCTTGAGAGATACTGGTATGTAATTTTCTTTCTTTTTTTTTTGGTGGTGTCTTTGCCTGGTTTTGGTGTCAGGCTCATGCTGACTTCATAGAATAAATTTGGAAATATCACTTCCTTTTCTATGTTCTGAAATAGTTTGAGTAGTACTAGTATAAGCTCTTCTCTGAATGATTGGTAGAATCCTCCAGTGAAGCCTTCTGGGCCAGGGCTTTTTGTTGTTGTTGGGAGTTTTTATTACCTTTTCAATCTCTTCTCTTGTTATATGTCTGTTCAGATTTTCAACATCATTTTTTTTTTGTATTAGTTTGGGTAGGTAGTGTGTTTCTAGAAATTTGTCCATTTCTCTAGGTTTTCAAATTTGTTGGAGTATAATTTTTCATATTACTCTGTTATGATCCTTTTTATTTCAGTTGGGTCTGTTGTAATGTCCCCCATTTCATTTCTTATTTGGGTTATTTGCATCCTCTCCTGTTTTTCTTCTGTCAGTTTGGCTAGTGGTTTGTGATTTTGCTGATCCTTTCAAAGAACCAACTTTTGGTCTTGTTGATTCTTTCAATTGTTTTTCTATTCTCTATTTCATTTATTTCTGCTCTGATCTTTATTATTTCCTCTCTTCTTGTGGCTGTGGCTTCTTTTGCTCTTCTCTTTCTATTTGGTTGAGATGAGTAGCTAATGTTTTGATTTTGTCCTTTTTTTTTTTTTTTTGATGTGTGCATCTATTGCTATAAATTGACCTCTGAGCATTGCCTTTGCTGTGTTCCAAAGGTTTTGGTATGCTGTATTTTCATTCTCATTTGATTCTAGGAATTTTTTTTTATCCCATCTCTGATTTCTTCTATTACCTAGTGGTTTTTAAGCAGGGTGTTATTCAGTTTCCATGTAATTGATTTTTTTTTCCTTGCTCTTCCTGTAGTTAATTTCTACTTTGGTGGCATTGTGATCGGAGAAGATACTCTTTATTATCTCAGTGTTTTGGATTTTGTTAAGGGTTGCTTTGTGGCCTAAGATGTGGTCTATTCTAGAGAATGTTTCATATGCATAGGAAAAGAATGTGTACTTTGCAGCTTTTGGGTAAAGTGTTTAATATATGTCTGCGAGGTCAAGTTAGCTAATTGTGGCCTTTAAATCGTCTGTACCTTTGTTGAGTTTCTCTCTAGATGTTCTGTCTGTTACCAAGGGTGTTGTGTTGAAGTCTCCTACTATTATTGTGGAGTTGTCAATTTTTCTTTTCAGTGTTGTTAGTTTGCTTTATGTATTTTGGAGCCCTGTCATTGGGTGCATAGGTATTTATTATGGTATGTCTTCATGATGGCTTGTTCCTTTAATCATCATATAATGCCCTTCTTTGCCTTTTATGGTGGATTTTATTTTAAAGTGTATTTTATCTGAGATTAGTATTGCCACTCCTGGTCTTTTTGGTTTCTGTTTGCTTGATATATTTTTTTCATACTTTGATTTTTAATATATGTCTTTGTTTATAAAGTGTGTCTCTTGTAGATGACATATTGATGGATCCCATTTTTTTTCAATTCATTTTGTCATTCTCTGTCTCTTTATGGGTACACATAGCCTATTAACATTCAGTGAAATTATTGATAGTTGTGAATTCATTGCTGTCATTTTGTAGTGCTTTTTTGTGGTGCTGATGTTTTCTTTGTTCCTCTTACCCTCCTGTGCTGAATTCCTTTTGTTTGTGGATTTTTTCTTTTGTTTTTGTAGATTTTGTGTTTACTAAGACTTTATGTTTTTATTCTTTATTTTCATGAGCAGGTTTGATAACTTTCTTTGGTGTTACTTTGAAATTTACCCTTATCTTTCTAAGTCTGAACCAGTCTTTCATTACTTGGTAACTCATTGCATTCCTCTCCATTTGAAAGCTCTCTATGTACACCATTCACTCCCTTTTATTGTTCTGACCTTGTACTAATTTACAGATTAACCTCTCTGGTTCCCTGTTGTAACACTTTTAGTTTTGATTAATCCTTGAGAGTTCGTTACCTAGATTGGTATCTGCCTGATGTGGTCTTGCATCCTTGATTCAGTCTGTTGTCTGATGTTGTTTGTTCTCAAACCAAAGGACTCCCTTTCACAATTCTTGTAAATTTGGTTTGGTTTTTATATACTCTCTTAATTTCTGTTTATCTGGAAATCTCCTAATTTCATCATCATATTTGAGAGAGAATTTTGTAGGCTATATTATTCTTGATTGGCAACTTTTTTTCTTTCAAGGTTTTGTATACATCATCGCATTGACTTCTTGACTGCATGGTTTCTGCCAAGTAATCAGAGCTTAGTCTTATTGTTTTCCCTCTGTAATGTGACTATTTGTTTTTCTCAAGCTGCTCTCAGGATTCTTTCTTTGTCTTCGGTTTTGGTGAGTGTGATTATGATATGCCTTGGTGATTTGCTTTTGGTATCTATCCTATATGGCGTTCATCTAGCTTCTTGGATGGTCAGCCTTTAGTCTTTCATGACATTAGGGAAGGTTTATGTCAGCAATTCTTCAATGATCCTCTCCACTGGACATCATTTCAAACCTGCTCCTCAGACCTTCTATGACACTGTCCATTTCTGAAAACTTGTTGTTTATCTATTGGGTCTAATTGCTGTTTTCCTATGATTTCTAGTTGTGGATTTATTTTGACATTTTGTTCCTGTATTATTTTCCTGAATTCTTCCATTTTTTTCTGTCTTTTCCATGATTTTGACTATTTTTTTCCTTATTTTTGTCTGCTTTTTGTTTCAACTCTTGTATAACTCTGAATATTAGAGATTTGAGTTCCCTATCAGGTAGTTCCAGTGCCTTTTCTTCTACTGGTAGGTCATCTGGTGTTTTATTTTGGACCCCTACAGGAACCTTCCTGTCTTTTTTTTTTTTTTTTTTTTTAAAGTTTTGATATTGTCTGCTGTCTTTGGGAAATTTGCTAGTTATTATCTTTGTTTATTGATTGTAGTTTTTTTTTTTTGTTTGTTTCATCCTGCTCTTTTTTTTTTATTTGGTTACGTCTGAGCAGGCTGGCTTGTGTTCTTTGTTGTTTCTTCGTCTGTGGGAATGACATTTCTCACCACCTTGTCCAACGGGCAGGGCTAGTTGCTCAGCTATGTTGCCTCAGGGTAGGTTGAGCTGAAGGGAAGTGGCTGGGATGGGTTGCTGGTGGCATGTACTGGGGCCAGCAGGGTGGGGCTTGAGTTCAGTGCAGGGAAGGTTCTGGTAGACCATTCCTGTGCTGCTCTGGGCTGTGATGATCAGCTCAAGGTGAAGTGAGGCAGGAGGAGGGGGAGGTTGTGATGTGTGGAGCTAAGTGGGTATAGGAAATAAGAGAAAGAGGAGAGAGAGACAGAAGCCAAAAAAAAAAAGTGCTGAGGAAGCCTGCCTTTGGAATGGCACAGACACACAGGAAATCTGTATGCTGGTGGCTTTCTAGCCAGGCAGCAAGGCAAAGCCCATCAAGAATAGACAGATACGGCACACAAAGCTAGGTGGGCAGGAGGAAAAAAAAGGAAGGCAGGGAGAGAGAGATAAGAAACTAGATTTAAAAAAAAAAAAAAAAAGGACAAAGAAAGTCACACGCAGCTAGGTGGTCTGGAGAAAGAAATGGAAGGAATGTAGAGAGAGACAAGTAATCCAGAAAAAAAAAAAAAAAAGATACCAGGTGGTTAGGAGGAAGGAAAGGAAGGGAGTTAGAGAGAAAAAAGAAACTGAGAAAATGGAAAGAAAGGAAAAAAAAATGCCCCAAGGAAGCCCGCCCAAAGTGGGTCCCCAGCTGTGTGGTGCTCCACATCCCATCCAGAAGGAGCAGAGATGGCACATGGCACAAGGTGTTCAGGAGAAGGGTAAAGAAGGAATGTGTAGAGAGACAAGAAACAGAGAAAAAAAAAAGGATAAGAAAGTAAAGGGGAAAAAAATGCCCCAAGGGAGCCCACTAGAAATGGGTTCCTGGCTGCTGCATGACCTTTCAAGAAGGAACAGAGATGACACGTGGCACCAGGTGTTCAGGAGAAGTGTAAGGAAGGAAAGTAGAGGAAGACAAGAAATTGAGAAGAGAGAGAGAAAAAAAAAGATTCCCCAAGGGAGCTCACTGGTGTTGTGGTACAGACCAGGGATGTGGCTCCCAAGTCACTAGGCACTGCACAGCCCATCTAAAAGGGGCAGAGATGGCACACAGCAGCAGGTGTTCAGGAGACAGGAGAAGAAGGAAAGTAGAGATGAGAAACCAAATAATGAAGAAAAACAAAAAGGAAAAAAATGCCCCCAGGGATCCCACCGTCTTGGCAGCACAGACCGGAGAAGTAGTTCCCCAACCAAGTGACACTTCACTGCCTGTCAAGAAGAAGCAGAGATGGCACACAGGGTCAGGTGTTTGAGAGAAAGGAAGGGAAGAAGTGAGAGAGAGAGAAGCCAAAAGAAACCAAAAAAAGCAATAGCAGCAACAACAAAAAAATAGTACTGAAGGAGCCAGCTGGTGTGGGTGAGGCAAACCCAAGTGGTACAGAGCCAGTGCCTCCCCTGCTGAGTGACCATGGCCTTCTGGGAAGCAGTAGAGGCCAAGCACAGAGAAGTGTGCGAGGTGGGAAAGCAAGCATCACTGGTTACTAGGTGCTGTTTCCTCCTGGGAGCTCTGTGAAGCTGCCTTCCCAGACTCCCTGTCTGCTGATTTTAGTGTCTAAGGAGTCCAGGATAGAGAATCTGTGCCATGTTAGCTGATAAAAAAAAAAAAAAAAAGCTGATAGGGGGCCTCAGTTCCGTATCTCTCCCTACTCTCTGTTCTCTGTCAGCTTCTTATTCCATTCAGTGCTTGATTGAGTTCTTTATCCTTCATTTGTTGCTTAGGGTTCCAGGATTGACATTTGTCCCTGTTTTACTTAGTTTTTCAGGTCTTTGCCGTGGAAGGATGGTGCGGTGCTTCTGTCTATAGTGCCATGTTGACTCTGCCTTAGGAATCAATATTTTTGGAGCAGAGAAATGTACCGCCATTTGTTTTTTGAGGGGAGAGGGAGGACAGTTCACTCAGCATTTTTCAGTCATCATAAAATTTCTAAGCTAAAGCACTTGACAAGAAAAAAGAGAGTCAACCAGAACCTACAGACTGGGAAAAAAATGTTTGACTATGCCAACAAAGGTCTAACTTCTAAAATCTATAGGAAAATCCAATACCTCTACAACAAAAAGATAAATTATCCAATTTAAAAATGGGCAAAGTATGTGAACAGACACTTCACCAAAGAAGACATTCGGGAGTCTAACAGACAAATGAGGAAATGCTCTTGATCACTAGCTGTTAGAGAAATGCAAATCAAAACTACAATGAGATACCATTTCACCCCAACAATACTGGCATGAATCAATAAAATAACAAATGTCAGAGAGGCTGAGGGGAGATTTGAACTCTTATGCACTCCTGGTGGAAATGCAAAATGGCACAACCAGTTTAGAAAATGGTCCTTTCTTTAAAAGCTGGAAATAGAAATACTGTATGATCCAGTAATCTTACTCCTAGGAATACATCCTAGAGAAATAAGAGCCATCACATGAATAGAGATATGCACATCCATGTTCATTGCAGCATTATTCGTAAAGCAAAAATATGGAAACAGCCTATGTGCCCATCAACAGATGAATGGATAAACAAACTATGGTACATACACATGATGGAGTCCTATGCAACAATAAAGAACAACTATGAATCTGTAAAATATCTCCCAATATGGATGAATCTGGAGGGTACTGAGTAAAATAAGTCAATCAGAAAAGGTCAAATAGTCTATAAGACCACTATTATAAAAACTCATGAACAGGTTTACACACAGAAAGAAACAATCTTTGATGGTTACTAGGGAAGGGAGTGGGAGGAAGGGAAAAACGTTAACTAGACAATAGAAGAGTGGTAACTTTGGTGAAAGGTAAGACAGTACACAGTACTGGGGAAGTCAGTACAACTTGACCAAATCAAGGTCATGGAAACTTTGTAGACATATCCAAGATCTTTGAGGGGCTAAATTACTGGGTTGAGGGCTGGGAACCATGGTCTCTGGGGACATCTAGCTCGACTGGCATAACAGAGTTTATTAAAAAATGTTCTACATCCTACTTTGGTGAGTAGCATCTGGGATCTTAAAAGCTTGTGAGCAGCTGTCTAAGATACTCCACTGGTCCCTCCCTGTCTGGAGCAAGGGGAAATGAAGAAATCCAAAGACACGAGGGAAAGATTAGTCCAAAGAACTAATGGACCACAACTACTGCTGCCTCCACCAGACTGAGTCCAGCACAACTAAATGGTGCCCAGCTACCACCACTGACTGCTCTGACAGGGATCACAATAGACAGTCCCAGACAGAGCTGGAGAAAAATGTAGAACAAAATTCTAACTCATAAAAAAAGACCAGACTTACTGATGTGACAGAGACTGGAGAAACCCAAGAATATGGCTCCCAGACACCCTTTTACCTCAGTAATGAAATCACTCCTGAGGTTCACCCTTCATCCAAAGATTAGACAGGCACATAAAACAAAACAAGATTAAATGGGCACACCAGCCCATGGGCAATGACAAGAAGGCAGGAGGGGACAGGAAACCTGGCAATAGGGAACGCAAGACCGAGAAAGTGCTGACATGTTGTGGGGTTGGCAACTAATTTCACAAAACAATATATGTATTAATTGTTTAGTGAGAAACTAATTTGCTCTGTAAACCTTCATCTAAAGCACAATTGGAAAAAAAGAAAAAAGAGAGTTTATGTTGGGATTTATTTGTTGTTGCTGAGGCTGTTTCTATGAGATTTGGGATAAGAGAGCTATTTTGTTTGGACACCATAGACACTAGTAATTTTTATAGCAGTGTATTTGAACCAGAAGAAGTCAAGGAATTAAACAATTGAGGCATTCAATAGATAATTGGGAAGAGTTTTGAATTTGGGAAAGTGATAACTTATTATTTTTCCCTCAGTGGTTCATCTTGACTGTGAAGTTGATGAAAGACAAACTCTCCACAGA
Organism: Loxodonta africana; assembly: GCF_030014295.1. Classification (NCBI taxonomy): domain Eukaryota; kingdom Metazoa; phylum Chordata; class Mammalia; order Proboscidea; family Elephantidae; genus Loxodonta; species Loxodonta africana. The sequence continues at coordinate 139,899,210 of NC_087344.1, forward strand.
GAATTTCATCCCTGTTGGAGAGTTCTGGCTTTGCAGAGAGACAGTGAAAATTTGAAGCAGAAACAAAACAAAAGCTAATAATCAAATCTACAATGTCATTGATCTTTCTTCTTTGGTTTCATCTAGAACCTTTCTTGCCACCTTTTAGCTGCTTACTAAAGGTCTGGAAAGACTAGCTGGTCACAGGTGTTTTGACTTATGTTGGTAGTTGAGCTTTTTAATTTCTTTGTCAATACTGAAATTTTCTCTTATTTCTTATTTTCAGAATTAAAGCAATGCTTGCTATGACTTGAATGTATTTCTTTTTTTGCAGATATATTTCTCCTACACATATATTAGTCAAGACTCTGGTTGTAAATAACAGAAACTAGTCTGAGCCATCTTAAGCAAAAAAGGGAGAATTTATTGTTTAAGGATGCAGGGGTGACTCATATAACCCACGATCAGAAATCCAGGTGGATCTCATAGACGATGAGACTCAGGAATATGAAAGGGAGCTTTCCTGTATGTCTTTTTTGATTTTTCTCTTCATTGAAAAGCTGGATTTCTCTGGTTTACTGGTCAACGTAACACAAAATACCCTCCCATCCTCAGCATCTGACTTTGTATTCTATTTTTCAAGTCACCTACAAAGACTACAAAGGTCTTTCACAGTCTAGGAAAAGAAAACCTGATAGAACCAGTTTTGTTAGGCATTCAGCCTAGTACAATAAGGTATATCTGGAAGGGTGGCTGCCAGTTGGCTTGAGTTTATGGATCTAAGGGAAGGAGTAAGAATGTCAGTCCTGTAGGAAGCTGGGAGATAGTACTTGGAGACCACTTCCTTGAGACCTTGGTTTGATTACAAGAGCCAGAGGGTACCGTGGGAAGCCCTGATATGGCATCCTCATCAAGAGGGCAACTACTAGAAGTACTCAGGAGGATATGCCTTGGAGAGCATCTTGGAGCACTGTAGTCCCAAAGACAGGAAAAGGAGTTCACACACACACACACACACACACACACCAGTTGCCATCGTATTGATTCCGACTCATGGAGATCCCATGTTTGTCAGAGCAGAACTGTGCTCCATAGAATTTTCAATGGCTGATCATTTGGAAGTAGATTGTCAGGCCTTTCTTTTGAGGAGACTCTGGATGGAGTCGAACCTTCAAGGTTTTGGTTAGCAGCCTAGCACGTTAACCATTTGCACCACCCATAGACCCCTAACACATAAAACTAAGGGCAAAAGCAGAAAGCTGAGACCCTGGAATAGTTCTCACCAGATGTAAATTAAGGCAGAGGTCAGAAATCAGAATTCCAGGATCAGACACATACAGGGAGGTCAGACCTGAAAAGAAGTTCTATGAAATAGAGACCAAAAAGTCAAGGAGTTTGAAATTAATTGTGTCAATAAACACATGTCAAATTCTGCCTCATTTGAAGCAGCATATGAACTAGCCTTGGCCACAATTAAAAATTTTTGATTCTGGTCAACTGCTTCCATTTGTTAGTGTCCAATTTGGTGGAAAACAATTTGTCTAAAACCAAACTTGTAAAAAATAATTCAACATGACTATTCTTTTTTCATAATTTATTCATGCATTATTAATATTGAAAAATTGTGAAGATTATTTTGAATTTTAATACTTTATTTCATTTTTCAGAACTATGGGGATTTTTATCCCAACCTTCTAAAATTTTGTTTTCAGTTTATAAAGCATTTTCATCCAATCATATTTCCTTTTCTTGTTTGGCAATAGTTTTCAAATTTTGCCTCAAATTGCTCAAAATAGTCAAAAATCTATGTTTTAACTAATCATTTATTCCTTTTATAATTAGTGTATAAATCCTAAGGAAGCTGTAGGATTAAAGATACGGTATGCGGAAAAGATGATTGTAAAGAATAAAGCCATTGGAAATCATAAAACTTTGTATTGATTACTAAATTCATCTTAGAACATTCTGCATTTTTCTTTTAATCTTAAAGTCTTTCAACTATTAAAATTATGTAACGATTAACTGGGTAACAAAAACTGGTACATATATTTCCCTTTTTTTTTTTTTAAGTGAAGATAGTAGTGACCCAGAATTCTTCTATCAAGAGTTTTACTCATATATCCTTTCGTACATTGTTGGATCGAAAAATTTAAGCCTAAGCCTAAAAAAAAAAAGCCTAAAGCTCTTAGAAAAGCCACGTTGAGACTATACACGGTTTTCATTATAGCTTCACTTTTGACAGCAACATTGAGTTGTAAAAAGGCTGCTCTGTAAAATTTGCTTAAGAACATAAGAAACGTACAGCCAAAATGGAACACAAAAGGAAGTTCCCTACACGAAGTTCACATTGCTGGTGAAAAATGAGTCTAAACAGTTTAAAAAACAATTACATAGAAAGAAGTGAAATTGTTATAAATATCTTTAAAAGTTGTAAAAAGTATACAAGGTTAAAAAAGTTGTTAAAAATGTTAACTGGTGTTTGGAAACATTGATTTTAGACCAATTAACTTTGAGACAAATAAGCAGAACAGACACGATTGTGTATGAATTGGAAATGAGGAAGAAAAAACTGTTGCCCCCTGCCATTCCCAAAAAGTGACAAAAAAGGCTTGAGGACTCATGAAAGCTCACAAAACTGCCTCAAGTGCATCACATTTACTAAAACGAATAATCTATATCAGATAATATTTTTGGCCAATTGATCATTTCTAACAATTCAACTTTGAGAAAAATAGTTTTAGGTCAATTTGTTTTTGACAATTAGGCTCTTGGTAATTTTTCAGCAGCCCATTTCCCTCCAGCATCCTCTCCTGTTAAAAGGTATCAGTGCAATAGAAAGACTGTCCTTTTCCATTAGTTGTTGGAATAAAACTGGAGAGAATATTCCTATAATGATTCATGAGCAGTTAAGAGCCCCCAAAGATCATCTAGTCCATACTCCTCACTTTACGACTGAAAACATGGTGACCTGGGCATTTGAGGCCTCCTGCCAAAAGTCAGAGCTAGGTCCTAGCAAAAATGGAACTGGAGACTGGACCTCCTACTTCTCCTAATATTTTGAATACTGGAAGAAAATCACTCTACTCAATAATAGATACACTCTGGCTCAAATTAAAAAATCTGACTTAAAAACCCAAAAACCAAATATGATTGTAATGTTGGTGACCCATGCTAATAAGGTGGCAAACACATTGTCCTATCTGTCTCCTTTAACATATCAGGAAAATAATAAAAGCTAGCATTATAACTAATAATAATAATAAACAATAATAAAAAGCATAGCACTCTCATCTGTCAGGCACTGTGCTAAGTGTCTTCGTATATTAACTCATTTAATCCTTACCGTAGCACTATGCAATTGGTACTGTTATTGTCCCCATTCTGATAGATTGAATGTAAACTGCCCTCTCACTCTCTTATTCCCCCCTTTGTAATCACACTCCCTGCAATATGACATTGCAGACTCTTCTTTCAAGTGGTGAAGTCTATTTTCCTACCCTCTGAATTTGAGTTGACCTTGTGATTTGCTTTGGCCAGTAGAATGTTGTGAGAGTGTTATCAAGCCAGTTCTGAGACTGAGTCTCAAGAGTGCTTGCACATTTCTGCTGTCTTTCTCAGAGCTCTGCCAACATCATAGGAACAGATCTAAGCTAATCTGCTTAAGGATGAAACACTGCATGGAAGAGATACATCCCAGCCAAGGTCCTCCTAGATTAGCTTATATCTAGTTAACCCTGCTATAGGTGAGACAATCAAGACAAGATCAGCAGGTTAATATGGTTTATGCTAATAGCCATTGAGGAGCATGAACACTAGAGTCAGACTATAAACTAACAAGTAAACCCAAGTGAGACCAGAAGAACTGAGTTGAGACTGGGGGAGAGGGGAGAAACCACCCAACTGATCCATATAACAGTGGGAAATAATAAGTGCTCTTTGTTTTAAGTCAATGAGTTTTGGGTCAGTTCTACTACATAGCACACACTTTTATATTATACACACATTTTTATAAATGAGGAATTAAGGCAAAAAAGCCTAAGTAACTTGCCCATGGTTTCAAAGCTAACAAGTGGTAGACCTGTGATTTGAGCCCAGGCAGTCTCCAGGCTCCTAAACCATTATACCACATGGCTTCTTAAGTGCAAACCACATAACACAAAGATGAGAAGTTGACAACCTGCCCTCATACATTTCTTTAGTCTGTAACTGATTACAGTAACAAGTCTTCTCACTTGCTGATTTAAGTCTGTGATTTGTTTTTGTTTTAGGTTTTTTTTTTTTTTTAATCTTTAGCCTCACCTCATCTCTATTCCACCTTCACAGAATGCCTTTGTCAGCCATGACTCAAATTCTGGCCCCATTTATGCTGCCATGGTAAACATCTTGCCCATCCCAGCTCCTTCTCAACTCAGGTGTGACACCAGTGAGCACAGACGACAAGAAGCCTAGGTTATTGACCAGTTCAGATCTACATTTTCTAGCAACCCTGCCTGCTCAAGAAACCTGTTACCATGTGACAGGTGTAGCATAAAAGGATACTTACGCCATGTTCAGACCGTAACTTTCCACACCATGCCACCCCTTCAGTGCCTCACCATTTGTCCTGTTCCCTAAACCCTTGTGGGTTTCCCAGTCTTGTTGCTTATCTTAACATGGTATCTTCACTTTATCATGCGCATCCATGTACTTCCTTGTGGTTAGAGTTATTTTTATTGCAAGTGATTGGAATCCATCAGATTGACTTAAGCAGAAAGGGTGAATTCATAATAACCTTCACAGGGTGTCTCATGGAGCCCAGGAGCAGGGACACAGCAGGGCCTCCAGCAGGGACTGAATCTGCTCCTTTGCAGCCTGTATTTTCTCCTTGCACACGGGCTCTGATGGAATATTTATTGTACATAGCAGGAAACAGAGAGCCAACAGTTTCCAGTTACAATATAAAGACTTTCTCTTGCTTAGCTTCATTGAGGGACCAATTTCTGGAAAAATCAAGTATGGCTGGAGAGATGAGATAGAAGGAAGGTCCCTGATTTTCCGAACAATATCAGTTACCAATTCTGACCCAATAGTCCTTGGCCAGGGGGAGAGGGTCACCTGGTACAGAATGGGCAAACAAATGTTACCATGTGATTTGGGGGCCCTCTTGCTATTGTGGAGCCCTGATGGTGGAGTAGTTAAGAGCTACAGTGAGCTACGACTGCCGACCAAAAGTTTGGCAGTTCGAGTCCACCAGCCGCACCTTGGAAACCCTATGGGGCAGTCCTACTCCAACGTATAGGGTCGCTTGAGTCCAAAGTGACTCAACAGCAATGGGTTGTTTGTTTGTTTCTGGCTATTTGTCACGGATTGAATTGTGTCCCCCCAAAAAAAAGTGTCAACTTGGTTAGGCCATGATTACCAGTATTGTGTGGTTGTCCTCCATTTTGTGATTGTAATTTTATGTTGATAGGATTAGGGTGGGGTTGTAATACCTCCCTTACTCCAATCACCGCCCTGATCCAAGGTAAAGGGAATTTCCCTGGGGTGTGGACTGTACCATCTTTTATCTCTAAAGAGATAAAAGGAAAGGGAAGGGAGCAGAGAGTTGAGGACCTCATACCACCAAGAAAGCAGCACCAGGAGCAGGGCACGTCCTTTGGACACAGGGTCCCTGTGCCTGAGAAGCTCCTTGACCAAGGGAAGAATGAGGATAAGGACCTTCCTCCAGAGCTGACAGAGAAAGAAAGCTTTCCCCTGGAGCTGACACCCTGAATTTGGACTTGTAACCTACTAGACTGTGAGAAAATAAATTTCTTTTTAGCCATCCGCTTGTGGTATTTCTGTTATAGTAGCTCTGGATAACTAAGACACTATTGTTAGAGGATATGAGGATGGTCAGGCCAGACAACTCAGTAAATGTGTATACCGCCCTGTCTTTCCTGGATGTAGTCTTAGCTACCCCCTTACTGTGGCAGTGAAAGCAGGAGAATGTGGAGAACAAAACAGAACAGTTTTAGGATCCTGATGATCTGTGTTTGAAATCCAAGTTGCTAACCTGTGCAACGAATGACAAGTTTGTTTACTTCTTTGAGGCTCAGTTTTATCTCTAAAATGAGATTCCTAAAATTCTTTGGGTTACGCATATACAGGCTTACCTTACTCACCTCTCAAGATTCCCTATCTGTATTCATTCATGGGCACTCTCTCACATGTTCTGTGGGAAAAAAAAGGATTCCCTAGACATTGATGGAGAGTCAATATTCTCTACTCTAATATGGGTTGCTTGTAGTTTATTTTTATTTATTTAACAAATTGAAGTTTCTTCATGTTGGTAAAACTTGTTTTACAGCTTTGTATTTGGTCTCGTGGCCCTCCTTCCATTAACTGTTTCAACATTACTTTGGACCACTTTGGTTTCCCCTAAGATCCCACATCATAGACCATTTTCACCTGCTAAATGTGTCATGTGCTTGCATTTTCTCTCTCCAAGCTCTTAGAGGAAAGGGGCACCTTTCCTCTATTCTGTGTGTTCCCTGCACTTGACCCAGGGCTAGCACATAGTAGGCGTTCACTAAGCTCTTGTTGAACTGTGATTACATTGAACATCGTCATGTGTGAATGAGAGAGAGGGGACGTTTCCACAAAGAAATCAATTTCGGTGAGTCACAAAAATAGGATTATCTTTTCATCAGAACGTAACGTTGGTTCTTTGATCTGGAGGAGCCTTTCTTCCCCTGACTGAAAGATTTAAGCACACTGGGTGCTTTCTTTCAATTAATGCTAATGGCAGGGTTTCCAATGAATAGAGCAAATAAGAAGGATAAGAGACAAAGAAAACTTCCAAAGCTACTTTTATTAAAAAGTAATCTGCAGCTTATCTGAGCTCTTTCCACATCTAATATCCAATGATGCTATTTGAATATTTTCCCCATCAGCACCCCTGAGGTTCTGAAGCCAGGAGATCACTGAGCTTCACGCTCACCTCTGGCCCAGCAAAATGTGCTGTGTGCACAACAGCCTCTCCGCCTTCCTCCTGCTGTATTCCCTCTTCAGCTGCTCTCTGCCACTTCTCCATATTTATGAGAGGGGAAGGGTGAGGGGTGGTTGTCACGGCCTTATTATCTGTTTCTATGGGGTATGGCTCTTTCTGCCTTTTAAAATTTCTCTCATTATTCCTTTCTTTTTCTGTCAGTCCCGATCCTATTTTTGCGTTGTTAAAAACCAAATCTGCCAATTTGGGGGGACAGCTACCCTAATTCTGAAAAGAGAAATGCGAGTATGTGCCAATACAACACGTGTAATTGTAAGTACCTATTTTTCTGCACCTGAGGCCAATATCTAGGCTTACATTTGGCAAATGGCACTGATTACTAGTTGTGTGAGCTTGGTCGATTTTCTTAACCTCTGTCAGCATCAGCTTTCTCATCTTTGAAATGGGGATAGCAGTATCTTCCACATAGGTATAACATGGGAAACAAAAGAAATAATTCATTTAAATGTGTTATTATAGTTCCTGGCATATCGTAAGTGCTTAATTTTAGTTGTTATTATTGTTGTTGTTAATCGTATCATTACTGAGCCCTTAGCATAATTCCATTTAATAAACATTTAGTGAGTTTAATCTAAATGTAAAATACTGTGCTAAACCCTGTAAGAGATCTTAACATGAATAAGATATGATTCCAGGTTTAAAGGAGATTACAATCAGTTGGTGATGAGGTACTCTATAGACTAAGCATGTTCATAGGCAGAGAATCATAAAGGGTAGACATGAGGTACCAGCCAAGATCAATGGACATCAGCAATTAATCACAACTGGCTGAATTTGCAAAGGCTTTATTGAGAAGGTGCCACTTAAACTATGAAGAATAATGTGGGGGTGAAGGAGAACATGGGGAAAGAAAAACCTGCAGTTTAAGGTCGAGCGTGAGGCATAAAAATGAACAGCCTAGGAAGGAAATATTGGGTACTTATTTCCCATTCATATAATACTTTTAAATAGCAAATAAATTTATATATGCATGCATGTATGTAATAATTATCAGGCAGGAAGACAGAAAGAGTTGCAGTGAACCCTACTGGATCAATGTTTTCCAAAGTATGTTGGTTAAGAGGGATTTCAGGAAAATGATTTCATAGTCATATGTATTTTGATATTGCAGAACATTTTGTTGTCCTTTCAGCTTCTGCTAAGAATTTCCTCAATATTTACCACCTAACTATTAAATAAATGCCATCTATTTAAGGATTTTCTCACAGCAGCACCTAACTTTATTTTTCACTCCTAAGTTCTGAATGAGGCAGAATAGACTAAGTAATGCTGCAGTAACAAGCAGGCTCGAAACCTCTGTGGCTTAGAACAACAAGAAATTAATTCTCAGTTGAGTGCATCATGCCCAAGACAGGTCAGCAGAAGGGACACTGTCCTCATTGTTGTCTCTCAGGAATGAAGATTGATGGAAGTTCCACCTAACTTGGATATTTGTAAACAGGCCTAATAACTACCACAATTAGGTTAAATACGAAACCAAATCCGCTGAGGCTGAGTTGATTCCGAGTCATAACAACTCTATAGAATTGAATAGAACTGCCCCATAGGGTTTCCAAGGAGTGGCTGGTGGATTCCAACTGCCTACCTTTTGGTTATCAGCTGTAGCACTTAACCACTATGCCACCAGGGCTTACACAAAATTAAATGAAACTGCAGAATTTCTTAGAGTCTTTAATATGCTACTGTGAAATGCAACTCTCCAAACTGGTGTTATAGTATGCGGACTGTCTCCTTTATGTGAACCTGGGATCCTTTTTTCTTCAATAATTTCATGACAGTAGTGTTTGATAGAGGAGTCTCTATGTGGTGCAAACAGTTAACAAGCTAGACTGCTAATCAAAAGGTTAGAGGTTTGAGTCAATCAGAGGTGCCTTGCAAGAATCACCTGGAGATCTACTTCCAAGAAACCAGCTGTTGAAAACCGTGTGGAGCACAGTTCTACTCTGACACACATAGGGTCGCTATGAGTTGGGATCGACTTAACAGCAACTGGTTTTAGTGTTTCATGGAATTCATTTTAGAAAAGTTTTATTATTCACTAAAAATATTTGTAATTGACTATGTCCAGAAGCAGGAACTGAAATAGAATCAAAACTCACAAAGCTGAAGAGCTAGAGAAACAGTAGGAATATGTTGGATGGTTGCTATTTGTTATAGTGCCTACCATATGCCACATATTATACTGTGGACTGGAAACCCTGGTGGCATAGTGGTTAAGAGCTACGGCTGCTAACCAAAAGGTCGGCAGTTCAAGCCCACCAGGTGCTCCTTGGAAACCCTATGGGGCAGTTCTACTCTGTTCTATAGGGTCGCTGTGAGTCAGAATTGACTTGACGGCAACGGGTTTGGTTTTGGTTATACTGTGTACTTGCACACACATTTTCCCATGTAATTCTTACTAGCAGCAATGCCAGAGAAATAAGTAGTATTACTCCTATTTTATAGTTGAAGATTCATGTCTTCTACAGAATCAACTCAACAACAGCTAACAACAACAAATAGTTGAAGAAACTGAGGCTCAAAGAAGTTGAAAAACTTATATAGGGTGTACAAGACTCCAGTGTGAACATAACCTCCCTAGATGAATGGAATAAATTAAATGATTTTGCTTAAAAAAGAAAATAGATAATCCACATTCTTAGCTTGGTTTATCTAGTATTCAAAATTTCATTCAGGAGAGAGAGGTTTTTTGTTTTGTTTTGTTTCTATTCCTGTTCCTCCTTGTCCAAATTAATTCCATCCTAGAGCAAACCTGTCGGGACACTCTGACCTGGCCGCCATACCACCACCCTTGACACTTCTCCAGGACTCAATGCTTGTTAACCACTCCTCTTGTTTTGAATTTGTTGCATTTTCCCAACATCTCCCTTTCTCCGCCCCTCCCCACCACCCACCCCCAACGTACGCATACATACTGTCTCTTTCTATCACATTAGTTAAGAGTCTTTGGGTGGTACAAACAGTTAGGTACTTGGCTGCTAACCAAAAGTTGGAGGTTTGAATCCACCCAGAGGTGCCTCAGAAGAAAGGACTGTTGATCTCCTTTTGAAAACAGCTATCGAGAACCCTATGGAACACAGTACTACTCTGATATACATGAGGTTGCCATACATGGGAATTGGCTCTACAGTAACTGGTGGTGGGGGATTATATCAATTATTATTATTATTTTCAGCTCTGGAGCCCTTTCTTTAAACACAGTCTTGCTCAGAAGCCCAATATGTAAAACAAATGTGCAGATCTGCTCTGCTGCAGTTGGGGTAGAGGTACTAGAACTATCCTCTGCCCCCTCTTCCTGTACAATTTTCCAACCCCATCATCTCCCCAAGCTGCTGTTCCATCAAGGGAAGGTGGAGTGAGCACCTCATCACTAACGTCCAACAGCTTCCCAAGCTGATGCGAGGGCCCGGAATATCTACGGGAAGCCTCTCAGCACCGCATCCCGTCATTCCCAAGCTGTTCCTGTGGATCAGGCACCCACGTTAATGTCTCTTCTTTTGCCATGTGGATGTTTCCAGGTTATCACTAGTGACTGCTTCAGAGCTTGTCAGAAACTACCCAATATGACTCTGTTATAGAAGTTACAATAAAACCACTAAAAGAAATCAGTCATAGTTTTCTTGCGCTAATAGCACATTTAACCATCTGGGGCAGTTCTACTCTGTCGTATAGGGTCACTATGAGTCAGAATCAACTGAATGGCAATGGTTTTGGTTTTAATAACACACTTAAGGAGCCCTGGTGGGGAAGTGGTTAAGTACCTGGCTGCTAACTGAAAGGTCGGTGGTTTGTATCACCGGCCTTTCTGAGGGAGAGAGACGTGGCAGCCTGCTTCTGTAAAGATTCACAGCCTTGGAAACTCTATGGGGCAGCTCTGTCCTGTCTGTGGGTCGCTATGATTTGAAATCGACTCAATGGCAACAGGTTGGTTTTGGAATAACACATTTACCTCAAAAGTGACTCACAAAAGGTGATGTCAAGAGGGCTTGTGGCCTGTGGTATAAAATCTGACAGTTTGATTTTTTTTTTTTAATTTTAGAAAACAGAGGTCAACTTCTCCCTTAATGTGTAGAATATTGCAGTTCCAAAACAACAAAATTGACTTAACTGCTTTAAGTTCCAAGTTAACCCCCTTCCCTGTGTAAGCTTCTACGGTATATTAGAAATCCTCATTTTACAAAATAAACATACACATTGTCAGCAACCACGGCGAGAACTAATCAGTAAAATTAGGTGCTGTGACGTGGCATGATCACTCTTTATTCATCTTCTGAAAAGTGTGCCAAGGTCCTTCTGAGCTAGATAGAAACTGTAAAAGCAAAATCATCTTACTCGTCACCTCTCCTGTGTTTATGTTTGTTTTGTTTAGACTGGAAGATCCCCAACGAGGCACCTTGCCTGTATTGTGCACTGTCTCTAATGCAAATTATTGGCATTGCTCCTAACGTCACAGTTAAAGCAAATAACAATACTCTTTTAATAAAAAGGCACCTTGAAACCCTTTGGCTTGTCAGAGCTTGGTTCTGCCAACTGGTTCCTTGCCCGGGATCCTTTTCCCACACACAAATGACAGGCATGCCATGGAACCATCCACCACTTACTAAAGTATTCATTCGGAATTCACGCCTGGCAAGCTGACGCATCGAGACCTTGCAAAATGGTCATCACCTAGGCAATCACGTTGTGGCATCTGGTCCCAGAAACCCACTGTCCTTAAAAGCACTAAGTAAAATAAAAGGTCTATTTTGGAAGTGTATTTTTTTTTCTATCCAGTTTCCAGTACAACTTGGAAGAAGCTTTGGGCCTGACAGGGCTAGGGCTGAAAGGGAGGCTGCGCTGTGGGTTGCTTGGGGGAACTTGTATCTAAAAACTGTTTAAATTCTTTTCCTAGCTCCTCTACTTGTTTCAGGGTTTTTGTTGTTGTTCTTTTTTTTCTCGCACCACTTCCACTAATAGTCCTTTGTCCTAGTTTTCACCATCAGGTCAATATATTAGCTTATAAAATGGTTTCAAATGGTTTCCACTTCTCTACCCCATCCCACCTACAGATACACTTTGGACATATCTGTAGAATAAACTAGATACAGTAAGGCTATAGTGGAAAGGCTATAAGGGATAGGAGGATGACGATGGTGATGATGATAAACATTTTTAGAGAGCTTCGTTTACTCGTACCAGGTATCATTTTAAGTGCCCTACATTCAGGTCCTAGACATATAATTGTGCAGGCTGTTCCCATCAGAAGGAAGTCCAGTGAAGGTGGTGAAATTCTAGCAGGAACACCTCTTGCCACGCCGTGTACCCTAGAGCGGAATGTGTCCACCCACAGTGAGCACCTTTATCTAATTCATACAACGTGCTATGAACTAGAAGCAGCTGTTTATACCAATTCACTTATTTAATCTCCACAGTGATGCTGTGGAGTATTTTCAAATATGAAGCAATTGATGCACAGACAAGGAGCCCTGGTAGCGCAGTGGTTAAACATTCAACTATTAACAGAAAGAGCAGTGGTTTGAACCCACCAGCGCTCCCCGGGAGAAAGATGTAGCAGTCTGTTTAGGTAAAGATTACAGCCTTGGAAACCCTATGGGGCAGTTCTACTTTGTCCTATAGGATCGCTATGAGTCAGAATGGACTCAATGGCAACGGGTTTGGTTTTGGTGGGACGGACAGTTTAATGAAATCTCCAAGGATACACCACTCAGAGCAGAGCCCTTGCCCCGGTGAGGAGCAGCATCAGGATGCAGGTTCATGACTGCGTGGACTACATACAGACCCTGCCCCTTTTACTCCCGTGGTGACATTGAATACAATTTTCAGTAGCATCTGCGTCTGTTCATACTCACTCTGTATCTGAAGTAAACTGCCTTTCACAGAAGTTCCCTGGCTACCCTAAAGGATATCTTAAATGCTTTCTGTTCTTAACCTTTAAATTACATCCTTCAAGGGATGGCATATTATAAGCAGCCAACCAAAGAAAATGGTCCTCAAACGTGGGAAGAGCACAGGTTCTCACGGGTAGCTACGAGAAAATAAAATGTATGTTTTGTTTTCCAGCCTTACCTGTTTATGCACTATCCAGAATACGCAGATAGCTGTCTGGATACACTGAAACGCTTTGCACGTCTTGGTGATAAGTGTTTTTTATTTAAATGTAAAAATGATACCTTTGTCCTCAGTTGCGATGAAAAGGTTTCTAGGCGAAATGGAGCCATAAGAAGGACGCCAATGTGATTGCGCCACCTTGTGGCAGTTGATTAACTTTCAGCCTCTTTGGATCACCGTTGGTGGAAAATTTCAAGGGCTTTCTCAGTGTTGATTACCGCCAGCTCATTCCCGAGGCGAGAACTCCCGCGTGAATTTAACCCGAGAATCAGGCTTTTTTTTTTTTTTCTTTAACCAATGTATATTCTCCATTCACAAGCTTTGCAAGTCAAATTCAGTCCCTCAGTGCAGCTGGTCAGCACCACTCCTTTCCCTTCAGCTCTGCTACACCTGCAGTAGTGGGTCAAAGCACAACGTGAAGTATTCAAACAAAAAAGAATGCTGTAAAACTTCTTCTTAACCTAAAACCAATTTTAGGACACTCATACTTGTCCCATAACCAGTAAACACTTGCTGTCAAGTTGATCCTGACTCATGACAACCCCCTGGTGTCAGAGTAGAACTGTGCTCCACAGGGGTTTCCATGGCTGATTTTTTGAAAGTAGATTACCAGGGAGTTTTTCTGAGGTGCCTTTGGGTGGGCTTTGAACATCCAATCTTTCGATTAGCATCCAAACATGTTAACAATTTGCACCACACAGGGACACCACTTGTCTTATTCTAATAACACGTTATTTGCTTAGAAAATGTGTTACTACCAGAAAGTGGGCCTTCCTCAAGCCAAAGTGGAACTTTACCATCAAGACTCCTCATCTGTCTCATCGGCTTCACCCTGGAGCTTTGCAGTTGCTCTCATCATGTTAAAGCATGGCCCAGTCTCTCTCAAAAAGAATCAGAAATATAGTAGTAACATCTGCAGTTATAAATTCATAACAGCCTCAGAAGAAAAGTGACTGGGGAGGAAAACGCTTATAAAGAAATGTGTTTCCTCCATGCAGGTCTTTGGCAAACACAATCATCGTAGAGAAAGAAAAGGGATTACAGCTTAAATATATAATAAAAAAGAACTGAAAAGTAATAAAACTTCAAAAGCTGCAATACAATATGTTAATACCATGGATGTTTCCAAGGTATTTCAAAGGAACTAGAATGGGTACTTTGAGTAATTTATTGGAGTCAAGAGATAAGAGACTTAAGTATACTCATTCTTAGTAAGAACATGCTGTGGAAGGTGTTGATTTTCCTGATCAAGGAGGAGTATATTTAAATGAAGAGAATACATTTCTGAAGCCTCACAGATTTACAATTCTGAAGCTGTTAATATAACAGGGGAATGTACCTCTAACTTTACTGAGAAGAGATGAGTTTCAAGACAAGAAATACTGAGGAAAGAGGTCTGAGAAGCTTTGTTAGCAAAGCAGATTATCTGAGGTGATTGATATGTGTCATCAAGGGAGAGAAGAGAATAAATCTGATCAGCATCTGAAGGCTGCTCTGGATTGTTATGGATTGAACTGTGTCCCCCAAAATATGTGTCAACTTGGCTAGGTCATGATTTCCAACATTGTGGGGTTCTCCTCCACTTTGTGATCTGACGTAATTACGCTATTGTTGTAAATGCTAACCTCTGTGATGTTAACAAAGCAGGATTAGAAGCAGTTATGTTAATGAGACCAGATACAAGATTAAGTAGCATATTGAGTCAATCTTTTTGGAGATATAAAAAGGAGAAGCAAGCAGAGAAGAGGGGGACCTCATATCAAGAAAGAAGAGCTGGGAGTGGAGCGTGTCCTTAGGATCCAGGGCCCCTGTGCTGAGAAACTTCTAGATCTGGGGAAGATCAATGCCAAGATGTTCCATTAGAGCTGACAGAGTAAGAAAGCCTTCCCCTGGAACTGGCACCCTGAATTCAGACTTCTAACCTCCTAAACTGTGAGAGAATAATTTTCTGTTTGTTAAAGCCATCTGCTTGTGGTATTTCTGTTATAGAAGCACTAGATGACTAAGACACCACTCAAAGCCTCAAAGCCTTGTGGCAAAGGGACAGAAATCTAGAAGTTAGACAATCCATACCAGGCCCTCTGGATTGGGACATTTGTGATTAACTTAATTGAGAAGAAAAGAATTTACTATGGCTTATTGATAAACAGAGCCCTGGCAGTACAGTAGTTAAGACCTTAGCTGCTAACCAAAATGCTGGCAGTTTGAATCTACCACTTGCTTCTTGGAAACTGTATGGGCCAGTTCTACTCTATCCTTTAGGGTTGCTATGAGTCTGAATTGACTTGATGGCAACAGTTTTTTGTTTTTTTTTTTAAATGGGATAAACACATCACAACAAGGGGCTTTTGGAACACAACTTTCCCAAGGCATCCCTTGGACAATTTGCAGGCCTAGGAAGGGCTTCCACAGGAAGCAAACCACTTAAGAATAAACAAAAAACACAGGTGGAAAGAATAGAAGCTATCACATGAGATGAATCAGAATTTGGAACTCACTGCCAGATACTGAAAACCATAGGAAAAAAGCCCAAAAGACATAAAAACCTATTACTGTATAATAGAAGGCTTCTGGCCAGTGAGTCTTAGAATAGATCAAAATGAAGCCATAATTAGCAGGATTTTAAATATCCCTCTACAATATACTACAAAGATTTTCCTCCCTCAGGAGGGCTATAACTAAAGATGGATGTAAAACTGGAGGAAAATCCTAAGTTTCCAAGTTCCTGAGTAGCAGTCTAAGTAATTTACAAGGTCTCTGGGAAGAAAAAGAAGAACTGTCTAAATTTTCAGTCAATATTTATCTCTTAGGTTAATAAATCTTGCTCCTGACCTCAGCAGAGGTGAATACCTCCTGATTATTATATGCGGGCACCTCCTGGGCCTTTCTATTTGCCTAGTGTGGTCTTGGAATGAGTCATCAGTTTCCCATAAGCCCCTCATCCAACTCATGAGTGTAGACTGAATAATGGCTCCTATCTCCAAGGTATAGGAGCCAATAATTGGTACTATAGTTCAACATTTGTTTGAATCATTAATTTAAATGTGTTTGCTTTTCCATTTTAAGCTTGGAGGCAGTGTTGAGAGGTGAAGTGGGATTGAGGTTTTCTGGTGAAGCATTCAAAGTCTGCAGAACAGGCAGTCACATTGGAAGCAGATGTGAGAGTGAGGAAAATATGCAGAATTTAGACAAGACCTAGGTTTGAGTCCTGTTTATGTCATTTAATGCCTACAAATTTATCACTGAGTTCCATTGCACTTCAGCTATTGCCTCTGTTAAAGAGGGTTGATCCAGTTGCCCAGGGCAACCTCTTGTGTGTCAGAGTAGAACTGTGCTCCACAGGGTTTTCACTGGCTGATTTTTCAGAAGTGAATTGCCAGAGCTTTCTTCTGGGTGGACCAGAACCTCTAACATTTTGGTTAGCAGCTAAGTGCATTAGCTGCACCACCCAGGGACTCCAAAGAGGGCTGATACTGACCTTGAAAATGTTGTTGTGGATACCCTTTATCACCGTTCTTATTCAACATTGTGCTGGAGGCCCTAGCCAGAGCAATTAGGCTAGATGAAGAAATAAAGAGCATCCAGTAAGGAAGAAGTAAAAGTATATCTATTTGCAGATGACATGATCTTATACACAGGAAACCCTAAAGAATCCTCAAGGAAGCTACTGAAACTAAGAGAAGAGCTCAGCAGAGTATCAGGATACAAGGTAAGCATACAAAAATCAGTTGGATTCCTCTACACCGACAAAAAGAACATCGAGGAGGAAATCACCAAATCAATACCATTTGCAGTAGCCCCCAAGAAGATAAAATACTTAGGAATAAATCTTACCAGAGATGTAAAAGACCTATACAAAGAAAACTACAAGATTCTACTGCAAGAGACCTATGTAAGTGGAATAACATAATTTGTTCATGGATAGGAAGGCTTAACATTGTAAAAATGTCTGTTCTACCAAAACTGATCTATACAGACAATGCAATTCTGATCCAAATTCTAACGGCATTTTTTAATGAGATGGAGAAACAAATCACCAACTGCATATGGATGTGAAAGAGGCCCCGGATAAGTAAAGCATTACTGAAAAAGAAGAAGAAAGTGGGGGGCCTCACTCTACCAGATTTAAGAACTTATTATACCTCCACAGTAGTCAAAACAGCCTGGTACTGGTACAACAACAGTTACATAGACCAATGGAACAGAATTGAGAGTGCAGACATAAATCCATCCACATATGAGCAGTTGATATTTGACAAAGGCCCAAAGTCAGTTAATTAGGGAAAAGACAGTCTTTTTAACAAATGGTGCTGTCATAACTGGATATCCATCTGCAAAAAAAATGGAACAAGACCCATACCTCACACCATGCACAAAAACTAACTCAAAATGGATCAAAGACCTAAATATAAAATCTAAAATGGTGAAAAGTTTGTTGTGAGAATTAGATCACAAAGACAAAAGCGATTTTGTTATCTAAAGCATGTAAGGCATTGGCAATTGGAGCCTAAGAAGACCATGAGTTTTGAGTTGGTCCCGATGGTGAATCCATTAAAAGGGAAAAATTAAGCAGATTTTTCTTCTCTTTCTTTAGAAAAAATAAACTAGGAAATTTCATTAAAAGTGTGCTTATTTGTTAGGTATATGATACTGATAGAAAATTTTACAGTGGAATTAGGAAGTATATATTTCCTTCTTATTCATATCTTTCCCCTCACTTTAATGGTTGCTGCTGTGAATCAGGCATCTTGGCTGAGAAGAGATGATGAAGTTTAATGCTTCTTTCTTTTCACCTTCATCAAAACAAATTTCTTATTTAAAAAATACAGAGATACTTTCTTAAAGCTCTTAATGTTTCCCAGACTTTCTTAAAGTTCTGCAAGGTACATTAGATTGGCTTGAGAAGTATAATCTCGCTAAGGTACACAGAAAACAGAAACATGGGACAGCTAGGTTTGCTAGGGAAAAACTTCCAGCTCAACAGTCCATTGTCAAAGTGATACCCAATGGATCTTCTGCACTTTGTCACACTACAACCATACAAAATTATTAATATAAAGGGACCAAACAATGAGGTTTGGTGTTCTCTTTTTTGTTTTATGACAGACATGTTGAAAATACAGAAACATTTATTACAATTTTACCAATTTATATTTCATAAATAAGATCTCAAGTTACTGACGCAAAACTGGAGGGATGAGCCCTGCTCCCAGTTTGGGGACATTGGAGGGTCAGTGGTAGAAATCTCACCTTCCATGCAGAAGACCCAGGATTGATTCCTGGGCAATGCACCTCATGCACAGCCACGCTCATCTGTCGGTGGTGGGCTGTGTGTCACTATGATGATGAACAGATTCCAGGAGAACTTCCAGGATAAGATGGGCTAAGAAGAAAGGCCTGGTAAGCTAGTTCCAAAAATCAACCAATGAAAACCCTATGGATCACAGCCTTCTGATATACAATCAATCATGGGGATGAGGCAGACTGGGTAGGATTTTGTTTCTTCATGCACAGGGTTGCCATGAGTCAAGACCCATCTAGATTTCAGCTAACAACAACATTTCCAGTTTGACCATGGACTCATTGGATAGCCCTCGGTGAACATTTACCCTTTCTATGACCGCGTTTGAAGACATTTCTCACCAAGCCTTCCCAAATTGAAAGGATGCTTTGGATAGCAATCACTCCATAGGTGAAAAACACTCTACACTCTTTTCATGAAAAACATCTGTTTGAATTTCACATCTTAAACATTAGTCTGAGTAAATTTTGCAGTCAGATTGACCAGTGAAGCCCATTTGAGAGCAAGGACTCTTTATTTACATTCTAGAGGTTCTTCTGGACTTTACTTTTAATTTAAATTTAGAGAATTAAGCTGAATTATCTAACTAATTTATGGTCACTGCAGAAATTAGAGAGACACGAAAAGAAAGAAAAATCCATTAAAAATATGACAGTTCATATATAGCTACTTTTTTCCCTTTAGTTTATTTAGATTTTTAAAATTTATAAAAGTAGCACATGTTCTCTATACGATACAAATATTACTCAGGTATTAAAGAAAAAGTTTATAATCTTTCCTTCCCCACATTACTGATAAGCAATATTAGCACTTTCCGTTATACTCAAATAAATACAGACAAAAAAGTAGGTAATTTTAGATTTAAGAATTTTAGATTATTTAAGAATCATACTATACACATTATTCTGTAACCTTACATTTTTATAGCAACAGATTTAATTTACATATGCATATAAACACATATATATATATTTCAATCATTCTTTTTTAAAAGAATAGTGTTTAGATGTGAGAAAAGACTCTGAAACTTGCTCTTGAACATACAGTAGCTGAAGTAAATGGAAGAAATGATGAAGTAAAAGAGCTGAACAGAAGATATTAAAGGGCAGCTCAAAAAGACAAAGTACTATAATGAAACATAAAAAGACTTGGAGTTAGAAAACCAAAAGAGAAGGACACACTCAGCATTTCTCAAACTGAAAGAACTGAAGAAAAAATTCAAGCCTCAAGTTGCCATATTGATTGATTCTATGGGCAAAAAATTGAATGACGCAGGAAGTATCAAAAGAAGATGGAAGGAATATATAGAGTAGTCAAAAAGAACTGGTTGATGTTCAACCATTTCAGGAGGTAGCATATGATCAAGAACCAATGGTACTGAAGGAAGAAGTCCAAGCTGCACTGAGGGGAATGGCGAAAAATAAGGCTTCAGGAATTGACTGAATGCCAATTGAGATGTTTCAACAGAGGCAGCACTGGAGGTGCTTACTTGCCTATGTCAAGAATTTTGGAAGACAGCTTCCTGGCCAATAGACTAGAAGACAGCCATATTTGTGGCCATTTCAAAGAAAGATGATCCAACAAAATGAGGAAATTATCAAACAACATCATTAATATCACACACAAGTAAAATTTTGCCAAAGATTATTCAAAAGCAATTACAACAGTGCATCAACAGGGAATAGCCAAAAGTTTAAGCCAGATTCATAAGAGGACTTGGAGAGAGGGAGATCATTGCTGATGTCTGATGGATCTTGACTGAAAGCAGAGAATATCAGAAGGATGTTTACTTGCATTTTATTGACTATGCAAAGGCATTCAACTGTGTGCATCATAACAAATTATGGATAACGTTTTGAAGAATGCAAATTCCAGAACACTTAGTTGTGCTCCCTAGGAACCTGTACATAGACCAAGAGGCAGTTGTTTGAACAGAAAAAGGGGATACCGTGTGGTTTAAAATCAGGAAAGGTGTGTGTCAGGGTTGTACCCTTTCACTCCACTTATTCAATCTGTATGCTGAGCAAATAATCTGGGAAGCTGGACTATATGAAGAAGAACATGGCATCAGGACTGAAGTAAGACTCATTAACGACATGTGATATGCATGTGACATGGCCTTGCTAGCTGAAAGTGAAGAGGACTTGAAGCACTTACTAATGAAAATCAAAGACTACAGCCTTCAGTAAGGATTATACCTCAACATAAAAAAACCAAAAATTCTCATAACTGGACCAATAAGCAACATCATGATAAACGGAGAAAACATTGAAGTTGTCAAGGATTTCATTTTACTTGGATATACAATCAGCACCCATGAAAGCAGTAGTCAAGAAATCAAAAGACACCTAATCTTCAACAAAGGCTCAAAGTCCCTTGAGTGGGGAAAAGACAGTCTTTTTCACAATGGAGCTGGCAAAATTAGATATTCATCCATAAAAAAATGGAACAGGACACATACCTCACACCATATGCAAAAACTAATTCAAAATGGATCAAAGACCTAAATATAAAACCGAAAATTATAAAGATCATAGAAGAAAAAATAGAGTCAATGCTAGAGGCCCTAATACAGGGCATAAATAGCATACAAAACATAGCTATCAATACACAAACACCAGAAGATAAGCAAGATAACTGGGATCTTCTAAAAATTAAACACTAAACACGTAAGCTAATCAAAAGAGTAAAATGAGAACCTTCAGACTGGGAAAAAATTTTTTTGCTATGACAAATCTGACAAAGGTCTAATCTATACGAAAATCCAACTCCTCTACAAAAAAAAAGATAAATAATTCAATTAATAAGTGGGCAAAGGATATGAACAGACACATCACCAAAGAAGACATTCAGGTGGCTAACAAACACATGAGGAAATGCTCCCGATCACTAGCCATTAACCCACTGAAACCCAAACCCACTGCCATCGAGTCAATTGGTGGCATAGTGATTAAGTGCTACGGCTGCTAACCAAGAGGTCGGCAGTTCAAATCCGCCAGGCGCTCCTTGGAAACTCTATGGGGCAGTTCTACTCTGTCCTACAGGGTCGCTATGAGTCACTAGCCATTAGAGAAATGCAAATCAAAACTACAATGAGATACAATTTCATCCCAATGATATTGGCATGAATCAATAAAAGAGAAAATGCCAAATGCTGAAGAGGTTGTAGGGAGATTGGAACTCTTATGCACTCCTGATGGAAATGCAAAATGCTACAACCATTTTGGAAAATGATCTGGTGCTTCCTTAAAAAGCTAGAAATACCATATGATCCAGCAATCTCACTCCTAAGAATATATCCTAGAGAAATAAGAGTCATCACATGAATAGAGATATGCATGCCCATGTTCACTGCAGCATTATTCACAATAGCAAAAAGATGGAAACAACCTATGTGCTCATCAACAGATGAATGGATAAACAAACTATGATACATACACACAATGGAATACTACACAACAACCAAGAACAATGATGAATCTGTCAAACATCTCACAACATGGATGTATCTGGAGGGCATTATGCTGAGTGAAATAAGTCAATCACAAAAGACCAAATACTGTATGAGATCACTATTATAAAAACTCATGAAAAAGCTTAAATACAGAAAGAAACAACTTTTGATGGTTACTAGGTACAGGAGAGGTGGGAAGGGAAAACCACTAACTAGACAATAGATAAGTGGTAACTTTGGTGAAGGGTAAGACAGTACACAATACTGGGGAATTCAGCACAACTTGACCAATGCAAGATCATGGAAGCTTCATAGACACATCCAAACTCCCTGAGGGACCGAATTACTGGGCTCAGGGCTGGGGACCATGGTCTTGAGAGTCATCTGGCTCAAGTGACATAACATAGTTTTTAAAGAAAATGTTCTACATTTGGTGAGTAGCATCTGGGGTCTTAAAAGCTTGTGAACGGCCATCTAAGATACTCCACTGGTCCCACCCCACTTAAAGCAAGGGAGAATGAAGAAAACCAAAGACACGAGGGAAAGATTAGTTCAAAGGACTAAAGGGCCACAAGTACTACAGCCTCCACCAGACTGAGTCCAGCACAACTAGATGGTGCCCGGCTACCACCACCTACTACTCTGATAGGGATCACTACAGGGACCCCCGGACAGAGCTGGAGAAAAATGTAGAACAAAATTCTAACTCACAAAAAAAGACCGGACTTACTGACCTGACAGAGAGTGGAGAAACCCTGAGAGTATGGTCCCTGGACAAACTTTTAACTCAGTTACGAAGTCACTCCTGAGGTTCGCCCTTCAGCCAAAGATTAGACAGACCCGTAAAACAAAACGAGACTAAATGCACACACCAGCTCGAGGGCAAGGACAAGAAGGGAGGAGGGGACGAGAAAGCTGGTAATGGGTAACCAAAAGTCGAGAGAGAAGGCGAAAGTGTTGACATGTTGTAGGGTTGGCAACCAAAGTCACAAAGCAATATGTGTATTAATTTTTTAATAAGAAACTAATTTGCTCTGTAAACCTTCATCTAATACAATAATAATAATAAAAAAAGAAACTAAAAGACATATTGCATAGGTTAAATATGGTGCAAAAGACCTCTTTAAAGTGTTAAAAAGCAAAGACATCATTTTGAGGACTAACTTGCACCTGACTCAAGCCATAGTGTTTTTTCAATCACCTCATATACATTTGAAAGCTGAACAATTAAAGAATAAAGGAGAACAAAGAAGAACTGACACCTTTGTATTATGGTGTTGGCGAAGAATATTGAATATACCATGGACTGCCAGAAGAACAAACAAATCTGTCTTGAAAGAGATACAGCCAGAATGCTCATTAGAAGCAGGGATGGGGAGACTTTGTCTCAGGTACTTCAGATATGTTATCAGGAGGGACCAGTCCCTGGAAAAGGCCATCATGCTTGGCAAGATGGAAGGTCAGCAAAAAAGTGGAATACCCTCAATGAGTTGTATTGACACAGTGGCTTCAACAATGGGCTCGAGCATAGCAACAATTGTGAGGATGGTGCAGGACTGGGCAATGTTTCATTCTGTTGTACACAGGGTTACTATAAGTTGGAACCAACTCATCAGCACCTAACAACAACAGTGTTTGATAGTATGGTGTACATAGTTTTTTGTATTGACTTAAAACAACAAATGGTTATGATTTCACAGTTTCCTTGCGTCAGGAGTTTGGGAGAAGCTTAGGTGGGTCTCTGTCAGAGTCCCTCATAAGGCTGCAGTGAAGCTGTTGGCTGGGGCTACAGTCACCTGAAGGCTTGGCTGGGGCTGCAAGGTGTGTTCCTAAGATGGTGCACACATGTGGCTATTTGCTGGAGTCCTCAGTTTCTTCCTGGCTGTTAGTACGAAGTGTCAGTTTCTCGACATATTGCCTTCTGCACAGGACTGCTTGAATGTTCTCACAAAATGACAGTTGGTTTACACCAGAGTAAGCAATTCAATAGTGCACAAGATGGAAACTACGATGTCTTTTATAACCTAGCTTTGGAATTTTCACAGCATCATTTCTGTATTTTAACTAAGGGACATCTAAATAGTTCCCCATTTTTTTGCTGAGACAAAATGGAATATATATACACATACACACACACACAAACATATATATATATGCTTGTACATTTATTTATTTAAATTCCCAAAAGTTGAATTCCTCATTTAACATAGAAATAATCAGATCATCTTCCTTGGTTGGTCATAGCTATTCCTTTATTAGCATATAACGTGTGAGAGAAATGTTCTCACAATCTCACAGTCATAGATGTTGTTATTCCTTAAAATTTTTGCCAATAGTACATACAACTATTGTTAACACTATAGTATATGACTATATAGATTCTTTTGTGTGTGTTTGTAAATCCTGTAGCTGTATGTAGCATACATGGGTGAGATGAGTATGTATCTTCTCTCTTAACAAAAAAGAAATCGTATTTATCTCATGTATATTGTCTTAGTTATCTAGTGCTTCTATAACAGAAATACCACAAGTGGATGTCTTTAATAGAAAGAAATTTATTCTCTCACAGTTTGGGAGGCTAGAAGTCCCAATTCAGGGTGCCAACTCCAGGGGAAGGCTCTGGGAGAAGGTCACTGTCATCAATCTTCCCTTTGTCTAGGAGCTTCTCAGTGCAGACGCCCTGGGTCCAAAGGATAGGCTGCTCCCGGCATTTCTTTCTTGGTGGTAATGATGTCCTCCTGTCTCTCTGCTTGCTTCTCTCTTTTATATCAAAAGAGATTGACTCAAGATAGAACCTAATCTTGTAGACTGAGTCCTGCTTCATTAACATAACTGCCTCTAATCCTGCCTCATTAACATCATAGGTAGGATTTACAACACATAGCAGAATCACATCAGATGACAAAATGGTGGACAATCACACAATACTGAGAACACAGCCTAGCCAAGATATGCATATTTTTAGGGGGATACAATTCAATCCATAACTTTTTGCCATTTGATCCCCCAAAACTTATGTCATTGCGACATGTCAAACACATTCACCCCTTCATATCATAGCAAAACTCTTAAATCAATTCTAAGTCCAAAAATTCCTCTTCATCTGTGATATCTAAAATACAAATTATCTGCTTCCAAAGTACAATGGTGGAACAGGCACAGGCTGGACGTTTCTATTACAAATGGGAGAAATTGGAGGGAAAGAAGGGATAACAGGCACCAAGCAAGTCAGCAGAACACATTACATTAGCTCTCAAAGTTTGATAATAGCCCTGTTATCTGAGATCATTTAGAGAATGGCCTTGTCCTCCAGATTCTAGGTATTGGACACACTCTTCGAATTCTGAGTGGAGGCCCCTCAGCCCCAGACTACAGCTCCGTCTTCCAGACCCACTAGAATGGCAACTCTGCTCCCTTGATTTTGGGCAGCCCCATTCTCCTAGTCCATCTGAGTGGCAACTCCACCCTTTGACAGCCCAGATGTCGTAGCCCTACACTTTGAGACTGAGGCAGCTTCTGTTTCCTAGTTCCTTGGCCTCTCAGGTCCTCAGGCCTCACCACCTGTGTCTACTCTACTGGGGTAAGTGTTTCAAAGCTCCGTAGTTTCACTGATAAATGCCTGGAGGCACCCCACTCCACGAGTAAATTTCAGCTGGAAGGCACTCAGCTCTCTTGCTCTGTGAGTCAGCAAGCCTAGCTCCACTGATAAGTGCTCAGAGGCATCCACCTCCTTCAGGAAGCCTCTCATTCAAAGCCACTCAGCTCTCTTGCTCTGTGGGTCGGCTCCAACGCTGTCTGGCGCTAGTCTCCTGGTTCTCCTGTTGCTGTTTCTCTGCTGCTGCTCTTCACTGTCTGTGCCATCTCCAGTGTATCAGCTCTCCTCACTTGCTTCTGAGTCCTCACCAGAATTGTCTGACGTCCATAATTCAACCAACAGTATTTTCAAGACAATCTAGGCTTTTTCTATTAGGCACTTTAAAACTCTTCTAGCCTCTATCCGTTCAGTTTCAAAACTGCTTCCACATTTTAGGTATGTTAGAGCAGCGCCTCATTCTCAGTACCAACTGTCTTAGGCTGAGTTCTCTAGAGAAGAAAAACCAGTAAAGTATATAAATATCTCTCTATATAGATTTATATCAAGGAAATGGCTCATGGGGTTGTAGAGGCTGGAAAGGCCCAAATCCATGGGTCAGGCTGGAGGCTTCTCCTGATTCATCTAGCCACAGGGGCTGGGAACCCAAGATTGGCAGGTCAGAAATCAGGACTCTTGCTCACAGGCTGCAAACACTGAGGAATCCCATGATCGGCAGGCAAGACTGCAGGTAAGCTGCTAGCTCAAGTCCCAAGAACCAGAAATCAGATGAATAGCAGCCAGCTGCAAGATCCAGGTTAAGCAAAAGCCTGTGAGCCTTGCCAGAGAGTCCACTTATATTCGATGCAGGCCACCCACACCCCCCAGAAAACTCCCTTTCGGCTGATCGGATACTCAGAGCAGATCCCATCATGGAGGTGATCACATATCAAATCTCATCTTGGAAGTGATCCCATCATCATACAGCTGCCAAACTACATCATAACTGCCAAACCGTTGAGAATCATGGCCCAGCCAATTGACACACAATCTTAACGATCACATATATACACACATTGCTTTGAAATTTAGTTTTTAAGTTCATTTATCAGTATATTATGAATGCATTTCTGTGATAATATGTATAAATTTCCACAATTATTTTAAAAGCTTAGTAATACAGCCTTTTATAAATGTATCCTTTATTTCATAAATCAGCTATTATTATAAATACAAGTCAGCTCCCATTTTTTCTATTACAATAGGCAGTGCATCACTAAATATTCTAAAATGTACCATTTTGTATACTGATATGAAGATTATTTTCTTCATTTTATAAGAGGACACTTGTGTAGGGGCTAAGCTAAGTAGGTCATAAAGTTGTTGGGTGTGCTTATAAAACTATAATTCCTTTGGGAGCCAGTGCATAAGGGTTTTTTTCAGAAGGCAAATTAAGAGGAGCTTATTGTTGATAAACAATACTTTTTTTTAATGCTTGATTATCGTGGTTTCTATTCACCAGAAAACAAAGCTGTTCTACCCTCTCTCTAACCACCACCAGGTGCAAAATATTCTAGTAAGGATTTTACTGAATTTGTAATTCTACATTGTTTGTAAGTAAGGGCATCTGATCGAAAACCAGGAT
Source organism: Loxodonta africana (assembly GCF_030014295.1). NCBI lineage: Eukaryota > Metazoa > Chordata > Mammalia > Proboscidea > Elephantidae > Loxodonta > Loxodonta africana. The sequence goes on from NC_087344.1 coordinate 139,926,299, forward strand.
GAGAATTGTTCCTGTAGAAGAAGATTCTTCCTCCTAATATTACCCGTTAACACTAATTTAGCCTTGACTATGTTTATGGTGCCAGGCACTCTGCTGAGTGCTTTGTATGCATTATCTCATTTGAGTCTCTCAACAGTTTATGTGTATGAACTATTATTTTTCAAATGAGTACAATGAGGAAACGGTCTATAAACCACATGGATATGACTCTGACGGCTTTGAGTTTTTGACTGGGTTCTGCTTCTCAGATTTAATACTTTGAAACCCAGCTGAAGTTTAGAGTATTTGAAGACATTTGTAGCATGCAATAGGCAATTGGAGGTCTTTTCTGTCACAATAATGTAATGCTTCCTTATCATTTGTTTTGCTTTGACTATGCAGTTTGTCAATGTCAATATTTTCAAGAACAGATTTTGTGTTCAGGAAAGATTATTTAGAGGTTTAATTTAGTTAAAAATATGTTTGAATTATTAGACTTAAAAATTCAAACACTAAAGTCTTCCATAATCTCATATTTATAAGTCTAGCAAATTTAGCAATCGCTTTTACAAGACCTTTGATTAATGTTTAGTCTCATTTACAAACTGAGTTAATGAAACACTTTTAAACATTTTATACTATATTTATAAAATAAAAATATTTGAATTCCTATTTAGGTACTTCAAATACATGATTCATAAAGAAAACTTTCGAGAACATTAAAATATTTCTAATAAATTAAGCCTGGAAATTGTGAATCTTAAGTTCTCTTAAATGATTTAACACTTACTCTAAAAACTTACTGTAATTACTATACACTATAAACTAAGTAAAATTTCTACTCAAATTCACAGGCCTAAATCAATTACTTAATTATACATTTTAATTGGGAATCACAAATTTTACCTTTGATAGACTAAAATATCTTAAACTTATAAATACTAAAAAAAGCATGCTTCCTTAACAAATAAATATTAATAACTATACTATGTGTTTGATTCTCCTAAATATTTCTGTAATTAATTCTTTACTTCCAAGTTATTTTTTCAAAGCTTACCTACTGTCTTTGTCTTAGTTATCTAGTGCTTCTATAACAGAAATACCACAAATGAATGGCTTTAACAAACAGATTTATTCTCTCACAGTCTAGGAGGCTAAAAAAAAAAAGGCTAGGAGTCTGAATTTAGGGTGCCAGCTCCAGGGCATGCCTTCCTCTCTCTGTCAGCTCTGGGGGAAGGTCCTTGTTATCAATCTTCCCCTGGCCTAGGAGCTTCTCAGTGCAGGAGCCTCAAGTTTAAATGATGCGTTGTTCTTCTGGCTTTTCCTTCTTGGTGGCATGAGGTCCCCGTATCTCGCTTCTCTCTTTTATATTTCAAAAGAGATCGATTCAAGATACAACCTAATCTTGTAGACCGAGTCCTGCCATATCAACATAAGTGCCTCTAATCCTGCCTCATTCACATCATAGTGGTGGGATTTACAAAACATAGGAAAAACTCATCAGATGACAAAATGATGGACAATCACAGAATACTGGGAATCATTGCCTACTCAAGTTGTCAGATATTTTTGGGCGACACAATCTAATTCATGACACCTTGACACAGTAGGTGGTAGCCAAGTGATACCAGCAGAGGATGCCTTGAAGGGAGAAGGAAAGTAGCTAAAAGCTGCCAGTTAGGGAAGCTCGGGGAATGAAGAGCCTGAAGCTAGAGATTCTGTATTGCCCGAGAAGTTCATTTTCACTAGAGGGCTGTCTGTTAGCACTAGCCTTTAGGACAATCCACAATCCAGAATTCCAGTTCTAGGCGGCCAGAACAAAGAGAAATGGGACAAACAGGAATGTAAGTCTTACCACTACAGATGGGTTGTGAGTAGGGTGAGGAGAATAAGACGACTGAGTCACAAAATTTAAAGAAGCACTCACTCTTAGGGCTGACCCTGGACAATCCTAAAAGTGAGTGTCTATTTAAATTTTGCATCCTAGGACTTCATTCACTTCAGACTCCTCCAGCCTTGCTTCAATATCCTTCATATAGGAGACAGCCATATCTTCCAATTACAAAGAGCTATAGAAGTAAAACCCTGGTGGCATAGTGGTTAAGTGCTATGGCTGCTAACCAAAGGGTTGGCAGTTTGAATCCAGCAGGTGCTCCTTGGATACTCTACGGGGCAATTCAACTCTGTCGTATAGCGTCGCTATGAGTTGGAATCGACTCGACAGCAGTGGGTTTGGCGTTGGTATAGGAGTAATGAGAATAGATTGTAAATTTTTTAAAAACAATAAAGATAAATAACTTTCTTATTTTATCTGTGGAACAATGAACTTGATTTGGTTTCTGAATATAATTCTTGGAATTTGTCAGCAATCAAGGGGCTTTGTTTTATAAAATAACCAGATAACACTTAAATAGGTATAAATAAGTAGGAGGCTGTACAGGTCCTACCCTGACAACTGGCCCCACACTAGCAAAAACCTAAGGAAGGGAAGGGGCATGATGCAGTCATGTATATCCATTGACTGGATCAATCATAACTATGCATTAAGGCCCCAGTCATACATACACATGAGGTTCCAATGACTGTAAGACCCTGGGCCTTGGAGCTCTCTCTTTTGAGCTTCCTGGATTGTAAGAACATCCATGCACTAGACAGGGTGTGGCATGTCCCTGGGGAGAATAGAAGCCTCCAGCTGTCTGGGCTTCTCCCAGACTTTGCCTGATGTGTCTCATTACTTTTATCCTTCCTGGTTATAATAAATGGGTAACTGCAAGTATAGGCAATAGTCTCCATGAATTTTGTGAGCTCTAATAGAGAATTAATGAACCCAAACTGGGTAGTGAGCCAACATGGGGTGGCAGGACAGAGTCTTAACTTGTGTAGACTAAGCTCTGGGTGGCTAGTGGTCAAATGAGGGCTGCTCAAGCCGTGGATAAAGAAGGGCAGAATTCTTCTAGCTTGCGACCTAGCTGCAGGGAGTTGGAGGAAGAGAGTAGGGCTGGCTGGTCTGAAGAGCAGGGAGTTGTGCAGACTCCTGAGCCTATGGTTGGTACCCAATGACCTGGCGCCAGGTAGCCAGGGACAAAGTCTGATCTAGCTTTAGGTGGTTAGGGTCAGAGAGGAATTACCATGGAAATGGCTAGCAACAAGGAATGGACATGTGGGAAGGTGAAGCCTGGATTCATTTCCAGACTGGAATTGGATTCATGCTGATTCTTACCATGCAGTTAGTGATAAAGGTGGGGTTTGCCCACCTTGCCCCTGTAGTAATGCAGTTAGCGACAGCACAATATCCTAGATGACAAATAAGTATTTTGGATACAGGAAGTTCCAAGATTGGTTAATTCAGAGATACAATTTTATCAATAACCAGTTGCCATTGAGTCAATTTTGACCCATGGCAACCTGACCTGTGTCAGAGTAAAATGTGCTTCATAAGGTTTTTAGTGGCTGATTTTTTTGAAGTAGGTTGCCAGGCTTTTTTTCTGCAGTGCCTCTGGGTGGGCTTGAATCTGCCACCTTTCAAGTAAGAGCAGAACACATCAACCATGTGCACCACCAAGGGACTCCTAACAATATCAGTACCTCAGGTGTTTTCCAACTTTTTGTCAGTCATCGTTGGCCTTTATCTTCATGCTTGTCCTTCATTGTCTCCAGGTGGTTGCTCAACCAATAAAGGTCCCAGAGGAAATAAAGACTCTCAAATTAGGATAATTCCAGCCTATTTGTAATAATGTGGCCAGAGTTTAGGAAACTACAAGGGATGATGGTACTGTTCATTCAGAGGCCAGTAACAGCAAAAATATCACCAACACTAGGCGTGTAGGAGGCAAGTGGAGGGAGCAGCTACTGGAACCCAGAAGGAGATGTCATGTAGAGAAGCTAACCTGAGAAGAGTTGAGAACTTTAGTACCAAAACATAGCCACCTGAGCTGACCCTTCAGGGAGGGAGCCAGAGGAATCACTGTGTCCCACAATATCCTTTCTTCTTCCAATCTCCTGCCACAACTCCTCATTGATTAAGCCCAATGGAGAGTGGAAGGTCAAGGGAACACTTTGGCTTGTTCACATAGGTAAGCCTTTTCAAAGAGCAAGATGGAAAAAGGAGGAGAATGTATCTACAGGGTCAAACAGAAGGTATTCAGCTTAGCTGTCATCCTTTAGGCACCATATCTTTATATTATCACTTCTAGAGGCAAGAAGGAGAGCCTCTTCTGGTGTGTCATTATTGTTAGTTTTCTTTTTTTTAAGAGAGAGAAAAATCTTTCCCAGAAGCTCCACAGGAGATTCTCCCATAGATCTCCTTGTGTGGTCCATGTTCAAGCTGTAAAGGAGACTGGCAAAGTTAGTATCAGTCTCTACATGATTGGGGTGGGGGAATGCAGGAAATCACTTCTGGGTGGACATTCCCTTGAAAATTAAAAAACCTGATAAATGGCGAATGTTAAAAAGACTGACCACAACTAGCATTGCAAGGGTGTGGAACGACTACAACTTTCATATACTGCTGGTGGGAGTGTAAAACGGTACAACCATTCTAGAAAATATTATGCAATTTCTTAAAAAGTTAAACATATACCTAACATACATCTAGTCGTTCTACCCTTAGGTATTTACCCAATAGAGATAGAAGTGAAAGCAGGTGTTTATACAAAGATCTGTACAGGTATGTTCATAAAATCTATTTGTAATAGCTCCAAAATGAAAAAAACAAACAAACAAAAAATATCAAACAAGTGAATGTATGTACAAATTATGGTATATCAATACAATGAATTAATACTGAGCAATAAAAAGTAAGAAATGTTGTTTAGTGCAACACCATGAATGAATCACTGTGTAACTATGCCAAATGAAAAAAGCCAGGCACAAAAGAGTACATACTGTATAAATTCATTTATATAAAACTCTAGAAAATAAATACAAGCTAATTTATAGCAACTGAAAGCAAATCAGTGGTTTCCTGGGGACAGGAGTGAGGAAGGGGTAGACTAGGGATGATGAAGGAACACAAGGAAACTTTCAGGGGTAATGAATAAGTTCTTTATCATGTGGTGATAGTTCTATACATACGTCAAAACAGATCAACTTTGCACTTTAAATATTTGCAATTGATTGTATGCCAAGTATACATCTCAACAAAGCTGATTTTGCCAAAGAAATAAACCTAATAAAATATTTATAAGAATATTTAAAAAAATTTCAAAACTGAAGCCTTATGTAGGTCAAAGAACTATTTATTTTTTATTGCGTTTTAGTCAAAAGTGTACAGCACTAATTAGTTTCTCATTTAAAAAATTATACGCAAATTGTTTTGTGACATTGGTTGCAATCCCCACAATGTGTCAGCACTCTCTCCCTTTCCTTTTACAACCCAGGTTCCCTCAGTCCATTCGTCCAGGTTTCTTATCCCTTCCTGCCTTCTCATCTTTGCTTTTGGGCAGGTGTTGCCCATTAGATCTTCTATAGTTGATTGAACTGAGAAGCACATTCTTCATTTGTGTTATCGTTTGTTTTATAAGCCTGTCTAATCTTTGGCTGAAAGGTGGACTTCAGGAGTCGCCTCAGTTCTGAGTTCGGAGGTTGTCTGGGGGCCATAGTTTCAGGGATGCCTCCAGTCTCTGTCAGACCGGTAAGTCTGGTCTTTTTTTGTGAATTTGAATTTTGTTCTACATTTTTCTCCTGTTCTGTCTGGAATCCTCTATTGTGATCCCTGTCAGAGCCATTGGTGGTGGTAGCTGGGCACCATCTTTGTATTTTGGGCTCAGTCCGGTAGAGGCTGTGGTTCTAGTGGTCCATTAGTCCTTTGGACTGATATTTTCCTTGCAACTTTAGTTTTCTTCATTCTTCTTTGCTCCGAACCTGGTGGAATCAATAGGTGTATTTTATATGGCTGCTTGCAAGCTATTAAGCCCCCAGACACTACTCACCAAATTAGGATGTAAGAACATTTTCTTTATGAACTCTGTTATGCCAATTTACCTAGCTGTCCCCCGAGACCATGGTGTCCAGTCCTCAGTCCTTTGTCTCTCAAGGTATTTGGATGTGTCTAGGAAGGTTCTGTGGATTTGCCTAGGTCAAGTTGTCCTGACTTTCCCTATGTTGTGTGTTGTCTTTCCTTTCACCAGAGTTAACACTTGTCTACTATCTAGTTATTAATGTCATCTCCTCAATCCTTCCCTGCCTCATAATCATCAAGATTGGTTTTTTCTGTGTGTAAACCTGTTCTTGTATTTTTATAATAGTGGTCTCATATAATAATCATCCTTTTGTGATTGACTTATTTCACTCAGCATAATGCCCCCCAAATTAATTCATGTTGTACCATGTTTTTCAGATTCATCATCGTTCTTTATCATTGCATAGTATTCCATCGTGTACATGTACGATAATTTGTTTATCCATTCATCTGTTGATGGGTATTTAGGCAGTTTCCATCTTTTTGCTATTGTGAATAGTGCTGCAGTGAACATGGATGTTTATATGTCTATTTGTGTGACGGCTTTTATTTCTTTAGGGTACATCCCTAGTAGTGGAATTGCTGGATCCTTCGGTATTTCTATTTCTAGCTTTTCAAGGAGATGCCATACCATTTTCCAGAGTGGTTGTACCATTCCACATTCCCACAAGCACTGCATAAGAGTTCCAATCTCCCCACAACCTCTCCAACGTTGGATATTTTCTGTTTTTTTCTTTTTTTTACAAATTTGTGCCAGTAATATCAGGGTGAGCCGGTATCTCATTATAGTTTTGATTTGCGTTTCTCGAATGGCTAATGATTGGGAGCATTTCCTCATGTGTCTGTTAGCCACCTGAATGTCTTCTTTGGTGAAATGCCTGTTCATATTCTTTGCTATTTTTTCATTGGATTATTTAATTTTTTGTTATTGAGGTATTGAAGTATTTTATAGATTTTAGAGATTAGACCTTTGTTGGATGTGTTGTAGGCAAAATATTTCCCAGTCTGTAGGTTCTCTTTTTGTTGATGTCTTTTGATGAGTACAAGTGTTTAATTTTCAGGAGTTCCCAGTTATCTTGTTTATCTTCTGGTGTTTATGCATTGTTAGTTAAGGTCTGTATTGACTTTATGCCATGTATTAGGGCCACTAGGGTTATCCCTAATTTTTCTTCCATGGTCTTTATCATTTTAGATCTATATTTAGGACTTTGATCCGTTTCGAGTTAGTTTTTGTGTGCGGTGTGAAGTATGGCTCCTGTTTCATTTTTTACAGATGGATATCCAGTTATGCCAGCACCATTTTTTAAAAAGACTGTCTCGTCCCTATTTAATGGACTTTGGTTCTTTGTCAAAGATCAGTTGACCATACATAGATTTTATAGATTAGACCCTTGTTGGATATGTCATATGTGGGTTCCAGATTCTGTTTCATTGGTCATTGTGTCTGTTGTGTATGAGTACCAGGCTGTTTTGACTATGGTAGGTTCTGAGATCATGTAGTGTGAGGCCTCCTACTTTGCCATTTTTCTTCAATAATGCTTTGTTTATCTGGGGCCTCTTTCCTTTCCATATAAGGGTGGTAATTAGTTTTTCCATCTCCATAAAGAATACTCTTGGTATTTGGATAGGGATTGAGTTATATCTGTAGATCGCTTTGGGTAGGATTTACAACTTCATAATGTTGAGTCTTCCTATCCATGAGCGTGGTGTGTGTTTTTCCATTTATGTTGGTCTCTTTTGGTTCCTCGCAATAGTGTTTTGTAGTTTTCTTTGTATAGGTGTTTTATATCCCTGGTTAGAATTATTCCTAAGTATTTTATCTTTTAGGGGCTTTTATAAATGGTATTATTTTCCTGATTTCCTTTTCAAAGTTCTCTTTGTTGGTGTATAGGAATTCAACTGATTTTTGTATGTTGGTCTTATATCCTGCTAATCTGCTGAATCTTTCTATTAGATCCAGTAGTTTTCTTGTGGAATCCTTGGGGTTCTCTGTGTATAGGATTATATCATCTGTGAATAGGAATAGTTTTACTTCTTCCTTTCCAATTAGGATGCCCTTTATTTATTTATTTTTTTCTTGCCTTATTGCTCTAACTAGGACTTCTAGCACAATGTTAAATAGGAGTGGTGTTAAAGGTCATCTTAGCCTTGTTCCCATTATCACCAGGAATGTTTTCAGTCTCTCACCACTGAGAATGATGTTAGCTATTGGTTTTGTACTGTTGTTGTTGTTAGGTACCATCAAGTCGATTCCAACTCATAGTGACCCTGTGTACAACAGAAGAAATACTGCCCGGTCTTGCGCCATCCTCACAATCTTTGTTATGTTTGAGCTCATTGTTGCAGCCACTATGTCAATTCATCTTGTTGAAGGTCTTCCTCTATTTTGCTGACCATCTACTTTACCAAACACAATGTCCTTCTCCAGGGACTGGTCCCTCATGACAACATGTCCAAAGTTCATGAAATGAAATCTAGTCATCCTTGCTTACAAGGAGCACTCTGGCTATATTTCTTTCCAGACAAACTTGTTTGTTCTTCTGGCAGTCCAAGGTGTATTCAATATTCTTCACCAACACCATAATTCAAAGACATCAATTCTTCTTCTGTCTTCCTTATTAATCGTCCAGCTTTCACATGCATATGAGATTATTGGGAAAATATCATAGTTTGGGTCAGCACACTTTACTCCTCAAAGTACCATCTTTGCTTTTCGACACTTGAAAGAGGTTTTTTGCAGCAGATTTACCCAAAGCAATACGTCATTTGATTTCCTGTCAGCTGCTTCCATGGGCATTGATTGTGGATCCGCGTAAAATGAAATCCCTGGCAAGTTCAATCTTTTCTTCTTTTATCATGACATTGCTTATTGGTCCAGTTGTGAGGATTTTTACTTTCTTTATGCTGAGGTGTAATCCATACTGAAGTCTGATCTTCATCAACAAGTGCCTCAAGTCCTCTTTGCTTTTCAGCAATCAAGGTTGGGTCATATGTATATCATAGATTGTTAATGAGTCTTCCAAACTTGATGCCACATTCTTCTTCACATAGTCCATATTCTTGGATTATTTTCTCAGCATACAGATTGAATAAATATGGTGAATGCAACCTTGATGCATACCTTTCTTGATTTTAAACTATACAGTATCCCTATGCTGTGTTTGATCAACTACCCCTTGGTCTCCGTATAGGTTCCTCATGAGCACAATTAACTGTTTTGGAATTCCCATTCTTAACAATATTATCCATAATTTGTTATGATTTCACAAATTCCTTTCAATAGTCAATAAAACACAGGTAAATATCTTTCTGTTATTCTCCGCTTTCAGCCAAGATTCATCTCACATCAGCAAAGACATCCCTTGTTCCATGTCCTCTTCTTAATCCAGCTTGAATTTCTGGCAGTTCCCTGTCGATGTAATACTGCAATCTTTTTTTAATTATCTTCAACAAAATTTTACTTGGGTGTAGTCTTAATGATATTGTTTAATAATTTCCACATTCTGTTGGGTCGTCTTTCTTTGGAATGGGCACAAATACGGATCTCTTCCAGGTCGTTGGCCAGGTAGCTGTCTTCCAAATTTCTTGGCATAGATGAGTGAGGGGTTACAGCGCTGCATCCGTTTGTCAAAACATCTCAATTGGTAGTCCATCTATTCCTGGAGATTTGTTTGTAGTCAATGCCTTCAGAGCAGCTTGGACTTCTTCCTTCAATACTATCAGTTCTTGATCCTATTCTACCTCCTGAAATGGTTGAACGTCAACCAGTTCTTTTTGGTACAGTGACTGTGTGTATTCCTTCTATCTTCTTTTGAAGCTTCCTGTGTCATTGAGTATTTTGCCCACAGAATCCTTCAAAGTTGCAACTCAAGGCTTGAATGTTTTCCCCAGTCCATTCAGCTGAGATATGCCAAACGTGTTCCTTCTTTTGGTTTTCTAAGTCAGGTCTTTGCATATTTCACTACAATATTTTACTTTATCTTCTCTATCTACCATTTGAAACCTTCTGGTCAGCTCTTTTTCTTCCAGTTCCTTTAGCTACTCCATGTTCAAGAACAAGTTCCTGAGTCTCTTCTGACATCCATTTTTGTCTTTTCTTTCTTTCCCGTCTTTTTGATGACCTGTGCTTTCTTCATGGTTTGATGTCCTCATGTCTTCCCACAAATCATCTGGTCTTCAGTCATTAGTGTTCAATATGTTCAATCTGTTCTTGAGATGGTCTACAAATTCAGTTGGGATATACTCAGGTTTGTATTTTGGCTCTCTCAGACTTGTTTTAATTTTCTTCAGCTTCTACTTAACTTTGTATATGAGCAGTTGATGGCCTGTTCTGCAGTTGTCTCCTGACCTTGTTCTGACTGATGATAATAAGATTTTCCATCATCTCTTTCCACAGATGTAGTCAATTTGATTCATTTTTTTTCCATCCAGTCAGCTCCAAGTGTATAGTCGCTGTTTATGTTGTTGAAAAAAGGTATTTGCAATGAAGAAGTTGTTGGTCTTGCAAAATTCTATCATGCTGTCTCTAGCATTGTTTCTATTACCAAGGCCGTATTTTCCAACTACCAATCCTTCATTTCCAACTTCGACATTCCAATCACCAGTAACTATAGATGTGTCTTGATTGCATATTTGATCAATTTCAGACTGCAGAAGTTGGTAAAAATCTTCAATTTCTTCATCTTTGGCATTAGTCGTTGGTGCAAAGATTTTAACAATAGTCACATTAACTGATCTTCCTTGTAGCTATATGGATATTATGGTATCACTGACAGTGGTGTACTTCAGGATAGGTCTTGAAATGTTCTTTTTGATGATGAATGCAATGCCATTCCTCTTTAATTTGTCACTCCTGGCAAATTAGACCATATGACTGTCCAATTCAAAATGGCCAACAATGCCTAGGATATCCATCTTTATGCATCCCATTTCATTTTTGATGACTTCCAATCTTCCTAGATTCATACCTTGTACATTCCACATTTTGATTATTAATGGATATTTGCAGCTGTTTCTTCTCATTTTGAGTTGTGCCACATCAGCAAATGAAGGTCTCAAAAGCTTTAGTCCATCCACATCATTAAGGTCGACTCTACTTTGAGGAGGCAGCTCTTCCCTAGTCTTATTTTGAGTGCCTTCCGACCCGAAGGGCTCATCTTCTGACACTATATCAGACAATGTTCTGCTCCTATTCATTTTTTCACTCACCATTTTTTTTTTCAGAAGTAGGCTGCCAAGTCCTTTTTCGTAGTCTTAGTTTGGAAGCTCTGCTGAAACCTGTCCACCAAGGGTGACCCTGCTTGTATTTGAAATTCCAAATTTCTTGGCATAGATCAGGCAGAGTTTCCAGTATCACAGCAACATGCAAGCCACCATAGTACAACAAAGTGACAGATGGGTGGTAGCAGTTTTGTATAGATGCCCCTTATTAAATAGGAATGGAATGGAAATTTTTCAACACAATAATGGTTTTGTATAGAGGTCTTTTATTATGTTGGCAAATTTCCTTTCTATTCCTATTTTATTAAGAATTTTTATCCGAATGGGTGTTGGGCTTTATCAAATGCCTTTTCTGCATCAAATGAGATGACTATTTTCTTTTGTTCCATTTATGTGAAGGATTACATTGATTGGTTTTCTAATGTTGAGCCGTACCTGCACACCTTGTATGAATTCTACCTTGTCGTGGTGTATTATTTTTTTATATAATGCTGAATTCTATTGACTAGAATTTTTTTGAGAAATGTTAAATTTATTTATTTATTTAAAGAAAAATTTTTTATTGTAATTTAGATGAAAGTTTGTAGAGCAAATTAATTTCCTCAAATAAGGTGACATCCCTGGATTTCTCTTCAATTTCACTGATTCTGTGTTCCGTTGTTCAAGATTTGCTCCTAAAACCTACTATTGAGCTGTCCGTTTCTGAAATTTTGTTGTTTATCTTTTGGATTTCCAGTTACCGTTTTTGTATGATTTCTAATTGTTTATTTATTTTGATATTTTGTTCTTGTATTATTTTCCTGAATTCTTCTATTGCTTTTTCTGTGTTATTCTTGAATTTGGCTATGTTTTCATTAGTTCTGTCTGTGTTTTCTATGATTTTGTCTGTATTTTCCTTGATCTCTTTCCTAATCTGTTGGAAAGCCCTAAATATTCATCTTTTGAATTCTATATCCAGTAGTCCCACTGCCTTTTCTTCTACCAGAAGGTTGTCTCTTTCTTTATTTTGGACATTTGCTAGAGCTATCTTGTCCTGCTTTTCACCTATTTTCATCTTGTCTCCTGTCTCCAAGACATTAAGTACTATTTTCTGTATTTACTGATTATGTATTAATTTTTTTTTGTCTTACTTCTTTGTGTTATTTTCATGTCAGGGCAGGAGGGCTTGATGTCCTTTGCTATTTGCTCGTCTGTGGGCACAAAAGCTCTCACCACTGTGGGCAGGGCAACAGCAGACAGGGCAATCCTGATTCACTGTACACTGGTTTGGTGAAGTGGACGAAGGTGCACTGGGCCAGTGCTGTCTGAATCCTGGTGTTGGTCCAGTGGTGTCGGAGCATTCACAGCCCCTCACCAGAGAGGCATGGGTGTCAGATAGGAGTAGTACAGGCTCACTTCCCTCTATTTAGCAGTTGGTCACATGGTAGGAGTGGAGGGGAGGGTGAGCCTGGTACAGAGGTGGGCCTGAACTAAGGATGCTCTAGCTGTGGTGGCACCATGATGGCCAGCAGGAAGGGGGGCTGCATATGGGGCTATGTAGGGGGAACAAAGAAAAGAAAAGAGAGAGAAAGAAAAAAAAAGATAGTTGGCAATTGGGGGCAGGGCAGACCTGGTGGCAGATGGAAGAGAGGATGATATGTCTGTCTAGAATGCCATGTTGGCTTTGCCTCAAGGTATTTTTTAATGGTCATAAACTCACACTGGTTTTTGAATAGATAAGGTCAGAGTTTCCCTGTTGAAGAATTCTTTAGTAAGAGCCTCTGAATCCCTAGCTCTAGGCCAGCCAGAGTGCTGAAGACTAAGTCTCAGTAACTAGTCACTGTAACTAGTCGAGGTATAGTATATATAGGAAATTTTTTATAAATCTTCTTTCTTCCATCCTTCCTTCCTTCCTTTCTTCTTCCCTCCCTCCCTTTCTCCTTTCCACCCTTCCTTTTTTTTTTTCCTTCTTTCTTTTTTGTTAAAATTACATATGCAAGCAGCTACTACTTATTTGGGTGTTAGACCACCTGGATTAGTGCTCCAAATTTATCATTTTTCTTCCATTTCCTATCTTTTTTCTATTTGCTCCACCTTTCAGAAGATTTCCTCATCTCTGTCTTTCAAATATTCCATTGAGTTTTTTCATTCTGTATTAGAATTTGAGTTTCTATGAATTAGAAGCAACTTGACAGCACCTAACAACAACAACATTAGGATTTTACTTTCCAGAGGCTCTCTTTTCTTCTTTGAGTTTTCCTTTTTAAAAACACTTCTTTGTTTCATGGTAGTAGTAGTTGTTTTTAGGTGCTACCGAGTTGGTTCCAACTCATAGTGACCCTATATATAACAGAACAAAAGGCTGCCTGATCCTCTGCCATCCTCTTAATAGTTGTTATATTTAAGACTATTGTTGCAGCCAGTGTGTCAAGCCATCTCATTAAGGGTCTTCCTCTTTTTCTCTGACTCTCTACTTTAGCAAGCAAGACGTTCTTTTCCAGGGGCTGGCGCCTTTTGATAAGTGCCCAAAGTAAGTGAGACAAAGTCTCGCCACCCTCACTTCTACGGAGCATTCTGGCTATACTTCTTTGAAGACAGATTTGTTCATTCTTCTGGCAGTCCATGGTATATTCATTATTCTTCACCAACACCATCATTCAAAGGCATCAATTCTTTTTTCGGTCTTCCTTACTCATTGTCCAGTTTTCACTTGCTTTTGAGGTGATTGAAATTGTGGCTTGGGTCAAGCGCACCTTAGTCCTCAAGTGACATCTTTACTTTTTAACACTTTAAAGAGGTCTTTTGCAATAGATTTGCCCAATGTAATACATTGTTTGATTTCTTGACTGCTGCTTCCATTGGTGTTGATTGTGGAGCCAAGTAAAATAAAATATTTGATGACTTCAATGCTTTCTCCATTTATATGATGTTGCTTATTGGTCCAGCTGTGAGGATTTTTTTTTTTAACGTTGAGTTGTAATCCACACTGAAGGCTGTAGTCCTTGATCTTCATCTGTAAGTGATTCAGGTCCTATTTGCTTTCAGCAAGCAAGTTTGTGCTATCTGCATATTGCAGGTTGTTAATGAGTCTTCCTCCAATCCTAATGCCATGTTCTTCCTTACATAGTCCATCTTCTTGGATTATTTGCTCAGCACACAGGTTGAATAAGTATCATGAAAGGATACAACCCTTACGCACACCTCCCCTGATTTTGAACCATGCAGTATCCCCTTGTTCTGTTCAAAGGACTGCCTCTTTGTCTATGTACAGGTTCCACATGAGCACAATTAAATGTTCTGGAATTCCCGTTCTTCGCAATGTTATCCATAACTTGTTAATGATCCACACAGTCGAATGCCTTCGGATAGTCCATAAAACACCGGTAAACATTTTTCTGGTGTTCTCTCCTTTCAGCCAAGGTCCATCTGACATCAGCAATGATATCCCTTGTTCCATGTCCTCTTCTGAATCCAGCTTGAATTTCTGGAATTTCCCTGTCAATGTACTGCTGCAACCATTTTTGAATTATCTTCAGCCAAATTGTACTTGCATGTGATATTTATGATATTGTTCAATAATGTCCACATTCTGGTGGATTACCTTTCTTTGGAACGGGCACAAATATGAATATTCCCAAGTCAGCTGACCAGGTAGCTCTCTTCCAAATTTCTTGGCATAGGTAAGTAAGTGCTTCCAACATTGCATGCTTTTGTTGAAACATCTCAACTGGTATTCTGTCAGTTCCTGTAGCCTTAATTTTTGCCAATGCCTTCAGTGCAGCTTGGACTTCTTCCTTCTTGATGAAATGCTACTTCCTGAAATGGCTGAACATTGCCATTTGTTTTTGGCACAGTGATTCTGTGTATTCCTTCCATCTTCTTTTGATACTTCCTGGGCCGTTCAATATTTTGCCTATAGAATTGTTCAATATTGCAACTTGAGGCTTGAATTTTTTTCTTCAGTTCTGTTAGCTTAAGAAATGACAAATGTATTCTTTCATTTTGGTTTTCTAACTCCAGGTCTTTGCATATTTCGTTATAATACTTTGCTTTGTCTTCTTGAGCTGCCCTTTGAAATCTGTTCAGCTCCTCTATTTCATCATTTCTTTCTTTTGCTTTAGTTACTGTACATTCAAAATAAAGTTTCAGAGTCTCTTCTAATATCCATTTTGGTCTTTTCTGTCTTTCATGTGTCTTTCCTGATCCTTTGCTTTCTTTATGTATGATGTCCTTGATGTCATCTCACAGCTTGCCATTAGTGTTCAGTGAGTGAAATGTGTTCTTGAGATGGTCTCTAAATTCAGGTGGGATATACTCAAAATTGTACATTAGTTCTTGTGGACTTATTTTAATTTTCTTCAGCTTCAACTTGAATTTGTATATGAGCAGTTGAAGGTCTGTTATGCAGGTGGCCCCTGGTCTTGTTCTGATTGATGATGTTGAGCTTCTCCATTGTCTTTCCACAGATGTAGTTGATTTGATACCTGTGTACTCCATCTGGAGAGGTCTACATGTATAGTTGTTTATGTTGTTGAAAAAAGATATTTCTGAAGAAAAAGTCATAATCTTGCAAAATTCTATCATGTGATCTCTGGTGTCATTTCTATAACCAGGGCCATATTTTCCCACCACTGATCCTTTTTCTTCATTTCCAGCTTTTGCATTCCAATCACCAGTACTTATCAATACAATTTGATTGCATGTTTAATCAATTTCTGACTTAGTAAAGAAGTTGATAAAAATCTTCAATTTCTTCATCTTTGGCCTTAGTGATTGGTGTGTAAATTTGAAGTATAGTCGTATTAACTTGTCTTCTTTGAAGACATATGGATATTATCCTATCATTGACAGTGTTGTATTTCAGGATTGATCTTGAAATATTCTTTCTGACAATGAATGTGATACCATTCCTTTTCAATTTGTCATCCCCAGCATAGTAGACCATATGATTGTCTGATTCGAAATGGCCAATATTAGTCTATTTCAGTTCACTAATGCCTAGGATATCAATCTCAAGTGTTCCATTTCATTTTTCACAACTTCCAATTTTACTAGATTCATACTTTGTACAGTCCATGTTCTGATTACTAATAGATGTTTGCAGCTGTTTCTTCTCATTTTGAGTCATGCCACATCAGCAAATGAAGGTCTCAAAAGCTTTACTCCATCCACATCATTAAGGTTGACTCTACTTTGAGGAGGCAGCTCTTCCCCAGTTGTATTTTGAATGCCTTCCAACTTGAGAGACTCATCTTCTGGCACTATATCAGGCAATGTTCCACAGCTATTAATGAGGTTTTCCCTGGCCAATTCTTTCAGAAGTAGATTTTCAGGTCCCTCTTCCTAGTCTTTCTTAGTCTGAATCTCTGCTGAAACCCGTCCACCATGGGTGACCCTGCAGGTATTTGAAATACTAGTGGCATAGCTTCCGGCATCTCAGCAACTTGCAAGCCACTATGGTATGACAAACTTGACAGACAAGTGGTGGAGGTTAAAACATAAATGCTGTTAAAAATGCTTTAAATATCAGCTGATTGAAATATTTATAAGTTCTCTATCTTCTTAAAATAATCTCCTGACCTCAACAGTGTCCCTTTGTCCAGAGACAATGTTTTTCTCTCTCCAGAGATTGACACTTCAGTCTTTGGCTGTACTGGGAGAGGAGAAGATATCCAGTTTTGTGGAGTTGGGAGGGGATCTGACTACTGCACTTTCAATCAGTCCTTGTTAACATAGTTTCCCCTCTCTCCCTCCCTGCTTCCAGAGGGACTGAACCTATACGGATTCTGCAGTATAAATCATGTTAGATTTATTCTTTTTCTGCTGCCAGTTTCAGATTCAGTTTTTGATTTTTTTTTTTTAAGGTGTGTAATCTCCTTTACCACTTGTTCATTTATTTTCCAACTTTGAAAATGTCGTGTCTCCTCTCCAAATCATTCCATACTCTTGAGGTTATGCTTTAAGAAATAGCTTTTCTGTTGTTGAAGTGGTGTGTCAGGGTGGGGTGATTTTAGCTGTATGAAAAACCAGAAGTCTGAAACAATTAATTCCTCACATCTGTGGTAATGATGACCCCTTCCTGTGGTTCTAGCCACGGTGGAAGCCCCACCAGCTGGGCATCCATGACAGACTCTGACCAAGTAAACAGTAGAACCTGTAAACCTATCACAAGGTGACAAAGGACTTAGATTATGCCCTTTGTTCATCTTCACATATAGAAGATGCCTGAGAAAAAGGACGAGGTTGTATATTTTAACAATAATCACAAGAAGTGTTGAGGTGTCAATGAGGCAGTAGTGGTTCAGTGGTAGAATTCTCACCTTCCATGTGGGAGACCCAGGTTTGATTCCCAGCCAGCACACCTCAGGCACAGCCACCACCCATCTGTCAGTGGAGCTATGATGCTGCACTGGTTTCAGTGGAGCTTTCAGACTAAGATGAACTAAGAAGAAAGGCCTGACAATCTACTTTCAGAAATCAGCCACTGAAAACCTTGTGGATCACAGCAGTCTGATCCATACCTGATCATGGGAATGGCACATGACTGGGCAGTATTTTCTTCCATTGTGCATGAGGTCACCATGTGTCAGGGGCTGACTTGCTGGCAGCTAACAACAAGTAGGAAAACCTGGTGGTGTAGTGGTTAAGTGCTACAGCTGTTAATCAAAGGTTAGCAGTTCAGGTCTACCAGGCACTCCTTGGAAACTCTATGGGGCAGTTCTACTCTGTCAATAGGTTTGCTATGAGTTGCCATCGACTTGACAGCAATGGGTTTGTTTTGTTTTTTTTTGTTTAACAAGTAAGGAGTCAAGTTGAAATTTCTTAATTTTTGTGGAAAATTTATTTATATGTATATAGAAATTTTCATATATATATGAATATATAGAGATAGATAGATGATAGGTAATTTGTGTAATGAGGTTGGTAAGATTAAAACATAATTTCTTGGGGAGTTGGTAGCCCACTGCCATCTTCTAGCTACACCCTTGCCTCATGTACTTTCCTGTGTTTATGGTGAAGATACAGAGAGGTTTTGGAGTAGGAATCTGAATGTTTCTTTAATATATCTATATACTGTTACATGTTCAGACAGCTCTTCGATACCATTTAACTGTTCTCATCAAAGAGCTATTTATTTTTCATTAAAACAAAACAAACAAACAAAAAACCTGTTGCCGCCATAGTGCCTATTGAACTCATAGTGACCCTATAGGACAGAGTAGAACTGCCCCATAGGGTTTCCAAGGAGTGCTTGGTGGGTTTGAACTGCAGACCTTTTGGTTAGCAGCTGAGCTCTTAACCACTGCACCTCCAGGGCTCCTACATATTCCAAAATTTAACTAAAAAGCTTCTGGCTAACCAACCTTTTGTCACATTTTCACTGGCTTTGGAATCATTGCTGCCTAAATGCAGATTTGTCTTGAGCTATGATTCATTGTAAAGTACTTAAAACTAATAAAGACAGCCAGGGAGATCTGCCATTTAGTAGCGAAAGATGTCTCCAGAGCTTCCTTGGAGTTAAGAGCTGTTCTCTGAATTTATATGGATAAACCAAATGAGGCTGTTTATGAGAAGCTTGTTCTCAAAGTTAGTAAAGGATTCAGGCTGGAACTTGGCCGCCGATAGTAAATGCACAAGTAGATGCAAATGCAATTCACCCATTAAAATCTAAATCCATAGAAGCGAGGAAATTCACAGCTAAGGGAGGAAATGGGTTGTGCAGTGCTTTCTCCAGCCGTGAGGCACAATGGGGTGTATTAAGGAATTGGAGACACCCCGTAGCGTGAGCACTGAAGGCATCTCTCATGTTTCATCCCTAACTTGCAGATTTCCCAGAATTTATGGACTTGAGTATTCCTTGTGAAGTACCATGTTTTGGGAGGTGATCAGAAAGAAGACACTTCTGTGTTTTTCCTTCCTTATTATCAGGAGGATGGAGGTAGGATAGGAGGGTGGGCCCATGTAGCATGACATAATTTTGGGCTAGTGATTTTGAAGCATCCATGTCCTGGCAGAATACTTAGCCAGGATTTTATGCATTCATGCTGCATGTGTACAGACTTCCATTCGGGCAAATATACTGGACAGAGACACTTAGCGTAACCCAGCATGCTCTGCTCAGCTTGGATGTACGGAGTTGGATTTCTTATCAACTTGAGGGCTATTTGGAACAATGGAAAATTGTTTTCCATTTCTACTTTTCTCAACTATGGAAAAATAAAATCTCTATTTGGCTTATGGGCGAGTGAGTGGTTGGTGGTAAATACAAAGAAAGAAACTCAGAAAGAACCTAGTAACACTCAGCTTGTATATATTTTGTGGTCAAAAGAGACTTTATTTTAAATATACATTTTTGGTGTCTTATCTTGGCAACTTTTTAAAAATTTTTTAGTAATTTATGATGAACTTTTAACTATAATAGCTTATCTGAGAAGCAGAGTCATCTTAGCAATGGTATCTTAGCACCTTAGTTAGAAATCTTTCCATTGCCCAGAAATGTAAGAATGTTGAAAGGACTCACAGAACATGCGTGTGCATGCACACACACGTACATACACTCATACACCCACACACACACAATGGGAGCCGTATTCAGAGGCCTAAAGAGCACCTACACAACATTCTAGAGAAAAAAATTCTAACAGCATTGTCAGTTTTTTTTTTTTTTGCATTCAAACAAAATTTCATCATACAAATTTGAACATTACACATTTTAATTTGAAGTTAATTTGAAGTTAATCAGGATAAACCAAAACCCATCTCATGTATGTTCCCACCATGTGTCGAGCCATCAAGTTGATTCCAACTAATAGTGACCCTATAGGACAGAGTAGAACCGCCCCATAGAGTTTCCAAGGAGCACCTGGTGGATTCGAACTGCCAACCTTTTGGTTAGCAACCGTAACACTTAACCACTACACCACTAAGTTTTCCTAATCAGGATAAAAGGGCTTAAAATACAGGTAGAAGGGTGGTCCACATAGGGAAAGATGATCTATGCACATTATTGATGTCATGTGAATATCCACATTTTTAATAAGCCAAGGAGCTTGTACTGGCCACTACCATCTTAAAAATGACTCCACCCCTATAATGTCCACCAAAAGAAAAATGTTTATAATAATACATATATTGAGTCCTGCTTTCTAGTCAATAGCAAGATTTATTGTTCCACTCTTCAGTCAATTTTTAACCTCTTTGGGTCAACAAATCTTGATATTGATCTCAACAGAAGTCAATACCTGCTTATTACTTACCTCCACATTTAGACGCCTACTAACAATTCTTATGGGCATTCCCTTGACGGGCAAAAGTGAATATGTTCTGTCTACTTTCTATACAAGATGAATTCTGTGAGTTTCATATATAATGTCACTTTTACAAGCCTATGTTCAGATCTAGTTATAAACCTAAAATGAGGAAAAAAAGATAGATAGATTTCAATATATGTAATTATAAACTAGAGAGAGGCTTAGTATTACCTTACCATTTCCTGAATTAAAAAAAAAAAGGCGATCTTTCATGTTAATTATTCTCTCGTCATATCCTGTATCAAAGGTAATTGGGCAATGTGATTTTTATCATTCACCAAAGAAGAAACACAAGAAATATTTTTAAGAGTGAAAACCTTAATGTGATATATAAAGGTTAAAATTCTAGACTATTTTAAATGCTTCTAAAAACCAAGAAAAGCAGAGTAGTCACACATTCTAGCAATTACCCCAAGGTCTGCCAAGTTCTAACATCTAAATGTTGAGATAGCTAAGATGTATAACTTCTACCCTAGTCAAAGATATTCTAGGTTAGATAACAAAGCAGCATTGGGGAAGAGATTTTCTTGTTTGTATGGCAACTGAAAAGAAATGAGGATCAAGGAAGCAGCCCTGCCTAGAGTTTTTAATGAATGTGAGACAAGTCCCACCAAAGGCAATTATTAAACCATCCCCCAAAGTTGTTTGTTCCGCTTACAAATGCAGACCTGGTTCCATAAGACCCCTAGGTGTAAAACAGCATCATCAGCCTTCTTGCGAACCTCACCTGTTGAAATATTAAAAAGGAGAGAGAAAAATATATACAAACCTAGGGGCAGACAAAGCAAAATATACTCAAGGCTGTAAGGAATTAATTTTTCAAATTCAATAAATAAACCTCCATTGCATACCTATGTTAAAATGCTTAAAATTAAAATTCAGGAATACTTATCTTTTGTGCTCTCCTTGAAATACCTTGCCTTCTCTAGATTGACTCACAAACATCATAAGTCCACATTTAAAAGCTATGTCTTGCTGCAGGCAAAATGCCAATAAATAATAACAACAAAAAGGTGAGAAAGGAAAAGATGTATGGAGCCAGGTATCGCAGATCATTTTATCACCAGCCAAAGGTTTCTGCTGCACAGGTCTTTCTATTTCCGGATAATATAATTGTGAATCAAATTTGGAGAAACTGAAAATGGACCATCAGAGAAGAAAAAGAATACTTAAGCACTTTAAGGTATGGTAATTCTGAATATGTATAAGCTTTCATAATAATCTAAAGTGGTTTTCTAGAAGATATGAAAGCTTGTCCCTTCAATACTCACTATTAGCTTGTTAATCAGTTTTTACAAGCTTTGTCTCTAAGAGAGTTGACTTTTCAAAACTGTGCCACTAATTTCACATGTGTTTCTGGAATAAATTCATCAGCTTCTCCTACAAGTTTTAGTTTCTATTTGCCAAAATACCCTGTTCGAAAGTGAGAAAAAAAAAAATACAGTACAAAAAAAAAAGAAGCCTGTTGTTTTACAGACTCCAAATCTTTTTGGAAAACTTGATCAATTTTATTACATTAATTTAACCAGTTTGAGCATTTAGACACACCCATGAAGTCATCTCATTGGTCCAGTTCTCAGTTCTTCCTTCTTCCTCTTCTAAATCAGGAAAAACAGGGTCATGTGCCCTGTCATCCACATTTGCAAAGCTGGACCTATGGGAAGACTGTGTGAATGTGGCACCATGAAATGTCTGAATTGTACAATATTTTTAAGGTTAATTTATAATAGATTTAGGAAAACTAAAAAAGAGAAAGGGTTTCTTAACCTCAGCACTATTGACATTTTGGGCTGGGTAATTCTTTGTTAGAGAAGTGGGGGCTACCCTCTGCATTATACGATGTTTACCAGTATTTGTGGCCTCTTCATGAGGCTGGTAGCACCCTCCTCCCAGTTGTAGCAATGAAAAATGTATCCAGACATTGTCAAATGTTCCCTGGGGGACAAAATCATCACACTGAGTTGGACTATTATGTAAGTAAAACATCAAGAAATCTTGCAAAATCGTCCATTACTATACTCAACCCAAACCCATTGCCATAGAGTTAATTTCGACTCACAGTGATACTCAAGACAGACAGGCCGAATTGATGACCCTTTTGAATTATTGTAAAAAAAAAAAAAAAAAGACAGTTACTAAACCATCCCCCCAAAGTTGTTTATTCTGCTTATGAATATGTACTAGTTCCCTAAGACCTGTAGGCATCAAGCAGAATCATCAGCCGCCTTCTATCAAGTGAAAACACAGAATGGCAGCCATTTAATGCTAAGTCAACAAATGCAAGTAGAGAAGAGAATCTTAAAACTTCAGAGCTGGAAGGGAACTTGAAGAACATCTATGTAAACATCCTCTTTTTATTGGAAACCTTTTCTTTTTTGGGGAATACGAACCTAACGAGACTACATGGCTTGCTCAACATCACATAGTAGCAGAAATGAGATAAGAATCCAGATCTTTGAACTCCAACTCCAGATTCTTTCCACTGTACCAAATTTCAGGTCTATTAACTAAACTAAAGAAGATTACAAGTTACACATACAGTTACGTCTATTTATATATATAATTCAAAAAATTTTATACATAGTCAAAAAAAATGTATTTATAAATATATATTAATATGTATATTTATAAATATATATATTTATATACATATATAATATATGTATATTAATATATATTTATAAATATATATTAATATATGTATATGTATGCATTATATATAAATACATGTATTTATATATGTAAATATAAAATATGTGTCTTTATATATAAATATATGTATACACAAAAATGCATGCATTTATAAATATATTTATCATCTACCCATCCATCCATCCATCCATCCATCCATCCATCCATCCATCCATCCATCCATCCATCCATCCATCCATCCATCCATCCATCCAATCTATCTATCCAGCTAGAGCTGCTAACCAAAATGTTGACAGTTTGAATCCACCAGGTGCTCCTTTGAAACCCTATGGGGCAGTTCTACTCTGTCCTTTAGGATCACTATGAATTGGAATCGACTCAAAGGCAATGGGTTTGGTTTTTTTGGTATCTACCTATCTATCTGTCTTTCTGTCTGTCTGCCTGCCTGCCTATCTATCTTTCTGTCTGTCTGTCTATCTATCTATATGTTTAAAGGGTGGCAGTAAAAAAACAAAAAAACCAAACCCATTGCAATCTAGTCGATTCCATCACATAGCGACCGTACAGGACAGAGTAGAACTGCCCCATATAGTTTCCAAGGAGTGCCTGGTGAATTTGAACTGCTGACCTCTTGGTTAGCAGCTGTAGCACTTAACCACTACGCCACCAGGGTTTCCAAATTTTTAAGCACAAGACCTTATGGCTTTATCAACTCAGATGTTAATTTGTCCATACTTGATCTTATATTTAATACCAAACATGTTCAGTTTAAAATCCATTTTAAAGCATCTTGTTGCTTTTTTATGGAAGATGCTGTAGCATAAATAATAAAAGATTATTAGAAGATTACAAGACATTTTCACTTAAATGTCTCTATCTAAAACGTATCCCTTCTCTTCAGATTTCCCTAACTCACATTTCTTTTTCCTTACTTTGTTTCTGCACACACAATGTCCAGTTTTTAAATCCCATTGGTTCCTTTTTCTTCATAATCTTTTTGAAAAACAATACTTTCTTTTCAAATATATTGCCACCACACTGTAGAGGTCCATATCCATATATATGCAGACTAATAAGCTAGGCCAAATTTATTTTGGCAGATATACAGACCTTTCTCCACCTACTACCCAATCCACTTTGCATACCACCACCTGAGGATTCTTCCTACAATATTTATGTCATGAATCTGCCAATAAACATTGAACATCATTAGTCAAGGCAATATGTTAGGTATAATGGATGGGTAAAAATGGTGGGCAGGTCACAGGGAGAGGAGGGTTTGTAGCAAAAGAAGTTTTAGATAGAATTCCTGCTTCTAAGAGTTTGTATTTCAGTTGAAATGAATACTGCAGGAAACTAAAAGGCTTAGTGCAAGAACACATATATATACCAAAAGGTCCATAGAGAAGCTTGGCATTTGCCATTCCAAATTCCTGAGATAATTTATTCTTTCTGATTTTCAGTTCAAAGATGAATCCTATTGATCTCTTGAAAAGAGAAATGTACACACACATATTAGCATTTAAAATACCCCTGTTTGTGATAACCTGAACACTTTGTTCTTTCCCATATGCACTGATTACAGCAACCCATCTTGCAATGGCAGCAGCCAGTGTCACCATCTGCTCTTTGCTTGCTTTGAATTAGAGGGCACTTACTTTGCGTGCTTAGACAGACCAACGAATACATGGTTAGTGCTGTTTTGAGGGGGACCTTCCAGCTATGCAGAAACTATGGACGCAGACCAAAGTTTATTCAGGGTTATTTATTCACAGCTCACTTCTCCATCAATGATCTATCTTCGGGATTTCCTTTCATGTCTTCATATTGGAGATGGAGACCAGAACCTTAAATTTTGGTAACAAGACAAGAAAATGGAGGTCTTTGTGAGACACTGATGGTTTACCAGAACTGCCTCAGTTTGGTCTAAGCTTTGGATGGTGATTTAGCATTCCTGTTGCAGCAAGTGTCTTTTTAGTTAAAAGTTAAACTCTTTTTAAAAATGGCTGGTTCGTCACTTCTTTGACACTTTTTTTTTTTTTTTTTTTTGGTGGACCAACCTCAACTTTTTAGAAACCTCTCCTCTTAGCATCCACGTTTTTGTCATGGGAGCAACTATTTCAAACAATAAAATAAACTTTGCTTTGAATCACAATTGGTTAGCTCAGGGGTTGAAACCTAATCCGAATTGGGCCACTGAATCCCTTCTTTGAGATTTTGAATTTTAGATTGAGAGTTTTGGTGATCTCTCCTGCTACTAAAGATGTTAAATGTAAATTAAATTAGGAGTTCCTCAGCGGCCTTATTTTATGCAACAAAATGGAACCAACTGGTTTACGTAAAGAGAAAGACAAGTGCAACACGTGTATAAAGAGGTAATTGACTAGAGATAAAGAGAGTCCTGATATTTGTCTATTCCCTCTGGTTTTAGTAGTATCTGAGCCCCAACTGCATCCTTAAACTTTCCATGGCTTTTATTTTCCTTGGATTCCATGTCATATCCCTTTAATCTTCCAAGAGAGTCTCCTATTTTTGTCAGCTTTTCAAGTTGTATTTTTGTCACCTGCAATTAAAATATTTAATACAAATACATTCAGCTTTTTGCAAACTCATTAGGGGGAAAAAAATTCCTCAAGTGTTCTAAAGATGAAGGTTTTGGTAAAACACTAAAACCATGATTCTAATCCCTTAAGTTCTGGTCAGTTTTTAGGAGAAAAAGTCTGCAGTCTTTAATAGGAACCAGTCTAAGGGTCATGAATGGTTACACAGCCACACAGCTCTGTGCACCCGCATGTACACACACAAAAAACTAGGTCTATGTAAGGTCTAGATTCTATCCTACAAAAAATAAAGGCCACAAACACTATGATTTCTAAGAAAAAGTGAATTAGAATTCACTATGTCATTATCTGGAGCCCTGGTGGTACAGTGGTTAAGTGTTTTGCTGTTAACCAAAAGGCTGGCAGTTCGAATCCATCAGCTGCTCCTTGGAAACCTCTGGGGCAGTTCTACTGTGTCCTATAGGGTCACTATGAGTCAGAATTGACTTGTCGACATTAGGTTTGTTTTTGTTTATCTCATTATCTGGGTCAAATCTTTTACAAATGGACTGTCATTACCATTCTAGTTCAAATGCTTTAGCCTGGTGTTCAAGGTCTCTTACAGTCAACCACTAAGACATCAGTGGCAGGACTTTTCCTTGTTTCTACAACATTCCTCTCTGCTCATTCTCACCTAGGGTCCTTTGCTACATCCCCTGCCTGAGAGATCTTGCCCCTTCTTCTACACCCAGTGAAAATCTTGCCCATGTTTCAGGGCCACACTTAATCTTTTAACTCCTGAGTTCTTAGGCTAAAAAAACTCCTTCAACTAGTGTTAAGGAGAAGCAGTTGGAGCAGGAAGACCTAGCTAACATTTGCAGTCATTCATTCTCTGAGCTTCCAGAAGAACAGCAGTTCTCGCTGCTCTATTCTTGGATGAGGGGACCACTTCAGTTTGATAAAGAAGGGTCATTTCTGTTAGGGTGTTTGCCTTAGACCCCATTATTTTAGGGCAAGGCCCATGCCCATGGTGAGTAAGTAGTGACTGAGAAAGGAAATATGAGGAGAAGACAGAAGTGGTTTTGCTGGCAGGGCTAGCATACCTCTATTGTACTTATGGTTACCTGTGGCATGTGTCTTTTCCTCACCTCTTCCTTGGGGTTGACCCTAGTTCTTTTCATACATATTAACAAGCTCTTCTTTCTATTTTTCCTATTAAAGACACTCCTTGTTCATTTCCCACTACTTTTCCACAGGACATTTTCCTAGGGGGGAGGTGAACAGCTGATGGGGATGGGGTGCAGGTATTTCAGGATTTTCCTGGTCCCCAACACCCTCTTAGTTTGGCCCACAGTCTTACATATCTTCAAACTCCTTACTGAAAAATTAATTGCTAACCCTCCCTACTCTTTTGTCTGTCCAAGAATTCATTGTTTACTTAGTATAACATGTGAAAAATGCTCACAGTTCATTTTCAAGGTCAATCAGAACAGAACCAGACCCCTGAAATACCCTCAGAATATGATAAATTCATATAATCTGCTTTGACTTCTATTTTGCTGATTTTTTCTTTTCAGTTCAAGGCTGTTACTTATTATTATTTTTCTATTACATTATAATGTGCTTCATATTCAGAGTTTGCCTAAACAGGACATCTGGCTAATGAAGTGAGATAATGGGGAATTAAATGGTTTTCAGTGTGAAGGGAACAACATTATTTACAGGGTATATTGCCGGTTAATGAAAAAATTTTTTTTTCTTTTAAAAAAGAGACAAAATGATAATTAAGTTCCTCAAACAAAAAGTCATTGCCAAACTTGTGATAATATGGGATTTCCTAATTTAATACTAGTCACTTGATGATAGTCTTTTCATATTGAATATACTGGTATAAAACGAGACTTACAAACTGGCTGCCACAAATCCTGGCAGCTAGTGTGAACTTACAGGTGAAAAGTTTGTATTATCCTAAGACACATGAGACTACCTAAAATCCCATAAATATGTTTTTTTCAGATGGAATTAATTCCTTTCAGTACTGTAAGAACTAGGAAGGAGAAATGAACTATGTTATTTTTTTATTTTAAGCACTCAGAATTGACAAGATGGTTTAAAATGATGGTGCAGAACTGGCAGATATTTTAAAGATATACAAAAATAGACATGTGCTCTAGGTCACATAAAACTTACCTAATGCTATTGTTAATAACTCATTTTACTTATATAAAGTATTAATAATATTTCACTTTCCTTAAAATGTAAAGTAATTGACAATTTTCAGTTTTATACCTGTGATTCTTTTTTTTTTTTTTTTTTTAAATCAAAAGCAGATTATTCTGCACCTGAAAATTAAGAGTCTAAAACTAGGAAGAGCATTTTATGATCACGTAGTTCCAAGATGGCAGAATCTGGTCCCAATCCTGCCACTCTCTAATTCCTTGCCCCTGACAGATATTGCAGATTCATGGAAGTCTTTTCTGCAAAGCCAGAACTAGGAATCTTTGTCCTTATTAGTTGAGGTTGTTGCTGTAGTGTGCTGTGAATTCTGATTTATAGCAACACTGTAGGACGGAGTAGAATGACCCTATAGGGTTTCCTAGGCTGTAATCTTTATAGTGGCAGATCGCCAGGTCTTTTCTCCCTTGGATGCACTGGTGGATTTGAACCACCAACCTTTCCATTAGCAGCTTAGCACTTAAGTATTGCATCACCAGGGCTCCTTATAGTTTACGTAAACAAAAAAAGCCCAATGCGGTTGAGTTGATTGCAACTCATAGTGACCTGACAGGACAGAGTAGAACTGCCCCATAGGGTTTCCAAGGCTGTAATCTTTACAGAAGCAGACTGCCACATCTTTCTCTATGGAGTGGCTGGTGGGTTCAAACTGATGACCTTCTGGTTAGCAGACAAGCACTTAACCACTGTACCACCAGGGCTCTGTTCAGGTGGCCTCTAGCAATTGGTCTGAGTTGGCATGGAAGATGGAACCATTTTATCATTGCTAAGAGTTCAACCCCTTTATGTTAAAGAAGAGAATACTGGACCCTAGGAAGGTCATGGGCCTTGCTAAGAAAGGGCAGAACTAGAACTGGATCTGTCCTAATTTACAAACCCAGTGCTCTTCCATTTCACCAAGCTATTTGGGCAATTCAATTTAATTCAGATACGTTAACATGACTTTATTTTTGGTATGGCATTATAAATATAGAATATTGTATAATCATTATATAAAATGGTGTTAGTAGTAGTAATAGTGCCAGAGCCTATCTATCTTCAGGAGGGATAACGTGAATCAAGATCAGCCCAAGGCTGATCCCTATAAGGTGGATAGGCTCCTCTCGGCCCCTTGAGGACAAGCTCCTCTCAACCTCCTCAGGACAGACTCCTCTTGGCCCTGACATCTGTCACCACCAACTCTGCCTAAGGTCTCTTCTGGGCCTCTCACGGTCTTCAGTGTTATAGCCCCTTGACCTGTGTTGTACCTCTTTTGCCTACTCCCTCTCTGGTTCTTCTCTCTTCTTTCTTCCTTCTACTTCTCGTCCTGCTTTTCTGCATGAAAAATCTCTGTGGGGTTGGATACCTATATGTAAAACTCCTTGCCAATTTCAAGGTACAGCCTCCAACTAGGGCCAGGAACTGACCAATCCCTTCCTGGTAGGCTACAGATACTTCATTTGAATAGTCTATTTGCCACCCCCTGCAAGGTGAATACCAATCACAGGGCAGCCTGCAGCCCAGGACTGGACAAAAAGTATCAAACCACAAGTTGGTTACAGCTTGCCCAGGAAATGTTGATGGACCTGGACAAATGTAAGAAACTTTCTAGGGTAGAAAACAAGGGCAAAGGTAACTCCTCAGGACTTGGGAGAAAATCTCTAAAGGTATTTTTCCAAGGAACCACGGTAAAAAGCCATATAAAGGAGCTCACGTCAGCACACATTATCTGTTTCCCAGGAGAGAAACAGAAGAGAAAATGGTCCTCTTATTTATCATATCACAATTGATGAAAAAGGGGAGTTTACAAAAATATACTATTTTTTTTGAGTAATTCAAATTAATAGCAGCATTATTCTAAAGACTTTACAGTCTCTGTTGTTTAAAATGGCTGAAAGAGAGAGAGTGGAGAGAGAGCACTGTAGCCTTTGAAATGGCAGATTCTGTTTCTAGAGAGCCCAGTGTGGATATTCCTGAGTAAAGACTGGTTTAATCAGTAATCTGCCATCAGATGAAAAATTGATCTGCTGTAGAAAATAAGAGAGAACTGAGAACTGGAAGACACAGGGAAGCCAAAATTCCTGTTGAACACAAGATGGGAAATCTGCATTTCACCCTGTACTCAATACCTTAGGGACATATATTCCCACATTGGGGAAACTACTCTCGGTGCAGTTTTCAGTATAAAATCAAGTGGGGAGTATACTCAAAGAAAGGTTTATCTTAGCAACACATGTTTTTTTTAGTTTCAAGTTTAGGTGATACACTGACAAAAGCAGGACCAGTCCAAAGCATGATAAGAAAGCAAAGAAGTGACTTTTTAGACCCACTAGCTTTCCATTGTTATATCTTTCTCTCCATCTTCTATTGCCTGTCTTCCCAATTTGGTGACAGACTGTTCGATTCTCTGAGGTACTCTCTGCCATCTGGCCTCCAAGACCTATGTAAGAAAATCTGGTGTCAGGCAAGGACCTGATGATATCATTAATTCTGATTTATAAGTGACTAATGAAATGTGGTTAAGGGCTACAGCTGCAAACCAAAAAAAAGATCAGCAGTTCGAATCCACCAGCTGCTCCCTGAAAACCCTATGGGGCAGTTCTACTCTGTCCTGCAAGGTGGCTATCAGTCTGAATTGACTCGACAGTGAGTTTTTTTTAAATAAAATGCTACCTTCTACAGGAGTATTTGCGTATTAGCAACCTTAACCCAAAGGAATCAGGTTTTTATTCTGTTTGTTTTTGTTTTGTTATGCATGGATCATCAGGTGTTTTAGTGAGGCTTTTCCTATATACTTCTCTCACACTTGTGATCACTAATCTTCTCAGGGGCGAACAAAAGTTAAGTGTCATCCTCAGAGCTTGTTATTGTGGAAGTCAAACAGCTTTGGTGGATTTGGGAATAAACTACCACAATGGTAGAGCCCGTTGTAAGTGCAAAAATGAATTTTGTCTCTTGCGAAATAATTCCATTTATGTTTGGCCTTGATGTGAGGAAGTCTATAATCTTTTTCTGCTTGAAAATTTTGTCATCCCCTGGTGGATTCCACTGTGCAATGGCCACGTCTCTTTACTGAGACCTCTTCCTTCTGAAGACATGGTGCCCAATTTCACAAAGACTTTTCATCCTTCATCTCCAGGCGAGTGCCACAGCATTATCTCATCAGAAGGATCATGCATAAATGCTGTGTGGTAACCATTCCTTTGTCTCCCCGTCATTCCCAACCAGCACTACTATTTCTTATATTCCCAAACGCACTTTGTAAACTATAAAGCATTAAAAGTGATTTAAGACCACATTATCTCTGTGGTCTTAAATCACTACCTCAAATTAGTCTGGAGCCAAGAGAAGCTGACATTAGGTGATCAGATTTTGGTTGAGAGGCATATAAAAATGAGTCAGATGAAAGGGCTCATTAGTGTTTGCAGGGACATATTCTAAACTTACATATTTTGGTGATAGCTCTCATAAAATCTTTAAATTTCTAACTAGGGAATTGAAACGGCCCTAGAATGGAACTGGGAAAAAATAGTAAAAGGAACATGATGGTTTAAGCTTTGATTGCTGTGTGACTAAGAAGTCAAATGCAATAAACCCCAGAAGTACTGCAAACTAGGCAGAATGATGAAAAAAAAAAAAAGACACACAGGGTCATGTATTCTGCATTTAGCAGAAAAAATGGCTGCAGTTAAAAAGAAAATGGTGGATGCACCAATGTTCACTGCAGCACTTTTCACAATCTCTGAAAGGTGGAAACAATCCAAATGCCTCTCAACACATAAATGCTTAAAGAAAATGTGGTATATACACACAATGGAATATTACTCATAGATATAAGTGAAGTCCTGATGCACGCCACAACATGGGTGGACCTGGAAAACATCATGCTGAACGAAACAAGTCAGTTGCAAAAGGGCAGATATTTCATAATCTCACTTATATTAAATAAGCAAACATATAGAAACTAAAGATTATTGGAGCCCCGGTGGCACAGTTGTTAAGAGCTCTGCTGCTAACCAAAAGGTTGGTAGTTCAAATCCACCAGCCACTCCTTGGAAACCCTATTGGGCAATTCTACTCTGTCCTACAGGGCCGCTATGAGTCAGAGTTGGCTCAACAGCAACGGATTTAAGGGCAGGGGGGAAGAGAGAATTTTTGCTTAGGAAAGCATTGAGTTTATGTTAATGTGGCAAAATAATGTAGAAAAAGATAGTGAGAATGGTTGCACAACTTGAAGACTGTAATCAACGTTGCTGAATTATACATGTAGAAATTGTTGAGCTGGCATGTATTTTGTTATATATATTTTCACCACAAAAAAAATTAAAAAAAAATAGTGGCAAATAAGAGCTCTAAAAGTAATATAAAATTTTATTTTTGCAGTTTGAGAGTGAGGACGTCTATCGCCTGTGTTTTGAGTGGATACTACTCACTCAGATGTTCTTGAGGCTGCCCATGGTTATCATCCATACCAAGCAACATTTTCTGAGTGCCCACTGGGTGCATGTCAATGACCTCAGAGCTGAGAGCACCTCACACAGCGTGGAGATGTGGAGGCTGACCTCCCCGCTTGCTGTGTTTCCTACCCTTTCTTACAAAATGTATGTACATCTCCAAGAGACAGAAAAGGCCACATGAACCAGAGACTTACATCATCCTGAGACCAGAAGAACTAGATGGTGCCCGGCCACAACCGATGACTGCCCTGGCAGGGAGCACAACAGAGAACCCCTGAGGGAGCAGGAGATCAGTGGGATGCAGACCCCAAATTCTCATAAAAAGACCAGACTTAATGGTCTGACTGAGACTAGAGGAATCCCGGTGGTCATGGTCCCCAAACCTTCTGTTGGCCCAGGACAGGAACCATTCCCGAAGACAACTCATCAGACATGGAAGGGGCTGGACAATGGGTTGGAGAGAGATGCTGACGAAGAGTGAGCTACTTGTATCAGGTGGACACTTGAGACTGTGTTGGCATCTCCTGCCTAGAGGGGAGATGGGAGGGTAGAGAGGGTTAGAAACTGGCAAAATTGTCACAGAAGGAGAGACTGGAAGGAGGGAGCAGGCTGACACATTAGGGGGAGTATAAGTGGGAGTATGTAGTAAGGTGTATATAAGCTTATATGTGACAGACTGACTTGATTTGTAAACGTTCACTTAAAGCTCAATAAAAATTATTTTAAAAAAATGTATGTCCATCTTAAAAACGTAGATAAAATGCCCTTCCATCAAGATAGAAGCAGGTCAAGGGCTTAGGGAATAAAATATTCAGTACATTCTTGTGTGTATACTTAAACCCCCTTTAAAAACCACCTTTGAAAGAAAAGTATGAAGCAATTATTTTAGAAACATAAATTAAAAAATCAACATAGTAAGAAAATGAGCCACTAAAGTTGTAAGAAAATTCATCTGCAAATGAGATGCCATGATGAATTTTCCCTCTGGACAGAGCTGTCTGAGGAAAAAAAAAATTTTCTAATCTTAAGTAAGCTTTCATGGAACCAAATTGACATAGGATTTGGAAGCATTATAACCTGAGATATTTTGCCAAATAAGTGGCGTTTCACTCTATACTAAAGAAAACCACATTCTTCCTTACGCTCCTCAAAAAAAATCACACCTCTAGTCAGAGCCCAAGTTGTCATAAGAAAGCAAAAGGTTGGAATTCATTTATCATGTGCATTTCTATGGTTACAGAGATAATTGGGTTGATTCCATCTAGCCTTCTCTCGGGCATTTTAATTGAAAAGCCTCCAGAGTGTTAGAAGCACAGAGCTGGCCTGAGACTTGAGGAGACTTCGCTAAGGCAGCAATGGACCAAAATGACAACCAGAAGACAGGCTAAGAGGTCTGTTGGACCACAAGTCTATTGTGTTACTGTTGGAAACTTACTGGGAAAGGGGGAAAGTTTATACATTCTGTACCTGTGTTCTGCTTGAAAATACTTACAGGTTTCATTTCTGGCACGTTTAATTTAACATTTTTATCACAGCATTTCTGGCGGGGTGAATACCTGACATTGGAACAGTTAGCGGCCTACAGAATTTTAAAAGACCTTGGTTGATTGAAATGAAGGGTTCAAGAGCAAAAGGCATGGGAAGGAGCAGAGAGTAAAACCAGCCTGTAGCTTGTGGGGAGTGTTAATATGGGTATAGACTGAAAATCGTTTTCATTTTTCATCATCGAACCCATCCCTATTAAAACTTTGTAGGTTCAGTTGGTCAAGTTTTACGATTGAATGGACTCTTGGAGCCTGCACAAGGTATGTTTAGGAGGTTAATTTATAAGCTCTTCTAACTCTGAATCTCCAAGGTTTATTCTGACTGTGTGCTGTTTGCATAATGCACTTTTGTACAGCTAAAGCACTACCTATAAAGGGATTATTTTCATATTCGGCACATTAAAAATCTAGCTCAATTCACAGATCCCATTCTGTGTTTATGCCTGAGATAACAGGTGAAAAGTATCTCATTACAAGTGTCCATGAAGCAAACACAAGAACGTGAATGTTTGGGGAGAGAATGTACCCCTACTGAAATTAATTTCCCAATGGTTTTATTAAAGTCTGCAAATTGCATTATTTTCCCATCATATTTGAAATATTGCCCTCCCTTAATGCCTGCTCTAACCCATGCCATACCATCTTCCCTGGAGTGTCTAGACATGGTGTCTTAGATTTATGTGTGTGATCTCAGCGTGTTACAACATCACTCCTGACTAATGCATTATTACAATACTTACAGATATTCCCAAGTGCCACTGTATTGATTAGAAAATCACCAATCTGCATATGCACACCATCTGTGCTGCGGAGAAGCAAAACATGCAGGATGACATTTGCCTTATTGGAAGGAAAATTCAGAAACCACTAATAGAACGAAAAGGGAATTCTCTTTTGCAGGGAAGGGATTTGGTGCTTTAGAATTTTTTAAAGAAAGTGCACAATATGGATTTTTATAGCACTAGTATAGTATAAACCTAGAGTGTTTAAAACTAGTCCTCCCCCTCCCTTTTCAGGTAGATGGAAAGCCCAGGTCTCGGCATGCAAACAGCACGCTTAACTGTTTAGATCCTGAAAATGATACCATGTCAGGACCTTGGGTGCCATGAAATTGATAAATCTCAGCTCAGCTGCTGCTGCTCTTTGGTAGCCGAGCGGCCTGGAGTGAGCAGTCGGTTGTGTCTCAGTGGAAAGGCCGAGAGAGTGCATGCAAAAGATGAATGAGGCACTCACCTACCGGGCTGAAATGCTTTTAAAGGACAGGAATCTGTTTATCTTTGATTGATTGTTCAGTCTGATACTTTCCTTTATAAAGTTTATTGACTACAAGCACATAAATCAAAGAAAAACAAATCACAGGTCCAATTTTGGGGGCATTGACATCCTGCCATCTCTGCAGCAACTGCTCAGACAAGTCAAGGGGCAGGAAGAAGGATGTGAGAGAAAAGAGGAGACAGAGCATGATGGAAACAGCCACGAGGAAAGCCCCACTTTTATTATTCTCCTAACGGCCCTTTAGATGGCCAGTGTCTTGATACTTTCTGTAGTGCCAGGAGTTTAGGCAGATGTTAGAATGTGGATGGTCAAAAACACAAAAAGACCATTTTTTTGTAAACAACTAATTGCAAACAAGTGACACTCAGATTGCGATTTTTAATTTTTTCCCTATTATGGAGCAATCACACTATATGTCTTCAGTCTTATTCATTCCAGTATATTTATTTCACTCTCTCCCATCCTTAAGAAAAAAAAAAAAAATTGAGGTATTAAAATTAAAAATATTAAAGCAAGAATGCTAATGACCCTGGTGTGTATCAGAGAAAAAGCAGAAGGCTCTAATCACATGGCCCCTCAATCCTGCTAACCCCATGGAGAAAAATATCACCATGCCAGGCTTGCCTTAATGGGGCTCTTGTCTGCTTTTGTCGTGGGGTGATCTCGGATGATGATATAACCGAGATGGATTTGTGACAATGACCTTAGTTAAGCATCATATTGTGTCACCTTTTAGATGAAGCATTCAGTATACTCTAATATCTGCAGAAAATGCTCTGTTAGTATGGGAAGTTTTTCCAATAGCTTCTTGTTTTCTCAAAACTCCTGTGATCAGAGCACCTCGGACCGTGCAAAAACTCCTGTGATCAGAGCACCTCGGACCATGCCAGGATACAGAGATAAGTGAGGTCATCTTACCACTATCACTGCTGATCTTTGAAGCTTTCCATTCTCATAGAATTTTGAGCCCCATTGGCATTGTGGTTAAGAGCTCAGCTGCTAATGAGAAGGTTGGCAGTTCAAATCCACCAGCCACCCCTTGGGAACCCTGTGGGGCAGTTCTATCCTGTTCGATAGGGTCTTTGGAGTTGGAACAGACTCGATGGCATCCAATAGCAACAACAACAACATTCTGGTAGAATCACTATAGTGATGGTCATTTTTAAAGGGTGGTGAAGGGAATATTTTATGCTCAGAGGAGTCCAATGGCAGGATTTACCTGGAGCCCGAAATATTACGGAGTATAGTGCAACAGCTGTTTCTAGTCCCACCGTTGGCTCTTTTCCCACTTAGAAGGGGTATGTCACACACACGGAATTAATTTAAAAGAGGTTGCTTTACAAACACTACAAGGGGTATTACTCCTTATTAACAATCAAGACTTTATCTGCTCTGGCTTTTCTGACTTCCTTCTGGTGAATTTTATGTTTGGAGTTGTGCTATTAATTTTTTTTTAATTTTATTTTTCATTTATTAAAACTTTTATTTAAAAAATAAAACTGAGTTCATCTTTAAGTTTTTCTTTTTCAGTTTCCCCAGTTACATGATTTTTATTTTTCTTGGAAATCATATGCCTATAGAAAAGTGCACAGATCACAAGTGTACAAATTTTAACAAAGTTTATACACCCAAATAATAAGCACCCAGATTCCGAAACAATGTAATTAGGACCTCAGAAGCTTCCTTATGATCTCTTCTAGTTACTCTCTCTTTCCCCAGGAATAAACACTACCTGTTGTTTGTTTCCACTACCAGAGATTTGGCTACTTTCGAACTGTAAACAGACTCATAAAGTTAGTACTCCTATATGTAGCTTTTGTCGTCAATATTACATTGATGAGATGTGGGTGACGTGACACATGACTACAGATCATTTATTCTCATTGCAGCACAGTATTCCATTTTATGAGTATATAACAATTAATTTATTCATCTTACTGATGATAGTCTTTGAGGATCTTTTCAGTTTATGGCTATTATGTGTAGTGCTGCCAAAAACATTGCTGGGTCATTGGGTACATATATTCGGTTTTAGTGAATACTGCTAAACATTTTTCCAGAGTGGTTTACCAATTCACATTTCTATTGCATGATAGTTCTAACCAAAAAACCAAACCCATTTCCATTGAGTCGATTCTGACTCATAGCGACCCTATAGGACGGAGCAGAATTGCCCCAGAGGGTTTCCAAGGAGCAGCTGGTGAATTAAAACTGCCAAGCTTTCGGTTAGCCCCTGTAGCCCTTAACCATTGCAACACCAGGGCTCCAAGATAGTTCTACCCACCCACCCTCTGCCGTCGTTCTGGTGGGTTTAAATTCTCACTAACCTTGGTATTGTCAGTCTTTTTTATTTTAGTCATTCTGGTGTTGTGCAAATTATAATTTTAATTTGCATTTACCTGAAGGCTAATAAAGTTGAGCACATTTTCATATGCTCATTTGCCACTTATTTTGGGGATTGCCTGTTCAAGTTTTAGGCCATTTTTAAAATTGATTGCCTGCTTTTATTTTCTTGATTTGTAGGGAATCTTTATATATTCCGAATAAGAGTCTTATTGGATATGTATTAAAAATAACTGTTGCCATTTTGTGGATTTTTTTTCTCTTCCTAAGTGGTATCTTTTGGTTATTTGAAGTTCTCAATCTTACTGCACAATTTACCCTTTTTTTTTAACTTTCTGAATCCCATATAAAAAGATTTTGCTTGTTCCAACTCATTAAAATAGCCTGCTTTCTTCTAAAAGTTAAAAGTTAGTTTGTTTTCTTATTTATTTTTACCTTTCACATTTAAATCCACAATTATTCTGGATTTGATTTTGTTTATGGTATGAGGAAGTTGTCAAAATTCATTTTTTTTTTTTACAAATGAATATTCTGTTGACCCAAGACAAATTACTGAAAAGGCCAACTTCTTTCCCACTTTACTGCCACATGATTTTTATTTTACTTTTGATATAAATCAGTGTAGATCTTTTGTTTAAATTATAAATACAGTCAAAACCACGGGCCTATCTACTCAATGAGTATTACAACCATGAATTTGGTATTTATCTTTCACACATTAATTATATTTGTATGCATCAAAGGCAATATAGACTAAATGATCAACAATTGCCCTAAAGCAAAAACGAGAAGATAAGAGGGTAGGGAAACTAGATTACTGGAAACGGAAAAACTAGAACAGAATTAACGAGAATGTTGACACTTCGTGAAAAATGTCACCAATGTCACTGAATAATTTGTGAAGAAATTGTTAAATGGGAATCTAATCTGCTGTAAACTCACTGAAAGCACAATAAAATATTATTTTAAAAAAGGCAATATAGAATCTTGCTTTACATAATTTCCAACTTTATATAAATAATATCTGTGTGTATATATCACTCTATTAAGATAATTTCATTTTTCCTCCCAATTTTTTTACAAAATATGACCACTGTCTGATTATATCAGAATACTTTCACTGTCACCACAATTATTCAAACCACAATCAAATTTCACCTGTATTATTGCAACAGTCTCTTAATTGGCTGCTCTTCTGCTTTTGCCTCCTACTGCTACAGTTTTTTTTGTTTTTTAATTCCCCAACCCTCCAGTGGCTCTCATCTTATTCATAGTCTGGAAGCCCTTACCTCTGTGATGCCCTTGATTAGCCTCCTCCCTGCTGACTCTGAACCTGTCATGTACCTCCTTCATGTGCCTCAAACCCACCCATATTTGGCCTTGCTATTCCTTTTGCTTATAACTTGCTCCCCACCAGAGGACCGCATGTCTCACTAGCTCAGCTCCTCTTGTTTGTAGTTTAGTTATCACCTTTTCAGTGACCACCCTATTTAAGGTTGCAAATCCCTTGGTGCCTCACCCCATTCTGCCTACACCAGCATTCTCTATCCTTCTTCCCATCACCTGACTAATGCTTCTAGAATCATGTGTATTTGTTGATACTTTGTTGGTTAATTGATTGGTTGAGTGTCTCCCTCACCCAGGGGAATGTGAGCCTCACGAGAGCAGAGGATTTTGTCTGTTTTGTTTATTGCTATATCCCAAGAGTCTAATGTCTGCAATATAATACCAACCAAACGTGTTGCCATCAAGTTGATAGTTGCTCAATAAATACTAGTTGACAGGCTATTCAACGCATGTATTTGACAGCTTGCTTTGTGTCCTCAGTCCCACAATTCTGAGGTATCATAGATGCATGTAGCTCAAATGATTCATTTTAACTGCTGATGTATATTATTAGTTTGTATGAATATTCCAGAATTTATTAATATGGTTTTCTTCTGATGGACATTTAGTTAATTTGAAAACTATGTATCACCCTGCACATTTTAAAGTTGACATCCATCTTTTTTAATCTGAAACTTAAGTATTTCAAAGGATACATCTTTCAGCATGTTATATGTTGTATTTGTGCTTTAAATATATTTTGGTCAAAACCTAGGAGTAGATTTAGCTAATTTGATTTATGGAAAATATTTATGATTTAACTTAAAAGGCAAACCAGTCCTCACTGTCAAAATAAATGGCTAAATCAGACTTATTTCCTGTCACAAATATATGAGTTAATTTTTCTATTTAAATAAATGTACTTTCATACTTATCTCCATGACAACCATCTCATTTTTTAACTCTACTTCTAAAACAAATAAAAAGAAAGAAGGATAGATAAAAAGATAAAGACATGGGTCTTTGCCTTGCTTTGTCACCTGAATGAAATAAGACCTTACCCTATTCACTACTTCTTAATCAAGCTTAGTGCTTGCAGTCCTGGACTCTCCCTCAGGAGCTCTGCATTCTTAAAATGTCTCTTTGCCACCCTAGAGATTTTTTAACACTCTGGGCAATATACCACAGTAAGGTTCCAAAGGGAGAGAGATAGCCCCTTCCCTTTGCAAAAGATGATTGTAAAGATTGAGTGAAGAAAATAGATGGACCTTTTTTTTTCCCCTAGGACTCTCAATTTTTAGAAGATTACCTTGGAAATTAAAGATCTAAAGGATGGTTCCCTTGAAACTATGCCTGCATATCCTCTGAATAAGCATATCATTGTATATCCCTATTGAGAAAATCATATTATGTATAAAGAGCAACAATTTGGTCTCTTCATTCCAGTGCATAAGTAGTATTTGTTTTTCTCTGCATTGACTAGGATTTTCAGTATACCATCCACTGTGTAATTTCCAAATACTTGGGGATTTTAGATATATCTGTTACTAATTTCTAAATTAATTCAACTTTTATAAGACAGCATATTCTGTATTATTTCACTCCTTTAATATTTGAGAATTGTTTTATGGCTCAGCATATGTTCTTTCTTAGTGAATGTCCTTTGTGCACTTGAAAAGAATCTGTACTTTCAATTGTTGGTGCAGTATGGTATGAATGTTAGATAAGTTGATAGGTAATGTTTTTTGAAATCACATGTTCCTATTGATTCTCAGTCTATTTCTTTTACCGGTTACTGAGAAAGCAATACTGAAACGTTCAACTATAATTTGGGATTTATATATTTCTTCTTTCAGTCCTATCAGGTTTATCTTCAAGTATTTGAAGCTCTGTTTTCAAGTCTATGCATATATACAATTACCATATCTTCTTTATCATTATGAATTGTCTCTCTTTATTCCTGATAATATTTCTCATTCTGAAGTCAACATTGTCTGCTCTTAATATAGGTACTCGAGCTTTCTTATGATGAGTGAGAGAGAGAGGAAAGAGAAGGGTCTTGTGTTCTTTTCTCTAGTCTAACATTCTCTTTCTTTTAATTGAAATGTTTGATCCATTTACACTTAGTAGAACTATGATTGATATACCCAAAAAACCCGAAACCCATTGTCGTCAAGTTGATTCCAACATGTAGCAACATGATAAGACAGAATAGAACTGCCCCATAGGGTTTCCAAAGAGAGGCTGTGGATTTGAACTGCTGACCTTTTGGTTAACAAATGTAGCTCTTAACCACTGCACCATCATGGGTTTAAGTATGCAGCTTTATTTCTTTTTCTACTTGTTCTAGCTATACTTTTTTCTATTTTTCCTCATTTTCTGCCTTTTTTTGTGTTCAGTACTTTTATCAATCCTTTTTACCTCAACAATTAGCTTAGTATGTATACCTCTTTGTTTTGAATGGTTAGTGGTTGCTCTAGGATTTAAAAGATACATGTTTAACTTATTACAGTCTGTCTTTAAATAATATTATATTCTACTATATGAAATGTGGGAACCTTACAATAGTTTACTACTGTTTCCCCTTTGTATCACTTATG
Source organism: Loxodonta africana (assembly GCF_030014295.1). Taxonomy (NCBI): domain Eukaryota; kingdom Metazoa; phylum Chordata; class Mammalia; order Proboscidea; family Elephantidae; genus Loxodonta; species Loxodonta africana. Next base: position 139,967,698 of record NC_087344.1, read on the forward strand.
CTAGGATGCTTCTACATATGTTATAAATCCCACAAGCATTGCTATCATTTTTTTTTTCTGCTTTAATCAATTATCCTTTGAAAGAATTTTTTGAAATGAGGAAATAAAAGTCTTCTACATTTACCCATGTATCTGTAATTTCTGGCACTCTGTTACACTGTGTAACTCCAAGTTTCCATCTGGTATTATTTTCCTTCTGTCTGAGGAACTTCCTGTAATATTTCCCAGAGTGAAGATAAGCTAGCAATAAATTATCCCAGTTTTTCTTTGCTCAAAAGTATTTTTTCAAAATTCTTTATCTTTATTTTTGAGATATTTTTCAATTGATATGGAATTTTAGGTTGACAGGTGTTTATTTTTCAGCACTTTAAATACGTCATTTCATTACCAAAATTCTGAGAAGGAATCTGTTGTCATTTTTATCTTTTTTCCTCTGTACATAATGTGTCTTTCTTATGGATCATTAAAAAAAATTTCTACTTAGAACTTGCTTTCAGGAATTTGGTTATGTGTGCCTTAGTGTGATTTTGTTTGTATTATCCTACTAGGAGTTCATTATGATTCTTGGATCTGTAGGTTTATCTTATCATTAAATTAAAAAAAAAAAAAATTAGCCGTTATTTCTTCAAGTATTTTCCCAGTTTGCTATTCTCTCTCTTTTCCATCAGGGACTTCAATTACACATATGTTAGAGCACTGATCTCATAGATTACTGAGTTTCTGTGTTTTTTTTTTTTCAGTCATTCTTTCTGAGCTTCATTTTGGATAACTTCTATTCCTATGTTGACAAGGTAACTGATATTTTCCTCTGAAGTGTCTAATCTTCTGTTAATAACATTTAGTGAAATTTTCATCTCAAGTATTCCATATTTCATCTTCAGAGGTTCTTTTTGATTTTGTTTGGTAAAATTTTCTATTCTTCACTTTATGCTCATGTTTTCCTTTAAATTTTTGAGGACACTGAACATATATACCTGTTTTAACATACTTTTCGACAAATTCTTTGTCTCTGCCATTTCTGACGATGCATCTATTAACTTTTTTTTTTTCCTGGTTATGTTTCAAATTTTCATGTCACTTTTCATGTCCAGTAATGTTTGATTGAATGCCAAACATTGTTAACTTTTACACTTTTGAGAGTTGGATATTGTTTTTCATTCAAGAATACTTCAGTTACTTAAAGCTGTTTGATTTTTTTTTTGAGGCCAGTTTTTATTCTTTTTTTTTTTTTAGGTAAGATCTACAGTAGACTTTATTCTAGGTCAAGTTTACACAAAATAATAAGTTCTGACCCTTCTGGGTTCTCTAACTAATGCCCCATATATACAGTGAAGTCTCTCCACTTTGGCTGGTGGAAACTGGAAAATATTTGCTTTGTAGCTCCCTGGTAATTGTTCATGCCTGACTTCATGGAATTTCTTCCTAGGTGTGTATGGTGCCAAGTATAGATTATATTTATTCAAATCTCAAGGGAACTCCGCAGAATTTCTGTATATATCCCTCCTGTTTTACTCTGCCTTGCAAATTCAAGCCACCTTGGACTCCTTGAAAGCTGATCTCTGTCTTCTAATCTCAGTGAGACCTACAGCATCTGTTTGGGTTTTTACTCCTTGCACCATGGTCTGGAAATTACTTCCACACAGAAGCCTTAATGATCATAGAACTCATTTATTTGTTTCTTCTTCTCGGGAATAATAGCCCTGTGATGCTTGGTGTCTACAACTATTTTTTGTTTTTGTCTATTGTTTTATACATTTTGTTCAGTTCTCTAGTTGTATATGGTGAAAGGGTAAGTTTGGACCTACTTACTCCCTCATGGCCGCAAGTCGAAGACCACCTGGTATCATTTTAAAGCATATATATACTTTTTTTTGATTGATGTTATTCTCTTGGACAGTTTAGGGAGATCTTACATTCCTCAGGGACACTTTGGATTTGATAACTCTTGGCATAAGAAATTACCTTTAGCCAGAAAATTCTACTGTATTGTCTTCTTTTTTTTTCTCTCCATTATGGGTTTGCGATTAAGCCTAACAAGGCTCTTCCCTAGGAAAACGAAATAGTGTTTATTTGGGGTATATATTAGATAATTTCCAAACTTCTCTTTTAATTGTATGACTATACACTGTCATATAAATAGTTTTTACTCTAATTCTTACCTTCCATAATCATAAATTTGTTTCTTTTTTTTTATTGTGCTTTAAGTGAAAGTTTACAATTCATGTCAGTTTCTCATATAAAAACTTATACACACATTGTTATGTGACCCTAGTTTCTCTCCCTATAATGTGACAGAACACTCCTCCTCTCCACCCTGTATTTCCTGTGTCCATTCAGCCAGGTCCTGTGCCCTCTGCCTTCTCATCTGGTCTCCGGACTGGAGCTGCCTACATAGTCTCATGTGTCTACTTGAGCTAAGAAGCACACTCCTCACCAGTGTCGTTATATATCTTATAGTCCAGACTAATCTTTGTCTTAAGAGTTGGCTTCAGGAACGGTTTTAGTTTTAGGCTAACAGAGAATCCAGAGACCATGTCCTCTGGGGTCCCTCCAGTCTCATTCAGACCATGAAGTCTGTCCTTTTTACTAGAATTTGAGTTAGGCATCCCACTTTCCTCCTGCTCCATCAGGGATTCTCTCTCGTGTTCCCTGTCAGGGCAGTCATTGGTGGTAGCCAGGCACCATCTAGTTCTTACGGTCTCAGGCTGAAAGAGTCTCTGGTTTATGTGGCACTTTCTGTCTCTTGGGCCCTTATTTTCCTTGTGTCTTTGGTGTTCTTCATTCTCCTTTGCTCCAGGTAGTTTGACACCAACTGATGCATCTTAGATGGCCGCTTGCTAGCATTGAAGACCCCAGATGCCACTCACCAAAGTGTGACGCAGGACATTTTCTTAATACACTTTGTTATACCAGTTTACAAAGATGTCCCCATAAACCATGAACTCCAGACCCCTGCCCCTGCTACTCTGTCCCTAGACGCATTTGGTTGTGTTCAGGAAACTTCTCAATTTTCATTTAGTCCAATTGTGCTGACTTCCCCTGTATTGTGTGTTGACCTTCCCTTCACCTAAAATAATTCTTGTCTACAATCTAATTAGTGAATACTCCTCTCCCTCCCTCCCCACCCTTGTAACCATCAAAGAATGTTTTCTTCTTTGTTTAAACCTTTGAGTTCTTGTAATAGTGGTCTCATACAATATTTGTCCTTTTGTGACTAATTTCACTGAGCATAATGCCTTCCAGGTTCCTCCATGTTATGAGAGATTTAATGGATTCATCGTTGTTCTTTACCATTGCATATTATTTCATTGTGTGAATATACCATAATTTATTTATCGATTCATCTGTTGATGGGCACCTTGGTTGTTTCCATCTTTTTACTATTGTAAACAGTGCTGCAATGAACATAGGTGTGTATATACCTATTCACGTGAGGGCTCTTATATCTCTGTGATATATTCCAAGGAGTGGGATTGCTGGATCATATGGTAGTTCGTATGGTAGTTCTATTTCTAGCTTTTTAAGGAAGCACCAAATCGATTTCCAAAGTGGTTGTACCATTTTACATACCAGCAGTGTATAAGGGTTCCAGGCTCTCCACAACCTCTCCAACATTTATTATTTTGTGTTTTTTGGATTAATGCCAGCCTTGTTGGGGTGAGGTGGTATCTCATTGTAGTTTTGATTTGCATTCCTCTAATGGCTAATGATCATTAGCATTTCCTCATGAACCTGTTAGTTGCCTGAATGTATTTTTTGGTGAAGTGCCTGTTCATGTCCTTTGCCCATTTTTTAATTGGATTGTTTGTCTTTTTGTTGTTGAGCTTTTGCAGGATCTTGTTGATTTCACAGATTAGACTCTGATCAGATTTGTTGTAGCCAGAATTTTCTCCCAGTCTGTAGGTTGTCTTTTCACTCTTTTAGTGAAGTCTTTAGGTGAGCATAAGTGTTGATTTTTAGGAGCACTTGTTTCTCTTTTGGTGTTTGTACATTGTTTGTAATGCTTTGTATACTGTTTATGCCATGTATTAGGGCTCCTAGCATTGTTTCTATTTTCTTTTCCATATATTTATCATTTTAGATTTTCTATTTAGGGTTTTTATCCATTTTGAGTTAGTTTTTATGCGTGGTGTGATGTACAGGTCTTGTTTCATTTTTTTTGTTGATTCGTATCCAGTTATGTCAGCAACATTTGTTAAAAAGACTGTCTTTTCCCCCAATTAATGGACTTTGGGACTTTGGCGAGCATCAGCTGTTCATAAGTGGATGAATACACATATGGATTCTCAAGTTTGTTCCACCAGTCTATGTATCTGTTGTACCAGTACCAGGCTGTTTTGACTACTGTGGCAGTATAATAGGTTCTAAAGTCAGGTAGTGTGAGGCCTCCCACTTTATTCTTCTTTTTTAGTAAGTCTTTACTCATCAGGGGCCTCCTCCCTTTCCATATAAATTTGGTGATTTGTTTCTCCATCTCATTAAAAAGTACCATTGGAATTTGGATCGGGATCATATTTTATATACAGATCACTTTGGGTAGAATAGACATTTTCAAAATATTGAGTCTTTCTATTCATGAGCAAGGTGTTTTTCTACTTATGTAGGTCTCTTTTGGTTTCTTGCAGTAACGTCTAGCAAATTTCTTTGTATAGGTCTTTTATGTCTCTAGTTAGATTTATTCCTAAGTATTTTATCTTCTCGGGGGCTATTGTAAATGGTATGGATATGGTGATTTCCTCTTTGAAGCTGTCTTTGTTGGAACCTGACTGATTTTTGTATTTTTATCTTGTATCCTGACCCTTCGCTGAACTATTCTATTAGTTCCACTAGTTTTCTTGTGGATTCTTTAGGGTTTTCTCTCTATAAGATCATGTCATCTGAAAATAGAGATACTTTTACTTTTTCCTTACCAATTTGAATGCCTTTATTCCTTTTACTAACTTAATTGCTCTGGCTAGGACCTCCAGCACATTGTTGAATAAGAGTGGTGATAAAGGACACCCTCGTCTGGTTCCGGTTTTCAGGGGAAATGCTTTCAGGCTCTCTCCTTTTAGGATGATGTTGACTGTTGGCTTTGTATAAATGCCCTTTATTATGTTGAGGAATTTTCCTTCTATTCCTATTTTGCTGAGAGTTTTTATTATGAACGGGTGTTGGACTTTGTCAAATGCATTTTCTGCATGAATTGGTAAGATCATATGGTTCTTGTCTTTTGTTTTTTTATATGATGGATTACACTGATTATTTTTCTAACGTTAAACCATCCCTGCGTAAATGGTATGAATCCCACTTGGTCATGGTGAATTATTTTTTTGATATGTCACTGAATTCTCTTGGCTAGTATTTCATCGAGGATTTTTGCATCTAAGTTCTTGAGGGATATTGGTCTGTAATTTTCTTTTTTTTATGCTGTCTTTACCTGGTTTTGTTATCAGGGATATGCTAGCTTCATAGAATGAATTTGAGAGTATTCCATCCTTTTCTATGCTCTGAAATACCTTTACTAGTAGTAGTGTTAACTGTTCTCTGAAAGTTTGGTAGAATTCTCCAGTAAAGCTGTCCGGGGCAGGGCTTTTTTTGTTGTTGTTGGGAGTTTTTTAGTTACCTTTCAATCTCTTCTTCTGTCTCAGGTTTATTTAGTTGTTCTACCTCTGTTTCTCTTAGTTTAGGTAGGTATTGAGTTTCTAGAAATTTGTCCATTTTCTCTAGGTTTTCAAATTTTTTACAGTACAATTTTTCATAGTATCATGTTACGTTCCTTGAAATTTCAGTTGGGTCTGTTGTGATTGCTCGTCTTGTTTCTTATTCAGGTTATTGGCTTCCTCTCCTGTTTTTCTTTTGTCATTTTGGCCAAATGTTTATTGATTTTGTTGATCTTTTCAGAGAATGAGCTTTTGGTCTTGTTAACTCTTTCAATTGTTTTTCTGTTCTCTGTTTCATTTAATTCTGCTCTAGTTTTTATTATTTGCTTTCTCCTGGTGCCTGAGGGCTTCTTTTGCTGCTTTCTTTCTATTTGTTCAAGATGTAGGGATAATTCTTTGATTTTGGCCCTTTCTTCTTTTCGAATGTGTGCATTTATTACTATAAATTGACTTCTGAGTACTGCTTTTGCTGTGTCCCAAAGGTTCTGATAGGAAGTGTTTTCATTCTCATTTGATATTATGAATTTCTTTATTCTATCCTTAATTTCTTTTATAACCCACTAGTTTTTGAGCAAGGTGTTGTTCAGTTTCCATATGCTTGGTTTTTATTCCTTGCTTTTTCTATTATTGATTCCTACTTTTATGCCTTTATGCTCAGAAAAGATACTCTGTAATATTTTGATGTTTTGGATTCTGTTAAAGCTTGCTTTATGGCCTAATATGTGGTCTATTCTGGAAAATGTTCCATGTGCATTGGGAAAGAAATTATACTTGGTTGTTGTTGGGTTGTGTTCTGTATATGTCTATGAGGTCAAGTTGGTTGATTGTGGCATTTAGATCTTCTATATCCTTATTGAGCTTCTTTCTGGATGTTCTGTCCTTCACCCAAAGTGATGTGTTCAAATCTGCTACTATTATTGTGGAGCTATGTCTCTTTTCAATGCTGTTGGAGTTTATGTATTTTTAAGCCTTATAGTTAATTAGGTGCTAAATATTTATTATGCTTATGTTGTACTGGTTTTGGCAAGTTTGATTATAATATGTCTTGGTGACTTTCTTTTGGCATCTACCTTGTGTGGGGTTCAATGGATGTCTTGAATAGATATCTCCTTATCTTTCACAGCATAAGGACAGTTTTCTACCAACAAATCTTCAACAAATCTCTCTGTATTTTCCATTATCCCTCTCTGTTTTGGCATTCCAGTCACTTGTAGGTTATTCTTCTTGATAGACTCCCACATAATTTTTAGGTTTTCTTCATTTTTTTAATTCTTCTATCTGATTTTTGCTCAAGTATGTTGGAGTCAAGTGCTTTATCTTCAATTTCACTAATTCTGACTTCCATTTGCCCAATTCTGCTCCTATGACTTTCTATTGAGTTGTCTAATTTAGAAATTTTATTGTTAGTCTTCTAAATTTGTTTGCTGTCTCTCTGTGGATTCTTGCAGCCTGTTAAATTTGCCATTATACTCTTCTCTAATATTCTTAAGTTTCTTTAATGCTTTGTCTGTGTGTTGCTTGGCTTGTTCTGTGTTTTGTCTGATCTCCTTCCTGATCTCTTGAAGCGCTCGGTGTATTCATCTTTTGTATTCTACCTCTGGTATCCAGGAAGTTCTCTTCATCTGGAAGTTTTTTTTTGATTCTTTGTTTTGGGAGCTTATGATGCCACCATGGGCTGCCTCTTCATGTGATTTGATATTGACTGTTGTCTCCAAGCCATCAATAAGTTATTATATTTATTTATTTTCTTTGCTTACTGTGTCCTAGCACCTTATTTTGTTTTGGTACGCCCAAATAGGCTGATTATTTGCACCTTTGAAGCTCTAATGTCCTGTCACCAGGTGGTTAAAGCTGCTACTAGGTATATCAGCCCAGGAGTCCATTTACTTTTCTCGTATGGATTCAGCTCACATGTCCAGGTAGTCAGTCATCAAGCATGGTGTTGGCTCTCACCTACAGTCTTAGACAAACAGGGGTAATTGGTGTAGGCACAGGTATCTGTCTGCAATAGGGGACCATGCACTGAGCAAGGCAGGGGGCTGACAGCTTCCACTAAGAATGTGTGAGGAAAGCATATCCCTCTTCCCTAGAGCACATAGGTGTGTGGGTTTTGCAGCCAGACTATAGGCACCCCATACTGTTGGCTGTAAGGACTGAGAGGCATCACTTACCCTTGGACTCCTATTGTGGGTGGCTAGGTGGCGTGGGTGGAGCCACCAGTCCTCAAGCCCCTGATGTGGGTAGTGAAGACCTTGCTTAATAGGTAGAGCAGCGTCAAATGTCACAAACCTGACTCTTCACTATATAGCTGAAACAGTTGAAGTTAGACTTCAGGTATATACCCTGTTGTACTGTGCTAATGAGGGCCTATGCTGTTTAAATGGGCCCACACAGGTCTATGCAGTGGTGAAAGTCATTCAAAGACCGTGTACCCCTTATGCCTGAGCCTAGGCCAAGGAGCTGTTTCTGCCCTGAGTTCCCGGCTTAGGGAACCAGCAGATTATTTTTCCCAGTTTGTTAATTTGTTCCTTCTCCAAGGCTGGGAGAATGGCTCAGGGCACGTGACAGATCCTACTTCCAGCCCAGTGTAAGTGGCTGTTACTGAAGCTAACTCAGGACCTGGTGCAGAGCAGAGAGAAGTCAGGTAAATGGGAGAGAGTTTTTTCCCAGAGAGGCATTTTTTGCTCCACATGGTAGATTAGATACAAGTACTTATTTTTGCCTATCGTGCACTGTTTTTACTGAGTCTGGAGGTGTGAGTTGACTCTCTAATGCTCGGTTACTCCTGATGTGGAAAACATGTCCCAAATGTCACTGCTTACCTCACCATGCTCACTCCAGTGGATCCAGCCTATAGGGTGCTGGTTCCTGCCAGGTCAGGTCTGGCAACTCCTCACTGCTTCTGAACTGTCTCTCCCTTACCCTGCCACTCAGTACAGTTCCTCAACTTTGCCTTTGATATTCAGGGCTCCTAGATTGTCATATATTATCAATTCACTTTTGGGGGGGGGTCTTTGTTGTAGGAGGGACTACAGGAAGCATCTGACTACTCCAGCATCTTGGCCCCACCTCAGATAACCATAAAATTAAGAATTAAGTGAGAGATACTATTTTGCAACTGACTTTTATTATATTCTGCCAGAGTTCTGGAAGCAGAAGAAATTGGAACTCAATAGTCGACACTGGAATTAAAGCATCAAATGCTCTCTCAGTGTCTGAGGAGATGCCGCAAACACTTATAAGCTTTCTTTTATGTTTTAGAATGTTGGTTCAGAAAATATTCTGGATTTTCATCTTTCACTTGTAGAAATTCTAGCTAGTTCGCTATTTCAAGTGAACATCCCAAGAGATTAAAAGCTATTTTTAATAGATGACAACCTCTTGTGGCATAATCTCACGATAGTACAATTTAAAGGGGCATTATCTTTGGGTCTGGTATCTTTTAGAGACAAAATCTATTTTAAAATTCTATCTATAAAACAGTTGCAGAAGATATGTAAACATAATATTATTTGTTTACTTTCTTTACCATTTAGAAATTACTGTTTTTAAAACCTAATTTCTTTTGTTGTTGTTGCTGTTGTTGCTAGGTGCCGTCAAGTCTGTTCCGACTCACAGCAACACCATGCACAACAGAACGAAACACTGCCTGGTCCTGCGCCATCCTCACAGTTGTTCCTATGCTTGAGCCCGATGTTGCAACCACTGTGTCATTCCATTTCATTGAGAGTGTTTCTCTTTTTCCCTGCCCTCTACTTTACCAAGCATGATGCCCTCCTCCAGGGACTGATTCCTCTTAATAACATGTCTAAAGTATGCGAGATGTAGTCTCGTCATCTTTGCTTCTAAGGAACATTCTCGTTATAATTATTCATTCTTTTGGCTGTCCATCATATATTCAATATTCTTTGCCAACACTATAATTCAAAGGTGTCAATTCTTTCTTGATCTTCCTTATTTATTGTCCAGCTTTTGCATGGATATGAGGGGATTGAACACACCATGGCTTGGGTCAGGCATACCTTAGTCTTCAAGGTAACATCATTGCTTTTCAACACTTTAAAGAGATCTTTTGCAGCAGATTTTCCCAATGAAATGCATCTTTTGATGTCTTGACTGCTGCTTCCATGGGTGTTGATTGTGGATCCAAATAAAAGGAAATCCTAGACAACCTCAATCTTATCTACATTTATTGTGTATCCAGTTGTGAGGATTTTTGTTTTCTTTATATTGAGGGGTAATTCACTGAAGGCTGTGATCATTGATCTTCATCAGTAAGTGCTTCAAGTTTCAGCTTACTTTCAGCAAGCAATGTTGTGTAATCTGCATAACCTGGGTTGTTAATGAGTCTCCCTCAATCCTGATGCTCCATTCTTCTTCATATAGTCCAGCTTCTCAAGGTATTTGTTTAGCATACAGATAGAATAGGTGAAAGGATACAACCATGATGCACACTTTTCCTGACTTTAAACCATGCAGTATCCCTTGTTCTATTCAAATGACTGCCTCCTGATCCATGTACAGATTCCTCATGATCACAATTAAGTGTTCCAGAATTTCCATTCTTCACAGTGTTATCCGTAATTTGTTATGATCCACACAGGCGAATGCCTTAGCATAGTCAATAAAACCCAGGTAAACATCTTTCAGGTGTTTTCTGCTTTCACCCAGCATCCATCTAACATCAGCATTGATAACCCTGGTTCCATGTCCTTTTCTAAATCCAGCTTGAATTTCTGGCAGTTCCCTGTTGGTATACTGGTGCAGCTGCTTTTGAATGATCTTCAGCAAAATTTTGCTTGTATGTGATATTAATGATATTATTTGATAATTTCTGCATTTGGTTGGATCATCTTTCTTGGGAGTAGGCATAAAATGAAGCTCTTCCTGTTGGTTGGTCAGGTAGATGTCTTCCAAATTTCTTGGCATAGATGAGTGTGCACTTCTAGCACTGCATCCGTTTGTGGAAATATCTCAATTGTTATTCCGCCAATTCCTGAAGCCTTATTTGTCACCAGTGCCTTCAGTGCAACTTGGACTTCTTCCTTCAGTAACATAAGTTCCTGATCATATGTTACCTCCTGAAATGGTTGAACATTGAACAATTCTTTTTGGTATAATGACCCTGTGTATTCCTTCCCCCATGTGTCTGTCAGTTTGTCATACTGTTGGAGCTTGTGGGTTGCTGTGATGCTGGAAGCTATGCCACCAGTATTCAAATACCAGCAGGGTCACCCATGGTGGACAGGTTTCAGCTGAGCTTCTGGACTATGATAGACCAGGAAGAAGGGCCCGGTGGTCTACTTCTGAAAACAATTAGCCAGTGAAAACCTTATGAAAAGCAGTGGAACATTGTCTGATATAGTGCCAGAAGATGAGCCTCTCAGATTGGAAGGCACTCAAAATATGACTGGGAAAGAGCCAACCTTAATGACATGGATGGAGTCAAGCTTTCAGGACCTTCATTTGCTGATGTGACAAGACTCAAAATGAGAAGAAACAGCTGCAAACATCCATTAATAATTGGAACTTGGAACATATGAATTATGAATCTAGGAAAATTGGAAATCATCAAAAATCAAGCAGAACTCATAAGGTGGATATCCTAGGCACTAGTGAGCTGAAATGGACTGGTATTGGTCATTTTGAATCAGACGATCATATGGTCTACTATGCTAGGAATGACAACTTGAAGAGGAATGACATTGCATTCATCATCAAAAAGAACATTTCAAGATCTGTCCTGAAATACAATGCTGTCAGTGATAGAACCATATCCATACACTTACAAGGAAGACCAGTTAATATGACCATGATTCAAATTTATGCACCAACCTCTTAGGCCAAAGATGAAAAGATTGAAGTTTTTTACAAATTTCTGCAGTCTGAAATTGATGGAACATGTAATTCGGATGCACTGATAATTACTGGTGATTGGAATGTGAAAGTTGGAAACAAAGAAGAATGATCAGTAGTTGGCAAATATGGTCTTGGTGATAGAAATGTTGCTGGAGGTAGCATGAAAGAATTTTGCTAGACCAATGACTTCCTCATTGCAAATACCTTTTTTCACCAACATAAATGCTGACTATACAGATGGACCTCACCAGATGGAATACAGAAGAATCAAATTTACTACATCTGTGGAAAAAGACTATGGAAAAACTCAATATCACCAGTCAGAACAATGCCAGGGTCCAGCTGTGGAACAGACCATCAATTGCTTATATGCAAGTTCAAGTTGAAACTGAAGAAAATTAGAAGTCCATAAGCACCAAAGTATGACCTTGAGCATATCTCACCTGAATTTAGAGACCATCTCAAGAATAGAATTGGTGCACTAAAAACTAATGACTGAAGACCAGATGAGTTGTGGAATGACATCAAGGACATCATACTTGAGGAAAGCAAGAGGTCATTAAAATAGAGGAGAGAAAGAAAAGACCTAAATAAATGTCAGAAGAGACTCTGAAACTTGTTCTTCAACATTGAGCAGCTAATGCAAAAGGAAAAAATGATGAAGTAAAAGAGCTGAACAGAAGATTACAAAGGGTGGTTTGAGAAGACAAAGTAAATTAGTATGATGACATGGCAAAGACCTGGAGATAGAAAACCAAAAGGGAAGAATACACGCAGCATTTCTCAAGCTGGGAGAACTGAAGAAAAAATTCAAGCTTCAAGTTGCAATACTGAAGGATTCTACTGGGAAAATATTAAATTTTATTTTAGCCCCTGAACTAATTTTAGAAAGTATACATAGTTATACTTTCAAAGTTCATGAGCAAATAAAAATATACAAATTTTATTACAAGAAAAAGTTCTTTTAATTAGCCTTAGTTATAATCTCCCCACACTGCATACTCCTATAATAAAAATCAAAGCATATCTAGATAATAACATTTCAAGTAGCTGCTCATTTTCTCTCGGTGAACATAACTGAAAATATCCAAGGTAGATCAACTGTGTTCAAATGTGAAAAGGTGAAACCTTACTTGTGATGAAGACGGAAAGCAGTGTAGTCAGATGCCACTTGGACTGATTACCAGAAGCCCACTTTCATTATGGAGGTTCATATTCATTTGGGTGCAAGTCTTGGATCCCTTTGGATAAGCCATGGTCCAGCAAGATGCTATATTAACATCTCAGAAAAAGCAAAATAGTAGCAATGATGATAATAATAATAAGCCATCACACAAAAAGCAATATGCCACACATAACAACAGAAACAAATAGATAAACCAACCAACTAATAAATAAATAAGAACTAACACAGAAAATGCACTAAGCAGTCAGGAACACAAAGTAATTTTCCACATTAAATTATACATTTCCTTTGGCTCCCATAGCAATTTGTTGTTGTTGTTGGAAATTTCATAATGGTGTTGATTCCTAATGAATTTCTGGCTTGGTCGATTATTTTGGATGATGATGAGGAGTGGAAGGAGCACTTGAAAGAATATAGGTTTATATACTTGAATATACAAAAATGTGTTGTGATGCAGGGTCTCTAACTTAGAGTAGCATAAGTAATTATAGATTACTCCAGAGGGCATTTGAAAATCATGTATTTCAAATCCATGATAAGAGAGTATGTACTTTCTTAAAGGACAACATTTTGAGGTAAAGTTTCTACTACTCAGATTTCTACAGAGAAGTGTTTTGAAACCTGATGGCAGAAAATGTGCAAACTTGAGATATGTTCATTCTCTTGCTTCTCTATCTATAGAGACTAGGTAGTATGAGCTGCTTTCATATTTGGTTGAAATGCCTTGAGAAAGCAAATATTTTTAAGAGAGCTGCTTATCTGCTGCTTCTTTCAGGTACCTCAACCTCCTATAATAGTTTGGCTTTTAATTCTTTCAGCAGGATACTCCATTCTGATCCCTTTCTCAAAACATCTCAAAACACCAACCTTGCGAAAGACCTCTCTCGCTGTGTAGCTAAAATAATTGTTATTATGAGTATGTTCTGCTCTTACAAGAATCAGGAGGAGTTAGTCATCTATATTATGGTATACCTGAGAGTTTTAAAGCTGTACCAGAGAATCTGCCTAAAGTCACAGGCCACAATTTAAACAAATATGCACTATTTTTACTTGTTAAGAAATATATCATCATTGCAGAAAATGAAGAAATTAAGGACATTCAGGGTCAGCTTTTCCTGTGCCATCAAACCTAACTATTTTCAATTAAGGTATGATGGTACACAGATTATCCATTTAGTCTTTCCCATGCTGTCTTTAAGATTTGAGGGAATCTTGTAATACACTATTTCTCAGCAGATGTGAGAAACTTCAGACTGGGCAAGCCTGGAACCTCTTTGGCAGTCCCTAGTAGAACCAGATCTTTACTCTGCAAATAGTCTCTGGAGCCTTATATGCATGTCTGAAAGACATGTTTAATCAGGTTAGATGAGGATATACAAATCATAGAATGTACATTTTTATAAAAACACCATGAAGAAAATTCTCCAAGATATACTGGACTCTTTGTTTTGTTATTACCATTTGACTTTGGAATCTGTAGTCAGTTTTGGGTTTTTTGTTGTTGCTAGCTGCCATCGAGTTAGCCCCTGACTTGTGGTGACCCCACGCAGAACAGAATGAAACATTGCCTGGTACTGCACCATCCCCATGGTCGTCTGGAGACCAGATTGTTGTGATCCATGGGTTTTCATTGGCTGATTTTTGGAACTAGATTGCCAGGCCTTTCTTTCTAGTCCATCTTAGTCCAGAAGCCCCTCTGCAACCTGTTTAGTATTATTGCAACACACAAGCCTCTACTGACAGACGAATGGTGCCTGCACATGGAGCGCATTGGTCGGAAACTGAAATCGGGTCTTCCTCATGAAAAGTAAGAATTCTACTGCGAACCACCAACGTTCTCTCCAGTTTTGAGTTCTAGTTTTGGATAGCACATTTTAAGTCATTCACAAAGAGAAATCGATCACCCTATTAAAGCCTGTGATAGAATATTATAGTGACAGATGATAGGCAGCTTTCCTTTTCTTTACATTAACAACAATGGACTTCTGGTGCATAAAGAGTTTAAACTAGAAAGAAAAACTTTGTGACTAAGGAGTAAAACACTAAACTGGGTTTCTTGAGGCAGTCGTGAAAGCTTAAAACAAGATGATGTTTCCAAAAGTATTGAAACATCACTTACTGGTAAATTTTCAAAAATATGGGGACAAATATAGGATTAAGGTACCCTGGTTTTGTAATGGTTAAGTCTTGGCTGCTAACTGAAAGGTGGGCAGTTTGAACCCACCAGCTGCTCTGCATGAGAAAAAACCTGGAGATCTGCTCCCAGAAAAATTTCATCCTAGTAGATCCTACGGGGCAGTTCAACTCTGTCTTATAGGGTCACTATGAATCAAAATTAACTCGAGAGAATACAACAATATAGTTGCCAACTTTTAATTTTTTCCAAGTATTATGGTAAATTTAAAAATTATTTATTCAAAAAATAACTTATTGAAGGCTTATTCTCAGCCAAGTACTGGGCTAAAATCTGAGACTACAATGGCAAATTCTTTTCCCCATGACCTTGTAATTTGGTTTGGAAGAGGCATCAATCAAACACACGTGAATAAACATAAAGTTACAATTTGATTAGTTATCTAAACAAAGTGTATATGTAAAAAGAGTCTAATTGTGCTATTTTGAAGCTAAATTTGAAAAAAGAACCCATCATTACCACCTGCATGGCTAATAGTTATTAAGTGCTTATTATGTGCCAGGTACCACTCTGAGCATTTATACATATAACATCATTTGACCCCCACAGCAATTTTACGAAGTGTTATTATCCCTGTTACAAGGATGTAAAAACAAAGGCATAGAGAGATTACTTCGTTGCCCTTAGTTTTATGACCTACCAATGATAGACTCAAATTCTAACTGTCTGGCTCTTGAGTTTATGTTTTTACTACCAGAATGAGGAGAGCTTTTATAATGTTCCATAAATTTAAATTTATGAAAAAGCTATACTATAGTCCTATATTTCTCTTTTAGTGGCAGAATGGTAAAAACTCAGGACCAGGGCTAGTCGTGGACCAGCAATGGAAAGCCAGTTTTTGAAGATTATTGATGAGAACACACAGGATTTCCTGCCTAAAGACAAGGAAGTGACTAGAATGCATTTAGAGGACAATTCTAGGCTTCTTAAAGTTTTAAATGCATCTTCAATGATATTATATGAAACCTTAATCTCTTCAAGGTATTGGATTTTGTGTCTCATTAATTTATTGTAAGCAAACTAAAAATCAAATGCCCAAAAGCACAAGATACAAGTGGGAAGAAATGTAGAGCATCTCATGGTGCTTCCATTCCAAAGGCAATTTGGAATTTCCTTTGTTTAAAAAAGTATTCATTTGTTTGTTAAAGAGCAACTAAGCATTCAATTTAAAAGAAAATGTTTCGTTTCACCTGCAGGTTTCCCTTACTTTGAATATGGTTACAAAGATGAGAACCCATTGCCTTTGAATAGATTCTGACTCATAGTGAGATGAGAGGATCCTAGAAATAAAAAAAACCTCCAACACTTTGCAATAAACATTTAATTTGACTTTAATGGGAATTGTTACTGTGAAGGAAATGAAAATTGATCCCCAAATTCCTGAGGACTAAGAACAATCTGAGAAAGAGACATTCCATTTCTATTGATCTGGGCTGGAAAAATCCCCAGCAAAGAGCCTTCCTTCAGTAGTCTCAACTTTATCAGACCGTTTCAAGGGCCCAGCACTTGTCAGTACCAGCAAGGAGGACAATAGTGTGTTATCAAAGCAACTGGGAAAACCCACTGGTATCTCACCACAGAGGAAATCAATTTTTAAACTGACATCAACAAGCCTTCTCCAAGCCTTGTTTTGCAGATAACTTACATAAATGGCTGCCTTTTCCATTTGAGGATTGGCTGCCTAAAGTAGTGATGAGATGGCCAAAGATGAGGACTAGAGGCCCAAAGTCAAGGCTTACAAGGAGTAACAACAGCAGAGAATGTTCCCTGTGCTTTTGCCCCATGCAGTGCAGGCTCCTCAAGCAGAGCCCCAGAAGGTGGGCTGGGAGGTCAGATGTACCATACTGTCATGGTTCCTTTCTGTACTTGTGTTTGTAATGGACTATAAACCATGAGGACGCAATAAAGGGCTGGGGCCATGATTCCAATTGGCTGTGTAGTGCTATTTCACGGAGGGGCAAGTCCAACTGTAATGAGTTCAGATGACATAATGATTTCAGTTCCGTTGCATTGCTCTGCTCCCTGGGAACCTGTGGAAGATAAGTGAGGGGGCACCTAACATAAATCTAGACATACATACGTACAACAAGAAAATCACTGGTGAAGCTTTAAATCAGTGCAGAATTCTAGGCCAATAGAAATGTTGATCACACTATTTGGTGAAAATATTAATTATCCAGGAAGAGTTGCTAAAATGTATTTCTAAAAAAAAAGATGAAACTGCTCAAATATCTTTGTGCTTATTTGTATCTGCATGAGTATAAAATGTCATTGACTCTTCATCTTTAATACCTAAGGGATTTATAAGCATATTGCTTCAATAAAACTGGGTTCATCTGTACTGTACATGGCTCAGATATGCATATTTAATTACTCTGAAAGTAATTTACTTGTACAGATGGTGGTATTAGAGGGTCTTATATCAATTTAAATTACTTGCATTGGAAAAAAAAGTGTTCGTTGGCTATGATTTCCAAGTAAAAATTTAACTTGGATAACATATGGAATATACCTGCCTGTAGTAATTATAGATAATCCCACACATGCAAAAAATAAACATTATTGTAAAATTTTGAAACAACTCATGGAAAGTACTATTATAATGAGATAATTCAAAAATTGTTCAGATGCAAAGCTCAGGGTGTTGTAAACCCTAAAGTTGCTGCCAAAGTATGTAAATAAGTTTAGAGTAAAGCATGGCAGGGCTAACTTGCAGCCGAACTCAGTGGACAGCCTTCTCACCAGACCACTGCTACCTGGTTCATAGGTACATTAAGTCATAGCAAGCTCCTCCCCCTTGCATGATATTTTAAAGAAATTAGGAGATAATATGTGAGCTATATACCTTGGGAGACCTCAGAGAATCAGAGGGACCTGTGTGCTCCTCCCTTAGAAGGGACTTGGGTCATCTGGCACGCTGCCTGCCGCCGCATCGCAGCTTGGTGCTTTCTGACGTGCAGCATTCATCCGATTGAAACAAGCACCCAAATAAAAATCATCACTTTCAAAGGCAAGCCAGTCACAAAGAAAGACAAATGGCTTGTAGCATATTGTATTGATTACCGCACAGTTAGCTGGGTATTAAAAATGGGGAAAATACAAATGCTTTTGCAAAAGATATTGTTTCTTATTATGAGATTGTAAAAAGTGCCCATATGTTTGTTCATTCTTCTCTGCAAGTACTTCTTTATTAAAAAACTGCATCTCAGAGGCAGCACATGCACCAGCCACTACTCCGGTTGCTATGGTAAATAGTCATGTTTTATTGAAGAGTAAATGGGCGCCACCCACATGAATGGCTCCCAGGTGGCCTCGGCATAAGCTTGTGCTTCTGCCCCATTTTTTCAACCAGTCTTTTTTTTTTTTTTTAAATAAATATGAATTTTCCCTTTATTTAGAGTAAGACAATCTTTCTGCTGCCATCTCTCCAATCTATCTTTTAAAATGACTCTATTCATTATGGACTATGAAGAAAAAAGACCCCATTTGATAAACGGGGGTTAGCGGAAAGAAATCCCACAAGTGTGTGCCACATTGCAAACTTAAAAATATTATTTTAATATCTTATATGTATCACTGTAGCTTATAATGCTAATCTGTATACCTGATTTTATTTAATCTTGCTTTATTAGTCAAGTCACATCAGCCCTAAGAATCTTTGTGACTACATAACCGTATGCAAACGAAATGAACATATACTGTAATACTTTGGGAATTATATTGCAGGATTCGTTTTCAATACTGAGCCTAGAATACAGATCAAAAAATATTTTGGTGGTGCGTGCATGCTTGAGATTCCATTATAAAAGATCTCTGTAATGTGAAACCATACCCACAGAGCAATTTTTCAAACCAGCTAGACTGCGTATCTTTGGTATATGTATAGGCAGAAAACTATTTGTCACATGGTGGCCCTCTGACTGACTGCCAATCTGGCAACCTTGAATAAAAGTGAGATTTGAATGAGGTCATTTCTCACCTCAAGTGACAACTGGTGCGGGTATTACCAAAAAACGCTCTACCAAAAATGTTTTACTAAAAACCTTTGGTTTATGAAAACAAAATCTCTGATGAGACTGAAAAAAAAAAAATCTCTTGGACTAAAAAACCTGCAACTCATCAACAGTAACCTGTTTTTTCAACAAACCCAGTCAATAATTCTGACTGCTGCTATTTTTATATTTTTGCTTTATCTGCCTCAAATGTAGCCTGAAAATGACTAGGCTAGATACCTTGCTGGGGCCACATACCTGTGACTCAGTGCGCAAGTTTTCCTATCATTTTGGGTTAGCAGAATTGTTATTTTCTCACCAAGACTGAAAACTACTACCATTTCATAAAGAAGAAAAACACAGGGCAAGGTGAGAAGAGAAGATAATGGTGAGCAGGGGACTGAGAAGAGTGCTTCTTAATTATGCTGTAGGTTGTCTCTAATGGATCCTATCCCTAGCCTGCGCTGTGCAAAATAACCGGCCCACGGTGACTCCTACAGATGACTCAGCAGTGGCACACAGATAAGACAGCCATGCCTCTGAGACGTACAGGAGGTGTCTGCTTTTATTTTTAAGAAGAAAAGACAGAGATGAGGAAGAAAAGTTTGACCAACATATTCAAGGTTTTTAAAAATCTCACTCTTGTTTATTACATATTCTCGGTTGTAAGAGGGTCCCTCCACCCCCCCCATATAATTCTTTTTATTGATTTTTATATTAAAGCAGTTGAAAGCAATGCAATATCATTTGCTGGTATAATAGAGTCATAGAAGCATGACAGCAGACATCTCACTGATGAAAATAACTTGTAAACACTATACAAATTAGCCTCTTAATGCAGCCAATAAAAGAAAATAAAGGAACACTTGCAGATGTAAAATTAACAATACATTAGAGCTCAGAGTTTACTGTAGTTTTTTTTTCTTTCCTTTTTTATTATAAATGACCATCACTAAAATGATCTTAAATACCCCATTAAGGAAAACTTACTTGCTAATAGGTGAAGACTAATGAGGCAATAAAAGCGTAATTGGAGAACTTGCTATTTCAACCACAGAAAATTATACTAGTGTGCACAACCAAGTACCAGGGTCTATTAAAAAAAAATTCTTAACCCTTAAAGGTGAAAAATGTATGTACACTTCATTCATTATTCATTCGTTCAAATTTGGTTTATTACTTTCTATGTATAAATGCTAAATACTATGGAGAAAAAAATTAGGACTAATCAGTGGAGTTATAGCAGTATGAGAAATAGGATCCTTTATTTGCCATGTAGAATGAACTTCTTCTCAAAGACTGACAAAAGTATGAGAGACCCTGGCTTTTGAAAGAGAACTCAAAATGGTAAAGAGAATTCACCCATGAAAATAAACCTGAATAGAAAAAGGGAATGCCATCATGACTGCCCGTGTTTAACTTTTTACGTACTTCCTCCCCCTGTGACCTCATGTTTCCCAAGGACTTAGACTCACACACGTCTTAGAAGGATTTAATGCTTCTTGTTCCATTAGCTAGATCTTCAACTCTGCTCTCACCAAAGGAGCAAGCATGTAGTTTTGCATGTGGTTAATAAAATCTTCAGTATTCAATTCCTGACCCTCCCCTGATTTTCAGCTTCATTACCCTCACATTTTGCTGACAGGTGGTAGTGGTTTGCCCTGAAATACCATTGAGATAAAATAAATGAAAACAAATGTAATTCAGGATACAATGTGATAAGTGTTGCTCGAGACATAAACAGAACTTTATGGATTTAAGCTGGAAAATGCCACTCTCAGGGAAGACTTGATTCAAGACAATGAATCGGAACATAAATCCATGAATCCCAAAATGTGTTAGCAAAAAGCTGCTACATAATATTTAGGGGAAAATCTTTTATGAGCATAACAGAGAATTCTGATTCTTACAAAACTCTTCGATAACAAAAGAATGGTATCTATACATAACTATGCCCGAGAATATACTTATAGAGAATTCTCACATTCTGTTTAGAGGAATTCAGAAATGCGGAGATTGGCTTTACAAAGGAGTAAGCCAATTATTTCAGCTTGAGTGGCTTCTTATATGAAGTTAAGATTCTTAATCAATTTGAAATTAACTCTGCTAGTACTGGATCTGGAGGAGTTATGGGCTGTATTTATAGTTGCAGTTCAAATTAAGGGAGAAAAAACCCAGTATGTTCTTATGTATCTAGATGTAATCCTGATTTTTACCAATTACAGGTTTCCTGGGAATACCCAAAACCCAAAACCAAACCCGCTGCCATCGAGTCGATTCCGACTCATAGTGACACTATAGGACAGAGTAGAACTGCCCCATAGAGTTTCCAAGGAGCACCTGGCGGATCTGAACTGCCAACATCTTGGTTAGCAGCCGTAGCACTTAACCACTACGCCACCAGGGTTTCCTTCCTGGGAATAGGGGTGCAGAAATCTTTGTTTTTAAATCACTGTGGGTGATTCTGAATCTTGAGGTTCATGGGTCTCCTATTAAGAAGTAATGGTTCAAAGTCTCTCTTTCTCTGCCCCTGGGACTAGGCTGGTTGGATGGGGGCAGAGGAAAGGAATGGTAGTCACTGGCTTACCTGATCTGAGTAGAGGATCCTGTGGAAATATCCTACCAAAGGGAGAGAACTTATACCAGGAGTAGAAAAGAATGAAGTTTGGGGATAGGGCTCAAGGTAATAAATAGCCATAAGAGCCAGACATGTGAGGCAGAGGAAGAAATGGAGAGCCAGATCAGTGATGGTTGGCGAAGGGTAAATGAACAGATTGGAGCAAAGGAGAAGGTGAGATGTAGTAGTGCTGAGGTCAGACAACTCTCCCTTTTATACAGCCCCTAGCGTGTCTGAGGGTTCCAAGAATGAAGTGGGTCTAGGACTAGGGAGGCCAGTTCCTACGTATTGTTCATAAATAAGGGGTAGAGATGTTGAGGAAGTCTTTTTATAGAATTTAGTTAGCTTAGCAGAGATCTGAATAAATCATTGAATCAGATAAACACTGAAATGTCAAGGTCATATTGGACTTGATGAAAACTAGATTGAATGACTGAAACATTCATTTAGTCATTCACTCAACAATCATCCAACATGTTTAGCACACATTCTAGGCACGATGCTAGAATGCAGGGCTTAAGCAGAGAAAAAGATTGGCAAATGAATACCTTTTCACTGAAGTCTACTTTGTCTTGATTTGTTTTTAAGTTTGATTATAATAAAGCCAACTGAGTGCAATAAGAGACGGTTCCATTTTGGAATCACATTAACAAAATATTTTTAAACAGTAAACAAGTAGTTTAATTCAAATTCAATTGCCAAAAGAGTCAGTTGCCAAATGAGTCAATTATCAATTAACTTTGAAAATAGAAGAAATGAGTAGCATGGGATATTGATACAGACATTCCTCACATAGTTTTTTTTTTTTTCATCTCTCAACAAAAATGTTTTTGAATTGAATAAGTGGTGAAATCATTGCATTGGAGTATTAACATCTATATGATTAGCAAGACATAGAACATCCAATATTGTGAAGTGATCAAAACCTAAAATCATGAAGTGATCAAAAGACAGGAAGCAGGAAGATAAAGACCTGGATTATCTTGTAGGGTGGCGTTCTAGGTTATGCCTAAATGGTGTCTACTGCTGATAGAAAGACCCTTGTGGCCATGTCTCGTAACCTATCTGGATTAGACATACCAGGAGACTATTGGCTTAAGGGGCTGAAAAGCCTGGTAGGGACCATCACATCCTTGGGGAAGAGGCAGTCAGGCATCCTAGACTTGCCCAATTACTGACATGTCAGTTGTCAGAGGGATTCTTAGTACATCAGCATCTCTGTCATTCAGGTTATTTCATATCAGGGAGCCTAGAGAGGACGGTTGTGAATAAAAACTGAAAGATCTATGTTCCCTAGAAATTCTGTCATAAATATGAAGCAAAGCTTGGGAGCCTGTTTCAACAAGGTATTCCATTTAAAAAAGAAAGAAGCATTCTTCTCTATTTTGCCATAGACTACACTGAAGCTTCAGCTCTAGAAACACTCCACTACATGAACAGCATCAGCAGAAGAGGTGGAAATGGTACCAGAGGATAAAGCAGGAAAGTAGGATTTAGCCAGCCTTGCTGTTCAGGTTTGGATAGTAGAGGGTGGGACAGTATCTATAGAAGTGGCACTCAGAGGGATAGCAGCAGTGCCTATCAGAGACCATATTATGGTTAATGGATCTTATCTCTCAGCATATGTGAGATCCCCTTGGGAATATCCAGAAGTTTTTAAGTGGTTGGGAAAATGTTTATGATGCCTGAAGGTTCTGTAATAGTGGGTGGGAACAAGAAAAGGCAAGCCTTGTATGGGTTATTACAGTCAAAATTCACCACTTGTCTGTCAGTTTGTTGTACTGTGGTGGGTTCTGTGTTGCAGTGATGCTGGAAGCTATGCCATTGGTATTCAAATACCAGAAGGGTCAGCCATGGTGGACAGATTTCAGCAGAGATTCCAGGCTAAAACAGACTGGGAAAAAGGACCTGGTGATCTACTTAAAAAAAAATGGTGAGTGAAAACCTCATGAATAGTAGCGGAACACTGTATGATATAGTGCCGGAAAATGAGCCCCTCAGGTTGGAAGGCACTCGAAATATGACTGGGGAAGTGCTTCCTCCTCAAAGTAGAGCCAACTTTAATGACATAGCTGGAGTAAAGTTTTCAGGACCTTCATTTGCTGACATTGCATGACTTAAAGTGAGAAGAAATAGCTACAAACATTCATTAATAACTGGAACATGGAATTTACAAAGTATGAATCTAGGAAAATTAGAAGTGGTCAAAAATGAAATGGAATGCATAAAGATCGATATCCTAGGCATTAGTGAGCTGAAGTGGACTGATATTTGCCATTTTGAATTGGACAATCATATGGTCTACTGTGCTAGCGATGACAAACTGAAGAATGACATCACATTCATCATCAAAAAGAACAATGTGAGATCTATCCTGAAGTATAACACTGTCAGTGATAGAGTAATATCCATACGACTACAAGGATACAACTATAATTCAAATTTATGGGCAAAACACTTACTCTGGATATGAAGAAATTGAAGATTTTTACCAACTTCTGCAGTTTGAAATTGATCAAACATGTAATCAAGATGCTTTAATAATTACTGGGGAATGGAATGCGAAAGTTAGAAACAAAGAAAAAGGATTGGCAGTTGTAAAATATGGTCTTGTTGACAGAAATGACACTACAGATTACATGATTGAATTTTGCAAGACCAAAGACTAATTCATTGTAAATACTTTTTTTTTTTTCAAACATAATGGGTAACCATACAAGTGGACCTTGTCAGACGGAATACATAGGAATCAAATCGACTACGTCTGTGCAAAGAGATAATGGAGAAAGAAGCGCAATATCATCAGCCCCCCGTAGTTGTAGAGGGGTATGCCAGATGAACCACATGTTTGGATGTGGAACATAAAGAAGAGAGAGGTGTTCATCCCCAATGGGATAAAAAAGTCTGAGAACAAGTTTTATTATTCCTCAAGTCTTCGAATTTGAACTTAAAGTATTGAATATGCAATGAAGATGAGTCATTATATTTCTAGTCATCATTCTAGTATCAGCAATGTTTTTATTTTTCTTTATTTAAATTAAGTTGCTTTCTCTATAAGGAGTCACAATAGGTAACACAAATCTCTGAATCCTTGTCTAAGAGCTATTATTCTTGTCAAATTTAGCAAGAGAAATGGTACATCTTTCTCTGGCCTCTCAAAATATCTATTTTTTTTTCTTTGATATGAAAATAATGCATATGGCTGTAGAAAATTTTGAGAATAAAAATAAGTACAATAAATTAGAAAAAAAACCTGTAATAATCGCAGCTGTTAATATTTTAGTGTATTTTCTTCCCAGTCTATTTTTTATGCTATGATTAGTGTTAGAAAACATTTGAGGAATGTATACAAATACACACAGACATCCCAATTTGGGAGAGCTATATAAATTATTTTCGCTTAAAATATAAATATATCCACATCTACTACGTGTCCTTCAGAATGTAATTTTTAATTACTTCTTAGAATTTAGAATTGCTTTATATAATTTATTTAACCAATCTCCAGTCTTTGGTCATTTAGGTTGTTTCCAATTTGTTGTATATAAACTTTTACCATATCCACTATCATTTCCTTATGATAAAATTGCAGAGTAAAGGGTTTGAGGTAATTTAAGGGCTTTGACACAAATTGTTAAATCACATTTCAGCTGAGTAAAAGAGTCACTATTCCCTGAATATTTCTCAACACTGGATATTATTACTAAAATTAAAAAAAAAATTAAAATGTGATTGTTATCATGATGCTATCTTGATCAGCATCTTTATTACTACTGAGATTGAATAGCTTAAATATGCTTATTAGCCATTTGTATTCATTTTAAAGTAGGTGCCTATTGAGGAACGTGGGTTTTATTGATTTCTAAGAGCTCTTTAAATGTTAAAGATATTAAGCTTTTACTTGTTTTATATGAAGTCTTACTTAGACTCACAAAATCTGCAGTTCTACCCATCAAGGGAAGTAGCATAGTCTGTTTATATTTTGACATTTATATCAGGTAGATTATTTTAGAAAACAATTTATAAAAACAGGAAAAAAATTTTATTTGAGAATAAGATAGATACCACAATTCTCCTGAATAAACAAGGTCTTAAAATTGTCCTACTAGAGGTTTTAATACCAGTCTTTTAAGCTATAAATAACAATAAACAGTATAAGGCACTTCATAAACCTGCTAGCAATCAGAATACAAATCAGAGGATGAGAGATTACATCGTCAGGAAAACAGTGGCTGGGTTTCTGGTTGCCACACCACATTTCATACAAAACGGTGGGAAAATATGACTGAGCACACTGGGAATTTACACAACTAGAAAAAAAAAACAGAGTTTTTGTGGAGATAGAATTTATTTTTCTTTCAGACGTTTGATCAAACTATATTGGCCTGGAAAGAAAGTCATTGGTTAAAAATAAATGATTATAAATAGTTTTTGTTAGAACATATTCAGTGATGAACTTCTGATATTTTTGAACAATCTATATCTAGCTCTAAGTCCATACAGTTGGTTCTTGCTTTGTCTTTCTGCTTGCATAACTTATTAAATGACTCTTTAGACACTGATAACCAAGCCAAACCAAACCAAATCCACTGCCTTTGGGTGGATTCTGACTCATAGCAACCTTATAAGACGGAGTAGAACTGCCCCATAGGGTTTCCAAGGAGTGGCTGGTGGATTCAAACTGCCAACCTTTTGGTTAGCAGCTGAGTCTTTAACTACTGCACCATCAGGGCTCCACTAATACTTGTGTAAATTTCACTTGTAGGAACAAAATATTTCAGCAGAATTTCAGAATCTAAACAATATTCCAGAAATCAATATCAGTCAGCATTTATTTTATTCAACCTGAAAACTGGCATTAACCATTTTTAGCTTTTATCATTACTCTCTTCGATTATTTTCTTCATTAAAAAAAAAATCAAAAAATAAACAAAGAAACTCTTGGTACAAGAACAATGCCTTACAGGTAGATGAGATTCTTTCCCATGCTCTTGTTTTTGAGTCTACTTCAGGCTCTTAGTTAAAAATATTCACCCAGTAGGGTTACGCAAACTGTCTAATACCCATACTGTGAGATATTCTTAGTGATAAAAATGAATGAACTATTGATACACAAAACAACTTAGATGGATTGCAAAAGCATTCAATTTCCTGGTTTTGATATTGTAGGATAGTTACATAAGATGTAACCATTGGGAGAGACAGTATACATGATTTTTCTGTACTAACTTTGTAACTTCCCATGAATCTCTAATTACTCCAAAAGAAAAAAAAAAAATTAAAGATCCACCTAAATGGGAGAGGAAATAGGAAAGAACCTTTCTGTAGGTTCAAGAGTGAGTGGACAACTTTTACCAACAAAAACTACAGGCAAAAAGCATCTACTTTCCCTTCAAAAGTAAATGTCTATAATTCTCATTTTTAAGGTTTAGGAAAAAGCACGTGTGTGTGTATCAAATATATTTGTATATATAATTTTTCTTGGGAAATTTATAATGTATACTTTTTGACATGTTGTAGTTGTTATTAGGTGTCATCAAGACTGTTATGACTTTATATGACAGAACAAAATCTTGTACACTCCTATGCCATCCTCACAATCATTGCTGTTTGAGCCCATTTTTGCAGCACTGTGCAAAACTACCTCATTGAGGGGCTCCCTCTTTTTCACTCACCCTCTAATGTAAGAAGCATGATGACTTTCTCCAGCAATTTGTCCCTCCTGATGATATGTCCAAATTAAGTGAGATGACGTTTCACCATCCTTGCTCCTAAAGAGCTTTCTGGTTGTACTTCCTCCAAAACAACTTTGTTCATCCTTCTGGCAGTCCATGGTATATTCAATATTCTTTACCAACGGCATCAATTCTTCTGTCTGCCTTTTTCATTGTCCTGCTTTTGCCTGCATATGAGGCGATTGAAAAGACTATGGCTGGGGTCAGGAGCACCTTAATCACCAAAGTGACATCTTTGGTTTTTAACACTCTAAAGAGGTTGTTTACAGCAGATTTTCCCAATGCAATATGCCGTTTGATTTCTTGACTGCTGCTTCCACGGGTGTTGATTGTTGATCCATGAAGAATGCAAGTTCTTGACAACTTCAATTTATTTACTGTCATCATGTTGTGTACTGGTCCGGTTATCAAGACTTTTCGTTTTCTTTATGTCCACATATTATCCATACTGAAGGCTGTAGTCTTTTACCTTTATTAATAAGTGCTTTAAGTCATGTATTTTCCTTTTCGGCAAGCAAGGTTTCGTCATATGCATATCTCGGGTTATTAATGAGTCTTCCTCCAATCCTAATGCCTTATTCTTCTTCATATAGTCCAGCTTCTAGGATTATTTGTTCAGCATACAGGCTGAATAAGTAAAGTGAAAGAATGCAACCCTGCCACACACCTTTTTCCATTATAAACCAAGCAGTATCCCTTTGTTCTGCCTCTTCGTCTATGTACAGGTTCTGCATGAGCACAATTAAGTGTTCTGGAATCCCCATTCATTGAGATGGTGTTCATAGTTTGTTATTATCCACATAGTTGAATGCCTTTGCATAGTCTATAAAACACTGGTAAGCATCTTTCTGGTGTTCTCTGCTTTCAGCCAGGATCCATATGACATCAGCAGTTATACTTCTCATGGGTATTATATTTTATATGTTATGTATTTATTTTCACGTATTATAAACATTCTTAGCAAATATATAATAAACACTCTTGTATGTATATATTATCGTTACCAATAAAAATAATTGCAACAGGATTATTCTGTCATCCTGTGGAATGTGATCTGTTGTTAAGTATGTCTTTCCCACTGTAAAGAAGAAGTAGAAGGGGACACAAACCAAAGATGCCCCTGAGTAGATCAAAGTAAATACCATTAGATGAAACCCCTAAACAAACAGATAGTGAAGAAATCAAAAAGTCACATTCTGCAAATAGCACAGGTTAAGTATGCTCCTTCTATTATGGTAGCTGAAATTTTCTGCACCCATTTATAAAATTGTTTATTTCTAGCACCCAAAATTTAAGTTATATTTAGTCAACTGAAAATTGCTTAATGACTCTAATTTTAGGAGATAATAGTAGAATTGCATATAATAGAAAAGATAAATAAATAAAAGTAAAGGAACTAAACATTTGACAAATACAGAATGTATAAACAATGGTCTATCTATTAAAATACAATGTACGACGTTTGTAAAAACATAAGAAAATAATGAATGAAAACAAACAGGATACGTATGTAATCATGTCAACTTCATAAAAATATGTTTTAAAAAGTGGAATGGTATACTCTCCAGAGTATTAACTGGAGGAAATATAAATTGGTGGAAATATAAATTGCTTTTTCTTCTCTCTACATACTAGTCTCCAAATTTCCTGCAATGATGATTTATTACTTTTATTATTAGAAAAAATCTTGTTTGAAACTGCTAATTATCATAGTGGTAGGCAACCTATAAGATGGTATGTGATGATCCCTACCTCCTGGAATTCACACTCTTGTGAAATTTACTTTTGTCACATGTGGGCTGGAACTAGTGACTTGAATTAAAAAAAAAAAAATAGACTATGGCAAAAGTGATGAGATGTTACTTCCAGGATTAGGTTGTAAAAAGACTGCTTTTTGTCTTGGGTTCTCTCTCACTTTGTTCACTAGCTCTAAGAGAAGCCAGCTGCCATGTTGAAAACTGTCCTATGGAGTGGCCTGCATGGTGAGACTTCGATATCTCCAGAAAACAGCCAGCATGAACCTGAAGCTGACAACACCCATGTGAGTGCGTTTGGAAGTGGAGTCTTCTCCAGTTGATCCTTGAGATGTCCGCAGTCCTGGCGGCATCTTAATTGCATCCCTGTGAGAGATCGTGACCCAGAGCACCCAGCTAAGTTGTACCAGGATTCTTTAGCCACAGAAGCTGAGATAATAAATGCTTGTTATTTTAAGCTGCTAACTGTTGGGATAATATGTTATGCAGCTATATATAGATAATACCACCACATACAGTCAATATCAAGAATGAGCATTTATTGTATATCTATTCTAAGATCTGTAAAAGGCATACAGGTTTTTTTTTTTTTCCACTCAAAAGTATACTTGATTTTCACCTCTAGCTGTATTTATTCATGATATAATATTGTTTTTAGCTTTTTACTCTGTCATAATTCTTCAGCCAAAGAGTATGTGTTTTTTTTTTTTCAATATTGTTAATACTTCGGAATTAGTTTTGTTTTGTTTTTAATAGGATGTGGGTCTTTCCCCATTAATTGTTTTAATACGTAATGACAATGTTTTAGAAAAAGTTAACTACATTCTTTTTCAATAACTCCCCATATTCATCCTGTCCCCCAGACCCTGGAAACCACTAATCTAATTTTGTCTCTGTGTGATGCCTAGTCTAGATATCTCATAAGTTTGCGTTTATGAACTCAAAAGCCCAAAATAAATAAGACATGTTCACGCTGTCAGGGAACTTATAGTCTGGTATGTACAGGGGGCAGAGGTGGAGACACATGGGTGGATAATTACAATGAAATAGAAGTACAATAATAGAGACATGAATAAAGTACCATGGGATCACAATGAAAGGAGGGATCAACTTTACCGTAGTAAATTAGAAAAGAATACACAAATGATGCTACATTTGAGTTAGATCTTGCAGGATGACATGTGAATGAGAGGCTAGGAATAGGTGAAGGGTAACACCAGATTTAAGGAACAGTATATGCAAAAACAGAATTGTTATTGTGATCTCCATGTTGGGAAGCAGCAGATGATGGGGCATGCCCAGGGTTTGGAGAATGTAAGATGAATCTAGTAGAGTGGATTTCAGCCAGATTATGAAAAGTATTAGGGGTCAAATAAAAAAATTAAGATATTATATTGTAGATATTAAGACATCAAGAAGTCTTTTAATAAAGAGAGTGTTCTAATTTATACTATATAAAGATAATTCTGGCATAAAGTGGAAGATTGAGTATAAAGGGAGCAGCCATAAACACTAGTTAGGAGGCAATTAAAATAATCCACTAAGCTGCTATTGCTTTAAAACACTCTGTAGAAAATATTACATGTATTTAATCTTAATTATTTTACATTTTTTGCAATTAAAAAAAAAGTTGCTGTTGAGTTGATTTCAACTTAGGGTGATCCCATGTGTGTTAGAGTAGAACTATACTCCATTGGGTTTTTAATAGCTGTGAACTTCTGGAATTAGATCTCCAGGCTGTTATTCTGAGTTGCCTATGGGTATACATGAACGTCCAACCTTTTGGTTAGCAGCCAAGCCTGTTAACCATTTGCACCACCCAGGAACTTATAGCAATAATTTTGTCTATTTCACTTTATGAAGAAATGGAGGCTCAGAGAAATTAAGTGACTTCCCCAGCTCATGCAGCAACTGAGTGGTAGCGTGATTCAGAGGAATATAAACATCAAAAAGGAATCAAATGGAAATTATAGAACCAGAAAATGCAATATCTGAAAATAGAAAAATTCACTGAATAACTTAAATAGCAGAATAAAGATAACAAAGGAGCATAGTTGGTGAAATTAAAAATAAATCAATACTTTTTTTCATTCTGAAGAACAGAGAAAGAGATTGAAAAATATTAACAGAAACTCAGGGACCTGTGGAAAATAATTGAAAGGTCTAACATACATGTAATTGGAGTCCCAGAGGGAAGAAAGGGTATGAGGCAGAAAAAAAAAAAAAAAAAACAGAAATAATGGCCAAGTTTTTCCTAATTTGGTAAGTGATGTAAACAGGATAAATACAAAGAAAATATTATCTAAGCATATTATAGTCAAGCTGAAAACCAAAAACAAAAAGAAAAATTTGAAAGAAGTCACAGAAAATGAAATGTATTTAGGGAGAAATGATACAAATGAATCGTAAGAAAAAATGAAGGCTAGGAAACAGTGGGATACATTTTTTTTTTTTTTAAGCTGCTAAAACCACTGAGAAAGAGGCCATCTTCTATTTCCTGGGGATGGTGATGGTAGGATACAGTGGACATGGCAGTGTCCTTTTTACTGCCACATGTGGAAAGCTTGTCTGCAAAGTAAAATATATAGAGAAAGGCAGAACAGAGATATGTTAAACAGATTCTGAATGGCATTAGTTGGGTGATTATATCAAACATACTTTTCGTTTATTGAGACAATGCATTTCCTTTTCAGTTTAAAACATTTTCAGTTAGGTTCCAGCATTTACAAAGCTATGTTATTATATTTTTTAATCATCTTTTTAGATGTAGTACAAGCATTACCCCCTCTTAGAAGTCTTTCTTGTCCTCACCCTTTAATCTCTGAGGAAGAATTAGGTACTCATTTTTCTCTGTATCTTGTTAGCTAGTGTCCCTTCATTGTTGCACTAATAGCATGCTATTTTTTTTTTAATAGACTGTAATCTCATTGATAGTAGGTATTGATATATTTCTTTGAATCCAGGGAAGAGTTACAGCACATTCAAACCAAAACCCAGTTGATTCTGATTCATAGTGACCCTATAGGGAAGAGTAGAACTACCCAATAGCATTTCCAAAGCTGTAATCTTTATGGAAAAAAAAAATTTTTTTTTTTTTAATCTTTATGGAAGTAGTCTGCCGCATCTTTCTCTTGTGGAACAGCTGGTGGGTTCAAACTGCCAACCTTTTGGTTATCATCCAACTGCTTTAACCACTGTGCCACCAGAGCTCCTCTATGGTGCATAAAAAAATAAATTAATAAACCCATTACCATGGAGCTGATTTCAAGTGAGAGTGACCCTATAGGACAGAGTAGAACTGCCCCATAGGGTTTCCACGATGCATAGTGAACCTTAGACGTTTGTTTTTTGTCTTCTGTTTTTTTAATTAGACATTTTCTTAGCTGACTCAACAAGGTTTATTGATTGAATCAGTTAAGATTCTTTTGGTTGAAAATATCAGAAACCCCAAATCAAATCAAAGGGGCTCAAATATTCAAAAGAAGTTATTGGCTTATAATAATAGCACTGAAAAAATCCAGAGGGAGGGTATCTTAATCAACGTGCACTACAGGGAATGAAGAAGAAAGTATATTGAGAAACCTATGAAGTTTCCTCATTAGCAACTGAAATTTTGATAGAATTAATATATGTGTTCCACACCTTAATCTTCATGGAAATGTTGTGAAAGAAAGAATCCTTACACTTTTCTCATATTTCCCAAAGTCTAATGGACACAGGTTAAAAAAGCCATAAATATTGTTGTATGAAGAGAAAAACAGTATATGATCTATGATAAATGAATACAGTAATTTTTTCTTTCCTTATGATTCAGAAAGCTTTAATGATCTCAAAGAGCATATTTCATTTTCAGGTTCATATAATGATGATAAAATGGAGAATTATACTTAGTATGTATTGAGAACTTAGTGTTAAACAGTGTAATAGGAGTTTAACCTATATAATTTTTCATTCTTGAGCAACTGTGAAGATAATTACAGCAACCTTAGAAAGTAGAATATAGCTAAAATTTAATAATAATAATTACTAACATTTATTTAATTCTTACTTTGTGCCAGATGCTGCTTAAAGACTTTACATATAGTTATTTATTTCTCATAACAACACTATGGGTAAGTCTTATCAATATCCCCAATTTACAGATGCATAAACTGAGGCTCAGTGTGATTGAGACTCTTTCCCAGTGTCATGAAGACTGTAAGTGCTATAACCTAGAGTTGACTGATAAGGAAACCAGTGGTTATTCTATTACAAAAGTCTACCTCTCTTAGCCTTAGAAAAACTTTAATATAGAAGTTAAAAAAAAAAAAGACTTGTAGATAGATGCAGGAACTATTGCCACTCAAAGTTAGGGAAATTCACCCATATTTCTTTCCAAATAAAATTTTTGAGAGTTTAAAAAAATACTCTATAGTCTATGTCATACTAAATCCAGCTATGGAGATCAGTAAAGGGCAATTGCAGGATGATAGCTCTATAGAAGCAATGGGAACTTATTAGAATAGGAAGATTTAGCATTCTAAGAGGAAAGGCCCAGGGCTGGGAAGATAGATTTGATTGAATTCAATGGGAAAAAAATTGGAACTATGATAAAGGCACAGAATGAAGACTAAAAAAAAAAAAAAAAGTAATGAAAATACAGGAAAAAGCAATGCCTATACGAGAAGCCAAAATCCAAACCCATTGCATCAAGTTAATTCCAACTCACAGTGACCCTATACGACAGAGTAGAACTGCCCCATAGAATTTCCAAGGAGCTCCTGGTGGATTTGAACTGCCGACCTTTTGGTTAGCAGCCGTAACACTTAACCACTACACTACAAGGATTTCCCATGGGATAACAGCTTCTCAGAATAATCCCTTTTATACTATTTAATTTTCTAATCATATCCAGGCACTTATTTGATAAAAATTAAACATTTAAAAAAATAAATGCGTTTTTTTTTAAATACAGCAATTGCAAAGATTTGGTGAAGTCTAAATAAGCCTTCAAAAACAGTACTTTGGTAAATAACCCTAATCCAAAGTACTTAATCTAGTCTGCACAGCCCTGGTACCCTGCTTTAGAAGTTATTCAGGATCTTGTAATGGTTTTTGACTTTAGCCTGCTTGGACTTCAATGACTTTTGCTACAATTAATTCAGTAACTCACCCCTAGTTCTCAACTTTACCCTTCCATGGATTCAGCTTTGACATGCCATTGAAAAATTGATCAAAAGTATGAATTTGTGCCTACTCATGTTATTGTTGTTAGGTGCCATCGAGTCAGCTCTGACTCACAGTGACCCTATGCACAACAGAGCGAAACACTGCCCAGTCCTGAGCCATCCTTACAATTGTTGTTATGCTCGAGCTCACTGTTGCACCCACTGTGTCAATCTACCTCGTTGAGGATCTTCTTTTCTGCTGACCCTGTACTCTGCCAAGCATGATGTCCTTCTCCAGGGACTAATCCCTCCTGACAACATCTCCAAAGTATATAAGATGCAGTCTCGCCATCCTTGCTTCTAAGGAGCATTCTGGTTATACTTCTCCCAAGACAGATTTATTCATTCTTTTGGCAGTCCATGGTATACTCAATATTCTTTGCCAACACCACAATTCAAAGGTGTCAGTTCTTCAGTCTTCCTAATTCATTATCCAGCTTTCACATGCATATGATGTGATTGAAAATACCATGGCTTGGGTCAGGTACACCTTAGTCTTCAGGGTGACATCTTTGCTCCTCAACATTTTAAAGAGGTCCTTTGCAGCAGATTTACCCAATGCAATGCGTCTTTTGAGTTCTTGACTACTGCTTCCATGGCTGTTGATTATGGATCCAAACAAAATGAAATCCTTGACAACTTGAATCTTTTCTCCATTTATCATGATGTTGCTCATTGGTCCCCCAAGTGTCTGTCAGTTTGTCATACTATGGGGGCTTGTGTGTTGCTGTGATGCAGGAAGCTATGCCACTGGTATTCAGATACCAGCATGCTCACCTAAGGAGAACAGGTTTCAGCTGAGCTTCCAGACTAAGACAGACTAGGAAGAAGGACCCGGCAGTCTACTTCTGAAAAGTGCTAGCCAGTGAAAACCTTATGAATAGCAGCAGAACACTGTCTGATATAGTGATGGAAGATGAGCCCCCCAGGTTGGAAGGCACTCAAAAGATGATGGGGGAAGAGCTGCCTCCTCAAAGCAGAGTCGACCTTAATGACATGGATGGAGTAAAGCATTCGGGACCTTCATTTGCTGATGTGGCACGACTCAAAATGAGAAGAAACAGCTGCAAATATCCATTAATAATCAGAACATGGAATGTACAAAGTATGAATCTAGGAAAACTGAAATCGTGAAAAATGAAATGGAACACATAAACATCAATATCCTAGGCATTAGTGAGCTGAAATGGACTGGTATTGGCCATTTTGAATCAGACAATCATATAGTCTACTATGCTGGGAATGACAACTTGAAGAGGAATGGTGTCGCATTTATTGTCAAAAAGAATGTTTCAAGATCTATCCTGAAGTACAATGCTGTCAGTGATAGGATAATATCCATACGCCTACAAAGAAGACCAGTTAATACAACTATTATTCAAATTCACGCATCAACCACCAGGGCCAAAGATGAAGAAATAGAAGACCATTATCAGCTGCTGCAGTCTGAAATTGATTGAACATGTAATCAAGATACCTTGATAATTACTGGCGATTGGAATGGGAAAGTTGGAAACAAAGAAGAAGGATCAGTAGTTGGAAAATATGGCCTTGGTGATAGAAACAATGCCGGAGACTGAATGATAGAATTTTGCAAGACCAACAACTTCTTCATTGCAAATACCTTCTTTCACCAACATAAACGGCGACTATACACATGGACCTCGCCAGATGGAACACACAGAAATCAAATTGACTACATCTGTGGAAAGAGATGATGGAAAAACTCAATATCATCAGTCAGAACAAGGCCAGGGGACAACTGTGGAACAGACCATCAATTGGTCATACGCAAGTTCAACCTGAAACTGAAGAAAATCAGAGCAAGTCCACAAGAGCCAAAATATGACCTTGAGTATATCCCACCTGAATTTAGAGACCATCTCAAAAATAGATTTGATGCATTGAACACTAGTGACTGAAGACCAGACTAGTTGTGGAATGACATCAAGGACATTACCCATTAAGAAAGCAAGAAGTCACTGAAAAGACAGGAAAGAAAGAAAACACCAAGATGAATGTCAGAGGAGACTCTGAAACTTGCTCTTGAGCGTCGAGCAGCTAAAGCAAATGGAAGAATTGATGAAGTAAAAGAACTGAGCAGAAGATTTCAAAGGGCCTCTAGAGAAGACAAAGTATTCTATTGTATTATAATGACATATGCAAAGAGCTGGAGATGGAAAACCAAAAGGGATGAACACACTCGGCGTTTCTCAAGCTGAAAGAACTGAAGAAAAAATTCAAGCCTCGAGTTGCAATAGTGAAGGATTCTATGGGGAAAATATTAAACAACACAGGAAGCATTAAAAGAAGTTGGAAGGAATACAGAGTCATTATACCAAAAAGAATTAGTCGATATTCAACCATTTCAAGAGGTGGCATATGATCAGGAACTGATGGTACTGAAGGAAGAAGTCCAAGCTGCTCTGAAGGCATTGGCAAAAAAGAAGGCCCCAGGAATTGACGGAATATCAATTGAGATGTTTCAACAAACAGATGCAGTGCTGGAGGTGCTCACTGGTCTATGCCAAGAAATATGGAAGACAGCTTCCTGGCCAACTGACTGGAAGAGATCCATATTTATGCCTATTCCCAAGAAAGGTGATGCAACCAAATGTGGAAATTATAGAACAATTTTTTTATCATTAATATCACATGTAAGCAAAACTTTGCTGAAGATCATTCAAAAACGGCTGCAGCAGTATATTGACAGGGAACTGCCAGAAATTCAGGCTGGATTCAGAAGAGGACGTGGAACCAGGGATATCATTGCTGATGTCAGATGGATCCTGGGTGAAAGCAGAGAATACCAGAAGGATGTTTACCTGTGTTTTATTGACTGTGCAAAGGCATTCGACTGTGTGGATCATAACAAACTGTGGATAACACTGCGAAGCATGGGAATTCCAGAACACTTAATTGTGCTCAGGAGAAACTTCTACATAGATCAAGAGGCAGTTGTTCGCACAGAGCAAGGGGATACTGATTGGTTTGAAGTCAGGAAAGGTGTGCATCAGGGTTGTATTCTTTCACCATACCTATTTAATTTGTATGCTGAACAAATAATACTAGAAGCTGGACTATATGAAAAAGAACAGGGCATCAGGATTGGAGGAAAACTCAATAACAACCTGCGTTATGCAGATAACACAACCTTGCTTACTGAAAGTGAAGAGGACTTGAAGCACTTACTAATGAAGATCGAAGACCACAGCCTTCAGTATGGATTGCACCTCAACATAAAGAAAACAAAAATCCTGACAACTTGGACCAATGAACAACATCATGATAAACGGAGAAAAGATTCAAGTTGTCAAGGATTTCATTTTACTTGGTTCCACAATCAACAGCCATGGAAGCAGCAGTCAAGAAATCAAAAGACGCATTGTATTGGGCAAATCTGCTGCAAGGGACCTCTTCAAAGTGTCGAAGAGCAAAGATGTCACCCTGAAGACTAAGGTGCACCTGACCCAAGCCATGGTATTTTCAATCACATCATATGTATGTGAAAGCTGAACAATGAATAAGGAAGACTGAAGAAGAGTTGACGCCTTTGAATTGTGGTGTTGGCGAAGAATATTGAATATACCATGGACTGCCAGAAGAATGAACAAATCTGTCTTGGAAGAACTGCGGGCAGAGTGCTCATTAGAGGCAAGGATGGTGAGACTGCATCTCACATACTTTGGAGATGTTGTCAGGAGGGATCAGTCCCTGGAGAAGGACATCATGCTTGGCAGAGTACAGGGTTAGCTGAAAAGAGGAAGACACTCAACAAGGTGGATTGACAGAGTGGCTGCAACAATGAGCTCAAGCATGACAACGATTGTAGGGATGGCTCAGGACCGGGCAGTGTTTGGTTCTGTTTGCATAGGGTCGCTATGAGTCGGAACTGACTCGATGGCACCTAACAACAACAACAACAACAAGCTCATTGGTCCAGTTGTGAGGTTTTTTGTTTTCTTTATGTTGAGGTGCAATCCATACTGAAGGCTATGGTCTTTGATCTTCATTAGTAAGTGCTTCAAGTCCTCTGCACTTTCAGCAAGCAAGGTTGTGTCATCTGCATAACACAGTTGTTAATGAGTCTTCCTCCAGTCCTGAAGCCCTGTTCATCTTCATATAGTCCAGCTTCTCGGATTATTTGCTCAGCATACAGATTGAATAGGTATGGTGAAAGAATACAATCCTGGCGCACATCTTTCCTGACTTCAAACCAATCAGTATCCCCTTGTTCTATCTGAACAACTGCCTCCTGATCTATGTAAAGGTTCCTCATGAGCACAATTAAGTGTTCTCGAATTCCCATTCTTTGCATTGTTATCTATAATTTGTTATGATCCACACAGTCGAATGCCTTTGCATAGTCAATAAAACACAGGTAAACATCCTTCTGGTATTCTCGGCTTTCAGCCAGAATTCATCTGACATCAGCAATGATATCCCCAGTTCCACATCCTCTTCTGAAACCGGCCTGAATTTTTGGCAGTTCCCTGTCGATATACTGCTGCAGACATTTTTCAATGATCTTCAGGAAAATTTTACTTGCCTACTCCTAGTGGGATGAAACTGAATCTTCAGCAACTGTGCTGAAGGCTTGTTCTGTCCTGGTCCCATAGTTCTCAGGGATTTGTAGAGTGTGTGCTATCCTTGCCATCTGAGAGTTCTGTTTGGTTAACTATTAGACCATGCATTTCACAAAAAGAATGTAGCATCATGATGAAAGCACAGTTTAGACTTTACTGATCATTCCTAACTTCTCATGTTAAAATATTTTCTGACCTTATCAACAGAAGAGGGAACCAAATGGGAAGCTCTACGTCAAGACCTCCTCCCTGTTCAGAGAAATAATCACTGGTTGTTGTAATGCCTACAGCTTACCTCACACCTCCCATCCCCAGGAAACATCTGTTCAATCAATGTTTTACTTATGATGGAAAGGCTCAGTGACCCAATCTTAAATTCTACTCTCAACCAGGCCAAAATAAAGAGCACAGGCTTCAAACTGTTGCCATTTTGACTACACAAATTGGAAGAAGCCCATTTTTAATAGTTAACACTGTAAATCCTCCATGTTCATTAAGATTGTAGATGATGGTATACTCAGCACAAATATTTACATCAGGCTAAAGTATTCGATATTATACTCATTTCTAAATGAATTACCTTGCGGGTAACAGTAAAGCTGAAAACTAAGAAATAAGGGTCAGATTCCTCCTGTGAGATCTCCCTTGTAAAATTATCCCAAACGTAATAATACATTATTGACTTAAGCACACTTCCCAGTGACATGCTATCCCTGACCTGTAATTTTTATCCTACATGATGCCAGCCCTAATAAAATGACACTTGTGAATGTAAATTAAGCTCGCAAAGGGGACAGATTGCATGATTCTGGTTTCTTTCAGATGCCTGTAGGCTATCACAGGTTCCATATGTGAAGTAATTATGTTCACTGAAGGAAAGAATAAATGCTGTCAAATTGTGTACTGAGAGAAAAAGCAGCTATTATATTTCAGTAGTCACTAGAGCATTGCCCCCAGAGAGTAGTAAGATGTATAAGAAAATAAAAATGGTGCCAGCCATATATTACACACCTGCCTTTACCGTTGTAGCTCCCTTTAAATGTATATTATACAAAGCCAATAACTTACCAATGAACGTTTCTGCTATCTTCCGCATATCTTCTGTGGAGCCATGTTGGAATATGTGGTGTGATAGTTATAGATGGGATAATGAATATAGATGCTTCTTAGTTCTGTTCCCCCTTATGTTGTACAGAGAAGCAGCAGCACTGATGGATCCCTAACATTTGGACTTTGTTTCTTTTCCTTGAAATTCAAACCCAGCCCTGCCTACAGCTGTTGTCTTTATAGCTGATGAGACTAGATGGGAGACCTTGCCCTTTCTAAATCCTCCTTACCTATTAAGGTAATTTTAAAAATGAATGTGGGTAGTTAGGGTAATAGCTAGCAATGATTTGGTACTCAATGTCCATTGTGTACATAATTCACTAGATAAATTTTTGTACTTTACTAGTGCAGTGTCATAGTTATTTAGTGCTGCTATGACAGATGTGGAAACTCTGGTGGTGTAGTGGTTAAGAGCTATAGCTGCTAGCCAGAAGGTTGGCAGTTTGAGTCCACCAGGTGCTCCTTGGAAGTCCTATGGGGCAGTTCTACTCTGTCCTTTAGGGTCATTATGAGTCGGAATCAACTTGACAGCAACGGGTTTGATTTTGGTTTTTTGTATGACAGATGTGCCATAAGTGGGTGGCTTTAATGAACGGAAATTTATTTTCTCACAATTAGGAGGTTAGAAAGTTCGAATTCAGGGTACCGGCTCTAAGGGAAGTCTTTC
Organism: Loxodonta africana; assembly: GCF_030014295.1. Classification (NCBI taxonomy): domain Eukaryota; kingdom Metazoa; phylum Chordata; class Mammalia; order Proboscidea; family Elephantidae; genus Loxodonta; species Loxodonta africana. The sequence continues at coordinate 140,008,244 of NC_087344.1, forward strand.
TCTCCCTGTCGGCTCTGGGGAAAAGGCCTTGTCCCTTTCTGGCTTCTGTTCCTCAGTTCCTTGATGATCTCCAGGTGGCATCGATCTTCCCCAGTTTGTCCTTGCTGGTTTGTTCTTGCTGGTTTCTGTGCTTAATCTCCTTTTATATGTCAAAAGTGATTGGCTTAAAGCAATCCTATGCTGATATGGCCTCGTTAACATATCAAAGAAAACTCTATTCCCAAATGGGATTACGTCACATATACATGGGTTAGGATTCCAGCACATATATTTGGGAGACACAATTCAATCCATAACATGCAGCAATGATAATTTTTCATACTTTATAAATAAGATTATAGACATAGAAAATCTAAATATCTTAGTATCTCAAGTGAAGAAGTGAGTGGTAAAGATCTTTTAAAAAAGGAATATGGCTTCCAAAATAGAGCTAACAGGACCTCTAAGCCATCCCTTCCTTGCCTAGAGGGAATAGCCTTGAGACTTGAATGACACAGCCAACAAGCATTAGGATTGGATAGTCACCGGAGGGCAATCAAAATAGAAAAAATGTTCTATGTTTTCTTTGGGTCCTCTCTTTACCATCCAAGAAAGGTAGGATAATATTTGAGTTTGGTGATCCCTCTTCTGTGCCCCTTGAGAAGTCTATTGCCCATAAACTGCTTTCTGATAGACCAAGGAGGTTCCCAGTTGGGCTGTTCTTATGAGTAAACAACGTTATGGTCCAGTCTTCCTCTCCATCCTCTGAAAACAAAACAAAACTCAAGCATAGTTCTTCAGAACAATGTATTTTAGCTGGGTATTTTGATTAAACCAAGCAATAAAACTAACGCACACTATAGTGTTAATGAGTAGAAGGTAGTTACGATTGTTTGCACTTTATAGGAATTTCTGAAACTGAATGATTTGAGACTGGGTGAGAAAGTAGAATCTCAGGCAGAACAGATGTTAAAATCTAATAACCCAACCTGTATTTGGCATAAATGTCTGTCCTAATTTAGGAAACAGGGTTTATCAGTTTCATTCTGAACAATTCCAGTGCCTGGGAATGTGAAACCTCAAGACGTCCCATTCTATCCAGCATTGACTGCTAAAAGATTTCTTGTTTGTAACGAGGTAAAATCAAAACTATCATCAGTAATATCTACCCTGATACCAATTTTGCCTTTTAGAGCAGCAAAGAGAAGTCAACTCCCTCTCCCAGAAGCCTTCAAGTTTGAAAGCAGGGGCCACATCCACAAAACACTTTACTGGAGGGTTTTCCCTGTTCCTTCATGCTTCATCTTATAATATTCTTTTGAAGCCTTTCCAGGCCTTGAATACATTTAGGCAATACAAGAGGAAACTTGGTCTTTTAAACCACACTCCCTTAGTGACTCCCTACCATGGTAATACTAGCATTTTGTGATTTTATCTGTCTTTGGTTGTCATCAAAGAATGCTGTATCTTGTGAGAAATCTAAACTGTTTTAAATATCCAGTCAGCTGCTACCTGCTTTCTTATAGTATTGATAAATGGAATACATGTATATCTGTGTATATCTACCCTGGAATGTATGAAGAAATACTGACATAGCATGTCCGTGAAAATGCTCATCCTTTTAAAGTCATAAAAGATCACCTCAGAAAATATATTCTGCCCTGGGAACAAGGTAGAGGCCAGAATCTAACTTGCTAAAGCAAAATATTTTGCCTAGATGTTCAAATATGATATTTCACCTTTCTGAAATTTAATAAATAAATACATAAAGGATAGGATGGTTTGTAGCATGTTATCAGGGATGCCGGTTGCCTTCTTTCTGACACTATGCCTACTGCTCTTTGTTCCAGGTGACCTTTTACATGTAAGTTACTTCTAATCACCCTAGCAGGAGAAGTGAATGAGTCAAAAGAGGGGTGTAAATAGTCCTATTGAAATGAAGTTGAACTTTGCCTGATGGTGCTTTTTCATTTACTGTTTGGCAGCCAAGTTTGACTTTACAATAACAGAGGAATTATTGATTAAGGCTGTAACGGGGAAGAATGCTTTTACTGGAAACTCAACCAAAGAAAAGGAAATGGAGTTGTACAGGCTGAAAATGGATGTTCCCTCCTCTGGTATGAACTGTTTGGTTTTTTAAGGCTCCATTGTTGTTTTTAGGTTCCGTTGACTTGGTTCTGATTCATAGTGACCTTATGAGCCATCCTTACAATCATTATGCTTGAGCCCATTGTTGCAACCACTATGCCAATCCATCTTGTTGAGCGTCTTGCTCTTTTTTGCTAAACCCTCCACAAAGCATGATGTCCTTCTCTGGGAACTGGTCCCTCCTGATAACATGTCCAAAGTACATGAGGTGAAGTCTCACCATCCCTTCTTCTAAGGAACATTCTGGCTATACTTCTTCCAAGACAAATTTGGTGGTTCTTCTGGCAGTCCATGGTATATTCAACATTCTTCTCTGACCCCATAATTCAAAGGCATCAATTCTTCTTCAGTCTTCCTTATCCATTGTCCAGCTTTCACATGCATATGTAGTGACTGAAAATATTGTGGTGACTTGGGTCAGGCCCACCTTAGTTCTCAAAGTGACATCTTTGCTTTTTAACACGTGAAATAGGTCCTTTGCATCAGATTCGTCCTTTGCGATATGTTGTCTGATTTCTTGACTGGGGCTTCCATGGGCATTGATTGTGGATCTTAACACAATGAAATCCTTGACAAGGTCAATGTTTTCTCCATTTATCATGACTTTGCTTATCGGTCCACTTGTGAGGATTTTTGTTTTCTTTATGTTGAGCTGTAATCCATACTGTCATTTTTGTTCTCCATCAGTAAGTGCTTCAAGTCCTCTTTACTTTCAGCAAGCAAATCATCTGCATATCATGGGCTGTTAGTGAGTCATCCTTCAATTTTGATCCTGAATTCTTCTTCATTTAGTCCAGCTTCTTAGATTATATGCTCGGCATATAGATTGAATAAGTATGGTGAAAGGTAAAAGAATATATCCCTGAGGCATACCTTTCCTCACATTAAACCATGCAGTATCCCCTTGTTCTGTTTGAACGTCTGCTTCTTAGCCTACATATAGGTTCCTCAGGAGCACAGTTAAGTGTTCTGAAATTCCCATTCTTCACAATGTTAGCCATAATTTGTTATGATCCACACAGCCGAATGCCTTTGTATAGTCAGGAAAACACAGGTAGACATCTTTCTGGTATTCCCTGCTTTCAACCAAGATCTATCTGACATCTGCAACGATATCCCTTGGTCCAAGTCGTCTTCTGAATTTGGCTTGAATTTTTGGACACTCCCTGTTAAAGTGCTGTTGCAACTGCTTTTGAATGATCTTCAGCAAAATTTTACTTGCGTGTTATAGTAATGATATTATTTAATAATTTCTACATTTTGGTAGATCACCTGTCTTTGGAATGGGCACAAATATGGATCTCTTCCAGTCGATTGGTCAGGTAGCTGTCTTCCAAATTTCTTGGCATAGACGAGTAAGCACCTCCAGCACTGCATCCATTTCTTGAAACATATCAATTGGTATTTCATAAATTCCTGCAGCCTTGTTTGTCACCAATGCCTTCAGTGCAGCTTGGAATTCTTCCTTCAATATCATCAGTTCTTGATCATATGCTATCTCCTGAAATGGTTGAATGTTGACCATTTTTTTTGGTACAGTGCCACTGTATATTACTCTTATGTCATTGAGTATTTTGGTGGTAACAGTCCCTCTTTAAGGCTTTAAATATATATTTAATTCAATTTTATAAATATATAATTCAAATACCATACAATTCACCCATTTAAAGTGATTCATTTAATGGTGTTTGGTATACTCACAGAGCTGGACTACCATCATCACAATCAATTCTGGACCATTTTCATTTCACCCAAAAGAAATCCTGTACCCATTACCAGTCACTCTCTATTCCCTCCTTCCCCTAGGCTATACAAAACAAACAAACAAACAAGAAAACCATTGCCATAAAGTCAATTCAGACTCATAGTGACCCTTTAGGACACAGTAGAACTGCTCCATAGGTTATGCAAGGAGTGGTCGAGAGATTTGAACTGCTGACCTTTTGATTGGCAGCCAAGCTCTTAACCATTCCACCACTAGGGCTCCCCACCCCCCAGACTCTGGCAACTGTTAGTCTAATTTCTAACTGTATAGATTTATCTATTTTGCACATTTCATGTAAATAGAATCATACAATATGTGGCCTTTTGTGACTGGCTTCTTGTACTTCGCACGTTCTCAAGGTTCATGCATATTGTAGCATATATCAGCAATTCATTCCTTTTTGAGGTCAAATAATATTCCATTTTATGTGTCCCTCACATTATTTTTACACATTTATTACTTAATAGGCATTTGGGTTGTTTCCACTTTTTGGCTATTGTGAATAATGTCGCCGTGAATATTGGTGTAAAAGTTCTGTTAAAAAAAAAAAAAAAAAAATCACCTCACGTGATTCTTATGTATAACTTCCTGAGAATTTCAGGTGATTCTTATGTATAACTTCCTGGAGAGGTCTTAGAACTTAAAATTCTCAGCAGGGGGTCAAACTGGAACAAACCTGTTCAAAGCCCTGGAGAGAACAGGGGTAAGGTGGATGAGATTGTATGAAGTTATAGTGTTTGTTAGGTACCAATTTGGGAAAATATATTTTATTTCCTATTTCCTCAATTTTAAGAAAGGTTTAAGGTTCACAGATTGAGGGAGCCTCCCTGTGATTCCCTAATCCATTCCCAGCCTCTTTTATATGTATAACACAAATTACCCTATCACATAGGGTTGTTTTGAAATATTCTATTGCCTAGCTGTTTTTTTTTTTTTTTTTTTTTAGCTGTAGTAGTTTTCTCTTGCTATATAACAAATTACCACATACTCTTTTTTTAGTGGCTTAAAACAGTGTACGTGTTTTCTCTCACAGTCCCTGTAGTCCTGTCCAGGCATGATCTAACTGGGTTCTTTGCTTCAGGGTCTCACCAGTCTGTAATCCACGTGTTTGCCTGGGCTGTGCTCTCATCTGAGGCCTGGACTTCTCTTCCAAGTTCATGTGGTTGCTTGCAGAATGTATTTCCTTATAGCTGTACAACTCATGGTAGCTTGCTCCTTCAAGGCCAGTATACAATCTTTGATGTGAGAGAGACCCAATACCTCTTTGGGGGGCTTTCACCTGATTAAGTCATTCCCACCTAGGTAACCTCCCATTTGATAAACTCAGAGTCAACTAATTTGGGTCCTTAAACACACTGAAAAAATCTCTTCACCTTTGTTATATTCTGTTGGCTAGAAACAAGCTACAGATTGTACTTGCACTCAAGGAGGGGGGATTATACAAAGGATTATCTCAGGGTGTGTCTGCCTCATTAGCACAAAGCCAATCTTCTTTTTTAAAAATTTGTTTCTTGCAAGATTGTTTTCATCATTTAGTTTCCCTTTGAATAAAGTAGTAATTATGCTAACTCCTTAAAGCCACCCCTACTACTGAAACAAAGATTTTTATTCATTCCTATTAACACTATTCAAGAGACCATATTAAAGTTTCAACTGGTTTATTCAAAGGCTGCAAACATGAGAACATACTCCTTTACCTCAATGTCAACTTTGAAAAAAATAGACATTGAGCAGAACACCACAGTAAAATATATAATCATGATGAATCTGGTTATGATAAAATATATCTGTTGAGTTCTGATGAAAATTAAAAACACATTGTGCCCACCAGACCTCAGTTTCTTTTGGTTACTGTTACTATCTGTGAGTTGGGAAAGCCAAGGCTGAGATGACATACTATTAACAGAAATATTTAAACACAGAAAAATTAGTGGTAAAAAAACCTCTTTTGAGCAAATAACTACTTAGCTCAAATGTTTTCACTGTGCTAACGTGTTTGTTGCTATTAATCTCACAGAGAAGTTCACACCAGGGGAGAGAGCCTAAATAAATTCTTGTAACTGTCTACATCTTCATGGTATTAGACTTTAAGAATAGTTGCAAAATTATAATTTTTATTTCTAGTTAAAAAATTAGCATTATTGAAAGTCTTTTTTGTTTTGTTCATTTGCTTGAAGAGACCAACTCTATGCCAATTCTATATCTATAAAGTCATTTTGTAGCCAATTCAGGGTAAAAACTAGTCAAGGCTATGTGTGTGTCTGGATGTGCTTATGCACACCCGTACATGAAGGGTTTGGTGGAGAGAAAAGGCAATGATATTTTGTAAGTAAGAAGCTTTGCTCAGTTTAAACGGCTGTTATGGGGCCTCCACACAGGCAAAGGCTCGATAAACATGGTCCTAGGTCTGGATGAATATGTCTGCATTTTCAGATTTTCTGGTTTTTTAAAAGGTTCAGTTCCCTGATTGTAAGAGGATTTCTGTCTTCTGAAAAGAGAATTCAGTTCTTTGAATTACAAAAATGAATGCCATTGACATATATTTGGTGTTAGGCCTTATTATACAAAAACTAGGGACAATAATCTAGTGATCCTCACTAAGCAAATGGTTTGGGCTAAAAAATCGTAGACCATCAACATGGTAGAAAAATGGGAACAAAGGAGATAAGCAGTCAAACTATTGTTCATAATTTTATTCAGAATTGTGGGGAAATCTTGTTTAAAGATAATATAGTGAGATTTCAACACTAATAACTACAACTAACTCACTGTATTAACTGACCTTTAAATATGATTGTCCCTTTTATTTGACCAAACACCATTTACCTCCTGAAAGAAGCTATTCATTCATTTTATACAACCAATATATGAAAATATGCTAAATTGACATTTAGAATTATCGCAAACCACCTTTATGATAACTTATGTTATTATTTCCATATGATTTGAATTTGAGATTTTAAAATATATTTTAAACCTATTTAGAATAATATCCAGATATCAGGTGGCTCTAAGGGTTATCTGATAATGATATTAGGATTTTTCTTAACAGCTAAGTAGCAGCTTCTTTTCCATGCTGAAGGCAATTGAACTCCATGCCCTCTTCAAGATTTATACCTGTATTGAATGAGGTAAAAGGGCACATAGACTGACACTTTATATACCGCAGCATTGTTTTATAACAAGGAGAACAACTTTTCTCCATTGTCTTGATAACTTGGAAGACAGTACAAACCAAGGAGCAGAGAGTTATCAAGGTTGCAGACATTAGTTGACCCCTGATTCTGAGCTGCGTGTTGGCCAGTCAGATTTCTTCTTTAGGGTGTCTTTTTACTGCACACAAACACATCCTGCCTCCCTAGTTGTCCCCTCTGCTTCTCGGCATCTTACAAGTCTTATGAAACATATTAAACAGAACCGTTTCAGTTAGCTTTGGTGCTGTGGATATCTGCCTTAATTTGACATAAGTAAAAAGACTTTGGACACCTTATGGCTATAATTATATCAAAGAGAGCAGAGGCCATTTCACTTCCTAGTCTCATGGAAGTTGAACACTATAAGCCTTGATGTAAAGTGGAATCCAGTTGGAGGCATATGCATATTCTTGAACCCCATATCTCATATCGTCAAAACCCATTGTGTCAAGTCGATTCCCACTCATAGCCGCCCTACAGGACAGAGTAGAACTACCCCAAAGGGTTTCCATGGCTGTAAATCTTTAAGGTAGTAGACTGCTACATCTTTCTTCTGGAGAGCAGCTAATCGCTGAGAGCTTAACCATTGTACCACCAGCTAGTAGCTGAGAGCTTAACCATTGTTCCATACCTCATGAGGAGTATTTTTCTATATGGTTTTAGTGTATTTGACACTAGTAACCGAGTGGTTTTACTTTCCACCCCCAACCAAATACTGAAAAATAGGAAGTACACAAATAGATTTAGCATTAAAAGTATATGAAAAAATCACTGCCCTATTTTAGTGCTAAGCATGCAATCTGGGCTAAAACAGTACAGCCAAGGAGGCCTAGTGAGCACTTTCAATGTTCTTTGTTAACCTAACAAAGCCTCAGGGGTCGTTATATATATATATATATATACCTGTGCTACGGGAAGAACTGTTGTCACTCTTGAAAAGAATACCTAATTTTAAACACCTAATGAGCTTGGTGGGGTGATCCAAGCCTGTAACTATTTCCATAGACTTAGAGCTAATGAGAGCCAAGTTATGTGCTGATTTGTATCTGTGGGAAGCTCTGCTTTTTGCTGGTCTAAAGGATGGAAAAGAAGGGTATACAGTCCCTGGGTAACGAAAGTCTGACTTTCAGGCAACTCATACTGGCCTTTTAGTGTTAGGTAAATTTGCCCTCACTTTGAAATGATTGAGCCAACTCCTACTGACAACAAATTCCTCGTCACAATCACCTTTGCTTGCTGCACATGCAGCTTTTAAATCATCGAGAAGGCTTTGAGCCTTTTCTTGCACTAAAGTAAGGTTAAATAAGAACCATATGCACTTGTTCTGATTTGCCTACAAATTCGACTTAAAGACTTAAAGACACAGTTAGGAGGATCTCGTTGGTAACCTGGGGACTGCCTGTAATGGCTTTTGCCTTGAGGAGATTCTCGGGCTAGCTTTTCACTTAAATAAAGGTCTTCTCTCTGCCCCTAAGCCTTCCTATGGAACTTCTCAGAATCAACTCCAAGGCAGTGGGTACTTAAAGGTAAGACTATTTTTAGATACAAAAACAACTGCTTAAAAAGACATATTTTAGTCAAATCTTTTTATTTGGAGGCAGACATGGATACTTGCTTAGTTTTATTCCTACCTTCTCATTGTTGCTTCTGTGTTTTTTTTAAAACTGAATTTAGTCTAATAGATGAATTCAAAGACACAGCTTTCTCTCATAAACATTAAACATTCAGTTGCTTTTAGCTTTCATTCTAACATATTATCCAATTAATGATACATAAATTACTTCTTCCTGCCCTTTTGCTGTGAGTTATTTAATATTCAGTTGGTACAAATTGGAACCATGGAGTTTTCCTGAAAAATCACCATTGTCTCTCTGTGGGTATTGATATTAAATTTAGTAATATTAACAGCATAATAACAACAGGCACAATCAGCATTATTTTCAGCAAAGCATTATCCAACAAGACACTATAGGATTAGGCCATTTCAGTGGCATTAAATACCTGTCATTTTATTTCCATCACTTTGCCGTAGGTGGTTAATTGGGATTAGTGGGAAGATTAGTCTTTTATGGAAAATATTTGCATTAAAGAAGTACACCTTAAATGACTGTCTGAGTCCTACACTTATTTGCTTTTAATAGTTACATAGTCCATTGTCCAGGGTATTTAAGGAAGAACTTGCTGTGAAAAGATACCCAGGATTAGGATGAATTTAAGAACGTTTTTGGTTCATGAAGATGGATTGATCACACACATTTTCTTCTCCCTTTTATCTTCCCTCCTCAAACCCCAATAAATAGTAGAAAAAGATGCAAAAGAACAATTAAAAATGGGGAGGAAACTCTCAGATGAGAAAAGCCTAAAACAAATTTCAGGGAGAAAAAAAGCATCTGAAGAAATAGTGACAAGGGAGAAAACTGGCCCAGAGAGGGGCTACTTGCCCTGTGAACCCTAAAGAGCTCAGCACTCAGAACTGTCAGGTATGAAGGGAAGTCAACCAGAATGCAGAGATGCTAATTACAAGTCCACAGATAGAACATCTGAACTCCATCACCACCACCATATCCATGCATGGGATGTTTTTCCCAGGAAAAAGATTGGAAGTTTCTTCTCAAAAGAAATTAAATGAGCTTTTTCAAGAGAGCTAGTGCTGTGATTCAGAACCCACTTGATGGCACCTAACAGCAACAGTACATCTAATATGAACACCAGAGGGAAGCTCTGCCATTTGGGGTTCCCAGTATAACAGTAGGCTCTGACAGTCCACAAATTCTGCCCCTATATATATATATATATATATATAGTGTTTTTTAAACCTCATTGTTCAATACAGTATCAGAGGTCATCATTTTAGGAAAGCCAGTAACAGTACAGTAAAAAAAATAAACATCTAGGAAAAAAAGTCTCTTAAAAAAAAAAAGTAATAAAACCTCCACAATCCTTCTAATGAGTACTCAAAGAGATTTGAAAATATATTTGTGGGAGGTGGTGGGGAGGGGGATGCTAGGAATAAGAATATAGGCAAACAAACAGAGAGTGATAGATCTCTTGGAAAATAAAAAATATGACATTGCAATACAAAATTCAAAACAAGTGTTGGGAATAAAATGTATGTTACTGCCCTAGAACATAGAATGAGAAAAAGAGACATAAAACATGTGAGGAAAGTTAAGAGACATAGAAGATCAATCTAATATGTCTAACAACCTGATTACCATATTTTTACACAAATAATGTGAGTGTTATTATTTTATTTATTTTTTTGCCAACTATACAGCCAACTGTGTTATTTTTGTAAGCACTGTGGTATGATTAATTACTTTCATGTGTGGTCATTCTAGCCATGGTCTTGTAACTCCCATCCAGGTGATTGTGTGATAGGGCAATTGTGACCTACCAAGGGTATTGATCAGTTTTGCCTTAAAGAAGAGCCAATTTTAGAACAAGGAGAAGGAGCCCACCACCAAGGAAGGAGCAAGGGGCTGTGTGGTGGGCTTCCCAGCCCATGGAGAGAAAGCTGACTGCCCTTGGGCAGAGACTGAGGGTCAGATAGAGGCATGCCTGTGACCATGGCTATCCTGATGGAAGAACTGTATCTTGAGTGTTCCTGTGCCTGAATTTTAACTGTTACTTCCCTAATAAACCCCATAATTGTGAGTATGGTCTGTGAGTTCTGTGCGGCCATTGCAATAAGTTATCAAACCCATAAGAAAGTGCTTTGTGAGGGACAGCTGTTGTCAAGAATTAGTAAAGATGGTGGAGAAGGCTTGTCTGACCTCTGCCCAATAAGAATTAGCCTTGGACTGCTGATCTTGGTTCTCCTTTCCCCTTGTGGAGTTGGAGGAGGTCAGACACTGCCCCCAAGCAGTTTTTACAGTAGGTGTCAGGAGTGGGATTCTTTGCAGTGGCTCCAGACTCATGAAAGCATGGAATTTTGTAAGAGAAAAAAAAAGGGGGGGCTTGGGAAGTGAAGCTTTAAATCCTTACATGGTTACTTTGGTTGTTACCTATAATGGCTGAAAAGCTGCAGCTGAAGTGGCCTGGGGCAAAAGCCACCCAGCCAGAGGACCAAGGCCACATGCATATGAATGGGAAGATAGTCAAATGGAGAAGACAAAACTGGAATGTTTTAAAAATGATTATATGCTGAGAATTATGTGTTTCATTGAATGTACTATGGATATTGAATCTTTCTCCTACCTAGAGTTATAGAGAAGATCTGAATATATGATAGGAATGAATATTGGGTAGTATAGATTACAGAGAGTGTGTAACGCCTCCTTCAGCCAGTACTTGATTGGATATGCTAAAAGGGGAAGGAGGATTTGCCTGGGAGAAACAAAGGCTTTTTGTTTCAAGACAGATTTTGCATTTGAAAAGACATGCAGAATTACCCAAAAATGTTGAGAGAATAGAAGATTGGCATTTGAAGTAAATACAGAAAAAAGTGGCTGTTTTTCTTTTTGAAAGTTAAGCAAGCAGTTTGTTGTTGGATGCATCAAGGCAGGAAAAGTCAGTGCCCATTGGAAGGAAGGAACCCCCTTCCAGGAGTAGGAGTTAAAGGGAGCTGGTGAGTAGGCAGTTTGGCCTGCTTGCTTGTGGTGACTACCTGGGTACAATCAGTGAGTAGAAATTGGGGAAGTGTAGCAATGAAGAGATGGGCTGAGTTTGGACATGTTCCACTGGCACCTGTTAGCCCATGAGATGAGAGAGAAAGGGGAAGGGCTGGCTGGTCAGAAGTAAAAGGAGTTGTTGGACTCCTGAAGGTTATGGGTGGAACCTGTTGACCTAGCCCAAGGGGGCCAGGGTTAAGAGTGTGTGAAGTATCTGTCTGAAGTGCCGGAGGTGAGTGTGAACTCTTCAGCCTGAGGCTGCTACCCATTGTGACCTAGCTTGGATGACTAGGGATTAGCTGACCAGAATCTGACCAAATGTAAAGAAAGATGTTTGACACTGTGAGCTGGTGTAGATTGCTGCAATTTGATGGCTTGCTCTGGGCTGGACTTTGCTTGTGGCTGTAGATGCTCAAAGTTCCAACTAGAACTGAAGATTCTTCAAGATCAAAGAACATACTTGTCTCCTCAGGGTACTGGTTTGATAGGGACAGGCAATTTAAACATTGGCAGTCTAAAATAGGGGGGAGGGCGGAGATAAAAGCATGAAGTGGCTGTCTTACACACTTTCATAGGTCTTCTTACACTCAAAGTGAGGGGGACAAGGGAGGATCCCCACGAAATAATTTCCTCTTTTCCTGATGGATCTGGGGAAGAGGGAGTGTGAGAAGATGCTGATAAGGTTATGTGATTCAGCTGTGAGTATTGATTGTTAAAAGGGTTAACTGTGATTGTAAAAACTGTAATTGTAGAGGCTGTAAGTATAAAAGAGTGGACTAAGGGGGAGGCACTGCTGGACTGGAGTACAGTGGTTGAACCTAAAGTCCCTAAAGGGTTTTGCTGTGCTGATATCTCGTGAGGTTCAGAGCAAGAGAATCATCCTCTCAGTTAGATTTTATCAGAGGCCAGAAAGAGTGAAGATTAGACAAACTGTTGGAGAGCCTGTCCAAATCAGATGGACACCTGCAGCAAACGTGAATGGCTGGTTCCTGGGTAAGCTCACCCCGTGGACTCTTTGCCCTATGAAAGACAAACTGTTAATGACTGCTAAAATGATTGGGAGGGGGAAGTTATCCTCCAAATATAAAAGAACCATGGCTAGAAAAACCAGGGAGTGGCCCCTGGTGTGATTAATTACTTTTGTGTGTGGTCATTCTAGCCATCGTCTTACAATGCCCACCCAGGTGATTGCGTGATAGGGTAATTGTGGCCTACCAAAGGAATTGGTCAGTTTTGCCTTAAAAGAGCCAATTCCAGAGCAGACAGGAGGAGCCCAGCACCAAGGAAGGAGCAAGCCGGTAGCAGGAGAGGGTGGATGAGCTTCTTGCCCCCATGGATAGAGAAAGCTGAGTGCCTTTAGGCAGAAACTGTGGGCTGGGGGGAGGCGTGCCTCTAAGCACAGCTGGGAAAAGGCTATCCTGTTGGAAGAATGGTATCCTGGGTGTTCCTGTGCCTGAATTGTAACTGTTACTTCTGTAATAAACAGCCATAATTGTGCGTATGCTCTGTGAGTTCTATGTGGCCATTGCGATGGGTCATTGAACCCAATAGAGTGCTGTGTGGGGGATGGTTGGTGTCAAAGTTGGTAAAGATGGCGGAGAGAGAAGGTTTGTCTGACCTCTGCCTCATAGGACACAGCCTTGGGCTGTTGATCTTGGTTCTCCTTCCCCCTTGTAGGTTGGAGAAGGTCGGACACTGCCCCCAAGCTATTTTTACAGCATGCTGTGTCAATTTCACGCTTTATAGGTGGGAGCACACTGTTTAAGTGGGTACATTATTTGCAAAAAATATAGTAATAGAAGTTGCAGATGGAGAGTATAATTGGTGGACAGAAAATTATCAAAGGACTAATACAAGAGAGTTTTCTTGAATGAAAGCATCCATGTCTGCAGAGTAAAAGGATCCACTAAGTACTCAGCTCAATCAATGTATAGACTTAAACCCATTCACATCACTGTGAAATTTCATAACAATAAGGAAAACAAGTTTCTAAAATCTTCCAGAAAGAACATTAGATCATATAGAGAGGGATTGTAGCAAATTGGTATCAGACTTCTCATCAGTGAAATTGATGACAAAGCTATGCTAAGTCCTCTTGTTTCACTTCTCCCCAACCTAGAAAAAAACAAAGCCAAGCCTGTTGCCATTGGGTTGATTCCAACTCATAGCGACCCTATAGGACAGAGTAGAACTGCCCCATAGAGTTTCCAAGGAGCGCCTAGAATTTTATATATATATATGTGTATATATATATATATATATATATCTCCAATCAAGCTATCAAATTATCTTTTTCTCTTGCACCTAATTGATATTTTGGATATTCAAGAACATGAAAAGTTTTGTACTGCACATTCTTCCAGAAGTTACTTGAAGGTAAACCAAAAAAACCAAACCCATTGCCATTGAGTCAATTCCGACTAATAGTGACCCTATAGAACAGAGCAGAACTGCCCCATATGGCTTCCAAGGAGCACCTGGTGGATTAAAACCACTGACCTTTTGGTTAGCAACCATAGCTCTTAACCACTACGCCACCAGGATTTCCTTACTTGAGGATAGACTATAGCAAACACTGCAGAAATAAAAACAGATTTGGAATATAAGAAACAAGGAACCCAGTGAGAGAAAGGACAAGGTCACAATATGTAGAAGGCTGAAAGATCAACTAGCTCAATTTTTGCAGAAAGGAGGTCCAGCTGGGAGGAGGTCTCCAGGAAATGGGAATCAATTGGATAGAATGAACTATTTAATAGTTGGAAAATTTTGAGAATGTGGAGTCCTCCAGTGTTGAGTCCTCAGAACACCTCTCTTCCTTTCCTGCACTCACTCCCTAGGTAAGCTCTATTTCCTTCATGGAAGGCAAGAAGTCTGCTACTCAACTGCCCCTGCCCTTGAAATCAACCTAGATGATGTAAAAGTAAAGATAGATTGTGGGAGAGATTTGGAGTGGAAGTGGGAAGTAGAGGAGGAGGAAAATGTGAGAAGGCTAATGTCATTGTTTTCCAAATTTAGATTCAAGAACTATAGTTATGGGATAAGAAATGGAGGTTAAAAAGATTGTTTGAAATTGCCAGCATGACCAGTGGAGAAACTAGGAATAGTGTTTTAAATATTTTAGGAGTATTAAGGAGAGGGAAAGTGGCGAATGGTGTGAATACATTAAATTCTCATTCATTACAGCATGAGGTAAGAGACAATGTCTAAAGTAGGTAAGTCAAAAAGGCAATACGAGTGTTTCATTTAGAAGCAGGGGAGTAAGCACCAGGAGAACAAAACCAGACATGGTTAAATTTGGAGCCTCTGGAAAGCAGAACTGGCTGTGTGTGGGGAGGGGTGAGACAAGGGGAATATTGTTTTCCATTGTTACCCACTGTATTGGGTTTTAAAGAGTATGCTTCTGTCAATAGACGTAAAAAGAAAACTTTATTTTCAAGAAGTGTTCTATAAGGAAAGAATGATGTGATGGAAAACATACTAGAAGGCCCCTTAGAATCCTCATGACCTTAACGGTTTAGCGAATCTGTGGCTAACTTTCTAGGTGACCAGAGGTGAGTTAAAGATACGAAACCAGTTTCCTCCACTGTAAAAGACTGAGAGCTTGCTCCACGTCTCTGATTTTCTTTATGATTCTATGAATTTTTTCCTTCCTTGACTCATGGGCACTACATAGCACATGAGCATGATCTAAAAGAAACCCTCAGATTGAAAATGTAAGCCCTTTGGTAATTGCAAAGAAAGACCTGCTCAATCTGATAATCCCTTTGCAGCTGCACAAATATGGGGACAAAAATTTTGACAGTGATGTGTTTTTTTTTTTTTTAAATTACCTGAGTCCTTTATTTTTTCCTTCTCAGAAATGTAGATCTATTCTTCATATTGGGAAGTGAAAATATGAACCCCGTGGCCAAGCCTAATTTAGTTTTAGATGGTTAGTTTTGATAAGTATGTTTGCTTATTTTACAAAAGGCAAAATGTGTCCAGGTTTGCACCACGATACACACAGCATCTACAGGTGTCTCCCAAAGAAAGAGGCACACCACCTCTCCTAGAGATCATAACCCAAAAAGGTCATCTGTACCTGTATACACCTGAAAACAATTAAGAATTGACTTAAGAGTTGTATTATGGGAGGGGATCGAAGATTGGTGTGTATCTATTGAAGAGCTTCCTTTCCGGTTGCTTGATGGCTTCTAGATTTAAATGCTTGCTTTTCTGCCAACCCATGATGTAAGTTGAAGATAAATATTATTCCGTGTGAAATATTTTTTAAGATGGAGGATTTCAAATAGGCCTGTAGTTACGGGAACCTTTTCATACCCAACAGCGGATGCTATAACCGTGGTCTAGATTCTTTCACTGTGTTTTGGAAGTGTAAAATTACACACAAATGCTTTCTTGCCTATCACACTCCTTCAGGTCAACTCTGAAGATGAATGCAACACATTGAAATGTTAGATTCCAAATAAACAGTGTAATGGAACTGTGTTCCCTGAAGAGAAAGAAAACATTTGAAATAATCAAGCTAAATATGTAATTTGATTGGTACCAAAATTACTGAGCTCAAAATGGTGCTCAGTTGTCAACAATTTTCTTTCTTATCTGACTCAGCTTGTTTATAAACTGATTACAGAATACACCTTCGGTCATTCTGAAGAATATTTATTGCTGTATTCATCATTTGAACAGCTCAAATGAACTCTGTAATCCCGAGGCCAAGAACCACCCTCAGAGACATATCATGAGTGAGAATACTTAAGAAGCTCAGGGTTTTGGTAATTGCATGTGAAAGCTAAATAATCTCTCAGAACCTCTCAGAAGAAAAGCAGATGAATCTCTTCTATAGGTTTTCAGTCCTGGTGTCTTCATTATCACTTTTCTAGGCAATAATCATATTTGAGAAATTTGGTTAGCAAATGAGCTATTTGGAATATATCAGGATATTTCAGAACTTCCTACAATCCAAATAGCTGTATTTGAGATATTTATTATTTGACCGTTAGTTTAACAGCACATCATAGGTAGTACAGTACATCAAAGGGTAGAAGAATGTTAGATTTAAATGCTTTATAAATGAAAATATATATAGTATTTTAGGAACCATAAAATACTCATACACATGATGGAATGATGGGTTTCATTTAAAAAGAGTAATGATAAACTCCATGGCAAATTTTCCATCATCCAATTGGAAACCAGAGGCAGCAATTTAACTATGTCTTCAGCACATTTGCCAGAGTTATTGATTGAAAAGACAATTTGAGTTTTTTTACAGAGTGCATGCTAAAGTGGTTCTTTAATTAATTTTTGCTGCTGCTATGCAAAGAGCCTGTCATTCTTTGAGTTTTGTCTCTTATACTGCTCACATTATACACTGGATGTGGCAGGAAGAGTTATCTGAGTAACCCTGTAATCACATGTCTGAATATGAGGACTTTCAAGTTGTTGAAAGTTAGTAAATATTGCCCAGCAGTATTTCCGAGTGCCCACAGAGAGCACCAGGGGGCATTGGTGGTACAGTGGCAGGATTCTCCCCTTCCATGTGGGAGACCCAGGTTCAATTCCTGGCCAGTACACCTCATGTGTAGCCAGCACTCATCTGTCAGTGGTAGTTTGTGTGTTGCTATGATGTTGAATAAGCTTGAGTGGCACTCCCGGACTAAAAGGACTAGGAAGAAAGGCCTGACAATCTACTTCTGAAAATCCTACAGATCACAATAGTCCAACCTGCAACCAATCATGTGAATGGTACAGGACCAGGCAGCATTTCCTTCCATTGTGCAAGAGGTCGCCATGAGTCGGTCTGACTTGATGGCAATTAACAACAACCATAAACAGAGAATACCTGCTTTATGGCATTGCCTCATTTTCTATTCTGTTTATTTCTGTTCAGTAAAAGAGCATTGTTATTGAGGGTGACATTATAATGGAAAATTACATTAGCCCTTAAAACTCTGTTCGTTTTATGGGAATATAAACAGTGACATTACGATCATGTGACAGTCTCATTTGTCTTCACCATTCTGAGGATTCTCAGTGTAATAATGTCAGGCTGGCTGGTGGCAGCAGCATGTCAAGGTTCAGGGTTGTGAGAGTGTGGCCTGAAGTGGTGAGTTTGGGAAATGACAGGAGCTGCCTCCAGTCACTGCTGTGTGAGAGTGGCCAGCAGCGGTAAGGTCAGCTTTGGGTCCCTTGATGTCACCAACATAAATTATGTGACTGTTGTCTTTCACCTAATAAAGACAAGGATTTTCCCACAGGGCCTGAAATGAGAAGATATTGTTTATCTACTTAAATTTTCTTATTTCTGGAATACGATGTCTCCTTGTACTCACAAAGAGATTAAAATCGTTTCTCAGATTTTTTTTTTTTTGAGGGGTGAGGTGCAAGATATTCAAGAAAGGATTGTTTGCCTTGTTGTGATTCAAAAATATGACAGTCCACTGTGTTTTAGCCTCTTTATTTATAAAATGCACTGTTAAATCTTGAGGAAAATCTGAAACTATTCCCTCCAAGGCTGTTATAGATCCTCTAACAATAGGAAAAAAAAAAAAAGTCACAAATACGTTTAGAACTAATATATGAAATAACTTAAATTGGATTTAGTGACTACAGAAATTTAGTGTTGGGGTGTTTCTTTAGTCAAAACTAATATTGGTGAAAACTATACATACATAAATATACCTTCTAGAAAAAGCAAATATGATTATTAGAAAACCAAAAACCAAACCAAATCCAGTGCCGTCGAGTTGATTCCAACTCACAGCGACCCTAAAGGACAGAGTAGAACTGCCCCGTAGAGTTTCCAAGGAGTGCCTAGCGGATTCGAACTGCCAACCCTTTGGTTTGCAGCCGTAGCGTTTAACCAGTACGCCACCAGGGTTTCCAATTATTATTAGAAGAGACGATAAAACACATTGTCATTTATTTTTGGACATTTAAAAGCAAAGCAGAAACTGTCACACAAAAAACATATCCTGCCTATCTCATGTGGCAGGCATTTCGGAGGGTCCTTAGTGGAGGGCTGAACTCAATGACACAAACTCCTGTTTTAAAGATATGGAAAGTAACAGCTAAACCAAAAACCAACCAACCCACTGCCATTGATTCGAATCTGACTCATAGTAGAACTGCCCCACAGAGTTTCCAAGGAGCACCTGGTGGATTTGAGCTGCGGACCTTTTGGTTAGCGGCCCTAGTACTTAATTACTATGCCACCAGGGTTTCCAACAGCTAAAAGCCTCCTGGAAATCATGCAATCCAGCTTTCTGTTTTATAGTTCAGAAAAATAAATTTCAAGATGTGCAAGCTCACATAGGTAGTAGAACAGAACTAGAAACCCAGTCTCCCCATCCCCTAATTTTGTACTTTCTTATGCACCACATGGTCTTTGTCAATAAAATTAGCATTGGTCTCTTGTCTTAAAAACAATCTACTCTGTGAATGTGCACTTAGTCAATTGATCATCTCTGTTTTTCTCCACTTTCCATTTTTCTTTTTCCCACCCTTCCCAGTAACCTCTTGTACATTCTTAACTTGCAAATACCCTCTATTTCCTTTACCTCTTTTCACCAACTGTACAAAGCTAGGCCATGTAAAATGGCAAGCTGATTATTTCTGGAATACGCCAAAAAACCAAACTCATTGCCACTGAGTTGATTCTCACTCATAGTAATCCTGTAGGATAGAGTAGAACTGCCCCTTAGGGTTTCCAAGTAACACCTGGTGGATTTGAACTGCCAACCTTTTGGTTAGCAGCCATAGCTCTTAACCACTACACCACCAGGGTTTCCAACAAAAGAAATTGTTTTCTTATTATCAGTAACATAAAGCATTACATATAGATGTTATGGTTTATAATAAAATTTCACATATAAATTCTGTTTAATCCTTTTTTGTTGTTGGATGCCATTGAGTCATTTTCAACTCATAACAACCCTGTAGGGTTTTCTAGGCTGTAATTTTTATGGGAGTATATTGTCTGGTCTTTCTCCTGCAGAGCCACTAGGTGGGTTCAAACTGCCAGCCTTTCAGTTAGCTGCTGATTGCTTAACCATTGTGATACCAGGGCTTCTGTTTAATCCTTTAAGGGTAGATAATTTTATTTTTTAAAGTATTTTATTGTGTTCTTGGTGAAAGTTTATAAAGCAAATTAGGTTTCCATTTAACAATTTCTGTTCATTCAGTGACATTGGTTACATTTTCTACATTTTATCAACATTCCCATTATTTCTGTTCCAGTTGTTCCATTTTCATTAATCTAGCTTCCCTGCCCCCCTGATCTTCTCATCTTTGCTTTAGGGTAAAGTTTGACTGTCTGGTTTCATATAGATGATTTTTAAAAAATTTTATTCTAAAGAAGTACAGTACTCACAGGTGATATTGTTTATTTTATGAGCCAGTCTGTTATTTAGCTGAATGGTGACCTCTGGGAGTGGTTTTAGCTGAAAGCTTAAAGGGAAGAGTAGATAATTTTAGAATATAAGGCCCATGAGGAAGGGGATTTCACCAATTTTGTTTTCATTGCTGTGTCTCTAGTACCTAAAATACTACCTAAAATAGTAGATGCTCAATAAACATTTGTCGAATGTAGACATTAGAATCATTTCCATTTCAGAACTGAGTTTTGCTCAAGGACACAAATTAGTGGTAGAGTCTGGACTTAAACAAAGGCTTCTGATTCTAAATCCAGTATCCTTTGCAAATCAAGACAGCTAGATAAACAAAATGTGAAGAGGTGGTTGTATTGGTTTCCTAGGTCTGCCATAACAAAATACCACAAACTGGATGGCTTATAAGAACAGAAATTTATTGTCTCACAATTCTGGAGGCTGGGAGTTTGGGATCAGAATGTTGGCCATATTAATCCCTTCTGAGGGAGAATCATTTCCTTGCCTCCCTCCTAGCTTCTGGTAGTTCTAAGCATTCCTTGGCTTGCAGATGCAGCAGCATGTGGAGTCCTTCCTCTGTCCCCCTGTCTCTGTATCTTCTCTTTCATAAGGACAACAGTCATGTAAGACTAAGACCCACCCTACTCCAATGTGACCTCGTGTTAACATAACTGATAACCTCTTCAAAGACCCTATTTCCAAACAGGGTCACGATTCACATTGAATCATGTTGGATATGAATCAAGCCATAACAGTGATGTAGAACAAAAATTGGTGTAGGAAACTACTAGGAGTATTGGAGAACAGACCTAAGAACATTACATCTTAGGTCATAATTTTGCAGTGGCCAACAAAGAAGAACATGGTGATGAAGAAAGGGAAACTGTGGGTAGACGGTGTGAGAAATGGAGAATTCAGGATAGGGAGAAATGAACTTTATGATGGGGGAATAGCAAAAGGATATAGGGGTGGATGAAGATTGGTGGCCATTTTTTGCAATCTGTCACAGAGAGGAAGATGAGGAGGAGAATATAGGCTGTGTGGCCTAACATTGTCAGTGAAGAGATGATGAGAAAATAATGCAGAACCCTGAAGGGAAAGGACGCTTATGTGGGAATTTTATTCCCATAAACACTAGGACAAATTTTGCTTTTATGGTTCTTGCATTTCCAACTTCATGCCCATCTTCTGAGCCCATCAGCCCCACAACTACTATCCATCCCAAGTTTGCAAATGCCTGAATATGAATATTGATTTGAAGACATAAATCAGGATGAGGTACTTTAAGGAGCCCTGGTAGTGCAATGATAAGTGCTCAGTTGCTAACCTAAAGGTTGGCAGTTCAAACCCACCCAGTGGCTCTGCAGAGGAAAAGACTTGGCAATTCGCTCCTGTAAAGATTACAGCCTAGGAAACCCTACGGAACATTTCTACTCTGTCACATAGGGTAGCTTTGAGTTGGAATCAACTTGATGGCACCTAACAAAAACATATGATTTGGTAAGATTTGTTTCTGTGAAATTCATTTTCCAATTAGCCAATGGAGTAATCTCTCTAAACTGCATTTCAAAAGAAATATTGGCACAGGTACATAGAGAAGCAGATGCCAAAACTGGATTATAAGTGCAAGAGAATCATTGGGGATGCTCTCAACCTACGATTTTATACCTATAATAAGTAATAAAAAAAAATGGTATTTTATCAGCCTTGAGCAACATTATCACTTGATCAACGTAGACATTAAACTAGGTTATTTGCCTCAAATTCATCTACTACAGGGTGGAATTTCCCAGAACACTATTCTGTGAACTGGCCATGAGTCAGCATGAGGGTGCTAGGGCAACAAAGATCCTATTCTTTCCTCATACCCCTAATCAGTATTCAAGTACAAGGTTTTGTTTATGATGCATTATAAATCAACATTTTCTTGTAGGAGAATTCAATGATACTTGTTGAGATATTAATTTAATGATACTTATTGAGAAGAGGGAAGTCTGTTATCATCAAGCAGGTAAGATCTCTCACATGGGCCAACACCATGATGATATTGCTAATAATAATAACAACAACAGCAACAAAAAGTAAACATTTATAAGTGCTAAAAATGAATGTGATATGCTTTGCTCCAGTACTCATCAAGCAGAGTTGGTCTCAGCATGCTGTAAGATGATCATTAATGTTTAATAGTGTTAATGTTTATTAGTGACAGATGATTGGCTTTAAGTATCTTCTGAATAATTAATAAACTGGGTGGGCTTCTGGTGTCTGTCACAGATGTGAAGCCAATGGAGCTGCCCTTTTGTTTTTTTGGCTTTGGAGACCTGTGTGCACTGGTGATAGCAGAATGTACCTCAAGGAATTGGGGCTGACTTTTCACATTTTAGCACTAAAAACAGTGAGGGAATTCTTGGCACTTTCTCAAAACTCTGAGATTCTACCGAAGTCCTGAGATGTAGGAAAGTTCATCTCAGATGTTTTAGCAAATAGAAAATTGCTGGAAGATGTTTTTCTCTTGTTCTCTAGCCCTGGTGAATTCATAACACTTAAACACCTGTGTCCATCAAATAGAACACACAGGATCACAGCTAGAGCTGTTCTTGACTTTGCAATTTCATTGACTGACAGTTTAATATCTATTTATTTTCACATCTGACACCAGTAAAGACAGGCTGGCATCATGAATGTCAAGACATTATGCTGACAACTGTATTTTTTTTTTCCATCATGGGGGGGGGGGGGTGGGTGGAGGAAGGTTCAACGTTCCCAAGTAAAGTGTTCTTTTCAAGCACAGCAGCTCCAATAAAGACCAAATTATAGTTCAGATATAATTGGCAGTAACTATTGATAGGTTACCTGTACATATTTATATAGGAGCGGGTACATTCAATTTGAGATTTACTAGTAAACTAACTGTTACTGTTATACGCTGGAATGAAATGTGTAATTATACTATTTAAATAGCTGAAACAGCTGCCATTACTGCGGACTGTGTAAACAGTGTTTTCCATGCTAAAATTGAATGTTTAGAATACGGTCCCTTATTTTCAGCAGCTCTTGTTTAGTCTCTGAAATACAAACAAGAGGTCTAGCTCTATTCCTGCTCTGTGATATTAGAACAACACTCGAGACAAGGACCGTTCACAAAATGAAAGTGAGATGGATTCCTACAAGCTTAAGACCACAGTGTTGCTCAAAATTAACCGCAAAGATAGAGAACATAACAGTCACATTAGGCACCATGCAAAATACATTTAGTTCCTTTATGCTGAAACAGGCAGGAGAAAGTTCTTTGTCTCTCTCATTCATGCCTGCTATCTAAACACAAAATAATTCAACTTTATTGTAGCTCTGTGTATGGTTGGGGAAATATTATTATGATGCTGAGATCACTGAACTTTTCAGTCTGCTGTCTTGAGAGTGTTCTTATGGCTAGAGGTAAGGTCTGATAATTCACAGAACCAGTTTCACTGTGCAACCATTAAGGAGCTGCCTTATAATCAGGCGGTATTGAATAGACTGACTTTATTGCTTTTATAGTTTGGGATTGAAGTATACTATTACATCTCACAACTCTCCTCCCCAATGTCATTTTGCCAAGTACTCAAAGAATGAAATATGCTCTCTAAACTGAAATTTTGTTCAGAGTGCATGCATTCACAGAAATTAGGCTTGAGATTGATTGTGGATTTCCACAAAATCACATTAATTCCAGTTCTTGGCAATTACAGTATAATTAGTGTTATTGATGTAGCAGCCTCATAAATATTTTGTAGCCATATAGTTTGTTTGTTTAGGTGTCATTTATAGTGGAAATTAGGCTTGGGTGTCTTAGCTCTTTCTGCAGAGGGATCATGTGGGAAGGGGAAAAGAGGAGAGAACCAGGACCCTTTCATCTGATTTACTAGGTCCAATGTTTCATTTCCTGTGGTGAATTGCAAAAATGACCACCATACTTTTTCCATCCTTGTATCCTTTTGATATATGAGTTTGCCATTCCCCCATGAAGAAGTAAAGTCCATTCTTCTACCCTTTGATTCTGGCTGCCTTGTGATTTGCTTTGGCCAACAGAATAGGGCAGAGGTGACAGGGTGCCAGTTTCACACCTAGGTCTAGAGCCTTGCATGGTTCAGCTTACTGGATCCCTTCTGCTCACTGGATCCCTTCTGCTCACTGGATCCCTGCAAAGCTACCATGCGGGCAAGTCTGGGCTAGCCTGCTGTATGACGTGTAACACATGGCCCAGTTGCCTTCATCACCCCAGCTGACAGCCAGACATTGACCAGAAGTTGACTGGTAGCTGACCAAAAAGAGCATGAGTAAACCTAGCTGAGTGTTAAAAAATCAACTAGCTGAGCCTGGCCTAAATTACTTGACCATAGAATTGTGAGCTAACCAAATGGTTGCTATTTTAAAGGACAGGGAAAGCTAATTGATCCTCCCTCTTTGCCAACCAGTGGCCGTCCTGTTGCCTGTGACCATGGCAACCTCTGTGTGTCAGACTAGAACTCCATAGGGTCTTCAACGGCTGATTTTTTTGGAAGTAAATCACCAGGACTTTCTTTTAAGGTGCCTCTGGGTAGACTTGAACCCCCAACTTTTTGGTTAGCATATTAACCATTTGCATCACCCAGGGACTCCTACTTCCTCTTTAACCCAGGACAATGTAGTTTTGACTTCCAACAATCAGCTGATCTTATTACAGCCACTGGACAGAGACTCCTGTTGCCAATTTTAATGATCTAATTGTAACTCTTGCCCTATGTCCCTTCTCTATAGCACTGTTATTGTTGACTTTTCTTATAAAAGCTTCCCTTCTTTGGCCACCAGCAAAGCACCCTTCCTGCCTCTCTACTGACAGTTCTAGTTGTTTTTTCTGGTTGCCTGTTGAATATTATGGTTCTTCAGGGCTCTGTCTTTAACATTTTCTCTACTCTGTGTGTTGTCCTTGGGCAATTTCAGCCTAGAAAACCCTATAGAGCAGTTCTACTCTGTCATGTGGGGTAGCTATGGCACCTAACAACAACAACAGTAGTTTAAATTATTTGTTTTTTGGTGACATTAACATAAATTCAATGTTTTTGATTAAATGAAATATGGTATTTGCTTCCTGATTCCTTGCCTTTGCACATGCTTTTTATTTTTCCTGGAATAACTTGCTTTCCATAGCCTCTAGGTATGCTTTACCCTTTTTCAGTCCCATGTCCCCTGATTTAGTTTTTTCTGATTGCCCAGACATTTTCCCTCTTCTCAAAACCAAAAAAACCAAACCCTTTGCCATTGAGTTGATTCTGACTCATAGCAACCCTATAGGACAGAGTAGAACTGTCCCATAGGGTTTCTAAGAAGTGGTTGGCGGATTCAAACTGCCAACTTTTGGGTTAGCAGACAAGCTCTTAACCATTGTGCCACCATGGCTCCTCCCTCTTCTCAGTTTCCCATAATTTCACAAGACACTTTTCATATCTTAACATACTGGCTTATCTGTCTTTCCTCTGTACACTATACACTCCCAGAAGATTAAAAACAAACAAACCCATTACTGTTGAGTCAATTCTGACTCATAGCAACCCTATAGGACAGAGTAGAACTGCCCCATAGAGTACCCAGAAGATTAAGAGCACACATTTTCAAGTCAGATAGACCAGTATTCAAATCCTAGCTTCATTGCTTACCTACAGTGTGGACTTGGACTAATTAAAAAAAGCTTTACTTTTTTCCACCTAAAAAATAAGCAAAATTATACTAGTCTTATGGGATTATATTAGGGAGTCCCTGGGCCTTACAAACAGTTAATGCACTCAGCTGCTAACTGAAAGGCTGGAGGTTTGAGTCCACCAGAGGCTCCTCAGAACAAAGGCCTGGTGATCTACTTTTAAAAAATCAGCCATTGAAAACCCTGTGGAGCACTGTTCTACTCTGACACACACATGGGTCACCATGGGTGGGAATTGACTAGACAGCAACTAGGTTTTTTTTTTTTTTTCTTACGGGATTATTCTAAGGATGAATTAGATAAGATATATGAGATATTTATCACAATATCTGCCCAAGGTAATCACTTAATAAAAACCAAAAACAAACCTGTTGCCATTGAGTCGATTTTGACTCAGTAGCAAATGACATAATTAGCATTTTTCCTTTAATATCCACATGGATTATAATCAATACTCTAATCCTATGATTAGGAAAAGAGTCAAAACACAGATGAAAAAATAAGTTTATGTATCAGTTCTTATTAAATGCCATATTTCATATAAATACCAAATTTCAATCACATCTAATTTATATTCAACCATAAGCTACTAACTCTGTTTTAGAGTATTTCTAAAATAAGAGACTTGTGCTTATTAGGGTATTGATAAAACTGTCAGAAGAAAACTGGTTATAGGCATCTTCATTAAATAAAATTAGTCTTTAAATTAAACTAGAACATTTATAAAAGCTAACTGAAATTTTAGCATTAGTGGTTGAATATAAAAAACTAAATGTCATATTTAGAATGATTTTACAAATGACCTCTTCCAACTCCCTCCCCCACAAAGCAAAAACTTCTTAGGCATCTATATTAAGGGTGCTTGCTTATAGTTTTGCTTGAGTGTTTCCAGTGCAGGCAAGAAAAAGTAACCTTTGTCTCAAGAAGAATTTGTTTTTCAGTAGTACCTAAAATCTATGCCAAACTTTCAATTCCAGTAAAATCGTGAACAAGATAACATGAAATTCTTTCCTACTACAAAAACTCACATGTTCGTGACAAAATATAGCAATCACTTTTGTAAATGCTAAATTCTTAAGAAAGCTGGGAAAATCTCTAGGGACAAGGTAGGGTTTACAATTAAGTTCGCACAAAGAAGCTAGTCTTTGTCCTTGGTTCCTGAGAGATAACCTATAAAACCTTAGAATTTTCCTGTGATCTAAGTGTCTTTTATCTGTAAGAGCTCCACATCACAGCTGAGGGTTTATGCTAATGAGATGACTCTTAGGCGGGGGCTATCTACTCAGAAAGATCCAGCTGCAATATCATCCCAACCTCAAGGGAGGGGGGATGGAAGATGATTCAATCCATTATATCTATGTAATGAGGCCCCAATAAAGGCTTTGAACACTGAGCTCCACTGGCTTCCAACTCCGTGAAAGACGCTGATGTACATGGGAGGGTAGCACATATTTTGGGAAATGCAAACTATTGGGAACCCTAACAGACCTTGCCCTATGTGTCTCTTCTTTTGTATCCTTTTTACTGTAATAAAACTGCAGTCATAAGTAGAGCAACTTGTGACTATTCTGTGAGAAAATTCTGTGAGTCATTCTAGCAAATTGTCAAGCCAGAGGATGTAGTGGGAGCCAGCAGTCAGAACCCCTGAGCTTATAGCTGATATCCTGAGGGTGCGGTGGGAGACCCCTGAATTTATAGCTAGAGGTCAGAAGTGAGGGTGTATGGGGACCCCCAAGCTTGAGACTAGTGTCTAAGGCCTTGGGGAGACTTGGCAGTCTGGAAGACTGTGTCTTTTTGTGAGATCTGACCTGGGTCTGGTGGTTAGGATCAAAGGAAAATGTGCTGATTTACTCAGTTGGTGTCAGCATTGGGTGGCTATGAGTTGGAATCAACTCAATGGCAATGGGTTGGTTAGCTAGGTTTTGGTTTGCTGACATGGGGCTTAGCATAAGTGATTCCATCTCGGGCCTGGTAGAGTCAGGTTAGCAAAAGTAACCCAAAATTACTTTGTGCCACCTGTAATAAACCACAAAAACCAAACCTGTTGCCATCAAGTTTATTCCAACTCATAGCGACCCTATAGGACAGAGTAGAACTGCCCCACAGGGTTTCCAAGGAGCAGCTCGTAGATTCAAATCCACTCTAGAGGGACATGTATTCCAAGCAGACCAAAAAGGATTCCCAAAGACCAAGCTCAACTAAATGTAACTTCACACTTCAACATCATAAACAAATAAGGAAAACGTCTGCTATTAAGGAATGTCAACAGGCATATTAAACATTAGGATTAAAACCCTATGAATCTCAGATATAGAACTAACAGAAATTACATGTTTAAAATTTGTTAAAATATAGAGGAAGTAATTATAAACAAAAATTAAATAAGGTGCTATAAGAAATGTGTGAAAAGATCCAAAAAGTACATTTAAAGTTCTGAGAGAAAAGTAATTGTCAATATTAACCTTCTGCAGGTAAGTTCTCATTTGAAGAGCTAGTATAGCATAACACATTTCTTGACAAAGCTTTTTAAGTATTTTTCACTCATAGATTCTCATAGAAACTCTGAAAGCAGTGTTTCATGAAGAACAATCTGAAAAAAGAAGGAGTGACAGACAAGAAAGAGTAGTAGGCAAATAAACTGGCAAAAAGCAGGGATATCTAATTTACTGAGGAGGTAGAGTCAAGATGGCAGACTGGTCAGATTCACTAAAGCATCCTATGCAACAAAGACCTGAAAAACCAAGTAAAATAGATACAGACGTCAATCCTAGAACCCTGAACCTTAAATGAAAGGATAAAGTATTAAGTTGGAAGTCACTGAGGAGAAGAAGAAACTGACAGAAAACGAGGAAGGAATAAAGATAGGGAGTGGAGGTTCCTGACCAAATGGCATGGCTCAGTATCTTGGAATAAAGCCAACAACCCCCCAGGGAGAAAGGCACCTCCACAGAATTCCCAATAGGAGATTGAGGTACCCTGCTGGATAGACACAGGACTAAGTAAAACCATGTTTACTGGCTGCACCTCAAGAAGCAGCCCAGACTCTCTCACTTGGTAACCACAGGAGCACGCTCCTACAACCCCCCAGCCCTCTGGTGAACAGCAGCTAGCTATAACCACCCCATCGTGGCAATCCTGAATGCCCTACCAGGAACCAGAGTAGTATCCCACCCTATTGTCCTCCTCAGCCTAGCTTCCTCTGCCCCTGCCTTGGCCTCTGCCTGGCTCCAACCCTGCTGCCCGTGGCCCTGAGGGTTCTCTCAGAATCCAGGCCCCTTTCCACTGGTTCTGGACCCCTCCCACCACTGCCCACAGCCCTAAGGGGACTTGGCTATGACAC
This sequence comes from Loxodonta africana, assembly GCF_030014295.1. Taxonomy (NCBI): domain Eukaryota; kingdom Metazoa; phylum Chordata; class Mammalia; order Proboscidea; family Elephantidae; genus Loxodonta; species Loxodonta africana. The sequence goes on from NC_087344.1 coordinate 140,037,386, forward strand.
CAGGCCTCTTCGCGTCCAGCTCTAGCCTACAGGGGACAGTCCCGGACCCCCAGCCCTTTTCTGCCAGCTCTGGAACTCGCCCACCGCAGTACCCAGGGAACCCGGCCCGGACTCCAGGCCCTTTTCCACTGGCTCCAGACCCCTCCTACCACCTGCTGTGGCCCCATGGGGACCCGGCCCAGACCCCAGGTCCTTTCCCACTGGCTCTGGACTCTTCCCGCCGCTCACCATAGCCCTGTAGGGACTTGGCCCAGACCCCAGGCCCCTTCTTGCTAGTCCGGACCCTTCCTACTGCCAACCGTAGCCCCTAGGAGACCCGGTCTGGACCCTAGGCTTTTCCCTGCCCGCTCAGGAACTGCCCCCCCTCCACCGCCCCACAAGACCTCAGTGGCCCTGCTCCAGCCCCCGGCCAGGTTGATGCTGCAGACAAATGGTGCAGCTTCCTCCCTTCCTTTCCTGCTGGACCTGCTCTGCTCCACCATAGCTGAGTGACTGGCTCTGCACACCTGGTGGAAACCCCACGTTTTTGTTCAGCAAGACTCATATTGGCCCATGAAAGAGAGACCAAGGTGAGATAACAAGAAAAGCACCTTTATTTCAGTGTACAAGGAAAAGGAGTCCATTGGAGCTGCTGTTGTGAAGACTGCTTACCAAGGCTGGGCAGGCAAGTTACTTTTAAAGGGGTTTACAAGTAGGCGGTTTCATACAAGTTGCGAGGCAATGGGGTTTTACGTATAACCTCCAAGCAAAAGCAGGTTTCAAATGCAAAGCTGGTGGAGGGTGGGGAGGGGGGAGCAAAGGAAACAATTTTTCAATATAACACTGTAGGGGAGGAAGCCAGGTAAAGAATTCAGCCCTGTGGGGGCTCCGTCTCACTGCTCCCATTTCTTTTTGGACATTAGTCATTCAAGACCAGTATCCATTTTGAGCTATAGCCTGGCTCTGAATTGTTTGGCATATATTCAGGGAGGGGCAAATATTGGACCTAGGCCTTTCACTGTGGCTACTGACCTCTTGTTGGCTTATAATTGACTATTCACTAAATATTAAAAGAAAAAGAATGCCTTTTATGCCCTGTTTAAAAGATTCTCTCTTTTTTTTTGGATTGTCTTAGTTACTGTCTTTATACCTCAGGGCTCTGTTGATGTGTCTTCATGAGTCTTTGTGAGTCCAGCTCCAGCTCGGTCACATTCTTTACGCTCAAGGACAGGGAATAATGGCTCTAATATTATCTCTTAAATCATTCTTTTCTTTTGATTGGAGATTGGAGAAATTAATACCTGGACTTAGTCCAGCCCTTAGGTGGTGGCCATGGCAGGCTCTTTAAACTCATAGTACTGGTTTTCCACGGGATACCATCTAGTGCTTCACCAGGATCTTAAGTAAGAGCAATGTTCCCATTACTTGCATTGCCGAAGTGAGCAGACTCAATGTACATCAAGATTTTAGCCTGAGGCTTTTTTTAAGTGTGTAAGGCAATCAAAGATAAGTTTTATTATGCCTAATATCAGGATGCAGACTAAAAATGTTACTGTCTCTTGCAGTAGTGATCTAGCCCATGTACTTATTCCTGATGGTAACTAACTAAATAAATCTGGTGTTTGTAAGGGTGTTGCAGTGTGTAACCAAGTAGTTTGCTGTCTAATTCTGTGTAGATCCTGTTCTACTTCTCTTCTGTTATTTATCCAAATGCAACGAGAGGTATTTGCTACAGCACAGACTACACTTTCTTGGACTAATAAAAAACCTAAGGCTATTTTGTTACCTCATGTCACCTTGGTTAACGAGGTCAGAGATTACTGTTGTGTTTTTATCTCATTAGCAACTTCGTCTGCTGTTTGTCCCATAATGATTGATAAAGTTCTTAAAGATGTTTTTTTCCTCCAAAGTTTGAGATTGAAAAGACCACCCAAAGGCAATGGCCTGTGTGGGTTACCATAACCTCCATGAAAGTCAGAAATCTGGATTCTAGGAGAATTACAACTCTTTATTATACTTTTTTTTGTATCATAATCTTGTTATATAATCTTTGATAAAAAAAATGCTCCATAAATGGTAACCAAGCACCATCTGGTTTTTAAGATCCCAGGCACCATACAATTAAGTAGCAGGTAGAATAGAAACACTAACAGTAATATTGGGCCAATTGTCTGAAATAACCAATGAAACCATGACCCTAAGGTCTTTGAACCAAGGAAGGATATCTCATGAGGTGTTTGTTATACATAAGCAGCATCAGTAATGACTTTTCATGTGTCTTAGTACAACTGTATTTTATAAAACCTCAGACTGAGTATTAATATAAACTCAGCAACATTTATCTATTAAGGTACAAACTGTTTCTCAAGAGAACTAATAGGAAATCTAATGCTATTCTATTTTGTAAAATCATAGCTTGAACTTTAGACACTTAATCTGGTTATGATAGTTACAACTTTGCTAAGTTTACCAAAAAGAAATTCGAATTTAAGAGTTATAATATCTAAACCAATTAGTTGGATAATTTAGGAGAAAGGAAAATGGTTTCTTATATCCAGAAAGTAGGACCTTAAACCATCAGCAATATTCCCACATAAAACCCATAGGTTTTTTGTTTGTTTTGTTTATTCAGTCTTATGGAGTTAATTTCTGTTCCACATGATTTTGGATCAGCCACAGTCTGCAAACCTGTCAGCTTCTGCACAGGAATTCTGGAAATTTTGTCTTGTCACAGTCCTTTTTGCAAGTCTAATATAGTCCATCCTTTTGTTGAGATATTTTGGTCAAACATTTTCAGCAAGTCAGCAAAGTAAAAACTTATCTGCAGATGACAAAACTTAATATGACAACAATTAACTTATAAAAGTAATACTTTTATAGTGAAAGACGTGATAGAAATTAATTACAAGGATAACATAGAGGCCAAATACAATTAGTTAAAAAAAAAAAAACTGTAGATAAAAATATTTCTAAATATAACCACTAGCCATGTTTTTAAAGAGCTTCAGATATAATACAAAATAATCTTGAGACATAATATTGTATAGTCAGGATATACTAAGAAAATACAAAGATTATCAAATCTCTAAATACCTGACTAGTAAAAACAAACAAACAAACTTTATAGTTAAATTATGTGAATTCCCCAGTCAAACCATTGGCTTTGATAAAGTTGTGACCAAGTTAGCAATTAAATAGTAATAAAATTATGTCATAATATTATGGGTTTGCTGTCTAATATTAGGCAAAAACACAAGAGAAAATACTAACATATAAATTTTAACCCAGAGAGAATCAGGCATTTCTCTTGACAATGTGTTTCATGTAATTTATTAAATAAAAATTTTCAGCACATTTTCTTTATAAAAAATTTTTTATGGCTTTCCATGAAGTTTTGAAGTTGTTAGGAGTTTATTATAGGTCACTGAAAAACAATACTTAAGTTATTTAACCAAAAATCTTAAAGGTAAAAACCTTAGCTTCTTTCTTTCTTTCTCTCTCTCTTTTTTTTTTTTTTTTTTAAGCCATGTGGCTTGGTTTTCAACTCAAGAATCTTATTCTAACGAGAGACCAAACCTTTGTCTTCGAGGCAGATTACACAAAGAAAAAAAATTAACCTTTTAACTCAGAAATCAAAGAAAATTTTGTTATTTTAACAGCGAGAAATCCAATTCTTTGTTTTACATTTTATTTAATGGTAAAGTTCCTAAAAACCTCATAAATTAAACCATTAAATTTTAGTGAGACAGATAAAACTTTAGACTATACCAAATGAATTTTCAATAAACCTCTTAAATGTTGTCCTTGTTGCATATCTCTTATAGTACATTCTTTTAAAATGGCAAGGATGAACATACTTTTTAGCAGACATATATATATATATATATATATATATATACAAAATTTCCTTTGTCTTGTGGCATAAAAAGCAAAAATATATAAGCTTAACTCATGACAAATATCTATTAACTCAATTTAACATCAAGAAGTTACCTAAAAGGTCTTAGAAGTATTTTAAGCCTGTATAGAACATAGCTGTTGTTGAAAGAAAGTCTGTTTAAACATTCTAAGTTTTCATTCAATTTTACTATTTCTTGTATTTTCCCAGTCTAATTTTAGCCCTTAAAGATTTTTTCAACTGGCTTTGGAAATCACAAAGTCTCTGCTCAACTGACCAATTCATTGATATGGATATAACCTTAAGTGTCTGGCTAGTATTGGAAACATTTTTCCAGGTCATCTCAGGTGTGTCTCATTGTGATTTCTATTTTTTTGGCTTCTTAAAGTTTCCCTGCAATAGAGAAAACTTGTTTACAGTTCTTTTATGATTGGGATCTACCCAATTTTTGATAACTATAGTAAGCTTCCTAAAGCTATATGACCTTGGAGACTGGGGATCAGGGAGGCTTGATGTTGCCCCACCTTCCCTATTTTTGACTCATGGTGGAAGATGAGATTAGGCCATTCTAATTCATTTACATATGTTTAAATTGATCTAGGCATTTTGAAAGGTTATCTACTCAGTAAATACGAAAGATCTTTAGCAATTTTGTAAGTGAATCCATCAATTCTTGGCTAGCCCTCCCCCCCGCCCCCCAATGCTTCTCCTATGTCTCTTTTTTGCCCACTCTGGAACTACTAATTTTACTTTAAGACAAAATTATTCTTTTTCCTTAAATAAAATGCATTTTGTATAATATCTAGCTTAAGTTACTCAAAAAGGTTTTGATTCTAAGATTGACTTAAACATAAAGTTTTTCAATGTAGTTACTAAAAATCTAAATCATAAGACAGACAGAAGACAGTTTTTCTTGGATGAGGAAAGAACTGAGGTTCTAAGACAGCCTTACAAAAAACAGAAATTCTGAGCCATAGCCTCCAACCTGATACAAGACAAAAACTTAGACACAATGCTCTAGACCAGAAGGAAGCTCTAAGAACAAAATGAGATAGAAAGACCACATAAACTAACTGAGCAATACCACACAAAACAAGGATATGGGGATTTTGGTTTCTTAAAGTGTATATATCAATTTTTGGTAGATCCTCTCAATTCAACAGAAATAACAGGTTTTAGACAAAACTTTTTTAACTTGCCAGAGCACCATATGGAGGCATATTATAGTGATTCTTTATTGAGGAACTATATCATAAAATAGGTATAGAGCTACCACTTCTCCTTGCAAATTTTATAAAACAGGTCAGAAGCTGCCACTCTTGTCTACAAATCTGGCAAAATAGAGCACTATTTTCCAAGTTTTCTCTGAGCCAGAAAAAGAAACCTAATGAGGAACCATGGGATTTGGACAGTGTTTCACTTAGACCAATGTGTACCTTAGTTGTGTGAAAGTTTACTTGCGGGTGGCAGGCAGCCTAGTGCTCTAGCCTGTCTCGCAACCACCTTATCTTGTCACAGGAGTCTTTGATGCTCATGATGAGCACTGGTGACCACCCTAATGGTTTTTACTGGTTGACCTGTTCCTGAATTTTTGCAGCTTATAGTATCTCCGAGCTCTTTGAAAATAAAATTACCTTTTTATTGTTTCAAATGCCCAAGTCCGGACCTAAACTGTAGTTCACCAAGAGTTACTAGATATCACTCTTAAAGAAACGATCAAGCAAAAGTCTAAGAAAGATTCTCCTTAAGCAAATAACCAGTTTTTCCAAAAAAATATGCCAAATGAAACTTAAGAAAGAATGAGACAAAGAACAAAAAGAATAAGCAAAGGCTCATTTTCTGAGAGCACTCAACCCGTTGGTGTTGAAAGGACATGGAGTGCAAATGTTTGGGTCCAGAAGATAGGACCTCTCTTTTTGCCAGTTTCTACTCTGCAGCTCAGGTCTCCTTGAGGTCAACTGGATTCATGGTTTTAGAGTCCCTGTAACAACTACATCATTAACTCTTTTAAGGTGAAAACATCACAAAGTTTAGTAAAGCAAAAAGAAAGGTTTTATTCAGCATATATTTAAAGAAGCAAAAGTAGGAAAAGGACAAGCATACTGCTAGAGCCATGTCTGTCCCAATCTCTGTTCCCAGTTCTTAAGGATGCAGCTTAGTCAGCTGCATATCAGACTTCCTTGAACATTACAATGAAACCCACAAGACGTATCATATTCACACTTTGTAAAACCAATGACAAAAAGAATCATGAAAGCAGCTCAAGAAAAATGAAGTTACATTCAAAGGGGAAACAGTAAGACTAAGTTCTGATCACTCGGCAGAAACCATGCAGGCAAGAAGGCAATGTGATGACATATATAAAGCCTTGAATGAAAAAAAATTGCCAACCAGAATAATACATCCTGCAAAACTGCCTCTCAAATATGATGGCAAAATTAGGATATTTCCAGATAAACAGAAATTAAGGGAATATGTAAAAACCAAAGCAGACTTACAAGAATTATTAAAAGGAGTCCTTTGGTTACAGAAACAACATTAGACAACCACGTGAATGTAGGACACAAGTCAGTATCAGCTAAATACTGACCTGAGTAATGAACTCTCAAAGATAAAACAAAACTGAAAGATTCAAAGCAGGGAACTAGAGACATTAATCTATAAATAATGACAATGTCAGAACAATAAGGGGGGAATACATGATATAGATAAAGAACTTTCAAATGGAAAGGAAGTCAAGGCAATATCAAGTAATAAAAGACTGGTTCAAACTTAGGAAGATAAGGGTAGATTTCAAGGTAACCACAAAGTTAACAAGTGTACTCATCCAAATAAAGAAGAAAAACACAAGGTCTGAGTAAACACAAAAAACAAAAGAAACAAACAAATCCACAAACAAAAGGAATTCAGCACAGAAGAGTAAGAGGAACAAAGAAAATGTCAATACCACAAAAAAAAGCATGACAAAATGACAGCAATAAACTCACACCCATCAATAATTACACTGTATGTAAATGACCTAAATGCATCCATAAAGAGACAGAGAGTGATAGACTGGATAAAAAAACAGGACCATCAATATGCTGTCTACAAGAGATGCACCTTAGGATGTGGAAAAAATATACCAAACAGCAACCAAAAAAGAGCAGGAGTGGCAATACTAATCTCAGATAAAATAGACTTTAAGGCAAAATCCATCATAAAAGACAAGGAAGGACATTATATAATGATTAAAGGGAGAGTCCACTATGATGACATAATGATAATAAATATCTATGCACCCAACAACAGGACTCCAAAATATATAAACTAACAGCACTGAAATGAGAAATTGACTGTTCCACAATAACAGTAGGAGACTTCAACACACCACTCTCGGTAAAGGACAGAACATCTAGAAAGAAACTCAGCAAAGATACAGAAGATCTTAAGGCCACAATCAACCATCTTGACCTCATAGACACATATAGAACACTCCACCCAACAGCACATTCTATTTTAATGCATATACAATATTCTCTAGGATAGAACACATCTTAGGCCACAAAGCAACCCTCAACAAAATAAAACAATGAGATGATACAAAGCATCTTCACTGCTCGCAATGCCATAAAAGGAGAAATTAGTAACATGAAGAGCAAGGAAAAAAATTAAATACATGGAAACTGAATAACCCTGGGTAATAGAAGAAATCAAAGATGGAATCAAAAAATTTCTAGAATCAAATAAGAATGAAAATGCATCCTACCAAAAGCTTTGGGATATAACTAAGGCAGTACTCAGAGGTCAATTTATAGCACACATCAAAAAAAGAAGAAAGGAATAAAATCAAAATGTTAGCCCTATGACATGAACAAATAGAGAAGAGCAAAAGAAGACCACAGCCACCAGAAAAAAGGAAATAATGAAAATCAGAGCAGAAATAGAGAATAGAAAAACTATAGAAAGAATCAATGAAACCAAAAGTTGGTTTTTTGAAGGGATCAACAAAATTGACACACTGTTGGCTGAAGTGACATAAGAAAAACAGGGGAGGATGCAAATAACCAAAATAAGAAGTGAAATGGGGGACATTAAAACAGACCCAACAGAAATAAAAAGGATCATAACAGAGTGCTAAGAAAAACTGTATGCCAACAAATTTGAAAACCTAGTAGAAATGGACAAATTTCTAGAAACACACTGCCAACCTAAGCTAACACAAACTGATATAGAAAATCTGAACAGACCCATAAAAAGAGAAGAGATTGAAAACATAAAAGAAAGAAAGAAAGAAAACCCAACAAAGAAAAGTCCTGGCCCAGACGGCTTCGCTGGAGAATTCTCCTAAATATTCAGAGCAGAGCTGGCACCAATACTTGTTGATTTTGTTAGGTGTGGCTGAGTTAGTTCCCACTCATAGTGACCCTGTGAACAACAGAACGAAACACTGCCTGGTCCTGTACCATCCTTATAATCATTGCTGTGCTTGAGCCCATTGTTGCAGCCACTGTGTCAATCCATCTCATTGAGGGTCTTCCTCTTTTGCCCTGACCCTCTACTTTACCAAGCATGATTTCCTGCTCCAGAGACTGATGCCTCTTGACAACATGTTCAAAGAATGTGAGACACAGTCTCACCATCCTTGCTTCCAAGGAGCATTCTGGTTGTACTTCTTCCAAGACAGATTTGTTCCTTCTTTTGGTAGTCCATTGGTACAGTCAATATTCTTCACCAAAACCACAATTCGAAGATGTCAGTTCTTCTTTGGTCTTCCTTATTCATTGTCCAGCTTTCTCATGTATATGAGGCAATTGAAAACACCATGGCTTGGGTCAGGTGCGCCTTAGTCTTCAACGTCACATCTTTGCTTTTGAACACTTTAAAAAGATGTCTTGCAGCTGATTTGCCGAATGCAATACATCTTTTGATTTCTTGACTGCTGCTTCCATGGGTGTTGAGTGTGGATCCAAGTAAAATGAAATCCTTGACAACCTCAGTCTTTTCTCCATATATTATGATGTTGCTTATCAGTCCAGTTGTGAGGATTTTTGCTTTATTTGTGTTGAGGTGTAATCCATACCGAAGGCTATGGTCTTTGGTCTTCATCAGTAAATCCGTCAAGTCCTCTTCACTTTTGGCAAGCAAGTTTGTGTCATCTGCATAACCCAGGTTGTTAATAAGTCTTCCTCCAATCCTGATGCCCCATTCTTCTTCATGTAGTCCAGCTTCTTAGATTGTTTGTTCAGCATACAGATTGAATAGGTATGGTGAAAGGATACAACCCTGACACACACCTTTTATGACTTTAAGCCATGCAGTATCCCCTTGTTCTGTTTGAATGACTGCCTTTTGATCCATGTACCGGTTCCTCATGAGCACAAGTAAGTGTTATAGAAATACCATTCTCTACAATGTTATCCATAATTTGTTATGATCCATACAGTTGAATACCTTAGCATAGTCAATAAAACACAGGTAAACATCTTTCAGGTATTCTCTGCTTTCAACCAGGATCCATCTGACATCAGCAATGATATCTCTGGTTCCATGTCCTCTTCTAAATCCAGCTTGAATTTCTGGAAGTTCCCTGTTGATATACTGGCGCAGCTGCCTTTGAATGATTTTCAACAAAATTTTTCTTGCATGTGCTGTTAATGATATTGTTTGATAATTTCCGCATTTGGTTGGATCACCTTTCTTGGGAATAGGCATAAATATAGCTCTCTTCCAATCAGTTGGCCAGGTAGCTGTTTTCCAAATTTCTTGGTATAGACAAGTGAACACTTCCAGCACTGTATCTGTTTGTAGAAACATCTCAGTTGGTATTTCATCAATTCCCAGAGCCTCGTTTTTTGCCAGTGCCTTCAGTGCAGCTTGGACTTCTTCCTTTAGTACCATCAGTTCCTGATCATACGTTACCTTCTAAAATGATTGGACGTCAATCAATTCCTTTTGGTGTAATGACTCTGTATTACATCTTCTTTTGATGCTTCCTGTGCCATTTAATATTTTCCCCATAGAATCCCCCCAGTGTTGCAACTCGAGGCTTGAATTTTTTCTTCAGTTCTTTTAGCTTGAGAAATGCTTAACGTGTTCTTCCGTTTTGGTTTTCTGTCTCCGGGTCTTTACATGTGTCATCATAATACTTTGCCTTCTTGAGTCGCCCTTTGAAATCTTCTGTTCAGCTCTTTTACTTCGTCATTTCTTCCTTTTGCTTTAGCTACTCGATGTTTAAGAGCAAGTTTCAGGATCTCTTCTTACATCCACTTTGGTCTTTTCTTTCTTTCCTGTCTTTTTAATGACCTTTTGCTTTCTTCATGGGTGATGTCTTCAGGATCATTCCACAACTCGTCTGATTTTCTGTCGTTAGTCTTCAACATGCTCTAAATCCAGGTGGGATTTATTCAAGGTTGTACTTTGGCTTTCATGGATTTGTTCTAATTTTCTTCAAGCTCAGTTGATGGTCTGATCTACAGTCGGCCCCTGACCTTATTCTCACTGATGATATTGAGCTTTTCCATCGTCTGTTTCCACAGATGTAGTTGATTTGATTCCTGTGTATTCCATCTGGTGAGGTATAGTTGCCATTCATGTTGGTGAAAAAAGGTATTTGCAATGAAGAAGTCGTTGGTCTTGCACAATTCAGTCATGCGATGTCAAGCATTGTTTCTATCACCAAGGCCGTATTTTCCAACTACCAATCCTTCTTCTTTGTTTCCAACTTTTGCATACCAATCACCAGTAATTGTCAGTGCATCCTGATTGCATGTTTGATCAATTTCAGACTGCAGAAGTTGGTAAAAATCTTCAATTTTTTCATCTTAGGCCTTAGTATTTGGTGTGTAAATTTGAATAATAGTTGTATTAACTGGTCTTCCTTGTAGGCATGTGGATATTATCCTACCGGTACTACTCGAACTATTTCCAAGCATAGAAAGGAAGAGATACTTTTGAATATGTTCTATGAAGCCAGCATAACCCTGATACCAAAACCACAGAACGACATCACAAATAAAGGAAATTATAGACCAATATCTCTCATGAATATAGATGCAAAGATTCTCAACAAAATTCTAGCGCATAGAATTCAGCACCATATTAAAAAAATAATATACCACGACCAAGTGGGATTCGTACCAGGTATGCAAGAATGGTTCAGCATTAGAAAATGAATCAACATAATCCTAGCTAGAGCAATAAGGCAAGAAAAAGAAATAAACGGCATTCAAATTGGTAAGGAAGAAGTAAAACTATCCCTATCTGTGAATGATATGATACCATATGTGTAGAGAGCCCTAAAGACTCCATAGGAAAACTAGTGGAACTAATAGAAAGATTCAGCAGAGTAGTAGGATATAAGATCAACATAAGAAAATCAGTTGGATTCTTGTACACCAATAAGGAGAACTAGGAAAAGGGAGTCAGGAAAGCAATACCATTTATAATAGCCACTAAAAAAATAAAATACTTAGGAATAAATCTAACTAGGTATGTAAAAGATCTATACAAAGAAAACTACAAAACACTACTGCAAGAAACCAAGAGAGACCTACATAAATGGAAAACATGCCATGCTCGTGAATAGGTAGACTCAACATAAAAATAATAAATAATTTATTGACTGTATAAAATTAGTAATTATTATCGTTCATGGTGGAACTGAAGTACCAAGAACGATAACACTTAAAACTGAAGGAGATCTAGTTAATACATTCGGATATTTGCATTGTTTGAGAATAGATAGATAGTGATTAAATTTAGAATTGTTACTCATGAAGGTATAATAAAATTTGCAGAGTAACCACTAAAAGAATAGAAATAAAATATGTAACTTCTAAATTGGTAGAGGAGGGAGAGGCAAAAGCATAAATCCACAGAAGCTAGAATCCAGGAAAGAAGAAAGCAACCACTGCACACACCCGATGGAATAATAAGTAGGAAGCACAATATAAAAGATGATAGAAATACATCTAAGTATGAAAGTAAACAAGTAAATGTAAATGAACAGTTTAAAATGAGGTTTTTTTTTTTTTTTTTTTTCCAGATTGGCTAAAAAATATACAATTGTCTCATTATCCATGGGGGATTGGTTCCAGAATTCTCCACGGATACCAAAATCCATGGATGCTCAAGTCCCTTATATAAAGTGGCGCAGTTGGCTTCCATAAAGATTACAGCCTTGAAAACCCCGTGGGCCAGTTCTGCTCTGAACTATGGAGGGCTGCTAAAAGCTGGAATCGACTAGATGGCAATGAGTTTGGTTTTATGGGTTTTTAGGATTTTCATATAACCTATGCCCATCCTCCCATATACTTTATATCATCTCTAGACTCGACAACAGTGGGTTTTTTTGGGGGGTCTAGAGTACTTGTAATACCTAATACAATGTAAATGCTATGTAAAATAGTTGTTTTACTATATTGTATAAGGAATAATGATAAGATTGAAAAGTGTTTTTTTTTCAGTTATTTTTGCAGAACCCTTGGTTACAGAGGGCTGACTGTATACTCTTGTTATTTGCATAAGGTACATCTAACACATATAGGTATAAAAAAGTTAAAAATAAAGAAATACAAGAGGAAAATACTAATCAAAAGAAAGCTAGGGTAGCTCTATTAATATTGAATAGAGTCAAAGTCATACTTAATGATAAAAAGGTCACAACACAATAATAAAGGTAATATAGAAATCCTGAACTTTTGAATACCTAATAAGATAGTCTCAAAATAGGAACGAACTGAAAGAATTACAAGGAAGAATTAATCTATGATTATTGACTGAGTTTAACAATGGCATCTCAATAACTGATAGATTATACAGAAAATATTTTAATATTTATATTATATCAATACTTCCTCTCACATACTTTGGGCATGTTTTCAGGAGGGACCAGTCCCTGCAGAAGTACATCATGCTTAGTAAAGTAGGGTCAGCGAAAAAGAGGAAGACCCTCAACTAGATGGAATGACACCATTGCAGCAACAATGGGCTCAAGCATGACAATGATCAGGAGGATGGTGCAGGACCAGGCAGCGTTTCCTTCTGTTGTGCATAGGTTCTCTCTGAATTGGAACCAACTCCATGACACCCAACAACAACGATTATTGACTGAGTTTAACAACGTCATCTCAGTAAGTGATAGATTATATAGAAAATATATTAATAACATATTAGGGTGGAATATATGAAAACTAAAACAAACCAGTTGCTGTTGAGTTGATTATGACTCATGGCTACCCCATGTGTTACAGAGTAGAACTGCACTCCATAGTGTTTTCACGGCTGTGAAATTTTGGAAGCAGACCGCCAGGGCTTTTTTCTTAGTCCGGAAGCTCCACTGAAACCTGTTTAGCATCAGAGTCACAAGCAAACCACTACTGACAGATGGGCAGTGGCTGCTTATGAGATGCTTTGGCTGGAATAGAACCCAGGTCTCCCACATGAAAAGTGAGAATTCTACCACTGAACCACCACTGCCCCCAGGAACAGAATAAATTGCCTAAAAACAGGCTTCCTGCATGTTGGAGCTCTGGTGGCACAGTGGTTAAGAGGTTGGCTGCTAACCAAAAGCTCAGCAGTTCAAATCCACTAGCCACTCCTTGGAAACCCTATGGGTCAATTCCACCCGGTCCTGTAAGGTCACTATGAGTCGGAATTGACTCGATGGCAATGGTTGTGTTTTTTTTTTTTTTTTTTCTTTACATGTCATGGCGATTTAATATATTCCAGAAATGGCATTGTGTATCAGAAATGAGTTAACAATTTAACAAAAAGGAAAATTGGTTATGTATTAATTATATCCCCACCTTATATCAGAAAAATAAAGTTCAAGTACATTTGAGACTTAAATGTGAAAAGCATAATTAAAAAAATAAAATACAGGAAAAGATATTAATGCACTTTGGATAAAGCATGAAAGCATAAGCCATTTAGTAGAAAGAAAAATGACGTATTTGATCACATCTACATTAATGATTTCATTTTACATGGATCCACAATCAATGCCCACCGGTCAAGAAATCAAATAACATACTGCATGGGGCAAATCCACTGCAAAAGTATTAAAAAAGCAAAGATGTCAGTTTGAGAACTAAGGGCGCCTGACCCAAGCCATGGTATTTTCAATCACCTCATATGCATGTGAAAGCTGGATGATGAAAAAAGAAGACCAAAGAACTGGTGCATTCTAACTATGGTGTTGGCAAAGAATATTGAATATACTGTGGACTGCCAGAAGAACGAACAGATCTGTCTTAGAAGTATAGTCAGAATGTTCCTTAGAAGCGAGAATGGCAAGACTTTGTCTTATGTACTTTGGCTGTGTTATTGGGGGGCCTGGTCCTGGAGAAGGACATGATGCTTTGTAAAGTAGAGGGTCAGTGAAAAAGAGGAAGACCTTCAAGGAGTGGCTGCAACAGTGGGCTCAAACATACCAACGATTGTGAGGATGGCACAGGACCAGGCAATGTTTCCTTTTGTTGTACGTGGAGTCTCTGTGAGTTGGACCCAACCTGATGGCACCTAATTAATTACAACAACAAATTAATAATGTCTATGGATTTTTTTTTATGGATTAAATGATACCAAAAGCATAGCAAAAATTATGGTATTTAGCTTTTGTTAATTATCTGATAACTTTTGAATCTTAATTTTTTGCATTCTTTACTTTTACTATCGAATCAACTACACAAGTCAGCTAACACATTGCATAATTTCATTTAAATTCTATTCAAAAGTGTTTAGGGATTACAGGTAGTCCTCAAGTTACTATAGGTTTCCTTTCCAACAATTCAGTCATAAGCTGATTCGACGTAAGTCAAATACTTCAGTATTTTTTTTTCATTATTATTGCCTTTTATTATCAGTAGCTTTATAAATATGTTCTTTGTGGAGGTTGAAAACTTTACATATAAACTTGCAGGTATATTTTAATATATACTTACATACATACATAAATCTGTCTTGGAAGAAGTACAGGCAGAGTGCTCCTTAGAAGCAAGGATGACTTCGTCTCACATGTTATTGAGATAGGGAAGAAACAGGGACTGAGCCCCTAGCCAAGGACCCATACAACACCTGCAACTTGCAACTTGCTTACAAAAATTACATGCTTGGCTAATATTGCAAAACCCCCATCCTTGAATGTGTGATAAGGATGTAAGATGTTTTTCAGAGGAACCGGCCCTGGAGCATGCGCAGGCATCTGCAATGTGACCAACGGATGACTTCGGCCTGATGCAAATACCTGCTACAGGAATCAAACCAGCACCACAGGAGGGACTGCACAGGCATGACACCCCATAATAAGTTCTGCCACCCAGTCCCAGGAGCCTTTGCTACAGGTTCCATCTTGGATTCCAGATACGCGTGCAACATAATTTAGTATGCACAGCATTCTGAGAAGTACCTGCCCTTTGAAAGAAATCTTATAAATATTCATTACTCTATTTTCCTTGCCAAACCCATATCAGCCCCAGCAAAACCTTTGTTTGGGGGAACAGAAGGTAGCATTGCCTGGTCCCTCTCTGTTCCCCACTCATGAGGCTTTACTCTCTTTCTGTCGCTAATAAACCTTTGCTCGTCTGGAACCTCTGAGCCTCTCCTGGTCATTCTTGGTCAGTAGAAGGCAAGAACCTAGGCAGAGCTTAGTCCCAAGCTGGGAAGCCTTGTCCTGTAACATTATCAGAAGGGACCAGTTCTTGGAGAAGGACATGATGCTTGGTAAAGTGGAGGGTCAGCAAAAAAAGAGGAAGACCCTCAATGAGATGGATTGACACAGTGGTTGCAACAGTGGGCTCAGATATAGCAGTAATTGTGAGAATGGCACAGGACTGGGCAGTGTTTCGTTCTGCTGTACATAGAGGTGCTATGAGTTGGAACTGACTCGACAGCACCTAACCACCTAACAACAACTACAAAAATACAAAAAAAATACACAAATCTTAAAAAAGAAATACAGATGGTCATTAAGTGTTGCTCGTTGTAACTTCAGTATCTTGTAAATTGGGGGCTACCTGTTTATATTTTGCAAAAGGCTTTGCGGCACAGTGGTGGTACTGCACTAAGAAACCTTATTCATACTGCCGCTACCTTAGCTTTATGGCTTTTCATGGTAACAATTAGCATGCTTATGGGTATGCAAATTAAATCTAAAATATTAAGTTCTTATTTTAAAGACTTCGGTGATAGAATTTTGACTTCAGATCACTCAGCTTTTTGACCTCAGTTTGTATCTTGAAAATGTGATGAGGTGCTATCTAGCTACTAATTAATAGAAGCATTATTTTGTTTAGGATGCCGAATTATGCCCTATGCGCACAAAAGCTGTATGGAAAGGTTCAAAATACTCCACTGTAATTTGTTGTATTTTTCTTCCTTTTTTTTTGTTTTGTTTTTGTATCTAACTCACTCTCATCCTTGGTAATATTCTTAATTGAGCGTTTACTCCATTAGCTGAATTCCCAGTTTGAGTCCTATCTGTTATTCTGGAAGAAAGTTATTATTTCTACCATGTTTATACATGTACGGTTAGCTGAAACAGTCAAGGGAGCAAGCACAGGGACAAATGTAAACATGTTTATGGATTATATATGCATGTATGGCTCATCCCTCTTACCATACATACACATAAACAGCCCTGAAAGAAAACCGATAGATTCTCTTCCCGCTCTCTTCACACCATGATCTTTCCAATATAATCTTGTCTCCCCCTATAGACCTAGTCCTAATTTGTCTTTTCTTTATCTCAAAATTCCTGGGCTGTCAAGCCAAGTTACTCTTAAAAGGACTCTGGGAATTGCAGTCAAGAAAAAGATATATTAAAGTATCATTATTCAAACATAAAAATTTAATAAAAATGTTAACAAGGTTTCCCCAAGGTGGGAGTGTTTACTGCTTACTTTTTTTTTTTTTTTAGCAGCACAATTATGTCTCTACAGATAGCAGTCAGGTACAACATTTAATACTTGCTGTTTAAAGAAAATGTAAGAGAAAGCGAGTATTATCCCCTAAACACGATATACACAACTTTCTTTCCTTTGTAATTTTAAACTCTTTTAATTTTTTCCCCAAGCAGCTTCAAAAGGAAGTTCAATCATGAATGATGGTGGTGGCTTTTTCTTTAATTTGTGACATCTAATCTTTACTTTAGGCTTCGCCAGTCACATCTCACTATGTCTCATTACATGTGCCCTGACACAATACATCATGGCCAAGGTGATCCAATATCGTGTGACATTTTTTAAAAAAGGATATTAAATGGTGGCAGAAGATACGCCTGAAACATGTCAATGTGGGCCCAAGGGGCATTGTTCCTTACTAACAGTTTGCTCTCTCAGAACCTGGCTAGAAGAATTATTGTTGTCCTTTATATATATACAACCTTATCCAAATAGTCTCCTCTTATGTCTAATATATGCATTCCTGTCATATGAAAGCCACTTGCTTAAGCTGCTTTTCTGTCTATTTGTAGTCTGTTCAGACACACAGTTCTCAGCAGGGGTCTGGCTCCATGATTCATTGCCTCAGATTTCCTATGGAGCTTACATGATGCTCGCTAAGCCCCATACGGTTTTGTATCCATTATAACAAGGGATAAGTAAGCAGGGCTCAGGAGTCTGAGCATCTATCTAAGAATAGCTCCCTGACGCCTTGCTTTACTCACAATAAATGAACAATGAATTCTTTACATGCTAACCCCGTATGGTGAGGGGGAATTATAGGAGCTTGCTTGAGTTAAATAAGAGAAGAAACATTTAGAGTGAAGCTCCTTAAATGAGCAGGTCAATAACTAGTTTACAGAGACCAGGGCACCTGGCTAATGGGAGAATAAAGAATTATGCTTGTCACTGAAAAAGAAAGATGCTGTCCTGGTTTAGTGCTAAATAATTACATTCATTATACTGAGAATAGCTCTGCAAGCGGTCGGTTGCACTAGTTAATTCATTAGCAAAACTAATCGGCAAACCACAAACAACAATTGGGGGGTAAATTTAACCAATTTCAATAGAAGGTTTGGCAAAACAATCTTCTTTATGCTACAAAAGGAAAATAACACTGGAAAACTGCACATGAAATATAATTTCATGTAGCTTCTTACTTTGTTCTGAGTTGACATATGAAAGAAGGAAATCAGCTAAGGCAGTGAGAGCGAGGGTGTACGTACAAATTGAGGACCCCACTGAATTATATCCAATTGCCTAAAATGTCCCAGAGTTTTAATGTTAACCAGCAAGGAACAGAAAACAGACTGTAATAATAAGAAATTTTTTTTACTATCTTTGCCTTTTCAGATCTATGATTGTAAAATCATGAAATAAAATATAATGTTAGTTGAATGTAATATGAAAAATTGTAGTGTAAGTCTCAGGTGTAATGCTATAACTTAGACCCATGTCAACAAGAGCACCATGGAGTAATTTTACTTATTGACCAAACCACTTGAGGATGGAGTGGTTCAACTGGGCTTGATGCAAAACTCCAGTGTAATTAGAATGGTTTTCATTCTTATTTTATGTAATTAATTTGTTCATTTGTGCATTCGATATGCATCATAACTGTAACTAGACAAAAATCCTAGAAGGGAAACAGTAATTTGTTTGCGGGCATGAGTAGGGAAGTACTAGATTATTGTGGACACTAAGATTCTTGGTTTTAAAATGGATGTGGTTTTTGTTTTTTCTTTATTTCTAAAAAGAAGTTTTTTTGTTTTTTTTTTCCAGATAAGAAGAAAGAATTCAAATACACAAAGCTAGGAAAGAAGGTAAGATTGAAGGATAAAATCTAAAGGTTCTACTGAGCCTGTTAGCTTTATTCTCTGTCACCACAGACAGTACTGTTCATCAAGATTTCAAAACTAACAATTCAACTAATCTGCTGCATTCAGGGAAAAATCACTGATTTGATCCACAATAGACATTGTATTCATCACATATTCTTACCCAAATAAAGAACAAATCTAAGACAGGATCCTTGCAGAACCTAAAGATTTCTAGATGCAGGGCCCTAGCATCAATATAATGAGATCTCATTGCTGACTTGTCTCTTGAAACAGTAGCATCTCTACCAACCAAATGCTAAGGGGGACATTGACATTATTATTTTTTTTAGGTTCTCTTTTCAAAAAATTTTGGAGAAACATGTTGGGGGATCATGGCTTCTGCTATTCTCTTTCACCCTAGCTCATGTTTCTCAGCCTCAACACTATAGACGTTTTGGGCCAAATAATTATTTGTTGCATTGTAGGAGGCACTGCACCTTGTAGGATGTTTTGCGGCAGCCCTCGCCTCTACCCACTAGATACCAGAAGCACCACCCCACACCCGTTGTGAAAACCAAGATGTCTCCAGGCATTGTTGAATGTCCCCTGCATGGCAAAGTCTCCCTGATTGAAAACCACTGCTTTAGCCCCATCTCCCACTACTCTTGTATGTACACCCTAAACTTCAGGCTTCCTGTGCTGTGCTCTCCCAGATCTCTCTAATTTTGCATACCTTGTTCCATCTGGCTAGAATGTCCTCTTACTCCCTAGCCCACCTGTATAAGCTCTATTAATCCAGTACCCATCAGTTCAGATGTAGTTAGTTGATGCCCTTCCATTGTTATAGTTGTTAGTTGCTGTTGAGTTGGCTCCAACTCCTGCCAAATTTATGTACAATGTAACAAAACATTGCCTGATCCCTCACTGTCTTCACCATCATTGGTACGCTTGAGTACATTATTGTGGCCACTGTGTATTTTGAATGCTTTCCAACCTAGTAGGCTTATCTTCTGGTGGTGTATCGGACAACGTTGTTATGATCTATAGGGTTTTCGTTGGCTAATTTCCAGAA
This sequence comes from Loxodonta africana, assembly GCF_030014295.1. Lineage (NCBI taxonomy): Eukaryota > Metazoa > Chordata > Mammalia > Proboscidea > Elephantidae > Loxodonta > Loxodonta africana. The sequence goes on from NC_087344.1 coordinate 140,057,075, forward strand.
GTAGATTACCAGGCCCTTCTTCTTAGTCTTTCATAGTCTAATTTGCTTGACTGAAATTTGTCCACCATGGGTGACCCTGCTGGTATTTGAAATACTGGTAGTGGCATAGCTTCTAGCATCAGAGCAACATACAAGCTGCCACAATAGGACATACTGACAGATGGGTGGTGGTCTTCCACTGTATTTCCATCTAAATACATTTATGAAAGCACTTTCAACTCATTTTTGAAGTGTCAACTTACTTTCCTGTCTGTGCTGCCAGACTGTAAACTCCTTATGGGCAGGGAACATGTCTTATATATTCTCAGCACCTAGAATGTTATCAGGTGTGAAAGGGACAAAGTCAAACAAAATAGCAAGAGGAAAAAATAGTAAGGATAGAAGGTGAAAGAAAGCCAAAATGAAAAGTGGCTCACTGTTAGTAAATAAGTACATAACACGGCATTTATGGCCACTATTATTAATCTGAAGCATTTGGACTAAATTGATAATATGCGTGCATTTGGCTGTGCATACAACGTCAAAATATATTTAACACAATTAAATTGTTTAGGTAAGTTTGTTATCTGTGCTTTGGATTGGATACTTGCTTTTGTCCTTCCCCTCAATATCAGTCTAATCCCTGAAGCCCCTGGGGAATATAACTGAACCACTTCGTTAGAAATTGTGAAATTTTTTCACTACTGATATTCAAATTTGAAGTAGTTTTGAGCAAAGGAACTGAACCTTCTTGGAGGTTTATAGTTTTTGCCTTTGTCACTGTGAAAGGTTTTTTTCAATTCAGTTTTGCAGTAATTTGGTTTGGGAATCTTCAGCCTCATAGAATGGTTACATGTGTAACCAGTTCTCATTTTGAATATCACATTGAGAATTCTGCTTAGTATCTAAAAAACCAAAACCTAACCAAGTGCCATCGAGTCGATTCCGACTCACAGCGACCCTATAAGACAGAGTAGAACTGCCCCATAGAGTTTCCAAGGAGTGCCTGGTGGATTCAAACTGCCAACCCTTTGGTTAGCAGCTATAGCACTTAACCACTATGCCACCAGGGTTTCCCTTAGTATCTAAGCAGGCAATATTATGGTTATTGCATCTTTCAAAGTTACTACCTTTGAATGGAGTGTCTTATAATAACAGGGGAGAAAGGAAGAGAGGGCACATGGGAATGAATAGTTAGAACTCAAATTTACTTCTAATTGTGATCTCTTTTAGGGCAATTATTCTTGCCTAGTTACCCACAAACTACAGATTAGATCCCATTATCACTTCCTTCTGCACTACAGTCTTTTAAGAGAACATAAATACACAATGAAGATTTTCCTCTCCTTTCAGGTAACTTTTTTTTTTTTTTTTTTTTGTGCACATGATATAAGAAAGGAAAAATGAGGAGGACTGGTGTGGTAGACTGTATAATTGTTTCAAGTATCCACTGTCTATCCCTGTAAGAGATTGCCTTGGCCAAGGAAATGTTAGTGGAAGTGACCTGTGCCACTTCCCAGCTGAAGCTTTAAGAGATATCACTAATCTGCCGTTTCTTTTCCTCCCTGCAATGAGGCCATTTCTCAGATTATGGCTGTTTCTTCAACTGGGCCTCAAAATAAGAATGCCACGGAGCAGTGATGCAACTAATCCCTGAAAGCACGTTAAATGATTGGGGAAACATTTTAGTATTGTGAGCCACTGAAATTTTTTCCCATTCTTTAACAATTGTTTTTTGAGTGCCTACTATGTCCCAGGCACTGTTCTAAACACTGGGACTGCAAAAGTGAACAAAATAGACAAAAACTTTGCCCTCATGGGATTTACATTCTAGTGAGGACAGACAGTAACTAACCATTATACCACCAGGGTTTCCACATAATAAATCATATAACTCAAAATCATATAGTACATCAGAAAAAAAACAATATGAGAGAAAAATATGATGGGTAGAGGCGTGGTAAAGGAGCCGTGATGGCACAGTGGTTAAAGCAACTGGTTGCTAACTAAAAAGTCGATAGTGCCAACCCACCAGCTGCTCCACAGGAGAGAGATGTGGCAATCTGCTTCTGTAAAAATTGGAGCCCTGGTGGTGCGGTGGTTGAGAGATTGGCTGCTAACCAATATTACAACCTTGGAAACTCTATGGGGAAGTTCTGCTTTGTCCCATGGGGTTGCTATGAGTTGGAATCAACTTGACAGCTACAGGTTTTTAGAGGGACAGCGAGGTTTTCATTTTTAAATGGAATGATCAGACTAGACCTTACTGAGAGATGATTTCTTATTTTTTAAATTATCCTTATTTCACCTTCTTCCTAATTTTTTTAAATTAACTTTTATTAAGCTTCAAGTGAACATTTACAATTCCAATCAGTCTGTCACATGTAAGTTTACATACATCTTACTCCCATCTCACACTTGCTCTCCCCCTATTGAGTCAGCCCTTTCAGTCTCTCGTTTCCTGACAATTTTGCCGTCTTCCCTCTCTCTCTATCTTCCCATCCCCCCTCCAGTCAACAGTTGCCAACACACTCTCCAGTGTCCACCTGATTTAATTAGCTCACTCTTCATCAGCATCTCTCTCCCCCCCGCTGCCCAGTCCCTTTCATGACTGATGAGTTGTCTTCGGGAATGGTTCCTGTCCTGTGCCAACAGGTCTGGGGAGCATTGCCGCTGGGATTCCTCTAGTCGCAGTCAGACCATTAAGTATGGTCTTTTTATGAGAATTTGGGGTCTGTATCCCACTGATCTCTTGCTCCCTCAGGAGTTGTCTGTTGTGCTCCCTGTGAGGGCAGTCAGCGATTGTGGCCGGGCACGAACTAGTTCTTCTGGTCTCAGGATGATGTAGGTCTCTGGTTCATGTGGCCCTTTCTGTCTCTTGGGTTCTTAGTTGTTTTGTGACCTTGGTGTTCTTCATTTTCCTTTGCTCCAGGTGGGTTGAGACCAATTGATGTATCTTAGATGGCCGCTTGTTAGCATTTAGGACTCCAGACGCCACATTTCAAAGTGGGATACAGAATGTTTTCATAATAGAATTGTTTTGCCAATTGACTTAGAAGTCCCCTCAAACCATGTTCCCTAGACCCCAGCCCCTGCTCCGCTGACCTTTGAAGCATTCATTTTATCCCGGAAACCTCTTTGCTTTTAGTCCAGACCAATTGGGCTGACCTTCCTTGTATTGAGTGTTGTCTTTCCCTTCACCCAAACTAGTTCTTATCTACTGATTGATCAATAAAAAACCCTCTCCCACCCTCCCTCCCTCCCCGCCTCGTAACCACAAAAGTATGTGTTCTTCTCCGTTTTTTCTATTTCTCAAGATCTTATCATAGTGGTCTTATACAATATTTGTCCTTTTGCAACTGACTCATTTCACTCAGCATAATGCCTTCCAGATTCCTCCATGTTATGAAATGTTTCAGAGATTCGTCACTGTTCTTTATCGATGCGTAGTATTCCATTGTGTGACTATACCACAATTTATTTACCCATTCATCCGTTGACGGGCACCTTGGTTGCTTCCAGCTTTTTGCTATTGTAAACAGAGCTGCAATAAACATGGGTGTGCATATATCTGTTTGTGTGAAGGCTCTTGTATCTCTAGGGTATATTCCGAGGAGTGGGATTTCTGGGTTGTATGGTAGTTCTATTTCTAACTGTTTAAGATAACGCCAGATGGATTTCCAAAGTGGTTGTACCATTTTACATTCCCACCAGCAGTGTATGAGAGTTCCAATCTCTCCGCAGCCTCTCCAACATTTATTATTTTGTGTTTTTTGGATTAATGCCAGTCTAGTTGGTGTGAGATGGAATCTCATCGTAGTTTTAATTTGCATTTCTCTAATGGCTAATGATCGGGAGCATTTTCTCATGTATCTGTTGGCTGCCTGAATATCTTCTTTAGTGAAATGTGTGTTCATATCCTTTGCCCACTTCTTGATTGGGTTGTTTGTCTTTTTGTGGTTGAGTTTTGACAGAATCATGTAGATTTTAGAGATCAGGCACTCGTCTGAGATGTCATAGCTGAATATTCTTTCCCAGTCTATAGGTGGTCTTTTTACTCTTTTGGAGAAGTCTTTAGATGAGCATAGGTGTTTGATTTTTAGGAGCTCCCAGTTATCTGGTTTCTCTTCATCATTTTTGGTAATGTTTTGTATTCTGTTTATGCCCTGTATTAGGGCTCCTAGGGTTGTCCCTATTTTTTCTTCCATGATCTTTATCGTTTTAGTCTTTATGTTTAGGTCTTTGATCCACTTGGAGTTAGTTTTTGTGCATGGTGTGAGGTATGGGTCCTGTTTCATTCTTTTGCAAATGGATATCCAGTTATGCCAGCACCATTTGTTAAAAAGACTATCTTTTCCCCAATTAACTGACACTGGTCCTTTGTCAAATATCAGCTGCTCATACATGGATGGATTTATATCTGGGTTCTCAATTCTGTTCCATTGGTCTATGTGCCTGTTGTTGTACCAGTACCAGGCTGTTTTGACTACTGTAGCTGTATAATGGGTTCTGAAATCAGGTAGAGTGAGGCCTCCCACTTTCTTCTTCTTTTTCAGTAATGCTTTGCTTATCCGGGGGTTCTTTCCCTTCCATATGAAATTGGTGATTTGTTTCTCTATCCCCTTAAAATATGACATTGGAATTTGGATCGGAAGTGCGTTATATGTATAGATGGCTTTTGGTAGAATAGACATTTTTACTATGTTAAGTCTTCCTATCCATGAGCAGGGTATGTTTTTCCACTTAAGTATGTCCTTTTGAATTTCTTGTAGTAGAGCTTTGTAGTTTTCTTTGTATAGGTCTTTTACATCCTTGGTAAGATTTATTCCTAAGTATTTTATCTTCTTGGGGGCTACTGTGAATGGTATTGATTTGGTTATTTCCTCTTCGGTGTTCTTTTTGTTGATGTAGAGGAATCCAAGTGATTTTTGTATGTTTATTTTATAACCTGAGACTCTGCCAAACTCTTCTATTAGTTTCAGTAGTTTTCTGGAGGATTCCTTAGGGTTTTCCGTGTATACGATCATGTCATCTGCAAATAGTGATAGCTTTACTTCTTCCTTGCCAATCCGGATACCGTTTATTTCTTTGTCTAGCCTAATTGCCCTGGCTGGGACTTCAAGTACGATGTTGAATAAGAGCGGTGATAAAGGGCATCCTTGTCTGGGTCCCGTTCTCAAGGGAAATGCTTTCAGGTTCTCTCCATTTAGAGTGATATTGGCCGTTGGCTTTGCATAGATGCCCTTTATTATGTTGAGGAATTTACCTTCAATTCCTATTTTAGCAAGAGTTTTTATCATAAATGGGTGTTGAACTTTGTCAAATGCCTTTTCTGCATCAATTGATAAGATCATGTGGTTTTTATCTTTTGTTTTATTTATGTGATGGATTACACTAATGGTTTTTCTGATATTAAACCAGCCTTGCATGCCTGGTATAAATCCCACTTGATCAGGGTGAATTATTTTTTTGATGTGTTGTTGGATTCTATTGGCTAGAATTTTGTTGAGGATTTTTGCATCTATGTTCATGAGGGATATAGGTCTATAATTTTCTTTTTCTGTAATGTCTTTACCTGGTTTCGGTATCAGGGAGATGGTGGCTTCACAGAATGAGTTGGGTAGTATTCCGTCATTTTCTATGCTTTGAAATACCTTTAGTAGTAGTGGTGTTAAGTCTTCTCTGAAGGTTTGGTAGAACTCTGCAGTGAAGCCGTCCGGGCCAGGACTTTTTTTTGTTGGAAGTTTTTTAATTACCGTTTCAATCTCTTTTTTTGTTATGGGTCTATTTAGTTGTTCTACTTCTGAATGTGTTAGTTTAGGTAGGTAGGGTTTTTCCAGGAATTCATCAATTTCTTCTAGGTTTTAAAATTTGTTAGAGTACAATTTTTCGTAGTAATCTGAAATGATTCTTTTAATTTCATTTGGCTCTGTTGTGATGTGGTCCTTCTCGTTTCTTCGGGTTATTTGTTTCCTTTCCTGTATTTCTTTAGTCAGTCTAGCCAATGGTTTATCAATTTTGTTAATTTTTTCAAAGAACCAGCTTTTGGCTTTGTTAATTCTTTCAATTGTTTTTCTGTTCTCTAATTCATTTAGTTCAGCTCTAATTTTTATTATTTGTTTTCTTCTGGTGCCTGCTGGGTTCTTTTGTTGCTCACTTTCTATTTGTTCAAGTTGTTGGGACAGTTCTCTGATTTTGGCTCTTTCTTCTTTTTGTATGTGTGCATTTATCGATATAAATTGGCCTCTGAGCAATGCTTTTGCTGTGTCCAAGAGGTTTTTTTTTTTTTTTTTTTTTTTTAAATTTTTATTAAGCTTCAAGTGAACATTTACCATTCCAATCAGTCTGTCACATGTAGGTTTACATACATCTTACTCCCTTCTCCCACTTGCTCTCCCCCTATTGAGTCAGCCCTTACAGTCTCTCGTTTCGTGCCAATTTTACCTTCTTCCATCTCTCTCTATCTTCCCATCCCCCCTCCAGTCAAGAGTTGCCAACACACTCTCCCGTGTCCACCTGATTTAATTAGCTCGCTCTTCATCAGTATCTCTCTCCCCCCCACTGACCAGTCCTTTTCATGCCTGATGATTTGTCTTCGGGGTTGGTTCCTGTCCTGTGCCATCAGAAGTTCTGGGGAGCATTGTCTCTGGGATTCCTCTAGTCGCAATCATACCATTAGGTGTGGTCTTTTAATGAGAATTTGGGGTCTGTATCCCATTGGTCTCCTGCTCCCTCAGGAGTTGTCTCTTGTGCTCCCTGACAGGGCAGACATCGATTGTGGCCGGGCACCAACTTGTTCTTCTGGTCTCAGGATATTGTAGGTCTCTGGTTCAAGTGGCCCTTTCTGTCTCTTGGGTTCTTAGTTGTCGTGTGACCTTGGTGTTCTTCCTTTGCCTTTGCTCCCGGTGGGTTGAGACCAATTAATGTATTTTAGATGGCTGCTTGTTGGCATTTAGGACCCCAGGTGCCACAATTCAAAGTGGGATGCAGAGTGTTTTCATAATAGAATTATTTTGCCCATTGATTTAGAAGTCCTCTCAAACCAAGTTCCCCAGACCCCAGCCCCTGCTTCGCTATCCTTTGAAGCTTTCATTTTATCTCGGAAACCTCTTTACTTTTAATCCTGTCCAATTAGGCTGACCTTCCTTGTTTTGAGTGTTGTCTTTCCCTTCACCCAAAGCAGTTCCCATCTACAGATTGATCAATAAAAAGCCCTCTCCCTCCCTCCCTCCCTCCCTCCCCCCTTTGTAACCACAAAAGTATGTGTTCTTTTCCATTTTTTCTATTCCTCAAGATCTTATAATAGTGGTCTTATACAATATTTGTCCTTTTGCAACTGACTCATTTCGCTCAGCATAATGCCTTCCAGATTCCTCCATGTTATGAAATGTTTCAGAGATTCGTCACTGTTCTTTATCGATGCGTAGTATTCCATTGTGTGAATATACCACAATTTATTTACCCATTCGTCCGTTGATGGACATCTTGGTTGCTTCCAGCTTTTTGCTATTGTAAACAGAGCTGCAATAAACATGGGTGTGCATATATCTGTTTGTGTGAAGGGTCTTGTATTTTTAGGGTATATTCCGAGGAGTGGGATTTCTGGTTTGTATGGTAGTTCTATTTCTAACTGTTTAAGATAACGCCAGATGGATTTCCACAGTGGTTGTACCATTTTACAATCCCACCAGCAGTGTATGAGAGTTCCAGTCTCTCTGCAGCCTCTCCAACATTTATTATTTTGTGATTTTTGAATTAATGCCAGTCTAGTTGGTGTCAGATGGAATCTCATCGTAGTTTTAATTTGCATTTCTCTAATGACTAATGATCGAGAGCATTTTCTCATGTATCTGTTGGCTGCCTGAATATCTTCTTTAGTGAAATGTGTGTTCATATCCTTTGCCCACTTCTTGATTGGGTTGTTTGTCTTTTTGTGGTTGAGTTTTGACAGAATCATGTAGATTTTAGAGATCAGGCGCTGGTCTGAGATGTCATAGCTGAATATTCTTTCCCAGTGTGTAGGTGGTCTTTTTACTCTTTTGGTGAAGTCTTTAGATGAGCATAGGTGTTTGATTTTTAGGAGCTCCCAGTTATCGGGTTTCTCTTCATCATTTTTGGTAATGTTTTGTATTCTGTTTATGCCCTGTATTAGGGCTCCTAGGGTAGATCCTATTTTTTCTTCCAAGATTTTTATCGTTTTAGTCTTTATGTTTAGGTCTTTGATCCACTTGGAGTTAGTTTTTGTGCATGGTGTGAGGTATGGGTCCTGTTTCATTCTTTTGCAAATGGATATCCAGGTATGCCAGCACCATTTGTTAAAAAGACTATTATTTCCCCAATTGACTGACACTGGTCCTTTGTCAAATATCAGCTGCTCATACGTGGATGGATTTATATCTGGATTCTCAATTCTGTTCCATTGGTCTATGTGCCTGTTGTTGTACCAGTACCAGGCTGTTTTGACTACTGTAGCTATATAATAGGTTCTGAAATCAGGTAGGGTGAGGCCTCCCACTTTCTTCTTCTTTTTCAGTAATGTTTTGCTTATCCGGGGATTCTTTCCTTTCCATATGAAATTAGTGATTTGTTTCTCTATTCCCTTAAAGTATGACATTGGTATTTGGATTGGAAGTGCGTTGTATGTATAAATGGCTTTTGGTAGAACAGACATTTTTACTATGTTGAGTCTTCCTATCCATGAGCAGGGTATGTTTTTCCATTTAAGCGTGTCCTTTTGAATTTCTTGTAGCAGAGTTTTATAGTTTTCTTTGTATAGGTCTTTTACTTCCTTGGTAAGATTTATTCCTAAGTATTTTATCTTCTTGGGGGCTACTGTGAATGGTATTGATTTGGTTATTTCCTCTTCGGTGTTCTTTTTGTTGATGTAGAGGAATCCAAGTGATTTTTGTATGTTTATTTTATATCCTGAGACTCTTCCAAACTCTTCTATTAGTTTCAGTAGTTTTCTGGAGGATTTCTTAGGGTTTTCCATGTATACGATCATGTCATCTGCAAATAGTGATAGCTTTACTTCCTCCTTACCAATCTGAATACCCTTTATTTCTTTGTCTAGCCTAATTGCCCTGGCTAGGACTTCAAGTACGATGTTGAATAAGAGCGGTGATAAAGGGCATCCTTGTCTGGTTCCCGTTCTCAAGGGAAATGCTTTCAGGTTCTCTCCATTTAGAGTGATATTGGCCGTTGGCTTTGCATATATGCCCTTTATTATGTTGAGGAATTTTCCTTCAATTCCTATTTTGGTGAGAGTTTTTATCATAAATGGGTGTTGGACTTTGTCAAATGCCTTTTCTGCATCAATTGATAAGATCATGTGGTTTTTGTCTTTTGTTTTATTTATGTGATGGATTACATTAATGGTTTTTCTGATATTAAACCAGCCTTGCATACCTGGTATAAATCCCACTTGATCAGGGTGAATTATTTTTTTCATGTGTTGTTGGATTCTATTGGCTAGAATTTTATTAAGGATTTTTGCATCTATGTTCATGAGGGATATAGGTCTAAAATTTTCTTTTTTTGTAATGTCTTTACCTGGTTTTGGTATCAGGGAGATGGTGGCTTCATAGAATGAGTTGGGTAGTATTCCGTCTTTTTCTATACTTTGAAATACCTTCAATAGTAATGGTGTTAAGTCTTCTCTGAAGGTTTGGTAGAACTCTGCAGTGAAGCCATCTGGGCCAGGACTTTTTTTTGTTGGGAGTTTTTTGATTACCATTTCAATCTCTTTTTTTGTAATGGGTCTATTTAGTTGTTCTACTTCTGTATGTGTTAGTTTAGGTAAGTAGTGTTGTTCCAAGAATTTATCCATTTCTTCTAGGTTTTCAAATTTGTTAGAGTACAATTTTATGTAGTAATCTGATATGATTCTTTTGATTTCATTTGGTTCTGTTGTGATGTGGTCCTTCTCGTTTCTTATTCGGGTTATTTGTTTCCTTTCCTGTTTTTCTTTAGTCAGTCTAGCCAATGGTTTATCAATTTTGTTAATTTTTTCAAAGAACCAGCTTTTGGCTTTGTTAATTCTTTCAATTGTTTTTCTGTTCTCTAATTCATTTAGTTCAGCTCTAATTTTTATTATTTGTTTTCTTCGGGTGCCTGATGGATTCTTTTGTTGCTCACTTTCTATTTGCTCAAGTTGTCGGGACAGTTCTCTGATTTTGTCTCTTTCTTCTTTTTGTATGTGTGCATTTATCGATATAAATTGGCCTCTGAGCACTGCTTTTGCTGTGTCCCAGAGGTTTTGATAGGAAGTATTTTCATTCTCGTTGCTTTCTAAGAATTTCCTTATTCCCTCCTTGATGTCTTCTATAACCCAGTCTTTTTTCAGGAGGGTATTGTTCATTTTCCAAGTATTTGATTTCTTTTCCCTAGTTTTTCTGTTATTGATTTCTAGCTTCATTGCCTTGTGGTCTGAGAAGATGCTTTGTAATATTTCGATGTTTTGGATTCTGCAAAGATTTGTTTTATGCCCTAATATGTGGTCTATTCTAGAGAATGTTCCATGTGCGCTAGAAAAAAAAAGTATATTTTGCAGCAGTTGGGTGGAGAGTTCTGTATAAGTCAATGAGGTCAAGTTGGTTGATTGTTGTAATTAGATCTTCCGTGTCTCTATTGAGCTTCTTACTGGATGTCCTGTCCTTCTCCGAAAGTGGTGTGTTGAAGTCTCCTACTATAAATGTGGAGGTGTCTATCTCACTTTTCAATTCTGTTAAAATTTGATTTGTGTATCTTGTAGCCCTGTCATTGGGTGCGTAAATATTTAATATGGTTATGTCTTCCTGATCACTTGTCCCTTTTATCATTATATAGTGTCCTTCTTTATCCTTTGTGCTGGATTTAAGTCTAAAGTCTATTTTGTCAGAAATTAATATTGCTACTCCTCTTCTTTTTTGCTTATTGTTTGCTTGATATATTTTTTTCCATCCTTTGAGTTTTAGTTTGTGTCTCTAAGACTAAGGTGTGTCTCTTGTAGGCAGCATAGAGATGGATCGTGTTTCTTTATCCAGTCTGAGACTCTCTGTCTCTTTATTGGTGCATTTAGTCCATTTACATTCAGCGTAATTATAGATAAATAAGTTTTTAGTGCTGTCATTTTGATGCCTTTTCATGTGTGTTGTTGGCCATTTCATTTTCCACATACTTTTTTGTGCTGAGACGTTTTTCTTAGTAGTTTGTGAGATCCTCATTTTCATAATGTTTAACTTTATGCTAGTTGAGTCGTTACGTTTTTCTTGGCTTTTTTCTTGAGTTATGGAGTTGATATTCCTTTTTGTGGTTACCTTATTATTTACCCCTATTTTTCTAAGTAAAAACCTAACTTGTATCGTTCTATATCGCCTTGTATCACTCTCCATCTGGCAGTTCAATGCCTCCTATATCTAGTCCCTCTTTTTGATTATTGTGATCTTTTATCTATTGATTTCCATGATTGCCTGTTATGCGTGTTATTTTGTTTATTTATTTATTTTTTAGAATTAATCTTAATTGTTTGTTTTTGTGCTTTCCCTATTTGAGTTGATATCAGGACGTTCTGTTTTGTGACCTTGTATTGTGCTGGTACCTGATATTATTGGTCATCTGACCAAACAATCTCCTTTAGCATTTCTTGTAGCTTTGGTTTGGTTTTTGCAAATTCTCTAAACTTGTGTTTATCTGTAAATATCTTAATTTCTCCTTCATATTTCAGAGAGAGTTTTGCTGGATATATGATCCTTGGTTGGCAGTTTTTCTCGTTCAGTGCTCTGTATACGTCGTCCCATTCCCTTCTTGCCTGCATGGTTTCTGCTGAGTAGTCTGAACTTATTGATTCTCCCTTGAAGGAAACCTTTCTTTTCTCCCTGGCTGCTTTTAAAATTTTCTGTTTATCTTTGGTTTTGGCAAGTTTGATGATAATATGTCTTGGTGTTTTTCTTTTTGGATCAATCTTAAATGGGGTTCGATGAGCATCTTGGATAGATATCCTTTCGTCTTTCATGATGTCAGGGAAGTTTTGTGTCAGGATTTCTTCAACTATTTTCTCTGTGTTTTCTGTCCCCCCTCCCTGTTCTGGGACTCCAATCACTCGCAAGTTATCCTTCTTGAGAGTCCCACATGATTCTTAGGATTTCTTCATTTTTTTTAATTCTTTTATCTGATTTTTTTTCAGCTATGTTGGAGTTGATTCCCTGGTCCTCCAGATGTCCCAGTCTACATTCTAGTTGCTCAAGTCTGCTCCTCTGACTTCCTATTGCGTTGTCTAATTCTGTAATTTTATTATTAATCTTTTGGATTTCTACATGCTGTCTCTCTATGGATTCTTGCAACTTATTAATTTTTCCACTATGTTCTTGAATAATCTTTTTGAGTTCTTCAACAGTTTTATCAGTGTGTTCCTTGGCTTTTTCTGCAGTTATCCTAATTTCATTTGTGATGTCTTGAAGCATTCTGTAAATTAGTTTTTTATATTCTGTATCTGATAATTCCAGGATTGTATCTTCATTTGGGAAAGATTTTGATTCTTTTGTTTGGGGGGTTGGAGAAGTTGTCATGGTCTGCTTCTTTATGTGGTTTGTTACAGACTGCTGTCTCTGAGCCATCAGTGGGAAACTAGTTTTTCCAGAAAATCCACTAAAAAAAAAATGCAGTCAGATCCCTATCGGAGTTCTCCCTCTGGCTCAGGCTATTCGGATGTTAGTGGAGCCGCTTGGGGAGGGTGGGGGAGGGATCAGAGAGCTAGGAGTGTAGCACCTCAGAATATAGCCAGAGTTGTTTATCTTACTTGGAATGACTCTTATATCTGAGATTTCTGCGGGGCGCGTCGCCTTTATGTACTGGCTGTGTGGAGATTGCCCCACGGGGGGTCTGGCCCACTGGTGTCACGGTCAGATACTCCTCTGTCAGCCCCACCCCCAAGGTTAAGGCTCCCCTACTGGGACGGTGCACTCCCGTCTCCAAAATCAGTCGCTGCCTCCCGGGCACTCCCCGTCCCGCCAGCCGCGTCGCGAGCCACTCCCACGAACCGGGTGGGCTCCCCCCCGCCGGGGTCAGCTCAGGAGAGCGGAGTAGGTCCCCACGCCTGAGTTGTGACTGCACGTCCTGGCTGGGGCGCCGCTCTCCCCGCTCCAAGACCAGCCACTGCCTCCCGGGGACTTCTTCCACCGGCTGCTCTGCCACACCGCCTGCGCGAACCGGCTGGGCCCGCGCGGACCGGTTGGGACCGCCCCGGGGTCAATTCAGGGGAATGTAGCCGATCCCCGCCCTCACGCCCCACCCGTGCCGGCCGAAATCCCGGCGGGACGGCTCCCCAGCTGGGACGCTGCTCTCCCCGCTCCAAGACCAGTTGCTTCCTCCCGGGGACTTCTCCCTCCGGCACCCCTCGCCGCTGGCGCGAACTGGGTGGGTATCGCCCGCACGAACGGCTGGGCCCCCCCCGGGTGAATTCAGGGGAATATAGCTGGTCCCCGCGCTCGCGCCACACCCGCTCCCCCCCAAACTCCCGGCGGGACGGCTCCCTGGCTGGGACACTGCTCTCTCCACTCCAAGACCTGTCGCTGCCTCCCGGGGACTTCTCCCACCGGCTGCGCTGCCACGCCTCCCGCGCCAACCGGCTTGGCTCCCTCCCGGGATGAGTTCGGGGGCTAGGGCTGGGCCCCTTGTCTGTGCTGTCTGCCCCCCTGGGCTCTGCCCCAAATCGGGCTCCGAAGGTCACCTGCCTGGTACGCTGGCTCCTGGCTCTGAAGACAATCGCTGTCTCCCAATATTTGTTCGTTCTCCGTCTCTAAATCTGTGTTTGTTGTTCAGAGTTCGTAGATTGTTATGTATGTGATCGATTCACTTGTTTTTCCGAGTCTTTGTTGCAAGAGGGATCCGCGGTAGTGTCCACCTAGTCCGCCATCTTCTTCTTCCTAATTTTTTAAACAATGCTTTGTCTTGGAGAACTTGAAAAACCACTGAGACATAGGGTTGTTATTGCAATGTAACCTAGCAAAAGCTGGCTGGTACCTTTTGTTGTTGCTCGTTGCCATCGAGTGATTCCAACTCATGGTGACCCCGTGTGTGTGTGCCGAGTAGAAGTGCTCCATAGGGTTTTCAAGGCCATGATCTTTTGGAAGTGGATCATCAGGCTTGTCTTCTGAGCTGCCTCTGGGTGGGTTTGAACCATTGACCTTTTGGTTAGTAGTTTAGTGCTTAACCATTTGGACCACCCAGGGACTGGTACATTTAGAATTCCAAAACATTCTCACCAAAAAAAAAAAAAAGGCAATTTTGTATTTTTGAGAAATAGAATTTTCATGCTCAAATATTGACTGTGAACTTAAGAAAATATATTAATTCCCTAAAAATGCTCCTGTAAGAGATGGAATGGGTTGGAAAAAAAATAAAGTTGCTTGGGAATGAGCCACCTGGTCATGATGGTGAGAATGAATGAGACAACCTGAACAAGCTCAATGATGACAAGAGGGGTCTCACACTACCTTGCAACTTTCCCTTTCAATTTATCACAAAGGACAATTAAATTGAATAGAAATGTATCAAAATCATCTATGGTCACATATTAGAAATTATGATCTGAAAAAAAAAGTGGAAAGCAGGAAGCATCTCCTTCCAGAACTTGACAGTCCTTACCCAATGACTCAGTCTCCCTAAAGAGACTGAGAATGGATAATATGAAGTTACTTAGGCTTGTGTCCAGTTGTATGTCTGAAAGCTCCAAAAGCAGATGATAGAAGGGGGGCCACTAGATACAACTAACCAGGAAAGTCAAAAATTTTAATAAGATTGACTACTAGTGTATAATGTTATACTATAAATATACCATTTGCTGGTATATTCTAATAACAATATTTAAGAATACCTAAGAGAAATACATACTGATAATTAATGTGACAAAGGGTTTATAGCCTTAATATATAAAAAAACCCTATATGATTCAATATAAATGCCCCACAGGTAAATGAAAAACATGTAATTGACCAAAAAAAAAAAAAAAAAGAAAGAAATCAAAGAAATGCACATGAAAACAGTGAGATCGTTTTTCTGTTCCTCATACTTACAAAGAATAACAAGGTACGTATACATTCCCAGCAAGAGTGGGAAAGAAACTCTTATGAGTAAATGAAGCATGGCTAAAACGCATATGGAAAATAATTAACAACAAATAATGAAACTTTCCAAACATTTTTTATCAGTAAATAGTAAATAGGTAAATAATAGTAAATAAATAGGTAAAAAATAGTAAATCAGTAAATAGGGTCGCTACTAGTTGGAATCGACGGCATTGGGCATTGGGTAAGTATATTTCTAGGACTCTATCTTAAGGACATAATCTTCAAAAAAAAGAGAGAAGTTTAAGCATGAGCTATTAATTGTTCTTTTACTATTAATAGTAAGGAGCCCTGGTGGTGCAGTGATTAAGAGCTCGGCTGCTAACTAAAATGTTGGCAGTTAGAATCTACCAGCCGCTCCTTGGAAACCCTTCAGAGTAGTTCTACTCTGTCCTATAGGGTCGCTATGAGTTGAATTCAACTCGATGGCAATGAAAACATTGGAAATAAACTATATGCTCCAAGAAAATGGTTGATCAATGCTTACGGAGAAAAATCTAGGCTGTTGTGTTAAGACCTTCCTACCAGTTTCCACCTGGATATGAAGGATGACCTGGTTGGACCAGCCAACAACACCTATACTCTAGGAGATGGTGAAGCAGATACCTGGAAGGAATCCTAATCCCTAAATGCACATGGGAGTTGAGCTACTCACCAACCAGGCTCCCTGCACTATTAAAAGACATGATTTAAGTCATTTGTTGTGAGGGATATTTTAGGGAAGGGAGCTTTCTCTAATACATACAGTAAATATGGTATCACTTACACTACTCATTCAGTTGGTTATTATTTTTAAGTAGAACAAAAGCTTAATGAGAGCAAGGACTTAGTTTTGTCATTATTGAATCCCAATGTCCAGAATAGTACCTGGCACGGAGTGGGTGTTCTATGAATGAATACATGAATGTCACCACCTATTTTTAAAATATGAACAGAAAAATTTTCAATGAAAGTAAGTTATCATTGTCTACAGGATTGTGGCTAATTAATAAAAAAAGTTATTTTTTAAAAATTTAAGAAGGAATTGTGTTCTCTAGTATGTCCTTAGAATATACTTCATGTTTATAATTTTTTGTATATTTTATATATCTTAGGTTTATGGATTTTTGTCAATAAATTGTTTAATTTTCCTGAATGTGACAACTATGGTTTTTCTAAATATCCATACACATTTATGAAGAAATGACCTGGCCACTTGATTTTTTTTTTAATTGTGGTAAATATATGTGTAACTGAATATTTGACATATCAACATTTTTTACATGTACAGTTCAGTGACATTAATTATATTCATCATGTTGTTCAACTATGATGACTATCCATTTTCAAATACTTCCATCACCTTTAATAGAAGCTCAGTGTTCTTAAGCAATGAGTCCTCTTTACATGCTCCCTCCCGCCCTTCCCTGGTAACCATTGATTACTTTGGTCTCTATATACTTGCCTATTCTAGATATTTCATATAAGTGGGATCATATAATATTTGTTCTTTTATGACCAATTTATTTCACTCAGCATAATATTTTCAGGGTTCATCTATGTTGTAGCATTTTTCAGAACTTCATTTCTCTTTATGACTAATATTACATTCTAAAAAAAAATGTATGTAATACGTTTCATTTAATCATTCATCTGTTGATGGACATTTAGGCTGTTTCCACATTTTAGCTATTGTGAACAGTGCTGCATGAACATTGATGTGTATGTATCTGTTTGCATTCTTGTTTTCAATTGTTTTGGGTATATACCCAGAAGTGGAATTTCTAGATAAAAAAATATATGTATACATATATTTATGTTTTTTATGGTAATTCTATGTTTGTTTAACTTTTATAGAAACTTCTAAACTATTTTCCACAGCAGATCTATCATTTTACATTCTTGCTAGCAATGGATGAGGG
Organism: Loxodonta africana; assembly: GCF_030014295.1. Classification (NCBI taxonomy): domain Eukaryota; kingdom Metazoa; phylum Chordata; class Mammalia; order Proboscidea; family Elephantidae; genus Loxodonta; species Loxodonta africana. The sequence goes on from NC_087344.1 coordinate 140,074,056, forward strand.
TTGAACCCAGATTCATTCCTCACACTATATACAAAAACTAACTCAAAATGGATCAAGGTCCTAAATTTAAGAACCACGACCATAAAACTCTTAGAAAAAAAAATAGCAGTAACACTTTGGGGACTAGTTTTTAACAATGGATTCATAGATATCACACTGAAAGTATTAGTAACAAAAGAAAAAATAGATAAATTGGACTTCATCAAAATTAAAAACTTCTATTGACCACTTGATTTTTAACATAAAATACCATGTAGTTAAAAAAAAAAAAAACGCAAAGAGCAGATGACACAACCATTTTGGGGATGAATAAGAATTATCTTGTAAATTTAGTTATACTGAATAACTGACAATACAAATAAATAAGTTACAAATTGCCCCATGCACCACAGTACCAACATAGTCTTTTATGCATTAAAAAAATGCATTAGCGCATTAAAATGCACACTCTGGATTAAGTTCGTTGTCTTCATTCATCATCTTGTAGCCCTAACATGCTGCTTCTCCTTCGCTGGCTATCCCTGGGCCTCTTGTCCAAGACATGGGTGTCATTCTGTGGCCTGCAGGGCGGTGGCCACAGTGAAACAACACAAGCTCTACATTCAAGGAAAAGTGGATGTCTTCACTCTCTAGCTATGAAATTGGCAAGTCACTTAATCTCTTTGAATCTCAGTCTGTCTGTAAAATAAAAAAAGATACAGTAAATACAGGGAACTCATGAATTTAGCTTTCACACTTTACTATGAGGGACTGAGTCTTGGGTGCTGCAAGTAGTTAAGTATTTGACTACTAGCCAAAAGGTTGGTGGTTTGAACCTACCCAGAGGCACCTAGGAAGACAATCCTGATTGCTTCTGAAAGGTCACAGCCTTGAAAACCTTATGGAGCAATTCTACTCTGCACACATGGGGTCGCCATGAGTTGGAATTGACCGGACAGCAACTAACAACAACTATGAGAGAGAACCCTCACTAAGGTCTCTGGCATGTATTAATTTGTGAGTACCTTCACTGATTAGTGAATCTAGCTAATAAATACATACCTTCAATTTGCCTACCATCCAGGGCTCTTCCGATCCCCACACTCCTTCCTTACAAAATTGTACTAATTGGGACTGAAGCCTTAGAAAGCAAGGCTTCAGGATGGAAACTTAAGAATCTTTCTAGTTACTTCTCTTATTCTTCCTTCATAGGTAATCAATTAAATGATTTATATATTTAATGTCCTTATTTATTTCGTATCACTCTTCATTCTACTTCCACTGCCGTCAATAATAGCTAACACCTTTATAGCACTTATTGTGTCAGCTTACTCTTACACATTTAATTTATTTAATTTTCATAACAACTTTAGAGACCTGAAACACAGGCAGGTTAGGTAATTTGCCAAGGCCACATAGTTAGAGAATGGCAAAGTCTGCAATCACATCTGAGAAGTGTGGCTCGGGAGTTTGTTCTTAGCTATTGCTCTGGTGCAAGCTAACACCATTTTTTCATCTGCATTACCACAACGGCTTTTTAATTGGTCTATGTATGTTCACTTTTGCCTTTCTACAATCCATTCTTCATGCTGCAAACAATATTCTTTCTAAAATTTAACTTCAATCCCATAAGTAGCTCATTAACATCCTTACATGGTGTCTAAATGTTGCTTCCTTTTCAAGAAGTATTCATGACAGCATAGAAACCCAAGCTCTGTGGCCTTGGGTCTGATAAAAGTGGTCTTTCGGACAGTAGATGATAGTATCAGGAGAGTATATACATAACAGCTCTAAGTGGGAGTCATGGAAGGGAAGTCTATGTGGTTACTAAAAATTCATGGACCAAGATTAGAGGTCCAAAGCCAGAGATTGAGGAATGGTGGGAATAGGCATGGGATACTGGTTGAGAGGATGTGGGGAGCATTCTTGGCAAATATCCTGGGACGACTTCTAGTATCTCCAGCTAGCTTTTCTCATCCGTAATAGACTGTGCACTACAATAAGATCATCTATATGGACCTGAGTCTGAATTATGGCTCTAACACATAAAGCAATGTGACCTTAAAGTTTCTAAGCTTCAAATTTCCCTTTAATAAATGTCCCTTTATTAGGACTAAATGAGATACTGTACATTGCCTAGCATGAGGTAGGTTCAAATTGTAGTTATTAATGACTAGCAGGAGAGCATGGGAGGGATAGCTATGGGAAAAGGACGATGGATAAAAGGCATTTATGTATTTCAGTGTAAGTGCCAGCTTTTTAACAGAGGGCCCTTGTAGTCAGATTTACAACCTGTGACACATTTATAAATGATCTCTAGATTCAATAGTCAAGTAGTGAGCATATCTGTGCCTTTTGTTTCATTCTCCTTTCAAGAGATAGGGATTTGTAGTCTCCTGGAAGCCAGTATAAACTTTTATGTGAGGACTCACTGCTAGTTATTTAGATTTGGCTGTTTCACCTCTTAATTTAGTATCTAAATGTGGACTATTTCCAGCACTGATTTGAGCAGAAATTCAAAGTTCTTCTTACCTCCTGTGCTCATGCCTGTGCTAATTGAGAACTAACCCTCCATGGCCTACCTAGTTGAAATGGAGAGGGTAGTAGCTACCCTCTTCCCTGAGAATCCCGGGTAAGTGGCCCATGTATAATCAATCACATGCCCTATTAGCATCTGACATTTTTGTGTGGTGGGAAGCACATATGGGCTGTGCTGTCAAACTGAGTCTTGGCCAAATGCTCTACTCATCACCCACTAGCTGCATGACTTTGGACAGGTGAGTTACCTTTTCTAAACTTCGTTTTTTTTTCACCTATAAAATGGGGACAATGACGCTTGCCTGAAAATATTGGTGGGAGTATTAAGTAATACCCCACACATAGCTAGCTTTAAGTCATCTTATTGGAGCCTGACTGCAGGGTACCCCCAGAACACTAATATTTAAAAGATCAGCAGCAAATACACTGTCTGCACTTGTTTGAACTCTGGGCATTGCTCCTACAGAGCCTCTGTTGCCTGTAGTGTTGTTTATGGGTGGCCTTTCTGCATTACTTATACCACAGCCAGTTACCCTTCTTTGGAAAAGAACTTTGTCTTATTTCTATTTGCCACCCTCACTGCTTAAAAAAACATGAACTATAGAAAGGACTTCTAAATGTTTCTCTAACTAATAAATAAATCAGCTAGCTTCTAAGTATTGTGGATTCTCCACTGAAAATATCCTTCAAATGCATATGTTTCTCCATATATTTTCTTTCTATATATTTTGTTTAATTTCTTTGATGGTTCATCATTGTCTTCAGAATGAAGACAAAATCTCTTAGGATGACGTATAGAAAAACTTCATGTTTGGCTTCTGCCTATTTTTTATGGTTGCATTCTTATCTTCCATTACCTCAAACTCCAAACTACTCTAGATTCCCTTGGTATGTCATATAATCTCAAGCCTCCATGCCTTGGAATATGCTGTTCCCTCTCCCAGCAATACCTCACCTTCTTTTGTCTATCATTCTCATGTCTGTGTTAATTTAAGACTCAGTTCAAATGTTGCCTTTTCTGGGAAGCCTTTCCATATCCCCCAGGCTGAGTCCCATTTCCCAATTTGTATTTCTAATCAATCTATATTTGCTAACTTAGAATACTTTCTTGAAATTGTTGGCATACCCGCCCACCTCTTCCATTAAGACCGTGAGCTCTGTGAGGACAAGGATTACGTCATGTCATTTCCCACCTTCATTGTCTAGCCATGTATTTACTGAGTGACTAGTCACTCAGGAAATGTTTGTTGAACTGTTTTGAGTAAAACTGAGGAGACACCACTTGAAGAAATAAGCCTTGTGGACACACTTGCTCAGAAAACCATGTTCATGAGGCTGAGGTCTTGGGCTTGACCCCTGTGAAGGCCTGTTAGGCTGTAATATTTATAAGCAGAGATAGGACTCCAACCCCTGAGCCACTAGCATAAAAACTGGAAATCAGACGAAGGTGTACATGGAACTAATGTAAGAATTTTCTTTATGGATGGAGAATGACATTCTACATTAAAATACTTCAGTATCCACTAGAACTCAAGAAAAAATAATATCTAAAATCCTATCAGAGAATGAAATACCAAGCCCAGGAAAAAAAACTTGACACAAGAAAATGTGTCCTTGTCTCTAAGCTCCTGTGTACCGAGTAGCAAGCAAACGTTCTGGGACAGGGAGGAAGTGAAACATTGAGGGGTTTAAAGCAGGATCTTAACAAAGGACCTGGCTCTACCCAGGACTTCATTTTGGCTTCCATATGTTTTCAGCCGTTGTATAGTGGTGATTTCCCTAAACAAAGTTGTCTTTTGACTGACTGAAGGCATGTCAGACCTTCTTAGTGTCTGGCTCAGATCAGAGCTTCTGCGAAGCAAGGGCCTCCTCTGGGTAAACTTCTTCATCCTGCATTTAGTGTCACCCACAGTTAAATTCAATTAGTGTTTTTGATGACAATGGAGTTCTAGAGAAAATCCTACTGATTGTCTATTGATGGATCAGATTTCCGTTTTGCCTTGTATTTAATTGCTTTTCCTGCCCTCTGTAGAAAATCCGTTCAGAACAAGAAAACATGAAGGCCAAAAAATAACTGGTCAGTGTGGATAATAACAAAGATTTTCTTGGAAATTAATTATAGCCTCTCAAGCATAGTGTACCTTGAACGGAAGTCTAAAGAAGATATAGTTAATTTTTAGTTTGTTACCACTCTGCACTTAATGTATTTTTCTATGTGTTTCTTTTAGTGAATCTTAAACCCAGAGATCTGCACTGGGTCTCTGTCTGTCTGGATCTTGTCCTCAGCCAACTGCCAGTATGATTAAAATTAAATATGTTAATATATGATTTAAATTTTAGTGAAAAAAATCAGATAGATGCAGATTGGTAAGTAGGTAGATAGATGTGTTTACATATGCACAAGCTTACGCTCAGCTGGTCAAGAGGGAAAGACTATCAAAGAATCTTCTTTCTCTTCCCCCACAAACAGACCTAGTAGATGAATTTCTAAGAATATGAGGCTTAATATAGCTGTTCAGTAAGGAATCAACGGCCTGTTTACTGCACTTATCGACAATTTGTGAAAGAAGAGACCAGAAGTCAGTCTAATTACTAGAGTGCTGGTTGTGCTTGTTAACACCAGCTATGTGACCAAACGTTATTCCACAGTTGTCACATCGCACGAGGGTTTCATTACTAACATAATAGTGAACAAGATCACATGAAAAGCTATTGATTGATCTGCCACACAAAGGAAGGACACACTTGTCTCTATTATAACATGTTACATCTTTGACTATATGCAGTAGTTGCTGGAGAAGCGTAATTTTGAGACTGCCCTGATTCTTTAAGCCTTTGACAATTAGAGTCCCCTTTCTTTTTTTTTTTTTTCTATTTGCATATGCCATCAATGGGCTGAACACACAAGAAATTACCTTGCTCTAGCCCTTCCTGAGCTGCAACCAAGACTCAATCGATCCTCTTGAATTGAATCCAGGAGATGCTTGGGGTGTGCACAGTGTTTCCTTTATCAATTGTCATTTCTGGCAATAAAAACAAATGGCTGCTTTGTATTAGGTTGGGTTCATGCATCTTGCAGGAGACTCGGCTATAATTAGACAAGCCAGAAAGAATAAAGGAGAGGAAGCTAACCTTTCTTGCAGTCTCTCTTTCCTGAATTGTCAAGAGTTAGGTAGCAGAAAGACACCCAGGATCCCAAATAAACCAAAGCCATTATGACCACAGTACTTCAGGGCCTGCCTTTTGGTTATCTGTTTCATAGAAGCCCAACAAACCCTCTTACTCAGTCCATATTTTTCGAAGGAGCAGTTGCTTTTGTTTTTACATGAACTCAATGAATATCGTAACCTGAAAGTGGATTTATTTATCACAGGGAGCAAGCACCTAAATGAGCACAACGCACGGTCTTATTCGATGATGAGGGATTTATCAGGCAGAATGCGAATCTGCTCCTCACTGACTTGATTTTCCTGTTTATGCTTGTTGAACAGATACAATTTAATGAAGAATATAAAGTACTTAAAATCTGTCTACCATTAATAGTTTAATTAAACTGACACATACTTCAAAAACAGAGCCACAGAAAACATTAATTTTGGTTATAAAGGGCATGGCATTATTAAAGTGCAATTAAAAACAACATTCACTTACAGTTAACAGCTAAAACAATTTAATTATTTAACACTGGATTGTCACTTCCGATTAACTTCACCTCTTTGATGTCAGGATGTTCTTTGTCCCTGTTGATTGTTATGGTTCATTCCCTTGTGTTCCAAACAGGGTGGCATTCTTGGAGCATCAGTGTCTTCATTTGAGTCCCCTGCTGGCTAGTAAGCATTGTAAAATATGAAAATTTAACCAACTGTTTTGTAGTGGTAATGACTACCCTACAATTAAATTGTGATTACACAGAATATGTGAAAGGTCTTACCTAATCTGAAAACATTAGCCAAGGTTGTGCTTTCTTGTAGGGAAATTTAAACAATAAGAGGCAATGTAGTATAACCATTAAAGAACACGGATTCTGGACCTATGCTACCTGGTTTTCAATAAAAGATCTCCACTTTCTAGCTGGGTGATCTCAGGCAAGGTTTTTAAGCTCTTCATGCCTTGGTATCCTCATCTGGAGATGGGGATAATGGTAACACTTACCTAATGAGGCTCTTTTCAGGGCTAAATGAATTAACGATTTTAAAGCACTTAGAATGTTGCTTGACACATAATAAGTGCTCAAAACCATTAGCTGTGATCATTATTTTTATCAAGTTATGATAAAAAAAATTGAGACCTATTAAGTATAATCTCAGACAATTGAGATAATATAGGCAAAAATGAATGCTCCAAGACAGGGAATAATCCAGCCAGATCACTAAAACCATATGAGAAAAATTTCCTACTCAGAATGAAAACAGCCAGAAAATCACGAAGACATACTTGTTTCCTTATAAAGCTCATTTGGAATACATTCCAATTATATTTTAATTTGTCCCCGCAAACCTACATATGCACATTTATATAAAATTTATATAACACTTGAAATTTTGGATTCTCCCCCAAGAAAAAACATAAAATCTATTTGTATGGAGTCTTAGTCAATACAAACTGATTTCTATTATAGATGAGAAAATTGAGGCCCAGAAAGGTTACAGAAAAAGCAACATGTTCAAGGCCAAAGGGTTGGCAACAGAGGCAGAATTAGAACTGAGGTGTCATGCTTAAGTTTGTGTATCAACTTGGTTGGGCCATGATTCTCAGTAGTTTGGTAGTTATGTGATGTAGTTTGGCAGTTACATAATGATGTCATTTGACAGCTATGTAATGATGCAGTTATCCTCCATTTTGCGATATAATTGCCTTCGTGATATGATCCGATGTGATCACCCAATCAGTTGTAAGAGGAGTTTCCTTAGGGGTGTGGCGTGCATCCAATATATATGGATGTTCTGCCAAAGCTTGCTGTCTTTTGCTCACTCTGGATCCTACCTCTGGTTTATCATCATCTGACGTCAGGTTCTTGGAACTTGAGCCAGCGGCCTACAGTGTTGCCTGCCAATCTTAGATTTACCAGCCTCCACAGTCCATTAGCCAGCAGTCTGCTATCTGACCTGCTGATCCTGGGTTCTTCTGCCCCTGCAGCTACGTGAGTCAAGAGGCACCTCCACCCTGACACCTGACTCACAGACTTGGGACTTGCCAGCCTCTACAACTGCGTGAGCCATTTCCTTGAGATAAATCTCTATGCGTACCTACATACATACATATTGGTTTGCTTCTCTAGAGAACTCAGCCTAAGATATGAGGTCTCTTAACAGCCAAGCTAATATTCTTTTCACTACTTATATTTACCATTGTTTTCAAGGGGGAGAAACAGGTAAAAATGAGCTACCGAAATTGCCTTCAAGTCAGAGATCTTAGACTTCAGCACTGACTTAAAGTTCTCCAGGGCTGGCAAAACATGGATGAAACGTTTGAAGCGTTACTGTATGGATAATCAGGAAGAACACTCAAGAATACTTGAAAGGGAGGCATAGAGGGGCCAGACACGGATTTATGGGATTGCTCGTCAAAGTAATAAAAAGGCACTTATTTATCATGACTATAAATTGGCTGTGGCTACCAGAATATACTTACAGTCCTCACCAGAAGATAGCTTAGAGTTGTTTACTGAGAAGAGGAATTTGGCAATTAAAAGAGATTTGAGGGTAATATTGAAAGAAAATGCATATAAAATTTGTATTTCAGGCCCTGAAGGCAGCAGTTAGTGGTCCTTGATACACAGTATCTGAAAACTCAGCAGGCAGGAAAGAACTTTAGATTGGTAGACTTCAGGGAATACATGCTTATAGATGTTAACTGGAATATTATCCGCTTGCAGAGCTTGAGCTAGCACCCGGGGCAGAGGAGCTTCATTAATGCTCTTCTGAATGGGCTTTAATTAATGAGCCAGCATTTATTAAGCATTATTTTTGTATCTGCTGGGAATGTTAGGCTTTTGTTTCCTGACTTCCCTGTACACTGCAGATGGTCCCACCTGCTTCCAACTAGCTATGTAAACCTCACCACACTTTGAGACCAGTTGGGAGGTCGTAATTATGGAGGACTGACCACTTCTTAGCACTTAGATACATTTTTGCAAATTACTCAGCCAAGTGACTCTGTCCAGACCCTGATTTTCTTCAAACTGTACTTTCAGGTTGGGCCCTTGACCCCAGCTGTCTGTCCTCCTGGATCCCCTTCCTTTGCTGGATGTGCCCCTCTATAACTTACTTGCTGCCTCCTACCTACCTGAGATTTTAGACCATGTGCCACTTCTCTTTGTGCCTGTGAGGTCAGGCTATACCTCTGCAGAGTGCTACGGGGTGGGGGTGGAGGGATGACACAAAAACAAGACCTACTGATATGAAGTGTGGCTAGGTAGAGACATAGGTAATGTAGATAATATTGAGACACACACATATATATATAACAGTTGGGTAATTAGGCAGACTTAATTAAGTATTCATTTGCGCAAGATGACAAAGCAAAAGAAGAGTTATAGAAGGGCATGATTGATATGGGTTGGCTACATCAGGATGGGTTTCCCAGAAGCCACAGGACTTGTGACAATAGTCAAAAGTACTCATGGTCTTTAGACAACCAGAAAAGAAATAGGTGTTTACTGTATTAATTGAAAGCAATCCAGTGACAGAAGCAACTAGAATTAAGGCACAAAGACAGGAATGAGCATAGGGTGGGATAGAGGAAAGAAGATAGAGGCAGAAAGGAGATAGGTAAGACTAAAAAAAAAGGGGGATGTTGAAAAATATTGGTTAAAGTATGAGGGCATTAATGCCAAGCCTTTCTATTTACTTATCTCCGTACTATAACCTAGGAATAAAATAAAATAAAGAAAATCTCAGGGTAACTGAGCCCCAGTTGGGCTTTGGGAATAGTGCAAAGTTATTCCCACACAAGTTTTTCCTGCAGTCTCTCTGCCTAATGGGTACAATGGGTGGTATTGAATTCAAATATGAACCGTATTATGGCACTTCCGTATTGTGCACACAGAGCCATTACAATGGCATAACCCAATTTCTAGCGAAAGAGTCTAGGTCACCTGATTTAATTTCACCCAGACACTCTTTCCAGCTCGCTCAGTGAATCAAATGAAAATCCTTTCGTTCGCAGATCAATAAGAAATTTAGAAGCAATTAACAAGAAATGAAAAAAAAAAGAAACCTGAAAAATTTACATTGACCTGGCAGTAGGTTTTTTCCTCCCAGAAAATCAAGCCTTAAAAACCATCAAACTCATTGTACTATTCTCGCAACCTTCCTGCCATTTTGAAATTTTTCAAAATAGAAAGGGAAAAAAAGGAAGACTATTAAAAAAAAAAAAAACTTGTATTTTAAAATTCAAACAACTAATTAATTACGTTTATATTTTAAAATATAAAATGTCCCCCCTTCCCGCTGATTTTAGCAAACAGCTAAGTGGACACAGCGTAGTTTATGGCAGGAGCAGTGGCCCTGCAGAGCTGCTGTAGAATGAGAATCACTTTTCCACATAATCATTTCATTTGCAGTATAGAGGCAACATTTCGCAATTAAAACTGTCACTTCCAACTAAGATCACTTCAGCTCTAAGCCTTCTCTAACTGAAATTTAGATGCACTCTTTATTTACTTCATCCACAAAAATAGACAAAAAAAACCAGAAACAAGATTTTTTTTTTTTAAAAAATAAAACAACCCTTACTTTAATGCCTAGTTTTTATCTTTCTCAGGTCTTGTAATTAATGCTGCAGGTCAGGAAGTAGAAATAGAAGCAGTGGTCTTATTTCTCCAACCGAAATATGGCTACCCTTCGATAAATTGTTTAAACTCCACTGAGTCTTTGGATCCACCTCTGTTTAAAAGCTTGAGTAAAAGTTGTTGCTCACCTATCAAAAGTGTCTGATGCAGGTGTGTGAGTACAAATTTATTATGTGCTCAGAACAGACACGATTCTGAACAATACAATAGTGCGATTTTTAAAGCAAATCTTTGGTTCCAGGATCAAATCAAGACTTTCTGGAAAAATTCTCTGAGCAAAAGAAGATGACCCCTTCCTGAAAAGCCTCCCTTTGTGGAGGGAGGACAGGGGAGCTCATATAACAGCAATAACAAACACAAAATCAAGATGAAGGATGGCAAGAAAGTTAAATAAAAAAATAAAAAATGCAGGTCTCTTCGGAAGAAGGGCCTAGAAAGGAGCTAGCGGATTTTGAGGCTTGTTTTCGAGCAGGCACACCCATTGAGCACTGCTGCTCCTATTTTTCTGCTGTGGAATAAAACAGCAGACAATTATCAAGCATTACCTGTTTATGGGCAGACGATGCTGTGGAGGCACGGACTGCAAAGGTGCTGATGTTGGATGAAGTGTGATATACCATAAGTGACTGTATTTCCTTTTCTGATTTCAAGGTGTTTTATTAGACAATATATGCCGTCTTTTCTTTCTGTTTCACAGTTAATCCTCCAAATAGAGAAGTATTATGTGAGAAGCTGTGTGGGGTGCTTAAAGACCTTCAGACCATCAGTAATGCAATTAAAATTGGCATTTATAAAAGCATATTTTGATTCCTAATCCTGTTTTTACAAGTGCAAAATCACATTAGAAAACAATGTGATGCTAATTAAAGCTTTGTCACCCATAAGACCTTAGTGAATTGCATTTGTAATAGGCTCTGATGCAGAAGCAATTTCTGCTGGGGAAACTTAACCAGAATATGTGACTACATTTCTTGTTACTCTATTAAAATCAGTGCTACAGTTGTGTATATTACTGTCGTGTTTTTCTCTCTAAACTGAGCTTGAAATGTCATGTTATCTAAAGTTAAATTCAAAAGCTGAAAAAAAGTATTGCGTTATATTTACATATTAAAAGCAACCAAAAGGCCAGGAATGCTATTGATTTTCCAGATAAAGATTAGGAGGACTGATGGAAGCTTCAACGTATGCTTCAGATCATATATGAATCCCATGTTGCAAAACCAAAGGTGGAGAGAGTAAAAGGTTTGCCAGGGGCTGGGGATGGGGGAAGGGATGGACAGGTGAATCACAGGGCATTTGTAGGGCAGTGAAACTATTCCACATAATACTGTGATGGTGGATACATGACATTATGGCATTTGTCACAACTCATATAACTGCACAGCACAAAGGCTGAACCCTAACGTCAGCCATGGACTTTAGTTAATAATCGTGTATCATTATTTGCTCATCTGCTCTAACAAATGTACCATGCTAATGTAAGATGTTAATAATAGGAGAAACTCTGGGGGTGGAAGGGGGATGCAAGAACTGTCTGTATTTTCTGCCCAATTTTTCTGTAAACCTAAAGTTGCTCTAAAAAATAAAAAAAAAAGAGAAAAAAAAAAATAAAAAGGTGGCTGAGAAAAAAAATAAACTAATTGGTTGTGTTCTTGCATTTATATAAAAGTTACCTATAGGGTCACAGCCTCTGAATGAAACACCCTTTTTATTTATACATAGTTGAAGGGTATGAGTTTTTCTAGGAATTCAGGTCAGCTCTAACCCACTCACACCATGGTAGTTAGTAAAATCCCTGATCTAATGGGCGTTCAAACATAAATGCCAGCTCAGTTTCTTTTAATTCCGGGAGCATCACCAGGGCTCTGATTATGGAAAGAGAAAGAAACCACGCAGATTGGAATCTGAAACTGTCCAGAGCTTGCCTTGACCTTTACAAATGGCCACTAACAACATTACTTCACAGTTACATTAATGGAAATGTTGTGTGTGTGTGCCATTATTGTATTAAAAATCCCACTACAGTAACAAGTATCAAAATCCACAGCATTTTTTAATGATTGACCCAAACAGCATAGTTTCAACGATCTAGAATAGAACTAACGTGGCCTAGAGGAAGCAAAATGGACATGGACGATGGATATCCATGAGACTAATTACAGAGAAGTTTTAAGCTCTTAAAGTGTATCAGAAAAATAGATGCATTAAAATTATTTTAAAATATTCAGATATGAATTCCTGAGGTTTTATTTCATCATGTGGTTATAGATAAACACCTAAGTAATAAAAGAGTCTCAGTCCAAAAAATTGCCATATATATCAATAAAAGAAAAAAACCCAGTGCCATCGAGTCAATTCCGACTCATAGCGACCCTCTAAGACAGAGTAGAACTGCACCAATACATGTATGTATATATTGGTAGAGAGTCTACGAAAATGAGAGAAATTCTCAATGAGATGGGCTGACATAATAGCCACAACAATAGGCTCAAACAATATGAAGATGGCACAGGACCTACAACATTTTGTTGTGTTTATGTAAGTTTGCCATTAGTCAGGAGTCTACTTAAGGGCAACTAACAACAACAACAACAATGTATTTCTTGGTCTTGTTGAACCAAAGAATGGGTAAATGGAGATAAAAAATGCGAAGCAGACAAAATGATGCATATGTCTTGATCTTGTTGAGTAAGAGAATGGGTAAATGGAAGTATAAAAACGTGAAGACGATAAAATGGTATAATTTTTGACAAAGAAATGCACCCAGCAGATAGGACAGCAAACAAGTGACCCCAAACTGACCAGAAAAGAGGGGGCACAGTGTATACTGACAATGGTGCATTAGGGACTGTGAACTAGAGAGTTTTGCACAAGGTAAATAAAAATAGCTAGCGATTTAACAGTCGCCAATGAAAAAATCAGTGGGTTTGGGTTTTTTATGGTACGCAAAGTAGGTGAAAAAGAAAGGAAACATCAAATGAACGTATTTGGAAGAATGAAATGTGCTGTATGGTAAGGTGAAGGCTAATGCTGGGGAAACTAGGCATAAGACCAAAGGGAAAAAAAAGTACATATTTCAACTTGTGGGGGAGCAGCAGCTATTGAAAACACAACCAGTAATTATAGTGAACCCAATAAACAACGTAAATATAAAGAGAAGGAGAACTGGACATAGAAAAAAGGAAATTACACAGTCATTTTCTTCCCTTTAAAGCTACATTGCTCTTCCTTTTGTATTCTGCTTTTCTCATCCTTTTATTTCTCTTCAAGAAGAATAAGCAAAAATAATTTACAATCATAAATTATCAGTACCCACAGTCCATCTGTTTAGCTTAACCACAACAGAATGTGTGAGAGTGCTTTTATTTGCGGAGAGACGGGAGGGCACTATTATGTACCAATAAAACAATCCGATATATGAAACCCAGGTCCTGTTCAATAATAAATCCCACTGTCCATGTTGTAATCCTGCTGGAAAATGCTCATATGAATTCAACTTAAAGAATCCCCCTTCCTTTTTTTTTTTTTTTTTTAAGTGAATTGTTTCTGCAATGAATATTCACAATACATGTCCCCACAAAGGACAACTAATGCATCCCAGAGTGAAACCGGTAAACAGCCACAGGCAATAGAAATTTATGGAATTAGAAACACCGGACTGGTTAAAATACATGACTGCATTCATTGTTGCAAAATGATTGGATTCATGTCTCATCAAATTTACATTGTGAAGGCTGAATATAGTATGATTAGGCATTATTTTAACAACTACATTAAAATACAATTTAAAATAAAATGGCCCTTCATATCATACTAATATCAGTGTTTTAAATAACAAAGGGTTTTTTTTTTTTAAGGATTAGCATTTCGTTTCAATCAGTACAAGAAATGAGATTCCAGTTGGGGTCTCAAAGATTCAGGATTTTATTAATATTCTAGAGATGCATTTGTGTTGCCTCTGGGTACACTGAAAAGCCACTTAAACCGCACTTAAAACAGCACTACAGGATCAAATTGATGTGCGTCAACCATTTACAATAAAACTTGATTATTATAAAGGCATACATATTTGCATAATTACATGTTTGATTTTTTGATAATGCAGCATACAGGACAAAATGTTGCTTCGTGTAGAAACACATCATCAAAAAGCACCATCTGCTGTAGTATTTAATGCACTGCACACGGATCAAAAATGTTGAAGATGGCTTTCGGAGTATCAAAAGCAAAAACGCCTGAGTTTTATTTATACAGGCAGTATGGCTGGCTGGAGCCCGTGAAAAGGAGAAATAAGATGCGGGCAGAACATGCTATACAAAGATAAGAACCCAGCGTCTTCAAACACGGAGAGGAGCACTTTCATAGAGATGGCTTGAGACGTTCGGGTCTCTGTTTAGATGATGTCATCCTTGCAGTTAGTAAATTTTCAGATTCTAGATTCTATATTTAGAAATGAAACACTTTAGAATAATTGTTCATGAATAGGGTTATCCTTGAGGAGGCAGCCATTTTGTGTAGCAGTGGTAGTGGTGGATTTGGAAAGGAGGGGAAATAAAGGCCTGCATTTTTCACTGTGCCCCAAAGGAGGGTAGTAACAACGATTATCTCTGGGTAGTGGAATTACGAATGATTTTTTTTTTCTTTCCTTCTTATGTGTATTTCCTTTTGCTTAAACAGTCTATCTAATTTTTATATAGTGTACATTTTAAAAGTATCTAAAAGAAAGAAGTTAAAAAAATGAAAGTTGGAGTTTCATTTTCTACAAGAGCAATTTTTAGGAAAACAAAACCAATAGAAGGCCCATGAAAAATATTAACACACAAAATAAACATTTAAAATGCTTTGCAAAGCACTTAGCACAGTAGAAGACACACCTGTGAGTTGACTAGAAATTATCTGGTCATACTGCTATCTATGTTGTCTTATTATTGATGAATTAAGCTACAGATCTTAAGGGTATAGTGCAAAAATGGAGTTACAATGCACTGAAGGGAGAAATAACATCTTCACCAAAACTCATTTACTCAGAGCCTTCCAGAATTCATTAAAACCTCATATATTTTCATCTAGGTCTCTTGCTCTGTCAGTCCCTAAAGCGTCCTAACTTAAGAGAAGGAATCCTATAGATGAAACCAGTTGTCATGTAGTCAACTCATGAAGACCCCATGTATGTCAGAGTAGAACTATGTTTTCAGAAGTGGATTGCCAGGCCTTTCATCTGAGGAACACCTGGGTATATTCAAACCGTCGGCTGTAACTGACAGATTGAGGTTTCAGTCCACCCAGAAGCATCTTAGAAGAAAGACCTGGCAATCTACGTCCAAAATATCAGCCATTAAAAACCCTATGAGTAGAGTTCTACTCTGACACACATGGGGTCGCTTTGAACTGGAATCGACTAGACAGCAACTAATTTTTTTTTAAGGGTGCGGAGGGTAATTGTTCTGTGGAAGAGTTCAAAATATTTTCCAAAAAAGAAAAACCTAGGACCCAAGGGAATAAGGACTATAAATCAAACACTGGGAAGCTCCCCTCTTTGGAAATGACTTGGGAGATTCTAGAGTTAATGGTCCTTTGATGTTGGGCAGCTCCATTCTCATTCTATTTCCTGTCTGAAACCACTGCAGGAAGTTATTAAATCCATGTGAACAGAGACAGACACGTAGGTACCCTGGTGGGTGGAAGGAGGCTCATGAAAAAGATTGGCCATTCTCAGTGGATAATCTCTGCTGACCACAGACCTAAACGTAAGAGAAGAAAAGGCATAAGGCCATAGCTACAGAGGCTGTCCAGGCACATCTTACATACTTTACAGCTGTGTCCAAAGACCGAAAGCCAAATCAGCAGTCTTGGTATGATTCAGAAAAGTGTGTGTTGCAAAAAAGGAATTTGGGAAATATGCTTTGGGCTCATTAGAGAAAGGTGGAAATCCATTTTTTTGCCCACAATTATTATTATTAGGTTTCTTTGGGGGGGGGTTACATTTATTTTTGAAGGCTTCCCTTTTCATTTTTAATAAGTTTCTTTTTTGATTATGAAAATAGTACATATTTAGAGTAGAAGCTCCATAACCTATAGGAAAGGACAATGAGGAAAATTACAATTATCAGTAATCCCACTTTCTATCTGCTTAGCTTTTGCATTTCTCATTGAAAAATCACAAAATATTCTTAAAATGAGACTTTTTAATTATTTAGAATCCTGCTGTCATGGATTGAATTGTGTCCCCCCAAAAATATCTGTCAACTTGGTTAGGCCATGATTTCCAATATGGTGGTTGTCCTCCATTTTGTGATTGTAATTTTATGTTAAAGATGATTCAGGTGGGATTGTAACACCCTTACCCAGGTCACATCCTTGATCCAATGTAAAAGGAGTTTCCCTGAGGTATGGCCTGTACCATCTTTTATCTCTCCAGAGATAAAAAGGAAAGGGAAGTGCAGGGGTGGGGCTCACACCACCAAGAAAGCAATGCCGGGAGGGAGCAGAGCATGTCCTTTGGACCTGAGGTTCCTGCACTGAGATTCTCCCAGACCAAAGGAAGACTGATGACAAGGATGTTCCTCCAGTGCCGAGAGACAGGAAAAGCCTTCCCCTGGAGCTGATGCCCTGATTTTGGACTTCTAGTCTACTAGACGATGAGAAAATAAATTTCTCTTTGCTAAAGCCATCCATTTGTGGTATTTCTATTACAGCAATACTAGATAACTAAGACACCGTTTTAAAAGAATCAAGATTTTTTGTTATAAAAGAAATGTATATATATGAATATAAATAAAAGAACATATTTATATAATAGGGCACACACACACACACACACACACATATATATAAAATTCAAATAGCTGAAAGAACTGAAGAAAAAATTCAAACCTTGAGATGCAATATTGAAGGATTCTACAGGCAAAATAGTGAAAGACACAGGGAGCATCAAAAGGAGATGGAAGGAATACACAGAGTGACTGTGCCAAAAAGAACTGATCGACTTTCATCCACATGACCAAGAACTGATGGTATTAAGGGAAGAAGTCCAAGCTGCGCTGAAGGCACTGGTGAAAAACAAAGCTCCAAGAATTGACAGAATATCAATTGAGATGTTTCAACAAAAGCAGACAATGCTAGAAGTGCTTACTTGTCTATACCAAGAAATTTGCAAGACAGCTACCTGACCAACAACTGACTGAGGGATATACATATTTGTGCCCATTCTAAAGAAAGGTGATCTACTAGAATGTAGAAATTATCAAACAATGTCAAAATATCACATGCAAGTAAAATTTTTCTGAAGATATTTTAAAAAGTTTGCAGTTGTACATTGATAGGGAACTGCCAGAAATTCAAGAAGAGGACGTGGAACAAGGGATATCCGTGCTGATAGCAGATGATCTCAGCTGAAAGCAGAAAATACCAAAAAGATTTTTACCTGTGTTTTATGGACTATGCAAAGCCATTCAACTGTGTGAATCATAACAAATTGTGGATAACATTGCAAAGAATGGGAATTCCAGAACACTTAATTGTGCTCATAAGGAACCTGTACATAGATCATGAGGCAGTCGTTCGAACAGAACAAGGGGATATTGCATGATTTAAAGTCAGGAAAGGTGTGAGTCAGGGTTGTTTCCTTTCACCATGCTTACTTAATCTGTATGCTGAGCAGATAATCTGAGAAGCTGGATTATATGAAGAAGAACGGGGCATCAGGTTTGGAGGAAAACTCATTAACAATCTGCAACATGCAGATGAAAGAACCTTGCTTGCTGAAAGTGAAGAGGGTATGAAGTACTTACCGATGAAGATCAAAGACCACAGCCTTCAATATGGATTACATCTCAACATAAAGAAAACAAAAATACTTACAACTTAACCAGTAAACAACTCCATGATAAATGGAGGAAATGTTGAAGTTGTCAAAGATTTCATTTTACTTGTATCCACAATCAATGCCCAGGGAAGCAGCAGTCAAGAAATCGAATGATGAATTGCATTGGGCAAATCTGCTGCAAAAGACCTCTTTAAAGTGTTAAAAAGCGAAGACGTCACCTTGAAGATTAAGATGTGCCTGCCCCAAGCCATGGTATTTTCAATCACCTCACGTGCATGAAAAAGCTGGACAATGAATAAGGAAGACCGAAGAAGAATTGATGCCTTTGAATTATGGTGTTGGCAAAGAATATTGAATATACCATAGACTGCCAGAAGAGCAAGAAAATCTGTCTTGGAAGAAGTACACCCAGGTTACTCCTTAGAAGCAAGAATGGCGAGACTTCATCTCATGTAATTTGGACGTTATCAGGACGGATTAGTCCCTGGAGAAGTACATTATGCTTGGTAAAGTGGAGGATCAGGGAAAAAGAAGAAGACCCCCAGTGAGGTGGATTGACACAGTGACTGCAACAAGGGGATCAAGCATAGCAATGATTGTGAGGATGGCGCAAGACCAGATAGTAATTCGTTCTATTTTACATAGGGTTGCTATGAGTTGAAGGCACCTAACAACAACATATGGCAGAGGAAAAATATAAAGTGAAAATTCTCTTTTCCCTACCCTATATTTCATATTTATTGATCTGTAGACATAATTGCTGTTAACTGATTTATAGTATCATTTCAAATATTTATGCATTCACATACACATTAATGTGTATATATATATATATATACACACATATGTACATTTACATAGAGTAATAACACTGTTCTGAATTTTGGCTTTGTAAAAAACTCAACAATAAATTTTTAATATGCTGTTTGGGCTTTCTCCATTTCAGTTTCTTAACTTTAAAATCTGAATATTCTTCACTACGTTATGGGAATAATAATAGTTCTTAAGTTACACAGTTCTTGTGAGGATTCAATCAGTTAAATGCTCCTAAAACACTTAAATCAGTCAATGTTATCCATTATTATTATTTATTATTACCTGTAAATCTGTTTCATTTTTTCAAAAAGCTATATAATATTCTATAACCAATTTATCCATGTTCCCAATAGTTTTGAGATTTCCTTCCTCCCTTCTCCCTGTCTTCCCTCCTTTCCTTCTTTCTTTATTTTCATTTTATTTTGTTTTCCTGTTCAAACTATGCAGAGCTCAGCTACTAACCAAAAGGGTGGCAGTTCGAATCCACCTGCTGCTCCTTAGAAACACTATTGGGCAGTTCTACTCTGCCCTATAGGGCTGCTATGACTCAGAATCAACTCGACAGCAGCGGGTATTAGACCCCTTTGTGAAAAATGAATTTGAGCATAGTTCATGTTTTCAGTTCACCATAAGAAGTTTGACTTTTTAAACACACCAGCTTGGCGGCGGCGGGGGGGGGGGGATTTAACTTAGTAAAATAAATAGTCGGTTCTTGTTGTTTGCAACATGATTTAACTCTTATTTATATATTATTTTGTATAGTTACTTTTTTTTTTTGCCTTTACTTCATATATTCTTTAGTGTTGTAAACTTACTGAGACAGGACTACCCTAATATCCTTGTAGTGCCTAGGCCAAAGCTGAGTATAAGAGTAAGTTCTTCTGAAAATATTGGTATCAGATAATTAAAAGATAGTTTTCAAAATGATTATTTCAAGGACCTAGAAAATTGCATGTCATTTTTATTGGAAGAGTTTCCTTCAACTGGGTGTGAATTTTCTGCTAAGGAAATCCATAGATTATCACCTTTCCTTAACATCTTTTAGAAAGACTGTCTCAGGCAGTGGATTGGAGCCTATATAGCAACAAGTATTTCTCTTACACCTGGACATGTGGGTCCTGTCCAGGGTCCACAGTTTTAATGTCCCTGCCCTGGCTTTCCTTTAGCCAAACTGCGTCCAGTAGATGGGGAGTTCATACAGACAAGAGGGAGTGCCCCCCGTCCCACTTTTAGACCCCATATCCATTGCCACTGAGTTGATTCTGAATCATAACCATCCTATAGGGCAGAGTAGAACTGCCCCATAAGGTTTCCAAGGCTGTCATCATAATGGAAGCAGACTACCACATCTTTTTCCTGTGAAGTGGCTGGTGGGTTGGAACTGCTGACCTCTGGTTAGTAGCCAAGCCTTTAACCACTGTGCCACCAGTGCTCCTACTTCTAGACCATGATATAGAATTTCCCTCCCAAAGGTACACTTCCAAGGCCTACACAGACCCTTTCCCAGGCATCCCAAGGGTAAATTGCATTGCTCTTAGACACACCTTTAGGTCTGCATAATAGCCAAGGGATAGCTGTTTACAGATGGTGTGGAAGGAGCTTGGACAATCAGACTGGGACATGCACAGACCTGCTCATGAGGAAAGAGTTTAAGGTGGGAGGAGGAGTGGGATGGGCAGCAGGTTAAGGACTGGGGCAGGACTGAAAGAATTTGAAAACTCTAAATTTAAATTTGGCCAGCCAGGTCATTATGAAGGTATATTTGCAAGGAAGGAGAACAGAATGTGTTTTACTTAATAGTTTGTTAGTTTGGTTTATAACCCTTAAATATTTTGGCATATGGTACGTTGGTCTATATGTATGCATCCTTGCAGTGTGATGGATCATTTTTGTATGGCCTTTTTCACCATGGCCTTGTTAGCTCACACCCAAGTGACTGGGTCGGAGTATACAAATAAGGTAATTGTGGCCCACCAAGGGGACTGGATAATTTGCTAATAATGCAAATAAAGTTCATAGCACATATGTGGGCTGAGACCATGCAAATAAGGTCTATGGAACACTAATGGGGGGACTGGTCAGTTTTGCTATCCCTCTAGGCTTAAAATGATTCATCCCAGAGGTGGGAGGGGAGGATCTCACCACCACCAAGAAAGAAGAGCTAGAAGGGGTGTGTGTCTTTTGGACCTGGTATCTCTGCGCCAAGAAGCTCCTGGTACCAGGAGACTGAGAAAGAGAAAGAGAGCTGTAATACAGAAGACTCCTAGAAGCAGCCGCAGAACCAGGAGACCAGCAGGAGAGTGAGAAAACTGACTACCTTCGTGCAGGAGGCTTGCTGGAGGAGTAGGGTGCCTCCGGACACTTGGTAGAGCCGGGTTTCCTGACCTACCTAGCTAAAGCTCAGGTCCTTCAGGCCTAGTCTTACTGGTGTAGTGGGGTGCCTCCAGGCACTTATCAGCAGAGCTAAAAGAGCTTTGCAACACTTGCCTGAGCAGGATGGAAGCTTACGGGCTAGAGAGAGTTATGCCTTCAGGCACCACCAACAAAAGGTTGTCCTGATGCAAGAACTGTATCCTGAGCATTCCTGAACCTGAATTGTATCGTTACTTCCTAATAAACCCCATAAACTGTGAGTGTGCTCTGTGAGTTCTGTGTGGCCATCGCAATGAATTTTCAAACTCAGCACAGAAGTAGAGAGTGCTGTGGGAGGGACAGTTTGTGTCAGAATCGGTAAAGATGGTGGAGAGAGGAGGCAAGTTTGACCTCCACCTCAGAGAAATCAGCCTTAGGCTGTTGATCTTGATTTTCCTTCCCCCCTGTGACTCGATGGCACTGGGTTTTTGGGTTCTTGTGAAGTTAGAGAAGATCACATGCTGCCCCCACACCTTTTTTTACAACTCGCTTATTCCCAGAACTGCAAGTGTTAGGGACAAGTTTGATTGCAACAAATAGCAGTTGCAGGAAACTATCAGGAGATTCTGAATATTGCCATGTTTCTTCCTGGAAAACAAACAGAGCAACAAGAGAATGTACAAAATTAGTCACAAATTCAATTTTAAACATAATCTTTCAAAGTAATGGAGACCAGCAGAGCTTGCAGGCCACCTTGTTGAACACCGAGACAGAATGATAGGGGTGCGGGCCAGGTGGAGGGGCTGAGTGGATGTAGATCTCAGAAATTCCCAGAAAATACACATTCCTAAAAGGAAAGAACTCCTTCCTGAACAGGAACTGCTGTGAGCTCAAATGAGATCAAACAGGACACAAATGAGAGGTAAGGAAGGTGTCCAGCAGGCAAAGAAGTTAGTTAATCTTGGAATGCTACCACAAAAGCAATCAAACAAACAAATGATAAGTAAATAAATAAAACTGTCTTTACAAAGATCTTGAAAGGCAAGTCATGTGCCTTTGAGAGTAGCAGTAGGTGAGGTAATCAGGCAAGTGCCAGACAGGTTGAATAAGTCCTTCTGAATTACATTAGGTTCTGGAAAAAAGAGACAACATATTTTAAGGAAAATATCTCTGTAGCAACAAAAAAGGCATCCTGACCTACAAAGACATCCTATACACTGCACCCTTCTCCAGTACTCTGCCTAATACCTAGGCCAGAAAAATACAACTCATTCAACATGAATATCAGACCAAAAAAAAAAAAAAAGCTCAGCAAGCCTACAAAGACAGTATGAGAAAAAAAATAGCAAAACTTTTCTATAAATAATTTCTACAGGAAAATTATTCACAAAGAAGATTAAAATTATAACCCAATATCCAAAAGAAAACCAGTTGCTGTAAAGTCAGCTCTAACTTATGGTAATCCTATGTGTTTCAGGGTAGAATTTTGATCTGCAGGGTTTTCAATGGCTGATTTTTTGGAATTATGTCATCGGGCTTTTCTTTCGAGGCACCTCTGAGTGAACTTGAATCTCCAACCTTTCAGTTAGCAGTCTGGCACGTTACCTATTTGCACCACACAGGGATGCTGAAGTTAGAGAAGAAACAGATGACTATGACAAAATTATTTCAGAAATGAACACTAATTATTAGCCAATGGGAAAGTAGACTCTACAGAGTAAAAGACAGAGCATAGAAATAAGAAAGTGAAACAGAAATGAAGAGATTAAAAAATAATCAAAGAATAGTAAATATGGAAGACAGTCAAAGGAGATGCAATTTATACATTACTAAATTTCCTCCAGAAGAAACCAAATTAATAAAAAGAAAAAAAAATGCTTTAAAACATAATTTAAGAAAATTTTCCTGAAATGGAAAACAAAACAAAACAAAAACTAGAAACTACGTAATAAAAAATCATCAGGAAAATTGACCCCAAATGATCAAAAATGAAACATAAACTAATTAAGTACGGGTTTGTCACACTGTGGGGGCCTGAGTGTTGCTGTGAGGCTGGAAGCTATGCCACTGGTATTCAAATACCAGCAGGGTCAATCAAGGATGACAGGTTTCAGCTGAGCTTCCAGGCTAAGACAGACTAGGAAGAAGGGCCTGGAGGTCTACTTCAGAAAGAAATTAGCCAGTAAAAACTTTATGAATAGCAACAGAACATTGTCTGATATAGTTCTGGAAGATGAGCCCCCCAGGTTGGAAGGCACTCAAGAGATGACTGCGGAAGAATTGCCTCCTCAAAAAATAGTAGACCTTAATGATGTGGATGGAGTCATGGTCTCGGAACCTTCATTTGCTGATGTGGCACTACTCGAAATGAGAAGAAACAGCTGCAAACATCCATTAATAATTGGAATGTGGAATGTAAGAAGCATGAATCTAGGAAAATTGGAAATTGTCAAAAATGAAATGGAACACATAAACATCTATATCCTAGGCGTTAGTGAACTGAAATAAACTGGTATTGGCTATTTTGAATCAGACAATTATATGGTCTACTATGTCAGGCATAACCACTTGCAGAGGAATGGCATTGTCAAAAAGAACATTTCAAGATCTATCCTGAAGCAAAGCTGTCAGTTATAGGATAATATCCATACGGCTACAAGGAAGACAAGTTAATATGACTATTATTCAAATTTACACACCAACCACTAAGCCCAAAGATGAAGAAATTGAAGATTTTTACCAACTTCTGCAGTCTGAAATTGATCCAACATGCAATCAGAATGCATCAATAATTACTGGTGATTAGAATGCAAAAGTTTGGAAAAAAGAAGAAGAATTGGTAGTTGGAAAGTATGGCCTTGGTGATAGAAATGAAGCTAGAGATTTCATGATAGAATTTTGCAAGACCAAAGACTTATTCATTGTAAATGTCTTTTTTAAAAACATAAATAGCGAATATACACATGGACCTCACCAAATGGAATACATAGGAATCAAATTGACTACGTTAGTGAAAAAAGACAATGGAAAAGTTCAATATCATCAGTCAGAACAAGGCCAGGGGCCAAGTGAGGAACAGATCATCAACTGTTCATATGCAAGTTCAAGTTGAAGTTGGAGAAATTTAGAACAAATGCATGAGAGCCGACACATGACCTTGAGTATATTCCACCAGAATTTAGAGATCATCTCAAGAATAGATTTGATGCATTGAAAACTAATGGCCAAAGACCAGGAGAGTTATAGAATGACATCAAGGACATCATACATGAAGGGAGCAAGAGGTCACAAAAAGCAAGCAAGAAAGAAAAGATGAAAATGCATGTCAGGAGAGACTCTGAAACTTGCTCTTGTACATCAAGTAGCTAAGGTGAATGGAAGAAATGATGAAGTAAAAGAGCTGAACAGAAGATTTCAAAGGGTAGCTCGAGAAGACAAAGTATTATAATGAAATGTGCAAAGACCTGGAGTCATAAAACCAAAAGGGAAGAACATGCTTGGCATTTCTCAAGCTGAAAGAACTGTAGAAAAAAATCAAGCCTTGAGTTCAATATTGAAAGATTCTATGGGCATAATGGTGAATGGTGGAGAAAGCATCAAAAGAAGAAGGAAGAAATACATGGAGTCTCTACAAAAGGAATTGGTTGACGTTTAACCATTTCAGGAGATAGCGTATGACCAGGAACCAATAGTACTGAAGGAAGAAGTCCAAGCTGTACTGACGGAATTGGCAAAAAAAAAAAACAAGGCTCCAGGAATTGATAGAATACCAGCTGAGATGTTTCAACAAATGGATGTACCACTGGAAGTGCTCACTTCTCTGTGCCAAGAAATTTGGAAGACAGCTACCTGGCCAACCAACTGGAAGAGATCCATATCTATGCCCATTCCAAAGAAAGGTGATTCAAAGGAATGCAGAAATTATCAAACAATATCATTAATATCACACACAAGTAAAATTTTGCTGAAGTGGCTGCAGCGGCTGCAGCACTACATCAACAGGGAACTGCCAGAAATTCAAGCCAGATTCAGAAGAGAATATGAAACGAGAGATATCACTGCTAATGTCAAATGGATCCTGGCTGAAAGCAGAGAATAACAGAAAGATGTTTAGCTGCATCTTTATTGACTATGCAAAAGCATTCGACTGTGTGGATCATAACAAATTATAGGTAACATTTCGAAGAATGGGAACTCCAGAACACTTAAGTGTGCCCATGAGGAACCTGTACATAGATCAAGAGGCAGTCATACGAACAGAAAAAGAGAATGCTGCATGGTATAAAGTCAGGAAAGGTGTGAGTCAGGTTTGTATCTTTTCACCATGTTTATTCAATCTGTATGCTGAGCAAATAATCCGAGAAGCTGGACTATATGAAGAAGAACAGGGCATCAGGATTGGAGGAAGACTCATTAACAATCTGCGATGACTCAACCTTGTTTGCCGAAAGTGAAGAAGACTTGAAGGACTTACTGGTGAAGATCAAAGGCCATAGCCTTCAGTATGGATTACACCTCAACATAAAGAGAACAAAAATCCTCACAACAGGACCAGTATGCAACATCATGATAAATGGAGAAGAGGTTGAGTTTGTCAAGGTTTTCATTTTACTTGGATCCACAATCGACAGCCATGGAAGCAGCAGTTAAGAAATCAAAAGACACATTGCATTGGGCAAATCTGCTGCTAAAGACCTGTTTAAAGCGTTAAAGTGCAAAGATATCACTTTAAGGATTAAGGTGAGCCTGACTCAAGGCATGGTGTTTTCAATCATCTCATACGCAAGTGAAAGCTGGGCAATGAATCACGAAGAGTGAAGAAGAATTGATACCTTAGAGTTATGGTGTTGTTGAAAAATAATGAATATACCACGGACTGCCAAAAGAGAGAACAAATCTGTCTTAGAATAAGTACAGCCGGAATGCTCCTAGAGGCAAGACTTCATTTTGCATACTTATCAGAAGGGACCATTCCCTGGAGAAGGACATCATGGTTGGTAGAGGGTCAGCCAAAAAAGAGGAGTACCTTTAGCTAGATGGATCAACAAAGTGGCTGTAAAAATGGTCTCAAACATAACAATGATCATGAGGATGGCACAGGACTGGGTAGTGTTTTGTACCGTTGTACATAGGGTCACTGAGTCGAAACTGACTTAATGGCACCTAACAACAACCTAACAACAAGAATTCCAAAACCAAAAACCAAACCCATTGCGACTGAGTCGATTCTGACTTACAGCGACCCCGTAGGACAGAGTAGAACTGCTCCCCATAGGGTTTCCAAGGAGTGGCCGGTGTATTTGAACTGCCAACCTTTTGGTTAGCAGCCATAGCTCTTAACCACTATGCCACCAGAGTTTCCAACAACAATTAGACTAGGGTAATTCCAAAATACCTAAACATAAATCTTTTACCTTTTTATAACACCCTGGTTATCTTTTATTGTGTCAAAAGATCGTTTTTTTTAACATTGTATTTGTATTTGTATTTGATAGGTACCACATCGGCAATGGATTAAAACCAAACCAAACCTGTTGCCACACAGTTGATTCCGACTCATAATGGCCCTATAGGACAGGCTAGAACCGCCCCATAGGATTTCCAAGACTGTAAATTTAATCTTTATATAGAAGCGGTTTTCTCAATGGTATTGGGTTTGGTTTGTTTTAATCCATTGCCAATGTGGTAACTATTAAAAAATAAATTATAATGTTAAAAAAAGACTCTTTTAGCACAAAGACAACCAGGATATTATTTCTTCTGAGGATGAATTTTTAAATGTCAAACAAGGTATTCCTGATTCCAAGCCACTTTCTATTTTATTCTTGTGCAAAACAAGGTCAGTTAGTAGAGATGCTAATGTGCCAAAACGCTAGAGTTGATAATGGGGTAATAGTCCCAGGTATGCTGGTAATTGTTACTTGAGGAGTTGCTGTCTTTGAAGAGAAATTTTACCCCAAAGCTATCTTTTAGTTTTCATTCTTTTATCCTAGTGTCACCTCAGGGAATATATTTTCAGTCATTCACACAAACACATGACTGGCAAAAATCATCAAGTTATTCAACAAATAATTATTTACTGCTGCTAGGTGACAAGCCCTCTGACAGGCACTGGATATAATTTGGTCAGTTATACAGAGCCTTCTACAGAGTCAAGTAGAAGAGACAAATAGCATCAAAACAAGCAAATAAAGATATAATTACAAATTATGGA
The DNA here is from genome assembly GCF_030014295.1 of Loxodonta africana. NCBI lineage: Eukaryota > Metazoa > Chordata > Mammalia > Proboscidea > Elephantidae > Loxodonta > Loxodonta africana. The sequence continues at coordinate 140,101,572 of NC_087344.1, forward strand.
AACAAACAGGATACAGAGATAAAGAATGAATAGGAGATTGACTAAGATTGGGTAGCCAGAGATGGTTTCTCTGAAGAGGTGATATTTAAGCAAGACCTAAAGTCAAAAAGGAGTCCCTGGTGGCACAGTGATTAAGAGCTAGGCTGCTAACCAAAAGGTCAGTAGTTTGAATCCACCAGCTGCTCCTTGGAAACCCTATGGGGGCAGCTCTATTGTGTCCTATAGGGGTGCTACGAGTGAGAATTGACTTGATGGCAGCCCGTTTTTTTTTTGTTTTTTTGTTTTTTTTTAAGGGGAACATCAGAGAGAGTCAAGGAAACACCATGCACCACATGCGAAGGTTTGAAATGAGAAAGAAACCAACTTGCTTGAGAAAGTGTCAGGAGTGGGTGTGTCAGGAGGCCAGTTAGGGTGAGGAGATGCTGGTGTAAGACAATCTTGGGGAGGTGGGAAAAAAAGGCTGACTGTGCAGAGCTTATAGCCATAACAATGTGTCCAGGGAGTCCCTGGGTGGTGCAAATGGTTAACACTCATGGCTGTGAACAGAAAGTTTGGGATTTGAGTCCACCCAGAGGCATCTCAAAAGAAAGCCTGCTGATCTACTTCCAAAAACTCAGCCACTGAAAACCCTATGGAGCACAGTTTTACTCTGACACACATGGGGTCCCCATGATTCAGGGTTGACTCAAAGGCAACTTGTGGTGGTGGTAGTAGAATATGTCTAGATTTGAGACAAAGTTCAGAGAGAGGTTTGATATCACGGAGTGTCATGCTGAGATCTATGCTTCGGGAAGGACCATTTCTGTGTGTGTGTAAACAATCAATTAGGGCTGGGCATGACTTTTTAAGAGAAGGTGTGTGGAGATCAGCTTGGAGGTACTGAAGAAATTAAGTACAAAATAGTAACTTGGTCCAGAGTGTGACAGTGAAGATGGATAGAAATGGATAACCTTGAAATACATTTAGAAGACAGAGACAATAGGATGTATTGATAAATTAGATGTACAGGAAGAGACAGGTAGGAATCAAGGGTGACTCCCAGACTTCAGGGCTCAGCAATAAGGTAGATCATGGTGCCAAAGAAAGGGAAGACTGAGGGGGGACTAGGTTTTCAGAGGGGGGGAAAAAAAAAAAACTGGCCTTGGATACATTAATGTGAGATAATCATGAAGCATCCACGAGAAAATGTTACACAGATAGAAAATCAAAGGAGAGGCTTGGACTAGAGGTACAAATGTAGGAATTGTTAGTCTGAAATGGTCTTTAAGCCATGAGGATAGATGAATCATTTACAGAAACAATTACAGAAGGTTGGAGCTCAGATGAAAGTATTGAAGAAATTCAATATTTATAGGTGGAGGAAGAGGAGATGCAAGGGGGAGAAACCAGGGAAGTGTGGAATCATGTACACCATGAACAGTCAGAGTTTTGAGGCTTGAATGGTCAATTATTGAATGTTGCTGAGAGTTTAGTGAGACGAAAATGTGGGTTTAGTAATATGGAGGTCATTGGAGACCAGTTGCATTGTGGGGAGAATGACAATTTGCAGTGAATTACAAAGTGAACATGAAGTGAAAAAGTGAAGATACTGTGCGTAGACAATTCTTTTACGGATTTTTATTGTGAAGGGCAAAGAAGAGTGGGATCGTAGCTGGGGGTGGGGGTTGTGGAAAAATGGAGAGTGACAGCAAAAACAATACTAATTATATTTGAATGCTGATGGGGGCAATTCAGTAGAGAGAGTAAAATTAATGCAAGAAAGAAAGAGTATGACAGAAGAATTAAAGTTCCTGAGAAGGCAAGAGGAATAGGGTCCTAAATATAAATTGAGAAATGGACCTTTGGTTACAAGAAGACATACTCAATTGTAATAAGAGAAGGAGAAGATAAGAACTCATGAAAGAAGGCATTCAGATTTTGTGTCAAAAAGCTATTTTTTTAAATGAAATATACAACAAGCAGAAAATGTGAATAGGAGGTGATATTTTCAAGGAAGAGGTGCTGATTGAAGAAAGTCTTCAAAGAAGAGTAGATGTTCACCAGGCAGATGGTGGCACATGGGAGGGGAAACGGGCAGAGGGAAAGGGGTAGAATGAAGGGCATTTCTGGTAAGGAATAGTCCTTGGCAAAGGCATGAAGATGCCAGCAGTCTGGTGCATCTGGAGCCTGGAGGGAATGGAGCAAGGGCTAAGATGGAAGGCCTTGGATACAATGCCGAGGAGTTTGGACAGTGTTTTAAAAACTCTAAGCAGTCTTCAGAAAAGTATCCCTTAGACCACAATGCTGTTAATGGATTTAAGAGATGTAAAACTGGAGATAAACCAATAAGGAGGTTACTGCAGTGGCTCAGGTGAGAGATGGTGACATCCTGAATGAAGGCAGTAGCAGCAGGAATAGAGGGGGATGCATAATATAGAAAGATATTAAGAAGATTTACTTGACAGGAACTAGTTATCAAATTGTGATAATTATATAGGGAGAGTAAACTGTGAGAGGAGATGAAGATTTAGGGCACAATTCTGGTGAATAGTAACAAAGTTTCCCAGAGGGAGAGAACAGCCAGAGAGGCAGGAGAAAAATCAGGAACAAACAAAAAAACATAAACAACAACAGAAAGGATTATCACAGGCTCAAAGCAAAATGAAATTATAAGTAAGAATGATCATAGCAAAGGCACAAAAAAGGTAAAGACAAGAAAATCTAAAACAGAAACTATCCATTGCAACTAGTATTTGTAAATATTACGAGCATTTGTTAAATACTGTGAAAAGGGAGAGCCTAAAGGGTTAGTTATAAGGAATTCTCAGAAAGTATATAAAAATCAGTTGTACAGGGCTCATCATTACAAATTTGTTCAGCATAAAATAGAGAATATCAATCACATCTGTATTATTTTATCTTAGTAAATATAAAACATTGATGCTAACTTTCTCAGATTCACTTGCTATCTTACTCCCCAAACTCTGTATTCCTCTTAAGGTCATAAGTTCCTCAAATGTAATTTCTTCTTACCATGGGGATTTTCAGCAACATGGCCTTCAAGGCTGAAAAGGAAATACTGTGTCTAAGAATAGGTTCTGCAATCAGTTAGCCACCAAACCTCCCTAGGCTTTTGTTTCCTCATCTGTAAAATGAAGCATTTGAATTAGATGACCTCTAGGGTCTCTTCCACAGTAAGACATTTATGAGTATGTGAATTTTACCATTATCTCCAATATGTTCTTGTGACACTCATAGTGCTCTTGGCAATAAGAATAAAAGTGATGGTTCTGCAAACCACAACCTTCCTTCCTCCCTTATTGGTTACTTAAAAGAAGTTTCTTCCCTTTTTCTGTTTCAATTTCCATTTTTTATGAAAACAGAGATGCATTTTCAAAGACAAATTCTAGAACTATAGAAACTGAACAAGCAAGGTTCCTTCTACAAGTAAACACTCAAGTATTTTTTGGAATGAATGCATGCAGAAATTAATAGTTAGAGATTATCTGCTCCAGCATACCAGAGACTACCAGCATTACTTCTACAGAATTCCTATCCATCTACCCCTCTTTGAATCTCCAGACTAGGGAATTCCTAACCTCGTAGGGAGTGCCAGTGTGTGCTTATGGCTGGCAGAAACAATCACAGTAGTACAGCTGGGAAGGGAAACCAGAAGCAGGTAGCAGTTCTGTCCAGCCTGGTTGGTGCCAGATGGCAGTATCAAAGGTATAAGTAGCAGGAAATGCCAGACTGTGAAGCTGAAGTTAAGTACGGTTGAGAGACTTCTAGGGATACAAACTGAAAGAAGGGTAATCAAATTGATGCGGCCTAGATATAAAGCTTTATCAAGAAACATCCTGGGAATTTTGTAGGAGAAAAGAAATCTTTGTTCTTAAGAGAAAAACAAGCCAACTATTTTCTTCCACTGTGATTTGCTACTCTTGAAGATATTAGTGCCATTTCGGTCCTTAACCATATAAGGAGATACTGTTCATTTTCAGACAGCCCCAGTAGGTTCTTCCAAAGAATGAGCTAAAATTTATTTTTTGCTCACTAGTCATGGGACACTCACCATTATCAACACCCCAGATCTTCAAGTATCTGAAGATGTCAATTGTCTCATCTTTTTTTTTAATTATGAAATATTTTAAGCATCAAAAATTGTTTATACTAGATGAATACCTATGTATCCTCCCCTTACTTAAGTAATAAAACACTACAGGTTCAATTCAGGTCTTCTGATATCCCTCCATAATGCTATTTTCTTTTCTCTCTAAGGTAATGAATTTCCCGAAATTTGACTTTATCATTCTCATGCATATTTTATGTTTTTACTATACATGGATGTATCCATATATATATATATATATTTAATTTGTATTTGCCATCAAGTTGATTCCGACTCATAGCAACCCTATAGGACAGGGTAGAGCTGCCCCATAGAGTTTCCAAGGAGGGCCTGGTAGGTTCGAACTGCCAACCCTTTTAGTTAGCAGCTGTAGCACTTAACCGTTATGCCACCAGGGTTTCCTATATCTGTAATAAGTTTTTGTTTGTTTTCTAACTTTATATGCATGGTATTATATTGTACCTATAATATTGCAACTTACCTTTTCTCTTAAAATTCTACATTTGAGACTTACTCACATTGCTAATATGTAGCTCCAGGGTGTTCTTTTTAAACTGGTGTTGCCCACTGTATGAATATACCACAATTTATTCATTATTTCCCTGGACACTTAGACTGATGAGCTGCCATTCTTGAAAGCAGAAATCTTCAACTGCCTGAACATTCCTAAAGCCCAGAGTGGTATTTTCTCACTCAGTGGTTGGGAGACTTATGATAGCAAGATCTCATCTGCAGCTTACAGGAACAGGAAAGATAGTTTGGTGAATAGTCTCATAAGAGGAGGAGGAATTTTGATTTTTCCTTACTTTTCCCAAGTGGAAAAATTCAGGACCATGGTGACATGTAGTTATAACTGCCTTTAATCTTATTTGTGATATAAAAGAATGTTTCTTCCTAATTTATACACATAAATAAGAGTAAGAAAGGCAGGGTACCTGAAAAAGAGGGAGAATTTAAGTAAACATTTTACAAAAGTCATTTAGTCTGTCCTAGAGCAGATGTCGAAAGGTCAAATATTAGGACTGTTAGGAGCAATGGTCCTAATGCTTTAGTCTCATCATCATATGGTTTGCCAGGGTTTTCCCATCGTTGCCCCCATAACAGATGTATGACTTCAAGTTGTGTAAAACACAGCTTATACCGCACATTTTCACGCACACACACACACATGCAGTCATTTGTATATAAAAAAAAATTTTATTTGTGTATATATTTATACATAAATGTGACTAAAAAAAAAAAAGTAGGTACCAAAAAGTAATGATAATTAGTTTTTCCTCAGTGTTATTTCCTTTTTTTTGAACATTTTATTGTGCTTTAGGTGAAAGTTTACACAGCAAATTAGTTTTCCATTCAATAATTCATATATAAATGGTTCCTTGACTGGTTGTGGTCCCCACAATCCATCAGCACTCTCCCCGTTTTCACCTTGGCCTCCCTGTTTCCATTTGTCAGGTTTCCCTGCCCTTTTTTGCCTTCTCATCTTTGCTTTTGGGCAAATGTTGCCATTTTGGTCTCCTGCAGTTGGTAGTTCTAAGGAACACATGCCTCTGGGTGTTATTATTTTTTTTAATAGACCTGTACATTATTTGGCCTCCATGTGTCTGTCAGTTTTTTGTACTGTGGGGGCTTGTGTGTTACTGTGATGCTGGAAGCTATGCCACCAGTATTCAGATACCAGTAGGGCCACCCATGGAGGACACGTTTCAGCTGAGCTTCCAGACTAAGACACACTAGAAAAAAGGACCCAGCAGTCTACTTCTGAAAAGCATTAGCCAGTGAAAACCTAATGAATAGCCGCGGAACATTGTGTGATATAGTGCTGGAAGCTGGGCCCCCCCAGGTTGGAAGGCACTGAAAAGATGACAGGAGGAGAGCTGCCTCCTCAAAGTAGAGTCGACCTTGATGACATGGATGGAGTAAAGCTTTTGGGACATTCATTTGCTGATGTGGCATGACTCAAAATGAGAAGAAACAGCTGCAAATATCCATTAATAATCAGAACCTGGAATGTAGAAAGAATGAATCTAGGAAAATTGGAAATCATCAAAAATGAAATGAAATGCATAAACATCGATATCCTAGGCATTAGTGAGCTGAAATGGACTGGTATTGGCCATTTTGAATCAGATAATCATATAGTCTACTGTGCTGGGAATGATAACTTGAAGAGAAATGGTGTTGCATTCATCATCAAAAAGAATATTTCAAGATCTATTCTGAAGTACAATGCTGTCAGTGATAGGATAATATCTATATGCCTACAAGGAAGACTAGTTAATACAACTATTATTCAAATTTACACACCAACCATTGGGGCCAAAGATGAAGAAATAGACTTTTATCAGCTGCTGCAGTCTGAAATTGATCAAACATGCAATCAAGATGCATTGGTAATTACTGGTGATTGGAATGCAAAAGTTGGAAATAAAGAAGAAGGATCAGTAGTTGAAAAATATGGCCTTGGTAACAGAGACAATGCCGGAGATTGAATGATAGAATTTTGCAAGACTAATGACTTCTTCATTGCAAATACCTTCTTTCAACAACATAAACGGCTACTATTCACAGGGGCCTCACCTGATGGAACACACAGAAATCAAGTTGACTACAACTCTGGAAAGAAACAATGGAAAAGTTCAATATCATCAGTCAGAACAAGACCAGGTGATGACTGTGGAACAGACAATCAATTGCTCATATGCAAGTTCAAGCTGAAACTGAAGAAAATCAGAGCAAGTCCACAAGAGCCAAAATATGACCTTGAGTATATCCCACCTGAATTTAGAGACCATCTGAAGGATAGATTTGACTCATTGAACACTAGTGACCGAAGACCAGACGAGTTGTAGAAGGACATCATCCATAAAGAAAGCAAGAGGTCATTGAAAAGAGAGGAAAGAAAGAAAAGACCAAGGTGGATGTCAGAGAAGACTCTGAAACTTGCTTTTGAACATCGAGCAGCTAAAGTAAAAGGAAGAATTGATGAAGTAAAAGAACTGAACAGAAGATTTCAAAGGGCCTCTCAAGAAGACAAAGTAAAGTATTACGATGACACGTGCAAAGAGCTGGAGATGGAAAACCAAAAGGGAAGAACATGCTCAGCATTTCTCAAGCTGAAAGAACTGAAGAGAAATTCAAGCCTCGAGTTGCAATAGTGAAGGGTTCTATGGGGAAAATATTAAACGATGCAGGAAACATCAAAAGAAGATGTAAGGAGGCAGAGCGAAGATGGCGGAATAGACACTTCTGGCGAGCACTCTTTACAACAACAGACTCAAAAAAACAAGTGAAATGAGTATATTTGTGATAAGCTGGGAGCCCTGAGCATCAAAGGCAAGCTTAAACAACAAACTGAGGGGCAGGGGGAGGAAGAGACCATTCAGAAGTAGAGAGGAATTACCAGACCTGAATTGCCGGGAGCCCTCAGGCACCATTCCTGGAGCAGCAGCAGCGGCAGTGGCAGGCTGGTACTAGCGTTCTGGCGCAGTTTCCTCACAGAGAAACAGCCAGCCACACAGCCTACTCACACCTCTGGAACCTGAGAAGAATGGTGCTCTTGGCAAAAGCTAAGTACTTGCATATGTTTTACCGTGCCACCCCCACCCCCAAGCCGGCTTCAGCAGCTGAATCCATGGGCCTGAGATAGGCCCTGTTGAGCACCTAGAACCATCCTCCCAGCCTTGGGGAAGAAAAAAATTTGCAGTTAGGGGGAGAAGATAATTTGCTAGCTCCATTAACCGGGAAGCTCAGGACAAAAGCGGCTCCTGTCCAGGCATAAACTGTCCATGGACCTTGAGCACCTCTCCCTTTTGCATAGACCTGTGTGGGCCTATTTCGGGAGAATAGGCCCTTGTTGGCAAACTCCAACCATTTCAGCTGTGTGGTGGAGAGGTTGGTGTTTGACGTTTGACATTGCTTTGCCTATTAAACAAGGTCCTCACCTACCCATGTCAAGGACCTAAAGACTGGTAGCTCCACTCAGGTCACCCAGCCACCCGCAACAGGGATCCAAAGATAACTGGTACCTCCCAGTCCTTACAACCCAAAACTTTGGGTGCCCACAGTCCTTCTGCAGAACCCACCCACCTGCACACTCTAGGGAACAGGGACATATTTTCCTCAGAGACACTCGGGGGTCGGTTCTCAGACCCCTGCCTTGTTCAGAGCGTGACCCCCTTCTGCAATCAGATACCGGTATATGTGCCAATCACCCCTGCCCCTCTAAGACTGTAGGACAGAGCCTGTACTACGTACTTGATGATTAGCTACCTGGAAACCTGAGCTGAATTTATACAAGAAAACTGAATGGACTGCAAGACTGTTATACCTGATAACAGCTCTAGCCAGCTGGGGACAGGACATCAGAGCTCCAAAGGTGAAAATAATCAAGCTAGCTCACTCAAGCAACCCATAGGGGTATACCAAAACAAAACAAAGCAAGTAGCTATGACACAGTAAGCAAGCATAAACTAATACAATAACTTATAGATGGCTCGGAGATAACAGTCAATATCAAGTCACATAAAGTAACAGACCATGATCACCTCAACAGTCTCTCAAAATAAAGAATACAGGGATCTTCTAGATGAAAGAGCATTCCTGGAATTACCAGAGGCAGGATATAAAAGTTTAATATACAGAACCCTTCAAGACACAAGACATCAGGAAGGGAATGAAGCAATACGCAGAAAAAGCCAAGGAACACACAGATAAAGCAACTGAAGAAATCAGAAAGATTATTCAGGAACATAATGAAAAGTTTAATAATCTGGAAAAATCCATAGACAGACAGCAATCAGGAATTCAGAAGATTAACAATAAAATTACAGAATTAGACAACTCAATAGAAAGAGGAGCAGAATTGAGGAAGTAGAAGCTAGAATTTCTGAACTCGAAGATAAATCACTTGGTACTAATACACTTGAAGAAAAATCAGATAAAATAATTCAAAAAAAATTAAAAAAAAACTTAAGAATCATGGGGGACTCTATCAAGAGAAATAACCTACGAGTGATTAGAGTACCAGAACAGGGAGGGATAACAGAAAATACAGAGAGAGTTGCTAAAGATTTGTTGGCAGAAAACTTCCCTGATATTGTGAAAGATGAAAAGATATCTATCCAAGATGCTCATCAAACTCCACATAAGGAAAATCTGAAAAGAAAGTCACCAAGACATTATAATCAAACTTCCCAAAACCAAAGATAAAGAGAGAATTATAAGAGCAGTGAGGGATAAACAAAAAGTCACCTACAAAGAAGAGCCAATAAGAATAAGCTCGGACTACTCGGTAGAAACCATGCAGGCAAGAAGGCAATGGGATGACATATTTAAAAAATTGAAGGAAAAAAATTCCTGCCAAGAATCATATATCCAGCAATACTGTTTCTTAAATATGAAGGTGAAATTAAGACTTTTCCAGACAAACACAAGTTTAGGGAATTCATAAAAGCCAAACCAAAACTACAAGAAACACTAAAGGGAATTCTTTGGTTAGAAAATGAATAATATCAGGTATCGACCCAAGACTAGAACACTGGGCAGAGCAATCAGAAGTCAACCCAGACAGAGAAATCCAAAAAATAAAGCAAGATTATAAAAAAAAAAAGCTCAAAACAGGGCAACAGCGATGTTATTGTATAAAAGAAGACAACATTAAAATAATAAAGAGGGACTAAGAAATGTAATCATACACCTTCCATATGGAGAGGAAAATATGGTGATACAAAGAAATAAAAGTTAGTTTTAAATTTAGAAAAATACAGGTAAATAATAAGGTGACCAGAAAGGAGACAAAGTATCCTACTCATCAAAATAAAATACAAGAAAAAAATAGAGACTCAGCAGAAACAAAATCAACAACAACAAATACAAGAAAAGGACAATACGTAAAGAAAATCTACTGAGCACATAAAATTAAGTGGGAAAAAGAAACTGTCAACAGCACAATAAAAAAAGACATCAAAATGGTAGCATTAAATTCATACCTATCCATAATTACCCTAAATGTAAATGGACTAAATGCACTAATAAAGAGACAGAGTGGCAGAATGGATTAAAAAGCACGATCCGTCTATATGCTGCCTACAAGAGACACACCTTAGACTTAGAGACACCAACAAACTGAAACTCAAAGGATGGAAAAAAATATATCAAGCAAACAACAATCAAAAAAGAGCAGGAGAGGCAATATTAATTTCTGACAAAATAGACTTTAAAGTTAAATCCATCAGAAAGGATAAGGAAGGACACTATATAATGATTAAAGGGACAATAAACCAAGAGGATATAACCATATTAAATATTTATGCACCCAATAACAGGGCTGGAAGATACATAAAACAAACTCTATCAGCATTGAAAAGTGAGATAGACAGCTCCAGAATAATAGTAGGAGACTTCAACACAGCAATTTGGGTAAAGGACAGGATATCCAGAAAGAAGCTCAATAAAGACATGGAAGATGTAAATGCCACAGTCAACCGACTTGACCTTGTAGACGTATAGAGAACACTCTACCCAACAGCAACCAAGTATACTTTCTTTTCTAGTGTACATGGAACATTCTCTAGAATAGACCACATATTAAGTCATAAAGCAAGCCTTAGCAGAAATCAAAACATTGAAATATTACAAAGCATCTTCTCTGACCATAAGGACATAAAAGTGGAAATCAATAACAGGAAAAGCAGGGAAAAGAAACCAAACACTTGGAAACTGAACAATACCCTGCTCAAAAAAAGGCTGGATTATAGAAGACATTAAGGATGGAATAAAGAAATTCAGAGAATCCAATGAGAATGAAAACACTTCCTATCAGAACCTTTGGGACACAGCGAAAGCAGTGCTCAGAGGCCAATTTATATCAATAAATGCACACATCCAAAAAGAAGAAAGGGCCCAAATCAAAGAATTATCCCTACAACTTGAACAAATTGAAAGAGAGCAACAAAAGAAACCCACAGACACCAAAGGAAAACAAATAATAAAAATTAGAGTTGAACTAAATGAAATAGAAAACAGAAAAACAATTGAAAGAATTAACAAGACCAAAAGCTGGTTTTTTTAAAAAATCAACAAAATTGATAAATCACTGGCCAAACTAAAAAAAGATAAACAGGAGAGGAAACAAATAACCCGAATAAGAAATGAGATGGGAGATATTACAACAGACCCAACCGAAATTAAAAGAATCATATCAGATTACTATGAAAAACTGTACTCAAACGAATTTGAAAACCTAGAAGAAATGGATGAATTCCTAGAAAACACTACCTACCTGAACTAACACAAACAGAGGTAGAACAACTAAATAGATGCATAACAAAAGAAGAGATTGAAAAGGTAATCAAAAAACTCCCAACCAAAAAAAGCCCTGGTCCGGAAAGGTTCACTGCAGAGTTCTACCAAACTTTCAGAGAAGAGTTAACACCACTACTACTAAAGGTATTTTAGAGTATAGATAAGGAAGGAATACTCCCAAACTCATTCTATGCAGCCAGCATATCCCTGATACCAAAACCAGGTAAAGACACCACAAAAAAGAAAATTATGGACCTGTATCCCTCATGAACTTAGATGCAAAAATCCTCAATAGAATTCAACAACACATCAAAAAAATAATTCACCGTGACCAAGTGGGATTCATACCACGTATGCAGAGATGGTTCAACATTAGAAAAACAATTACTATAATCCATCCCAGGAGCTCCTTGGAAACTCTAAGAAGCAGTTCTACTCCGTCCTATAGGGTCCCTATGAGTCGGAATCGACTCGACGGCACTGTTTTTTTTTTTTTCTCTAATCACATAAATAAAACAAAAGGCAAGAATCACATGATTTTATCAATTGATGCAGAAAAGGCATTTGACAAAGTTCAAAACCCATTCATGATAAAAACTCTCAGCAAAATAGGAATAGAAGGAAAATTCCTCAACATAATAAAGGACATCTATACAAAGCCAACAGCCAACATCACCCTAAATGGAGGGACTTGAAAGCACTCCCATTGAGACTGGGAACCAGACAAGGATGCCCTTTATCACCGCTTTTATTCAACATTGTGTTGGAGGTCCTAGCCAGAGCAATTAGGCTAGATGAAGAAGTAAATGGCATTCAGATTAGCAAGAAAGAAGTCAAAGTATCTCTATTTGCAGATGACATGATCTTATACACAGAAAACCCTAAGGAATCCTCCAGAAAACTACTGAAACTAATAGAAGAGTTCAGCAGAGCATCAGGATACAAGATAAACATACAAAAATCACTTGGATTCCTCTACACCAACAAAAAGAACATCGAAGGGGAAACCACCAAATCAATGCCAATTGCAGTAGCCCCCAAGAAGATAAAATACTTAGGAATAAATCTTACCAGAGATGTAAAAGATTATACAAAGAAAACTACAGTACACTTCTGCAAGAAACCAAAAGTGACTTACATAAGTGGAAAAACATACCTTGCTTGTGGATAGGAAGACTTAACGTTATAAAAATGTCTATTCTCCCAAAAGCGATCTATACATTTAATGCAATTCTGATCCAAATCCCAAGGACATTCTTTAATGAGATGGAGAAACAAATCACCAACTTCATGTGGAAGGGAAAGAGGTCCCGGATAAATAAGGCATTACTGAAAAAGAACAAAGTGGGAGGCCTCACTCTACCTGATTTTAGAACCTATTATACTGCCACAGTAGTCAAAACAGCCTGGTACTGGTACAACAACAGATACATGGACCAATGGAACAGAATTGAGAATCCAGACATAATCCATCCACATATGAGCAGTTGATATTTGACAAAGGCCCCAAAACAGTTAAATGGAGAAAAGACAGTCTTTTTAACTAATGGTGCTGACATAACTGGATATCCATCTGCAAAAAAATGAAACAAGGCCCATGCCTCACTCCATGCACAAAACGAACTCAAAATGTATCAAAGACCTAAATATAAAATCTAAAATGATAAAGATCATGGAAGAAAAAATAAGGACAACGTCAGGAGCCCTAATACATGGCGTAAACAGTATACAAAAGATTATTAAGAATGCAGAAAAAAACTAGATAACTGGGAGCTCCTAAAAATCAAACACCTGTGCTCATCCAAAGACTTCACCAAAAGTGTAAAAAGATTACCTACGGACTGGGAAAAAGTTTTTAGCTATGACATTTCTGATCAGTGCCTGATCTCTGAAATCTACATGATACTGCAAAAACTCAACTACAAAAAGACAAATAGCCCAATTAAAAAATGGGCAAAAGATATGAATAGACACTTCACTAAAGAAGACATTCAGGTAGCTAACAGATATATGAGGAAATGTTCACGATCATTAGCCATTGGAGAAATGCACATCAAAACTACAATGAGATTTCATCTCACTCCAGCAAGGCTGGCATTAATCCAAAAAACACAAAAGAATAAATGTTGGAGAGGCTGTGGAGAGATTGGAACACTTCTACACTGCTGGTGGGAATGTCAAATGGTACAACCACTTTGGAAATGGATTTGGTGCTTCCTTAAAAAGCTAGAAATAGAACTACCATAGGATCCAGCAATCCCACTCCTTGGAATACATCCTAGAGAAATAAGAGCCTTTACATGAACAGTTATATGCACACCCATGTTTATTGCACCACTGCTTATAATAGCAAAAAGATGGAGGCAACCAAGGTGCCCATCAATGGATGAATGGATAAATAAATTATGGTATATTCACACAATGGAATATTACGCATCCATAAAGAACAGTGAGGAACCTGTGAAACATTTCATAACATGGAAGAACCTGGAAGGCATTATGCTGAGTGAAATTAGTCAGTTGCAAAAGGACAAATATTTTATAAGATCACTATTATAAGAACTTGAGAAATAGTTTAAACGGAGAAGAAAACATTCTTTTGTGGTTACAAGAGCGGGGAGGAAGGGAGGGTGGGAGAGGGGCATTCACTAATTAGATAGTAGATAAGAACTACTTTAGGTGAAGGGAAAGACAACACACAATACAGGGAAGGTCAGCACAACTGGATTAACCAAAAACAAAGAAGTTTCCTGAATAAACTGAATGCTTCAAAGGCCAGCGTAGCAGGGCAGGTGTCTGGGGACCATGGCTTCAGGGGACATCTAAGTCAATTGGCATAGTAAAATCTATTAAGAAAACATTCTGCATCCCACCTTGAAGAGTGGCATCTGGGGTCTTAAACGCTAGCAAGCAGCCATCTAAGATGCATCAATTTGTCTCAACCTACCTGGATCAAAGGAGAATGAAAAACACCAAGGACAGAAGGCGATTACGAGCCCAAGAGACAGAAAGAGCCATATGAACCAGAGACTACATCATCCTGAGCCCAGAAGAACTAGATGGTGCCCAGCTACAACCAATGACTGCCCTGACAGGGAACACAACAGAGAACCCCTGAGGGAGCGGGAGAGCAGTGGAATGCAGACCCCAAATTCTCTTAAGACCAGACTTAATGGTGTATCAGAGACTAGAAGGAACCCAGTGGTCATGGCCCCTAGAACTTCTGTTGGCCCAGGACAGGAACCAGTCCTGAAGCCAACTATTCAGACATGGATTGGTGTGGGCAATGGGTTGGAGAGGGATGCTGGTGAGGAGTGAGCTTCTTGGATAAGGTGGACACTTGAGACTATGTTGGCATCTCCTGCCTGGAGGGGAGATGGGAGGGTGGAGGGGGTTAGGAGCTGGCAAAATGGACAGGAAAAGAGAGAGTGGAGGGAGAGAGTGGGCTGTCTCATTGGGGGAGAGTAATTGGGAGTGTGTAGCAAGGTGTATATGGGTTTTTGTGTGAGAAACTGACTTGATTTGTAAACTTTCACTTAAAGCACAATAAAAATTAAAAAAAAAAAAAAGATGGAAGGAATATACAGAGTCATTATACCAAAGAGAATTAGTTGATGTTCAGCCATTTCAAGAGGTAGCATATGATTAAGAACCGATGGTACCGAAGGAGGAAGTCCAAACTGCTCTGAAGGCATTGGTGAAAAACAAGGCTCCAGGAATTGATGGAATATCAATTGAAATGTTTCAACAAACAGATACAGCACTAGAGGTGCTCATTTCTCTATGCCAAGAAATACGGAAGACAGCTTCCTGGCCAACTGACTGGAAAAGATCCATATTTATGCCTATTCCCAAGAAAGGTGATCCAACTGAAAGTGGAAATTTTAGAACACTATTATTAATATCACATGCAAGGAAACTTTTGCTGAAGATCATTCAAAAACAGCTGCAGCAGTATATCAACAGGGAACTTTCAGAAAATCAGGCTGGATTCAGAAGAGGACGTGGAACCAGGGATATCATTGCTGATGTCAGATGGATCCTGGCTGAAAGCAGAGAGTACTAGGAGGATGCTTACCTGTGTATTATTGGCTATGCAAAGGCATTCGACTGTGTGGATCATAACAAATTGTGGATAACATTGTGAAGAATGGGAATTCCAGGACACTTAATTGTGCTCATGAGGAATCTTTCCATAGATCAAGAGGCAGTTGTTCGGACAGAACAAGGGGACACTGATTGGTTTAAAGTCAGGAAAGGTGTGTGTCAGGGTTATATTCTTTCACCACACCTATTTAATCTGTATGCTGAGCAAATAATAGGAGAAGCCGGACTATATGAAGAAGAATGGGGCATCAGGATTAGAAGAAGACTCATTAACAAGCTGCTTTATGCAGATGACATAACCTTTCTTGCTAAAAGTGAAAAGGACTTGAAGCACTTACTAATGAAGATCAAAGACCACAGCCTTCAGTATGGATTGCACCTCAACATAAAGAACACAAAAATCCTCACAAATGGACCAATGAGCAGCATCACGATAAAAGGAGAAAAGATTGAAGTTGTCAAGGATTTCATTTTACTTGGATCCACAATCAACAGCCATGGAAGCAGCAGTCAAGAAATCAAAAGACGCATTGCATTGGGCAAATCTGCTGCAAAGGACCTCTTTAAAGTGTTGAAGAGCAAAGATCTCACCCTAAAGCCTAAGGTGTGCCTGACCCAAGCCATGGTATTTTCAATCGCATCATATTTTATCATATACGTGTGAAAGCTGGACAATGAATAAGGAAGACCAAAGAAGAGTTGATGCCTTTGAATTGTGGTGTTGGCGAAGAATATTTAATATACAATGGACTGCCAAAAGAACAAGGAAATCTGGCTTAGAAGAAGTACACCCAGGTTGCTCCTTAGAAGCAAGAATGGGAAGAGTGTGTCTTACATACTTTGGAGATGTTGTCAGGAGGGATTAGTCCTTGGAGAAGGACATCATGCTTGGCAACTACAGGGTCAGCAGAAAAGAGGAAGACCCTCAATGAGGTGGATTGACACAGTGGCTGCAACAATGAGCTCAAGCATAACAACAATTGTAAGGATGGCGCAGGACTGGGCAGTGTGCTTAGGGTCTCTGTGAGTCAGAACTGACTCGACGGCATCTAACAACAACAACAACAACATATTATTTCACTGAAAGTTGATCTTCCGGAGTGACTTCAGTTCCAAGTTAGAAGTATGTCTTAGGGCCATAGTGTTGGGGTTCCTCCTAATAAGTCTGGTCTTTTTTTATGAATTTGAATTCTGTTCATTTTTCTCCCACTCAAAACAGGAATTTCTATTATGTTCCTGACCAGAGCGATCAGTAATGATAGAAGTACATCATCTACTTTTTCTGAAAAAAAAAAAGAAAAAATTTTTTTTTTTTTTTACAGGCTAGAGGAGGCTGTGATTCATGTGGGCCATTAGTCCTTTGGACTAATTGCTTCCTTGAGTCTTTGATTTTCTTAGAGGCCAATGGTTGTATCTTAGATGGCCGCTTGCGAGTCTTTAGGAACCTAGATGCTACTCGCCAAAGTGGTATATAGAAACATCTTTTTGAACTACGTTGTGCCAATTCACCTAGATGACCCCTGAGACTACAGTCCTTAGTCTTCAAGTCCAGTAATTCAGTCCTGTGAGGTGTTTGGTTATGGCTAAGAAGTTTCCATAACTGTGCCCTCTATGTTGTTGTTGTTGTTAAGTGCCATTCACTCAGTTCCGACTCATACCAACTCCATGTACAACAGAACAAAACACAGCCTGGTCCTGCACCATCCTCGTAATCATTGTTATGCTCAAGCCCATTGTTGCAGCCACTGTGTCAGTCTATCTCATGAGGGTCTTCCTCTTTTTCATTGACCCTCTACTTTACCAAGCATGATGTCCTTCTCTAGGGACAGGTCCCTGACGATAACATGTTCAAAGTGTGTGAAATGAAGTCTCACTATCCTCACTTCTAAGGAGTATTCTGGCTGTACTTCTTCCAAGACAGATTTGTTCATTCTTTTGGCAGTCCATAATCAATATTCTTCACCAACAGCATAATTCAAAGGCATCAATTCTTCTTTGGTTTTTATTTATTGTTCAGGTTTTGCATGCATATAACCAAAAAAAAAAAAAACCCACTGCCCTCGAGTCAATTCCAACTTATAGCGACTTTTAGGACAGAGTAGAACTGCCCCATAGAGTTTCCAAGGAGCGCCTGGTGGATTCGAATTGCCAACCTCTTGGTTAGTAGCTGTAGCACCTAACCACTATGATACTAGGGTTTCCTTGCATTCATATAAGGTAATTAAAAACACCATGGCTTGGTCAGGTGCACCTTAGTCCTTAAAGTGTTATCTTTGCTCTTTAACACTTTAAAGAGGCCTTTGGCAGCAGATTTGCTCAATGCAATGCGTCTTTTGATTTCTTGACTGCTGCTTCCATGGCTGTTGATTGTGGATCCAAGTAAAATGAAATCCTTGACAACTTCAATCTTTTCTCTGTTTATCATGGTGTTGCTTATTAGTCCAACTGTGAAGATTTCCATTTTCTTAATGTTGAGGTGTAGTCCATACTGAAGGCTATAGTCTTTGAGTTTCATCAGTAAGTGCTTCAAATCCTCTTCACTTTCAGCAAGGAAGGTTGTGTCATTTGCATAACACAGGTTGTTAATGAGTCTCCCTCCAATCCTGATGCCCTGTTCTTCTTCATATGGTCTAGCTTCTCGGATTATTTTCTCAGCATACAGATTGAATAAATATGGTGAAAACATACATCCTTGAGGCACACCTTTTCTGATATCAAACCACACAATATTCCCTTGTTCTGCTCAAATGACTGCCTCTTGATCTCTGAACAGGTTCCTCATGAGCACAATTAAGTGTTCTGGAATTCCCATTCTTCACAATGTTTTCCATAATTTGTTATGGTCCACACAGTTGAATGCCTTTGCATAGTCAATAAAACGCAGGTAAACATCTTTCTGGTATTCTCTGTTTTCAGCCAGGATCCATCTGATATCAGCAATGATATCTCTGGTTTCATGTCCTCTTCTGAATTCAGCTTGAATTTCTGACAGTTCCCTGTTCATGTACTGCTGCAGCCGCTTTTGAATGATTTTCAGCAAAATTTTACTTTCATGTGATATTAATGGTACTGTGCCACCTATATCCTCTATTATATATAAATATACATGCAGCACATACAAATATTATGTAGAAATATCCACAGCCGTGTCTATTCCTCTTTTCAATATTGTTAGTGTTTGTTTTATGTATTTTGGAGCTCTTTCATTGGGTGCCTAAATATTTGTTATGGTTATGGCTTTTGGGTGTATTGACATTTTAATCATTATATAATGCCCTTCCTTATCTCTTTTGGTGGGTTTTGCCTTAAAGTCTATTTTATCAGAGATTAATATTGCCACTCTTGCTTTTTTTAATTATTGTTTGCTCGATATATATTTTTTCTGTCCTTTTATCTTTAGCCTATTTATGTCTTTGTGTCTAAGGTGTCTCTTGTAGGCAACATATTGATGGGTCATTTTTTTTTTTAATCCATTCCGCCACTCTCCTATCTCTTGACTTGCGTTTAAGCCATTTACATTCAATGTGATTACTGATAGATATGAATTTACAGCTGTCATTTTGTTTGCTTTCTTTTTGTATGTGTGTGTGGTTTCTTTGTTCCTCTTAATTTTCTGTGCTCAGTTCTTTTAGTTTATGGATTTGCTTTTCATTTTGCTCGTTGTTGATTTTGTGTTTACTGAGTATGGCTTTCTTTTTTATTTTGATGAGGAGGTTTATTAATTTTCTTTGTTGTTACTCTGAAATTTACCTTTATCTTTCTAAGTTTAAAACAGTCTGTTATTTTTTGATACCACCTTGACTTCTCCATATGGAAGTTCTGTATGTACACCATTTATATCCTCTTTTTGTCTTGACATTGTCATCATTTACAAATTGACATCTCCGGTTCTCTGTTTTCAGTGTTGTAGCTTCATTTTACTTTTGAGAAGTCTTTATCCGAGTTCGTGTCTGGGTAATGCTGTCATGTGTCTTAATCTCAGGTTGTTCTCTGTTGTTGTTTGTTCTCTGTCTGAAGGACTCCCTTTAATATTTCTTGTAAGATTGGTCTAGTTTTTTACAAATTCCCTTAATTTCTGTTCTGGGAATGTCCTAGTTTTGCCAATGCATTTGAGAGACAATTTTGCTGAATATATAACTCTTGGTTGGAAATTCTTTTCTTTCAGGATTTTATATATGTCATCCCATTGCCTTCTTGCCTGCATGGCTTCTGCTGAGAAATCAGAGCTTAGCCTTATTGGTTCCCCTTCGAAGGTGTTTTTCCTGATCTGCTCTCTGGATTCTTTCTTTGTCTTTGTTTTCAGAAAGTTTAATTATAATATATCTTAGTGACTTTCTTTTGGGGTCCATTCTGTACAAGTTTTTGAGAATCTTGGGTGGAAACCTTCTGGTCTTTCATGATATTAGGGAAGTTTTCTGCCAGCAAGTCTTAAAAAATTGTTTTTTTTTTTTTTTTTGTCTCCTGGTCTGGAATTTCAATCACGTGTAAATTATTCCTCTCGATAGTGTCTCACATAACTCTTAGGCTTTCATCATTCTATTTTCTTGTTTTTCCTCAAACAAATTATTATCAAGGAATTTGACCTCTATTTTGCTGATTCTTTCTTCCGGTGATTCAATTCTACTTCTATGCCCTTCCATTGAGTTATCTATTTCTGATATTTTATTGTTAATCTTCTGGATTTCAAGGTGGTGTTTTTCTACGGTTTTTAATTTTCTATTTCTTTTGTCATTTTATTCTTGTATTATCTTCCTGAATTCTTCTGGTTTTGCCTGTGTTTTCTTTGATTTTGTTTGTGTTTCCTCGATCTCTTTGAGGATCTTTTATATATAAGTCTTTTGAATTCCTTATCTGGTGGTTCCATTATGATTTCTTCTTCAGGAAGGTTTTTTGTCCCTTTATTTTGGTTAGTGGCTTGAGCTATTTTGACCTCCTTCTTTATATGATTTGATACTGTCTGTTGTCTCTGAGGCATTAAGGTGTTAACTTATTTATTGATTGATTGTGTGTTGTTTGCTTCATCCTGATTTTTTTTTTTTAATATATCGGGGCAGGTGGAGTGGGTGTGGTCCACTTGTTGCTAGTCTGGTGGCACTGGAGCATTCACCACCTGTCTCCAGGTGGATGAGGCAGCGATTGGCAATGTGAGCACTAGTCTCTGCTGGTCATGCAGGGTAACTGAGGCTGGGCTGGGCAGGTGCTGTTTGCCAGCTATCATCAGTCCAACGGTGTGGGGCCAGGCAATGGCACTTGCCAAGTGGACTGCATGGCAGATGTGGTGGGTGTTGTGGGCAAGCAGGAATGTAGAACACTCTCCTCTGCCTGTTGGGTTGGCAGCTGGGTGTGGGTGGCATGTGTGTGGGTTAACGTGGTCTCTGCTCCTCTCTGAGTCAATGGTGGGGGGATGTGGCAAGAACACAGAACCACTCTCTCCACCACTTGCTGGGTTGGTGGGTGGGGTTGGGTGGTGAGCAAATGAGGGTGTGGGAGAGTGCTTTCCTCCACTTGCCAGGTCAGCGTGTGGGGGCGGTTGTTGGGTGAGCAAGTACATAGGAGTGCACTCACTGCTACTCTCCAGGTTGAAGGTGCAGGTTTTGGATGAGCAGGCATGTGAGCACACTCACTGCTGCTCATCATTTTGGAGGGGGGGGTGAGTGGCAGGCAAGTAGGGGCATGAGAACATACTCCCCTCCATTTGCTGAGTTGACTGGCAGGTTGGGTGGCAGGTGAGCAGAAGCATGTGAGTGTACTTACTGCTGCTCAGTGGGTATTTGGGGGGGTGGCAGACTGGACTGGGTGGAGGAAAAGTATGGTATTTCCCATTGCTAATGGTCAGGAGGGTGGGAGGAGGAGGAGCATGCCCCTCTGGTCACCAGATGTGGGTGTCTGGGCAGTTCCTATTGGCTTCAGCCAGCAGTCAGGACCTGGCCCTGACCAAGGGTAAGGAGGGGGTGCTGCCCAGAATCCAGTTGTGAGGAACCTCTGTTTACAGTCTATGGATCTATTAATTTCTGTATACCACTCACCCTAATGGTCAGAGACTCTCGCTGGTGATTATACCTGTCTCTGGATTCTGACTCCCTCCCTGCTCTGTGAATGCTGGGGTCCCTGAAGCTCTCATCCTCCTTCCTGTATTTTTACTTCTTAGATCTGGATCATGTTCCGTTCACCTTGCTTCACTCTGGGTACGTCAACACAGTTCCTCTGTCTCTTATTGGGAATTTTGTGAAGTTGCCTTCCTGAGCTCCTCTCCCAGAATCACTACTGGCTTTGTCTCAAGATGGCTGTGCTGTGCTAGGGTGGCTGGCAGGGCACCTCTACTCTGTATCACCCCTTGTTTGTAACATTCATTCAATTTCTTCTCCTAATAGGTGTTGGATTAAATTCTTTATTTTTCCTTTTATGTTCATATTCCAAAATTGTCATATACATCTGTTTCACTTAGTTTCTCAGGTCTTTGTTGTACAGGGATGGCTTGGTGTTTCTGACTAAGCCACCATCTTTGCTACCAGGTCTCACTAATGTTAATTATTGGTATTGAGATCAGTATTTTATGGATGGTTTAGTTTCCTGTGTTTATGCATTCATCATATCTTGTGCCAGGCTCTGTTCTGAGTGCTGGGGACAACATGAGGAACTCCACGAGCATGGCATTGACTTCATGCCTGTGTCTGAATTTTGTAAACCCTACACTATAAACATGAATTAATTTAATTTTGAAATAAGAAAAGGGCGATAAAACTTAATTTTTTTTATCAGATATGTTTTCTGAATTAAATTATGAATTAAAAGAGATAATTTGTTTTAATTGCTGCCATTTCACTGAAGAGATAAAATTGCATGATTTAAGATGCTACTAATATGGATAAGTAAATTCTCTTTTTTTTTGGATCATTGCAGCCATTATAAAAAAGCATACTGGGGACACAGAGGGCAAAAAAGATCTTTGTCAACAGTTATTTGTCTGGCAATGGAGGCAGAGTTGGGGATGGAGATGAACTGAGCAGGGCTCTATGAAATCACCCTTGATGGATCGCTGATTTATAGCCATGGTCTCAATATTGAACTAATACCTTAGCCCCCAAGCTAGGTGACACCACTCTCTAGTGACTGATCCTTTACTGGCATGGACCTATGCTACAACTGAGGTTCCTGCAGCTATAAAAATAGTCAGAGTAACCCTTCAGAGGGAATTGCTTACTAGACAGCTCTGTGTGTCAACCTGCCATGGCATTTTAAAGCTTTTGCCATATCCCTGCAGATGCTCCTACTTTTAAGCCCTTGATCTTTAGGGGACAGGGTGGTGGAGAATGCAGAAAGAGATTAAAAAGTCTTTATTACTCAACTGATGCTCCTGTGAGATCTGTACTGGCTGGTGATTCCTGCTGCACAGTAGGTATTTAATGCTGGCTCTTTTCAGGGACATTTAAGAGGTTTTTTAAGAAACTCCTCACGCTCAACCGTGATTTTGAAGAAATGCTCCAACATGACCTCTTCGCACGACTCTTTAGTCCCTGCCACTAGAAGTACCTACCTCAGCCTCTTGCTTATTAGCAGCTTTCTTGGGCATGACACCAACAAAAGAGCTCAGGCCTGGCTAGCTTCCACGGCCTCCACCTAAACTTCAGGAAATCCATTCATCCTTGTTATGACAAACACAGAGAGTGCAGGCTTCCCTACAACTGCCTTGTCCCTTTTCCCTACCTTCTCTATTCAATTCTTTTCACTTGCTTAAATAGGCACAGATTGACAAAAAAATAAACAACCAAAAATGTTGCCATCGAGTTGATTCTGACTCATGGCGACCCCATGTGTGTTAGAATAAAACTGTGCTCCACAGGGTTTTTAAAGTTTGATTTTTTTTTTGGTAGTGTTTCTTATTTGTATCCAAGTGAAGTGAGGAAAAGACATTCCTAGTTTTGGCCAGTTCAAGTTCAACTTGGGTTAAAAAGGAATTTCTAATTTATTCCCCAATTGGGTAATTATAGATTGTTGAAAGAATCATGTAATAATTATTCACAGATAATATTTTTGTTGTTAGATGCCATTGGGTTGATTCCAACTCATAGCAACCAAATGAGATGGATTAGAACTACTCCATAGGTTTTCCTAGACCAAAATCTTTATGGAAGCAGATCACCAGGTCTTTCTCCTGCAGAGTTGCTGGGTGGGTTTGAACTGCCCACATTCTGTTATCAGCTGAGTGTCTAACCATTGTGTTACCAGGGCTCCTTAGGCATAATATTAACTAAACATTATTAAGATTTTAATGCCGAAGAAAGTTAGATTGTTTTAACCATAGAGTATAAGATAAGAGTTGGTGATTCCAAATTCCCTATAGATTAGTCCTATTGAACTAGAGAATTTGGCCAGGGAATACACTGTTACAGAAGGCTTCTATTTGAGCTACTGTTTACTTGTTTGTTTGCTTAAACAAATAAAAGTGTTACATTATTAGAAAAAGTATATTATGGAATTGTGCTGTGTCATGGAAGGATAATGATGAATGGTTAATAAATATACTAATAATATAGTAATACATGCAGCTATTCTGTTTCAAAAGGCATATGGATAAAAGATCTGCTCTCCTACAAATAGCACAGTCACTCACATTCACACCTCAAATGTTACCTTAGACTATGACAATGATGATGGTAATAAGATGGTAATAGCTAACATTTAATAAGCACTTACTGTATGCCAAAAAATGCTGTAAATACTTGAGGTATATCAACTATTAAATCCAACTTCTCTTTGAGATGGGAACACTAATTAGCACCACTTTACTGAGAAGACTGATACACAGAGAGGTTAAGAAAATTGGCCAAGGTCACCTACTTGAAGTGGAGGAGCCAGGATTTGAACCTAGGCAGTTTGACTCCAGAGTCAGTGCTCTTAATCAGAACTAATCATTATACCATTCTTAGCAGACTAATCAGTATTACAGTTAGCCTAATTTTGAGGAATATAGTAAGTGATTTTTCTCAAATAAACATCTACAATATCTGCCATTTTTAAGGCATTCCATAGCTTTCAAAATACTTTTACACACATGGCTTCATTCAGTTCACACAAAAGCATCTGATGATTTACAGAAAAGGAATGTGGATCTCAGAGAGACAAGTAACTTGTCATTTATATTACACTACTCACAGGGAAGACTCAGGAATAAAGCAAGTGACTATTGACAAGGCTACTAGCTTCTGCTTAACCTGGTCAACCATGGTAGGCACTCATGTTTGATTCAATGAGGAACCAAAGGGCGCTGTCATAGATTGAACTGTGTCACCCAAAATTGTGTGTCAACTTGGCTAGGCAGTGATTCCTAGTATTGTGTAATTGTCCATCATTTTGTCATCTGATGTGGTTTTCCTATGTGTTGTAAATCCTATCTCTATGATGTTAATGAGGCAGTTATGTCAATGAGGCAGACTCAATGTACAAGATTAGGTTGTGTTTTAAGTAGATCTCTTTTGAGATATAAAAGAGAGAAGTGAGCAGAGAGACAGGGGGACCTCATGCCACCAAGAAAACAGCACTGGGAGCACAGCATGTCCTTTGGACACAGGGTTCCTGCACTAAGAAGCTCCTAGATCAGGTGAAGATTGATGACAAGGACCTTCCCCCAGAGCCAACAGAGAGAGAAAGCCTTCCTCTAGAACTGGCACCCTGAATTTGGACATTTAGCCTACTAGACTGTGAGAAAATAAATTTCTCTTTGTTAAAGCCATCCACTTATGGTATTTCCATTACAGCAGCACTAGATAGCTAAGACAGGCACCCATGCTATTGACTCAATGAGGAACTAAGCCAGAGATGTTCTTAGCATTGAAATTTCATTAAAAACCTGGGAAACATCTATGGCAACTAACATTAATAAAAATTAAGGCACCTCTGGAAACCTGTGCTGCAGGTGAAAATGACTCCTTCCTGCTGCTTTTGCTGCCTTAGAACCAATGCTACAAATAGCAATATCTTTTTGATGTGAAGGATAGCATCCTTAAGTCTGAGATAAGGTCAGTCCTGTTGAGAGACTATCAGAGAGGTCAGACAAGCCAGAGTGGGTTATTTCTGAGTTCATTATCCGAATCATTTTGGTGACCGATTTTGAAAATTACCAGAGGTGACCATGGGCTGTGAAACCCTCACTGTGAAGGCAATGACTGTAGATGGCAGCCATTTCTCTACAAAAGAGATTCTTCTCTTAAAAGGGACCGTGTGGACTGTGGTATACTATCCTCAGGTGAGCTGACAGCCTCTGACTAACCTCCTACTCAGAAATTGTAGGTGATAAAAGAAAAAAAGTCTTGTTCAGTCTGTCAGTTCTCTCAGAGAGATAACGTTCACGATAGCCAGTTATGAACAAGTCAAAAAAAAGTACCAAATTTCAAGGTAAGGGAAAAATATCTCCAAATACATACTATTGAGATTGGGCTATTATAAATGTTGCATATTTGTCAACACATCTGAATGGGAATCCCCCCAAAATCATCTACTTTCACTTGACTATATTCCTGACTTTTTTTTCCTGCTAAATCCGAAAAGAGACTGGCATGTGTATCGATGAATCACAGTACGTAAATATGCTCCCAGTTTATTGAAAGAAGAGGATGAGCCTTGACATAAAGTGTTTGTTATCTTGGGATAAGCATTTCCTTATTTTTTATTATTGCTATTACTAATAAGTTGTGCCTCATCGGCTGACTCAGGAGGTGACTTATGCTCAAGGGCAATGAGCCAAAATGTGAACAATTGAACAACAGAGAGATAGAAACTCCTTTTCCTTAAATCTTCATGAGTGGGCAGCTTTGCCGGTTGAGCCTGCTGAAGCTACCATATACAACATTACACTTTCCACCAAGCACTACTTATTTCTTGCTCTTTGAGCACGAGGTGGGCAGAATTCTTTATTTCATACATCATGTTCAGCTTCATCAGAGATTCTGCAAAGGCAGACATCTCTAGAAAGTTAATGAATGAGAAACATGCCGGTGGGTTGTTTTCTGTAGAAGGAGGCTGTGGAGTTATTGAAGGTTTGTCTCCAGTGGCTAAGGCTGGCTACACCGAGCAGCTTTGCATGCGCTTACCGCCACTGATTTCCTTTTCATTGCATGGCACTGACAGGTTATGATAGCAAAGCCATTTATCTTAAACTAATAAATCAAAAGGAAGTTAAAAAAAAAAAAAAGCTCTCTGTGATGCTTCACACAGCAACTTTGGGAAGTCAAAGGACACAGGATTTTTGCCTGATCCTGATTTGAACTTAAGAGGAAAATTATTTATCTTCGAGCTGCTAATTAAGAAAGAAAAGGAATATCCTTTGTTTGACTACCCCGTTGCATCAGGGACCTTTCATAATAGCAAGCTGCCTGAGCTGCTGTACTTACAGCCATTCACCGTACTAGCCCAGGCTGGCTAACACTTTTCACCTTTCCTTGTGTTTTCCACTACAGTGAAATCTCATCTGAATAGAAGGTGCTTTGTGCTAACTGTCTGCCACTGAGGCTAGTCAGAAAACTGACAAACATAACCAAAGAGGAAAATTCTAAAGAGATTTAACCAGACTTTTTCCTGTTTTTTTTTAAATATATAATTCTTGTTATTATATTTTTTAGAAATTTTACTTCATTTTTCAGTTTATTAAACTGGTATGAAGAGAAACACTTGATTGAGGAAATAGTCTTTATCTACAAGTTTGATGCCTCCAAAAACAATTCTGTGCATATATAACCCATCTTCTACTTTCTTCACTTCTGTTCACTCCACAATTATTTTTAACTAAGCATAACGCTGAGAATGTATTGCACTTCCAGGAAAAGAAGAGGGGATGTAAAACCATTGCTATGGTAAAAATGAACGTATTGTGGCTGCTATCTTGTGATACCAACATCTCTTGGCATAGTGCATAGCTTAGGAGAAAGGCTGTCTATGAACTGGATAGAAAGGGAAAAACGAAATATAATGCTTAAGCTGTAGAGAGATATTCCTTAAAAGAGCTTTTTTTTTTTTTTTTAACAAGATAGCAGATTATAGCTGGGCTATCTACCACTTCTACTTGTGCAATTAATTCCTTGTGATGGAATTAAATACGGTACTTGAAGGAAGGCAGAGAACGTATGCCCTGCTTCAATGTCCCAGAGAAATATGGGTGAGTCTGGTAGAATCCAGGTATCAAAGTGCCAAAAATAGGGCAGGGCACCTGGATTAAGTTAATATGTTGTGAAGTGTCTCTCAGGGTATGCTCTCTTTTCCTTTTAATGGAAATATGTACTTGTCAAAGAGCTGTGAGCTCATTCGGGCAGATGCTTCACTTTAGAATCTTTCAAAAGGTGAGGAGAAGTGATGAAAATGGGGAAGAGATCTATTTTAACTAAGGTCAATGTCGATTTTGAAGAATCTGAAAACTATTTACAATATTTCCATCAAAATGTGATGAAATTTCAGGGATAGTTATTACTCAAGCAAAAGCAGAATATCTCGATTTAGAATACATCTTTCTTCTCCTTTTCCTTCTTCTTCCTCTTCCTCCTCCTCCTTCCCTTCTTCTGTTTCTTTTTCTTCTTCTCTATCTTTCTTTTTCTGCTTCTTCTTTCTCCACCTTTGTCTTTGTCTTCTCTGTTAAATTCTAATTTCCGTGATTAAAACACTATAAAATGTCTCTAGGGACCACTTTTTAAGTTGTATTTATCAAAATTAGACAAACGATTACACTGATAAACAATCTTGACAACTCTCTTGCATTTGAAATAATCTTTCTTCTGAGTGTTTCCAATGGAAAGGAAGAAAGCCAATAATTAGAGCCTTCGTTATGTGCTAAGTACTTTCTCACAAGTGATCTTCTTTAACTCATGAGGTCGGTATTATTATATTTCATTTTATCAGTGGAGAATGAGGCCCTGGGAGGTTAGATAACCAGCTCACATTGATAGACACGGAGCCATAATTTGAGTCCAGATCTGTCTAACTCCTAAATTCCTCTTTGTTCTAAAAGATGTATTATTCCAATTTTGCTTACAAACACTTTCATCTCTAATAATGATACACAAATGAATGCAAAAACAAAGATGTATCTTTACTGTTAGGAGTAAAGTAAAAGTAAAAAAAAAAAAAAAGTAAAAAGTAAAGTAAAGGAGTCAAGTGGGAGATTACAGCACAGAAATTTATACTTAAACAATTTTTACAACAGTTTCCTAGACAATTTGCAAAGCTCTAGGCCTCCTTTCCTGGGGCCAATCCCTCTGTCAAAAATTACCTTCCATCCCTTTTGCCAAAATTATATCCATGTGCTCCTCTGCTCCTCTTAGAAAATATAAGGCAGAATCTGGTGCTCCTTATTTGTGCTCTTTTGAGGACCTTGTGTGGAGTACCAGTCCTCTCCAGTATAATTGTTAGTTTTCATATCTGAGCTCCCTGTCATTAATCTGTGTACCTAAAGTTTCACACAGAGACTGTGTCTTGTTTATCACCTGATTTTAAGCCATAGGACACATACTCTGGGAGTTTCCTTTGAGATATGTAATGATAGCTGGCATTTACTGATCTTTTACTATGTTCCAGATACTGTTTTATGTACTTTTCATGTTCCAGCTATTTTAATCCTCATACCAACCATACCAGTTGTCACTGAGTTAATTCTGATTCTTGGTGACCCTGTGTGTGTCAGAGCAGAACTATGTTTCATGGGGTTTTAGTGGCTGTTTCTTCTGAAGTAGATGGCCAGGCCTTTCTTCTGAAGTGCCTCTGGGTGGACTCGAACCTCCAACCTTCCACTTAGCAGCCAAGAATGTTAACTGTACCACTCAGGGACCTATGTACCTATCACAGGTACTTTTATTTGCTCAGCCAACAGGCTAGGACCCAGAAGTATAGAAAAGTAAAATGCCTAAGTTCACATACTTAAGTAGCCAAGTCAAGATTTGAACCCATGCAATCTGACACCAGAGCCCATGCTCTGAACCACTAGACTGCGATGCCTTTTACAGGTTCAAAAACGTTTGTTGAATGAATAAAAGGAAGAAAGAAAATCTAGAGTAAACCCTTCAAAAATTGTACTGTAGAGAAGCCAAATGAGGAAAGTGGGGGTAAGAAATTGAAGGACTTTCACTTCATGAGTCTAAATCATATTGAGCAAAATCTCCCAGTTAATAATTGTCAGAACACAGGCTGGCAGCCTCATCTCCTCATGCCCTCACAGCAAATTATGAAGGAGAATATGCCAAGGGGAGCTTTACATAGCACACTGCTCTTCATTATCTTTTCCTGATGCTTAGCAAGCTTTCAGTTTTGCACTTCCAGTTGGCTATAGATACTTTTGAAAGACAAGGCTGGCAGCTTTAATCAGATTTTACCCTGATCCCAAAAGAGGTTCACTTACTAGTTGGCCTACTTGGAATTCATGGATTCCTTTTATGTCTGTGGGGACTCTGAAGTCTCAATCTCTACGTCTCTCCCAGTTGTCAGAATACCAGTTCCTCACAGTCTCAGATGTCTTTGCTGTATGATTCACTCTGCTCACCACAGCCAACAACAATGGGATTCAGGGCAGAAGAGAAAATAAAGCTGGCACGAATTTTTAAAACTGCCAACTTTAATTCTTCCTTTCTGAGTGCATAGCATGACAGTATACTAGACACCAGAGGATGCAAAAATCAGTAAGACAACACTTTGTTTGCCCTCAGAGAGATTATAATTTAAGGGGTAGAGGCATGGTTGATCACTATACTTAGCTATATTACTAAAAAAAATAGTAAGTAACTAGGCAGCAATATATACTGACTCAGAAAGGGTAAGCAAGGTATTTTTGAAGGGAAAGGGAAAAAGATGGCAGCTGTAATAAGAATGAGAGTAATCATATATTAAAATTAAAAAAAAAATCTGTTGCTGTCAAGTTGATTCTGACTCAGCGATCCTATGGGACAGAGTAGAACTGCCCCATAGGGTTTCCAAGGCTCTACATCTTATGGAAGCAGACCCTCACATCTTTCTCCTCCGGAGCAGCTGATGGGTTAGAACTGCCAGTCTTTCAGTTAGCAGCTGAGCGCATAACCACTGCACCACCAGGGCTCCTCAATCATATATTAAATACTATTATTAACTTTTACAGAGTCCACAGATGGATGCGTGTCTGGAGAATTGCATGTGGGAATCCTCCAGTGCGTAAATTTTAGAGCTTGTTTTACATATTGAAGAACTGGAAGCTAATTATTACTAAGGAGCATTTCGTGAGCCCTTCAAATTGTAAGACATGCTATGAAGGAAACAAGCAAGGAAGTAAGATAGAGAATAACAAAGGGACCTGCACCAATGGATGAAAACACAAAGGGTATCTTTCTGGATTACTTTTTTAAAGAAATAGATAGTTTCCCACTAGAAATGCACTAAATATACTTTTTGGTCCAATGAAGAAAGGCCAGTTGTTATGACCAATAGTCAACTGAAAGTGAATGTCGCCATCATGAAAAGGACCCCTGAAGGGAAAGAACAAATATGATATTATATCAAAAATTGCAGTTATGGCTACCTTTTATTATTAAAAGTTTAATAAAAACCACCAACCCAGTGCCTTCGAGTTGATTCCGACTCATAGCGACCCTACAGGACAGAGTAGAACTGCCCCATAGAGTTTCCAAGGAGCGCCTGGCAGATTCAAACTATTAAAAAGTTTGAAATTGTGGTGCAAGAACAGTAATTTTTAAGAATTGTCATCTGCTATCTTGCACTTGCAGTCACCACTCTGGGTGTTTGTGACACTAAATATAGGCTTGCTTTCAACTGGCGCACTTACTAATGACAATAACCTTTCAGTGTCCAGCATAAAGAAATTCAGAAACATGTTTTTCTGTAATTTCTTTTCTAGGAGGAGCTTTGTGCCTCAGATTTACAGCTTGGGCAACTTTCAAAAATCCTTCCTTTTCAACTACTAAAAATGATTAGCAGTCTAGAGCAGTGATGCTCACAGTTCAGTGTGCATTCAAATCACTGAACAATCCCTTACAATACTGACTGTTAGGGTCCACTACCACAGTCTCTGACTTCACTCTCTGGGGTGGAGCCCAAGTATTTGCTTTTCTAACAAGTCCTCAGGTGACAATGACCTGCTGGTCCACAACCACATGTTGAGAACCACTGTCCTGAAGTATTCATTTTGACAAAACTGAAAATCCATATTTAACCTCCATAAGCCCAAAATACTAAGTAGTGGTCTAAAGTTTGATTAACCTGTTCCTTCATGTCATTCTATTACATATGGAACAGATATTTATTCTGGAAACTGTTGAAATTGCCTGGGAAATTTTCCTAGTCATGAAAATTTAGAGATGCCAAAGTCAACATTCTGAAATAGGAAGAATTCCAAATAGATATTTCTTGAAAGATTCTTGTCATAATTGGAATTAGATAAATAAATACTAAATAGAGTACTCAAGTGCTATTTTGTTTAATGCTGTAAATACTACTTTGTGAAACAATTTTTACAAAGATTAAAAATTATGATTTACTCTAAATTTTTCTGTCTTTACTGTTATTTAAATTCTATAAATGTGTTGGCTCAAACAAGAATATGTTCTTCCTAAAGTTATCTATTCAGTTTTTCTTTATCAATAACCTTAAGAACCGTCAATCTATTACCTTATTTGACTCTTTGAAAATGTCAAGCAATTGTTCTTGTTGATAAAAAAAAAAAATACTCTTATAAAAAAAGTAGTAATCATTAATTATGGTGATACTTTTAAAAAAATTTTTATTGTGCTTTAAGTGAAAGTTTACAAATCAAGTCAGTCTCTCACACAAAAATTTATACACACCTTACTATAATACTCCTAATTGTTCTTCTCCTAATGAGACAGCACACTCCTTCCCTTCACTCTCTCTTTTCATGTCCATTAGGCCAGCTTCTGACCCCCTCTGCCCTCTCATCTCCCCACCAGACAGGAGATGCCAACATACTTTCATGTGTCTACTTGATTCAAGAAGCTCACTCTTCACCAATATCATTTTCTATCCCATAATCCAGCCCACTCCCTGTCTGAAGAGTTGATTTTGGGAATAGTTCCTGTATTGGGCTAGCAGAAGGTCTGGGGACCATGACCTCCGGGGTCCTTCTAATCTCAGTTGGACCATTAAGTCTGATCTTTTTATGAGAGTTTGGGGTCTGCATCCTACTGCTCTCCTGCTCCCCAGGGGCTCTCTGTTGTGTTCCCTGTCAGGGCAGTCATCGGTTGTAGCCAGGCACCATCAAGTTCTTCTGGTCTCAGGCTGCTGTAGTCTCTGGTTTATGTGGTCTTTTCTGTCTCTTTGGCTCATAATTACCTTGTGTCTTTGGGGTTCTTCATTCTCCTTTGCTCCAGGTGGGTTGAGACCAGTTAATGTATCTTAGATGGCTGCTTGCTAGCATTTAAGACCCCAGCAGCCACTCTCCAAAGTGGGATGCAGAATGTTTTCCTAATACATTTTATTATGCCAATTGACCTAGGTGTCCCCTGAAACCATGGTCCCCAAACCTCTTCAAAGTGTTCAGTTTATTCAGGAAACTTCTTTGCTTTTAGTTTAGTCCAGTTGTGCTGACCTTGCCTGTATTGTGTTGTCTTTCCCGTCACCTAAAATAATTATCTACTATCTAATTAGTGAAAACCCCTCTCCCTCCCTCCCTGGCTCCTCTCATAACCATCAGAGAATATTTTCTTCTCTGTTTAAGCTATCTCTCCAGTTCTTATAATAGTGATCTTATACAATAATTGTCCATTTGCAACTGACTAGTTTCACTCAGCATAATGCCTTCCATGTTTCTCCATGTTATGAAATGTTTCACAGCTTAATCATTGTTCTTTATCAATGCGTAGTATTCCATTGTGTGACTATACCATAATTTATTTATCCATTCATCCGTTGATGGGCACCTTGGTTGTTTCCAGCTTTTTTTCTATTGTAAACAGTGCTGCAATGAACATGGGTGTGCATATATCTGTTCATGTAAAGGCTTTTAATTCTCTAGGATATATTCCAAGGAGTGGGATTGCTGGATCATATGGTAATTCTATATCTATTTCTAAGGAAGCACCAAATCGATTTCCAAAGTGGCTGTACCATTTTACATTCCCACCAGCAGTGTACAAGTATTCCAGTCTCTCCACAACCTCTCCAACATTGATTATTTTGTGTTTTTTGGATTAACGTTGGAGTGAGATGGAATCTCATTGTAGTTTTGATTTGCATTTCTCTAATGGCTAATGATCACGAGCATTTCCTTAGGTATCTGTTAGCTACCTGAAAATCTTCTTTAGTGAAGCGCCTGTTCATATGCTTTGCCCGTTTTTTAATTGGGTTATTTGTCTTTGTGCAATTGAGTTTTCGCAGTATCATGTAGATTTTAGAGATCAGGTGCTGATCGGAAACGTCATAGCTAAAACCTTTTTCCCAGTCTATAGGTAATCTTTTTACTCTTTTGGTGAAGTCTTTGGATAAGCATAGATGTTTCATTTTTAGGAGCTCTCGGTTATCTAGTTTCTCTTCTGCATTGTTAGTAATGTTTTGTATACTGTTTATGCCATGTATTAGGGCTCCTAACATCCCTATTTTTTTTTCCATGATCTTTATCGTTTTAGATTTGATATTTAGGTCTTTGATCCATTTTGAGTTAGTTTTTGTGCATGGTGTGAGGAATGAGTCTTGTTTCTTTTTTTTGCAGTTGGATATCTAGTTATGACAACACCATTTGTTGTAAAGACTGTCTTTTCCCCATTTAACTGAATTTGGGCCTTTGTCAAATATCAGCTGCTCATATGTGGATGAATTTATGTCTGGATTCTCAATTCTGTTCCGTTGGTCTATGTATCTGTTGTTGTACCAGTGCCAGGCTCTTTGACTACAGTGGCGGTATAGTAGGTTCTAAAATCAGGCATAGTGAGGCTCCCACTTTGTTCTTCTTTTTCAGTAATGCTTTACTTATTCAGGGCCTCTTTCCCTTCCATATGAAGTTGGTGATTTGTTTCTCCATCTCATTAAAAAATGTCATTGGAATTTGAATTGGAATTGCATTGTATCTATATATCGCTTTTGGTAGAATGGACACTTTTACAATGTTAGGTCTTCCTTTCCGTGATCAAGGTATGTTTTTCCACTTATGTGGGTCTCTTTTGGTTTCTTGCAGTAGTGTCTTGTGGTTTTCTTTGTATCAGTTTTTTACATCTCTGGTAAGATTTATTCCTAAGTATTTTACCTTCTTGGGGGCTATTGTAAATTGTATTGATTTGGTGATTTCCTCCTTGATATTCTTTTTGTTGGTGTAGAGGAATCTAACTGATTTTTGTATATTTATCTTGTATCCTGATGCTCTGCTGAACTCTTCTATTAGTTTCAGTAGTTTTCCTGAGGATTCTTTAGGGTTTTCTGGTATAAGATCATGTCATCTGCAAGTAGAGATACTTTTACTTCTTCCTTACCAATCTGATGCCCTTTATTTCCTTATCTAGCCTAATTGCTCTGGCTAGGACCTCCAGCACAATGTTGAATAAAAGCGGTGATAAAGGGCATCCTTGTCTGGTTCCCAGTCTCAAGGTGAATGCTTTCAGACTCTCTCCATTTAGAATGATGCTGGCTGTTGGCTTTGTATAATGCCCTTAATATGTTGAGGAATTTTCCTTCTATTCATATTTTGCTGAGAGTTTTTATCATGAATGGGTGTTGAACTTTGTCAAATGCCTTTTCTGCATCAGTTGAAAAAATCATGTGGTTCTTGACTTTTGTCTTATTTACATGATGGATTACATTAACTGTTTTTCTAATGTTGAATCATTCCTGCATACCTGGTATAAATCTCACTTGGTCATGGTGAATTATTTTTTTGATATGTTGTTGAATTCTATTGACTAGAATTCTGTTGAGGATTTTTGCACCTAAGTTCATGAAGGATATATGTCTGTAATTTTCTTTTTTTTGTGGAGTCTTTACCTGGTTTTTGTATCAGGGTTATGATAGCTTCATAGAGTGAGTTTGGGAGTATTCCATCTGTTTCTATGCTCTAAAATACCTTTGGCAGTAGTGGCGTTAACTCTTCTCCCAAAGTTTGGTAGAACTCTGCAGTGAAGCCGTCCAGCCCAGGGCTTTTTTGTTGTTGTTGTTGGGAGTTTTTTGATTACCTTTTCAATCTTTTCTTTTGTTATGGGTCTATTTATTTGTTCTACCTCTGTTTGTGTTAGTTTAGGAAGGTAGTGTGTTTCTAGGAATTCATCCATTTCTTCTAGGTTTTCAAATTTGTTAGAGTACAATTTTTCATAGTAATCTGATATGATTCTTTTAATTTCAGTTGGGTCTTGTAATGTCACCCATCTCATTTCTTATTTGGGTTATTTGCTTCCTTACCTGTTTTTCTTTTGTCAGTTTGTCCAATGGTTTATCAATTTTGTTAAATTTTTCAAAGAACCAGCTTTTGGTCTTGTTAACTGTTTCAATTGTTTTTCTGTTTTCTATTTCATTTAAATTTGCTCTAATTTTTGTTATTTGTTTTCTTCTGGTGCCTGAGGGTTTCGTTTGTTCCTTTCTATTTGTTCAAGTCGTAGGGATAATTCTTTGATTTGGGCCCTTTATTTTTTTTGTATGTGTGCGTTTATTGATATAAATTGACCTCTGAACACTGCTTTCACTGTGTCCCAAAGGTTCTGATAGGAAGTGTTTTCATTATCATTGGATTCCATGAATTTATTTCCTCCTTAACGTCTTCTATGGCCCAGTCGTTTTTAAGCAGGGTATTGTTCAGTTTCCAAGTGTTTGATTTCTCTTCCCTGTTTTTCTGTTATTGATTTCTACTTTTATGACCTTATGGTCAGAGAAGGTGCTTTGTAATATTTTGATGTTTTGGATTCTGCTAATATGTGGTCTATTCTAGAGAGTGTTTCACGTGCACTAGAAAAGAAAGTATACTTGGCTGCTGTTGGGTAGTTTTTTGTATACGTCTTTGAGGTCAAGTTGGTTGATTGTGGCATTTAGACCTTCTGTGTCTTTATTGATCTTCTTTCTGGATGTCCTGTCCTTCACCGAAAGTGGCGTGTTGAAGTCACCTACTATAAATGTGGAGCTGTCTATCTCACTTTTCAGTGTTGATAGGGTTTGTTTTATGTATCTTTTTTTTTTATCTTTCAGCCCTGTCATTGGGTGCATAAATATTTAATATGCTTATATCTTCTTGGTATATTGTTCCTTTGATCATTATATAGTGTCCTTCCTTGTCTTTTGTGGTGGATTTAACTTTATTCTTTTGGAAATTAATACTGCCACTCCTGCTCTTTTTTGATTGTTGTTTGCTTGACATATTTTTTTTCATCCTTTGAGTTTTCGTTTGCTTATGTCTCTAAGTCTGTGGTGTGTCTCTTGTAGGCAGCATATAGACGGATCATGTTTTTTTAATCCATTCTGTCTCTTTATTGGTGCATTTAATCCATTTACATTCAGCCTAATTTAGATAGGTATGAGTTTAGTGCTGTCATTTTGATGTCTTTTTTTGTGTGTTGTTGACAGTTTCTTTATCCCACTTAATTTTTTGTCCTGAGTAGTTTATCTTTATATATTGTCTTTTCCTCTTTTTCATTGTTGTTGGTTTTGTTTCTGCTGAGTCTCTATTTTTTTCTTGTATTTTATTTTGATGAGTATGATAGTTAGTCTCCTTTGTGGTTACCTTAATATTTACCCCTATTTTTCTAAGTTTAAACCTAATTTTTATTTCTTTATATCGCCTTGTCTTCCTCTCCATATGAAAGATCTATGACTACCTTTCTTAGTCCTTCTTTATTGTTTTAATGCTATCTTCTTTTATATAATAACATTGCTGTTTCCCTGTTGTGAGCATTTTTTTATCTTGATTTATTTTTTTGAGTTCCTTCTCTGGGTTGACATCTGATTGCCCTGTCCAGTGTCCTAGTCTTGGGTCGATACCTGATATTATTGATTTTCTAACCAAAGAATACTCCCTTTAGTATTTCTTGTTGTTTTGGTTTGGTTTTTACAAATTCCCTAAATTTCTGTTTATCTGGAAACGTCATAATTTCACCTTCTTATTTGAGAGACAGTTTTGCTGGATATGAGTCTTGGTTGGTAATTTTTTTCCTTCAATGCTTTATCTAAGTCATCCCATTGCCTTTTTGCCTGCATGGTTTCTGCCGAATAGTCCAAGCTTATCCTTATTGGTTCTTCTTTGTAGGTGACTTTTTGTTTATCCCTAGCTGCTTTTAAAATTCTCTATCTTTGGTTTTGGAAAGTTTGATTATAATGTGTCTTCGTGACTTTCTTTGAGAATCTACCTTGTATGGAGTTAGACGAGCATCTTGAATAGATATCTCCTCATCTTTCACAATATCAGGGGAGTTTTCTGCCAACAAATCTTCAAGAATTCTCTGTATTTTCTATTGTCCCTCCCTATTCTGGTAGTCCAATCACTTATAGGTTATTTCTCTTGATAGAGTCTCACATGATTCTTAAGTTTTCTTCATTTTTTTTTAATTCTTTTATCTGATTTTTCTTCAAATATGTGGGTGCCACGTGCTTTATCTTCAAGGTCACCAGTTCTACCTTCCACTTGCTCACTTCTGCTCCTCTGACTTTCTATGAGTTGTCTAATGCTGTAATTTTACAGTTAATCTTCTGAATTTCTGATTGCTGTCTCTCTGTGGATTCTTGTAGCTTATTAAATTTTTCATTACGTTCTTCAATAACCTTTTTATTTCTTCAACTACTTTATCTGTGTGTTCCTTGGCTTGCTCCGCATATTGCCTGATCGCCTTCCTAATTTTGTTTCTGATATCTTGAAGAGTTCTGTATATTAATCTTTTGAATGCTGTATCTGGTAATTCCAGGAAGGCACCTTTATCCAGAAGATCCGTTGATTCTTTTTTTTGAGGGCTTGTTGAGGTGA
Organism: Loxodonta africana; assembly: GCF_030014295.1. NCBI lineage: Eukaryota > Metazoa > Chordata > Mammalia > Proboscidea > Elephantidae > Loxodonta > Loxodonta africana. The sequence continues at coordinate 140,139,989 of NC_087344.1, forward strand.
TCATGTTTCTTTACGTGACTTGATATTTACTGTTCTCTCTGAGCCATCTATAAGTTGTTGTATTAGTTTATTTTATTTTAAGAAACTGTATCCTAGCTTCTTGATTTGTTTGTTTTGATATGACCAAATGGGTTGCTTTAGTGAGCTAGCTTGATTATTTTCTCCTTTGAAGCTCTGACGTCCTGTCACCAGATGGCTAGAGCTGTTATCAGGTATATCAGTCTAAGAGTCCATTCACTTTTCTTGTATGAATTCAGCTCAGGTGGCCAGGTGGCTGATCACCAAGTAAGTGGTACAGGCTCTGTCCCACAGTCTTAGAGGGGCAGGGGTGATTGGTGTAGGTACGGGTATCTGGTTGCAGCAGAGGGTTATGCTCTGAAAAAGGCAGGGGGCTGAGAACTGTCCCCTGAACATCTGTGAGGAAAGCGTGTCCCTGTTCCCTAGGGCATACAGGTGGGTGGGCTCTACAGATGGACCATGGGCACCCAATGCTTTTGTTTGTAAGGAATGGGAGTTACCAGTTATCCTTGCACCCCTGACGCAGGTTGCTTGGTGAGTTGAGTGGAACCACCAGTCCTTATGTCCCTGATGTGGTAGGTGGGGACCCTATTTAATAGACAAAGCGGTGTCAAATATAAAACACCCACCTCTTCACCACACAGCTGAAATGGTTGCACTCTGCCAGCAAGGGCCTATTCTCCTGAAATAGGCCCACACAGGTCCATGCAGAGGGAAAGGTATTCAAAGTCCATGGACCATTTATGCCTGGACAGGAGCCACTTCTGTCCTGAGCTACCCCAGTTACTGGAGCTGGCAGATTATCTTTTCCCCTAATTGTGAATTTATTCCTACTCCAAGGCTGAGAGGCACTCAGGGCACTCAACACAGCCTATCTCAGGTCCAGGGAAATCAATCACCACTGAAGCTAGCTTAGGGGCTGCGGGCTCAGTAAAATATACCAAGTACTTAGCTTTTGCTGAGAGCACCATTGTTCTTTGGTTCCAGACGTGTGAGGAGGCTGTGTGGCTGGCTGCTTCTCCCTAAGGGAACTGCAGCTGAATGCTATGACCAGCCCACCACAGCCACTCCCAGGAATGGTGCTTGAGGGATCCTGGTGATTCAGGTCCAGTAACTCCTCTCTGCTTCTGAATCGTCTCTCCCTCTCCCTGCCCCTCAGTCTCTTTTCTAACTTTGCCTTTAGTATTCACAGCTCCTAGCTTGTCATGAATATATTTGTTTCACTTGTTTTTTTGGGTCTTTGTTGTAAGAGGGATCACAGAAAGCATCTGGCTATTCTGCCATCTTGGCCCCACCTCTAATTATGGTAATACTTTACTTTGACAATAAATACTAAATGTACATTTCTACTTCTTTCTTCAGAATATCACAGACTTTACATCTGAAAACGAAGGCCTTTATCACATAAATTCTCTTGGTGCATGACATTGATATCACAAGGACTTTAGCCAACCTATTAGGTTAAGAGTACAATCATCCAAATGGCCAAGTCGGCTCAGGACTTCTAATACCACCTGCAAGTTTGAGGATTTCCCACAGCTACCCTAGAAAAACTCACAGATCTCACTGAAATCTATTATACTTACAGTCACATTGGTTACAGAGAAAGGATACAAATTATAGCCAGCCAAAGGCAGAGACAGATAGGGAAGAATCTGGGAGGGTTCCAAATGCAAGACTGCTTTGTCCTCAACCATGTTACCCTGTTAGTGTCGTGTGACCACAAGCACAGAGTATTGACATCCAAGAAGTCCACCTGAGCTTCAGTGTTCAGAGTTTTATTTAGTCTTCATTATATAGACAGATTGATTGAATCATTGCCCATCTGATTGAACTAAATCTCCAGCCCCACCTTCCCCAGAGGTCAGCCTGTTATCACATGGCTGCATAAACACTATCAGTTGTCATATGAGAAGTCTGCCATGAATAACAAAAACACTCTGATCGCTTGGAAAATTCCAAGGGTTTAGATGTGTTATTGATTGCATCGTGCCTCCCCAAAAGATATTTTTAAGTCTTAACCCCTATAACTATCAATATGACCATGTTTGGAAATGAGGGTTTTCTTTTGTTATGTTAATGAGGCCACACCACAGCAGGAGGGGGGTGGGTTCTAATCCTAATCACTTCTGAATGGTGTCCTATAAAAAGGGAAAACAGACACAGGGAAGCACACACACAGTGAGCAGAAACCGTGGTAGAATACATCTACAATCCAAGGAATGCGAGGAAATGCTCCATACTGACAGAGGCTGAAAGAGACAAGAAAGAAACTTCTCCTAGAGTTATTGTCACCCTGATTTGGACTGCTAGCCCAAGCACATAGCCCTGCTGATGCCCTGAACTCAGAATTCTAGCCTCCAGAACTGTGAGAAATATATATTTCTCTTCTTTAAAACTACCCTCTTATGGTGTTTTTTATTTTTTTTGACAGCCTAGAAAACTAAGACAAGAGGTTACCTTTCAGAAGCCAAAGACAAAGACCAGACCTCTCTTTGGACAAGGCCAAATTCTTACTACACAGATATTATATCAATATTAAGATTTGGGTGAAAATTTGTGGTATGGTTAGAAATCTGCCTCACTCAGGACTTTGGATTTGCTTAATTTCAAATAGGAACAGTAGTCATTAACAGATGTGGGAAAAGACAATTGTATTAAGGAGTCAAAACGTGAGACCATAAAAAGGAAGAATAATGGGAAAAATAAAGATCCATAAAAGACAAAGATACAGAGCTTGGATGACCTTTCCTGAAATGGCATATCCCTCCTTATATGCTTTTCAAAAGAAATGGGGAAGGGTCAAATGCACTAGGTAGAATTATGTCTGTTTCTGAAGCTTTAAAAAAAAAAAAATTTTTTTTTGAAGCTTTAAGGCACCTAAAATTCACTTTTCCTTGTGCCTTCATAAAGACCCATATTTCCTAATGATCATATATCCTGAGTATCAAACACTAAACCAAAACAAGTTCCTGTAAATCTCAGTTATCCAAAAACCCAGTCTACCTGAGGCCTAAGAGATAATTCTTTTCCCTTCAGTGAAAATTTCCTACATCCACGATCATACAAGTCGTTTTTGGTTAACGGGCAGGAAAGGGTTAGCCAATAATTATACCAACCCATAAAATGCCTACCTGCAATTTGACTATCCTCTCTGTGCTGATTTCCTGCCTCCTCTAATTACCCAGCCTCCTATACTATGCCTGGTAGTCAAGGTCCTGTCTCCGCAGTGCAGGACGCTGGTATGACTGCCCTAAAATACACCTGTTGCAGGCAGATTCCTGCAGGTTAATTTCCACTGCCAGAGAAATTGCTCTAAATTGCATTGACTTTCAATGGGTTCCTACTGGCAAACACCTGGAGGCAATCACCTGCAGATGACTGCCCAGAGACCCAGGTGTTTCTGGAGGCTGCCTTGCCCCAGTTCATCCTGATGAGATATCTTGGTGCTCAGAGTGCAAAACAACTACCCCAGGTTAATGAGTCGCAAAGACATTAACATTCAAAAAGGCTCACGAAGAAAATGAAGCCTTAAAGGCAACAGCCACTGTCTGCCAGGGGAAAAACACTTGCTCTGGAGAGAAGCAATAAGCATGATGTTTCATTCTAACAATGATTCCTGAATCTCTTATCAGCCCTTCCTCTTGAAGGAAGCAAGAAGTTTTTGGTAATAGCAGTCCATATGGTAACTGTCTTTTCTGGATATTACTTGCTAATGAGTTTTGTGTCTACTTGTACACACTTAAAATTATTTTTCTTTCTTCTCTTTTTTCCTCCTGCATACAGTTCTCAAATCATCTGATTTTATGAAGACAGATTTTTTAAAAATGTAGACCAAAGATAAAGTCTGAACATATCTGACTGCCACCAAGCTTTCTGAAAGTGTACTCTTTTGTCATTAAATGGAAACAAGTGACTGTTGTTTTTCTAATTATGATTTTTTCCCATGTCAGCATCAGAGAAATTAGACTATCTACTGGAAATAAGGCAATGAGCATAAAAGAAATCTATTAGATTCAATTTCTTTTAAAGTTTGTATTGTACACAGGTTGTCATAATATTTGGTGTTTGATGATGGTCATGGTTGATATTTGGATTTCAGCCCAAAATTGGTCTATTTCACCACAAGAGGTTGAAAACCTGACTAAAAATATTAATAACAATAATGACAATAATACCCCAAATCAAACCCACTGCTGTTGAGTCAATTCCAACTCGTTGTAATTCCATAGGACAAAGTAGAGCAGCCCTGTAGGTTTTCCAAGGCTGTAAATCTTAACAGAAGCAGACTGCCACATATTGCTCCTGCAGAGCAGCTGGTAGGTTCGAACCACCAACCTTTCGGTTAGCAATGCTTTAATCGCTGCACCACCAGGGCTCCTAATGACAATAACAGCTAACATTGAGGACTTGCTATGTGGCCCACAGTATTTTAAGATGTTTGTGGATAATCCCATTTAGATAGGAAGAGATGTCCTGAGAGTCAGGGCAAATTAGATGGCAATATAAATTTAGGGAGTGGAGGGGCAAAGAGCCTTTGGACTATAAGACGGATAAGCCACTCTAATTATTTGCCTTCTATAAATAAGCTGAGGGAAACCCCAACATCTGCTCCCTGCTGATAGAATTGTTTCATCTCAGGCTGCTAGGTTCATAAGTTTTGATTTCCAGTTTTTTTTTTTTTTTTTAAACGATACATATTTATTATCTCACAGCTTTTTTGGGTTGGGCTTCTAGACATAGCTTAACTGTATCCTCTAGAGTGGATCCTCAGAGTGGATATGGGAGGATGTTGCTTCAGAGTCTACAGTGGAACCCAGCAACCCACTGCCACAGAGTTGATTCCGAGATCAGGCAAAAGACGATGGTAATTTAGGCCAGGGTCACAATAGAAAGAAATGTTTGAACTGAAAGATATTTACACATACTTCTCTATGATTAGTTAATAGATTATAAAATTTATCCCACTTAATAAATTTTTGGCAGAATACTTTTTTTTTCTGGATTTGAGGCTGGAAATCAGGTCACTTGCAAGGATCGCTTTAGCCTAAATCAACCTCTGATTATTGGCAGAACATTCTTAGCAAATTTACAACTGCTGGCCAGGTAAGGTAAAGGAACTTCACCTTAATTCATCAATATGGTGGAATAAAAATTCTGAGCACAATTGGGAATATGCTAGGTCCTCATTTTTTACTGAGGTAGATGCCAAAGAACACATAAAAACCAGTTGCCAGGCTGCTTATGTACAAACACCTCATGGGATTTGGTTCCTTTGTTTGGAGGTTTAGGGTCATCCCAGTTAATTGGCCTAATAATGTGTTTAGTGCTTCTGTTTTACCTGCTAGTTCATTGCATAGTGGCTGGGGTCTTAAAAGCTTGCAAGCAGCCATCCAAATCACAACAGTTGGTTTCTATTTGCCTGGAGCAACAAAGGAAGAAGGAGAGTCAGGAATAGGAAGAGGATATGGAATGTGTGGCTAATGGCCTCCATGAATAACTGCCTTCTTTGCCATGAGACCAGAAGAACTGGATGGTGCCCAACTGTCATTACTGAACATTTTGATCAAAGATTCTATATAAGAGTCCCGATCAAAAGGGGAAAAATACAGAACAGAATTTCAATTTCTCATGGACTTCAGACTTTCTGGAGCTATGGAGGCTGGATAAATCCCTGAAACTACTGCCCTAAAATAATCTTTAAACCTTAAACAAAAAATATCCACTGAAGCCTTCTGAAAACCATGCAATAGTTTAGCTTAACTAGTAAAGAATGTCTGCCTTGCACATTGTGCTCTTCCAAAATCTATCTATATAAGATCAAATTGACAACAACAACTCAAAAGACTAGATTTTTTTTTTTTTTTTTTTTAAGCTCCTGGCATTCAAGAAACAAAACAAACTGAACACAAGCTACACTCAGGTACATAAAGAAACAGGGCAATATGATCCCCTCACGGGAACACAATAAAATGATAGTGATCATCCCTGAGGAAGCCCAGGCATTGGGTTTACTAGACAAAGACTTAAAACAGGTGTCTTAAATATGCTTTAAGACCTAAAGAAAAACATGTACAAAGAACTAAAGAAAAATAAGGAAAACCATGTATGATCAAACTGAGAATGTCAACAAAGTGATAGAAATTACAAAAGGGAACCAAACAGAAATGTGAAGCTAAAAAAGTTTAATACCTTAAAGGAAAAATTTACCAGAGGAGTTTAACAGCAGATTTGAGTGGGCAGAAGAATCAGTAACTTGATAGGAAAATTGAAATTGTATATACAGAGAAGCAAAAAGGAATAAAGAAAAGTGAATAAAGCCTAAGGGACCTGTGGGACACCATCAATCAGACCAATGTACACATTATGGGACTACCAGAAGGAAAGAGAGAAAGGAAAGTATTTGAAGAAATAACAGCCAAAAACTTCCAATATTTGATAAAAGACAATGATCTATATATCCATGAGCTCAAAAAAGTAATACTTATATGAAAAATCTAGAATAGGCAAATCCACTGAGGTAAAAGTAAATTAGTGGTTACCTGGGGCAGGGGAGAAGTGGAAATGGAAAAACAAAAAAGCAGCTCTGGGCTGGGAATAAATGTCAGGGAAAAAAATAAAAGGAACAATAAAAACACATAAAGACCAAAAAAAGAGAATCAGTTGTGTTTCTATGCACCAATATGAACAACTCAAGAATGAAATAAGAAAGCAATTCCATCTACAATAGCATCTAAAAGAATAAAATACCAAGAAATAAATTTAACCGAAGAGGTAGAAGATTTCTATAGTTAAAACTACAAAACATTACTGAGAGAAATGTAAAAAGACCTAAATAAATAGAAAGCCACCTCATGTTCATGGATTGGAAGACAATATTGTTAAGATGTTATTGAAAAGATGCTATGCAGAGCGCACTACAGACTAAGTGCAATCTCTACCAGAACTCCAACAGCTTTTTTCTTGGAGAAATGGAAAAACCAAACCTCAAATTCATATGAAATTGACAGGCATTGCAAATAGCCAAAACAATCTTGAAAAAAGAAGAACAAAGTTGGAGGACTCACATTTCCTGATTTAAAATCTTATGACAAAGATGCAATAATCAAAACAGGTTGGTAGTGACATAAGGATAGATACGTAGAAAAATGGAATAGAATTGAGAGTCCAGAAATAAACCCATACATTTACGGCCAATTGATTGTCCACAAGGTTGCTATGTCCATTCAATGGGAAAATAATAGTTCCTTCAACAAATGGTGCTGGGACAATTGGATATGCACATGCAAAAGAATGAAGTTTGACTCACCTCGCAACAAATACAAAGATTAACTCAAAATAAGAGCTAAAATCATGGAACTTTTAGAACAAAACAGAAGGAAATCTTTAGGACCTTGGATTTAGCAATGAATTCTTAGATATAACATCAAAAGCACAAGCAACAAAAGAAACAAATATAAAAATTGGACTTTATCAAAATTAAAAGTTTTTGGATGTACAAGGAAATTATCAAGAAAATAAAAATTCGACCTACAGATTGGGAGAAAATATTTGCAAATCATGTATGTGATAAGGTTTTAGTATTCAGGATATATTAAGAACTCCTAAAACACAACAACAAAAAGACAAACAGCTACCTTAAAAATGAGCAAAAGATTTAAATAGGCATTTCTCCAAACATGGTGTGAAAATGGCCAATAAGCACGTGGTAAGATTTTTTTTTTTTTTAAGATGCTCAGTATCATTAGTTATTAGGAAAATAAAAATCAAAACCACCGTGAGGTGCCACTTCACACCTACTAGAATGACTATAATAATAATAATAATAAAAAAAAAACCTAGAAAATAAGTGTTAGCAAGGATACGGTAAAATTGGAACCCTTGTACCTTGCTGGTGGGAATATAAAATGGTGCAGCCACTGTATAAAACATTCTATTGGTTCCTCAAAAAGATACAGAATTACCATATGACTTAGCACTGCTAGGTATGTATTCAAAAGAATTAAAAACAGGGATTCAAATAGATACTTGTATGAATGTTCTTCCTTGCATTACTCACAAATTTAGAAAACAGGTAATTGTGATGGCTGCACAGCATTATGAGTGTAATTAATGCCACTGAACTATACACTTTTCCAGCTGAAAAAATCAGTCCCTACCTGAGCAGTTAACTCTACTGCCATAGAAGATGGAAAGATGGAAATTTGGTAAACACCTAAGTTTCCACCTAACCTGAACTAACCTGTTGCTGTCGGGTTGATCCAATTCATCATAGTGACCCTGAAGGACAGAGTAGAACTGCCCCTCCTGGTTTCCAAGGAGAGCCCAGTAGATTTGAACAGCTGACCTTTTGGTTAGCAGCCAGGATGGTTTCCAGAGTTTCCACAGATATAGGGATTAAATATTATAGGTAAACATTTACCTCTAAATAGATCTTTATAAAGATGCCATCAAAACAGCATGATAAACAGAGAAAAGATTGAAGTTGTCAAGGATTTTATTTTACTTAGATCCACAATCAAAGCACATGGAAGTAGAAGTCAGAAAATCAAATGATGCATTGGATTTAGGCAAATCTGCTGCAAGAGACCTCTTTTTTTTGTTTGTTAAAAAGAAAGATGTCACTTTGAGGATTGGTGCCCTGACCCAAGCCATGGTTTTTTCAATGAATAAGCCAGACTGTGAATAAGGAAGATGGAAGAAGAATTAATGACTTTGAATTATGGTGTTGTCGAAGAATATTGAATATATCAAGGACTGCCAGAAGAATGAAAAAATCTATCTTAGAAGAAGTACAGCCAGAATGCTCCTTAAAAAACAAGGGTGACAAGACTTCATCTCACATACTTTGGACATGTTATTAGGGGGGACTAGTCCCTTAAAGGCATCATGCTTGGTAATGTAGAGGGTCAGTGAAAAAGAGGAAGACCCTCAACAAGATGGATTGACACACTGGCTTCAACAATAGGCTGAAACATAGCAAAGTTTGTGAAAATAGGCAGGACTGGGCAGTGTTTCATTCTGTTATACATAGGGTCACTATGAGTCAGAGCCAACTCTAGGACACCTAACAACAACACCAAAACATTGAAGTTATAAACAGAAATGTAAATTTGGGCTTCCACATTTTGAGATGACTAAGACTTGTGCTTTCTCCCTTTTCTCAGGTTTTTCAGAGTTAGGTTAGAAGGTGGTAGAGAGAAATGGAGATGGGATAGAAAGGCAACTGGTGGAGGGCAACCTATTTCATTACCCACTCTTTGATCAGAAGTTACCCTGGAGTCAAAGGAGAAAGCCTGGGTCTTTTACCTGTACTTCTAGAATTGGCTCTTATTTTCCCAGTCAGTCTGTGCCAGGCATGTGGTTCTTTCTCTATTTCTCCTCTTTGATTTAAACTCTGATGCCTGCAATAAAAGTCATCTTTCATTGACTTGTATATAATTAATGACTAAGGATCAAAACCAGTCCTATAGCAAGGACTAACAAGTAATAAATTTGAGAATTACAATTATATTTACACTTCCATAGTGCCAATCAGTTACTTAGGTTTACCTGATTTATGAAATGAGTACACGTAAGTCAAGAAAGTATGTTCTAATTCCCCAAATCTTTTACGTCATGGCAGGAATCCAAATTTATACCACAATTTTCTATGCTTTATTCCTAATTGAAACTGTCTTCCTGCCAGCCCCTCATCTGTTTCCACAGAAATAAGATTTGATTGAACTTAGAGCTAAGGTGCCCCTCCTCTTAACTATTAAGCTTTCTTCTTCACCTTCTGGTTCCTGCTGATTCTCATCCCTGCTCAACGAAGAATTTCTTTTGGGGTTTCACATAGCTCTGCTTTAAGATGAAAAGTAATATCTCCCTTTAGGGAATCAAAGCCATGTTTGCCTGTATAGTAACCTCTGATGAACTGGAAATATATAAGAAGTAAAACAAACAGAGGAGATCAAAAGTGCGTAACGGAAGTATTCTCTCAGACCAAGTAACACACCAAGGAAGAATTTAAAGGATTACAAAGATTCATCCCTTTCCCAGTCTCTGTGGACTCCTGCTTTGTTTCCTTCTTGTTCTGACATTTGACTGTCTTGGACTTGGAGATTATTCAGTAGGAATGACTCTGTGATGATATTTCCAAGCGTGTCCTCTGTCCATTTTATGTTGCATTGTATGTTTATGGCTGTTTGAAAGTTCTCCAAAGACATGTATTCCTTAAGAAACAATCGGAATTTAAAAAGGCGTTTTCTGGTAACCAAAACCAATTGGACTGCCACTAATTTTCACGAGAAATGGGAAGATCATTTTGAAGTTTAGCCACAGGAGGGTACCAAGCTGCAGCATAGTCAGAAGCAGAAAGTGTACATGGCCTAGAAGTACAATCAGCAATGTATGGTTTCAACAAAGACATAACCTTGAGAAAGTAGGGTTGTTCCACCTCCATGCTGATATTACAGAGATCTGCGGTAGAGGAAAAAGAGCCCTATTTGCCTGCCCATTTCTGGAACACTCTGATGATGACAATGAAACATTTTATTAGTAGAATTTATTGGTCTTCTGAGAGAGAGGTCTACAAATACCTTGGGACTGTTGGTCTGGCAAGGGTGGTTATATGAAGGGAATAAAAAAAAAAAGTTGTCCTAATTTTCTTACCATAGGAGAAGAGAGTCAAGGTACCTGTTCTTCACCCCAGGGCACTGGCTTAGGTAAATATAAATGTTTCAGGGTTCCACTCACTTTTAAAGGCTCAATTCATAACGTCACCTTCATGAAGAGTTCTTACCTCTCATGTTTTAAAACTGTAATCACTCACCCACTGTAGTGCAACTGCATTTTTTTTTTTTTTAAATAATGCTTAACACGTACTAAGGAGCCCTGGGGGTACAGTGGTTAAGTACAACTAACTGAAAGGTTGGCAGTTTGAACCCACCAGCTGCTGATGGGGTGGGATGAGGAGGAGAAAGATGTGGCAGTCTGCTTAAAAAACAAGCAAACAAACAAACCCGTTGGCATTGAGTCGATTCCTACTCATAACGACCCTATAGGACACAGTAGAGTTGCCCCATAGGGTTTCCAAGGCTGGTGAATTCAAACTGCCAACTTTTGGTTAGCAGCCGAGCTCTTAACCACTGCACCACCAGGGCTCTTCCATAAAGATTACAGCCTTGGAAACTCTATGGGGCAGTTCTACCCTGTCCTATAGGGTCACTATGAGTCGGAATCAACTCAATGGCAATGTGTTTAGATTTTCATTTTTAACACATGCTGCTTTTCATCATAGTTAATTTTGTAGACATCTATGCCAGGGGTCTGCAAACTTTTTCTGTAAAGGGCCAGATAGTAAATATTTTTTGCTGGGTATATGGTTTTTGTCATAACTACTCAACTCTGGCATTGTAGCAAAAAGGCAACAACAGACAATATATAAACAAGTGAATGATTGTGTTCCAGAAAACAATATTTGTGAAAATAGGTGGTGGCCAGATTCGGCCCATAGGCCATAGCTTGTTGAACCTTGTTCTAAGCCAATAGGCTGTACGCTCATTGAGGGCAGAGCTGTTCTTCACTATTCTTTGTAAACCGTATCAAGTACATAATGATTAAGTAACATGGTCTCTGAACTCAGACTGTTTAGGTTAAAATATCTACTATCACTCACTAGCTCTGAGACCCTGGACAAATCATTTAACTGCTCGGCGCCTCAGTTTCCTCATGAGAAACTATGATAATAATGGAATCGGTTTCATGAAGTTATTGCAAAGGTCAGGTGAGAGAACCCATTTAATACACCTTACAGTGCCTAGCACATGTCAAGGAGGAGCCCTGGTGGTGCAGTGGTTAAGTGCTCAGCTGCAAATCAAAAGGTCAGCAGTTCAAGCCCACTAGCTGCTCCACAGGAGAAAGATGTGGCAGCACACTTCCATAAAGCTTTACAGTCTTGGAAATCCTATGGGTCAGGTCTACTTTGTCCTATAGGGTCACTATGAGTTGGAATTGACTCAATGGCAATGGGTTTGGTTTCTTTTTATTAATACCTTGCATAGCATGGGTGTGCAATAGATGTTTGTTGAATGAATACACAGGAAAATATTAAATTCATGCTTCAAGTTTATGCTTAATAGATTCAATATCATTTGAATATATTTGAACATGAAAATATTTTTATTAAAATACGTCTTAATAAAGACATTCTGAAAATCTAAATATCTATACAAATTTGACTATTATCATTTTGAACAATAAAAACCATTTTTGAAAAGACAGAGAATATAGACATGAAAGGGAATACAGGAGGTAGAAAAAGCCAGGGCTTAATTTCATGGAAATAAGCCAAGACAATGTTGAAAATTTATCATTTTGTAAAAAATTGAAATACCAATGAGTTAATCCAATCAGAAGTAATAAATGCAGTTTTAAAAGAACAAATCAATGCCAGAATTTTTGATTATTTAATAAAATTTAAAAGATTAGTGGATGAGCAGTTCTACCAAATCAATTTCTATCTTGATTTTAATCAAATGTTTTATATTTTACCATAGTTATTACTTATTTTCAGCATTATGTCTCACCAAATTAATACAAACCAGTATATATTAAAGCTTGCTACTAAAAGGGAAATAAACTGAGGAGAATGTTCAAATCGCTATCAGTGAAGAAGGCCTGGGATTTTTAAAAGTGATTTGTTCTCATTTCTTTATGCTTACTTATACACAAAAGTAGAACAATACGTATTAGTTAAATGTATGGAACATCCAACCTTAAGAAGTAGGCTGATGGGTTAGGTTCCCTTTGCTTGCCTTTCCAAACATTCTCCACTCTTCTCTGCCATGGTGTGTGACTGGGGAAGTCAGCCTCTTGTAGACTGCTTCCCCTGGGCTCCTTTGCCTACTAGCTTCCAGTTTGCTGAGCCAATGGGAGGCACCAATGGGAGGCCACAGAGTGGCAGGAGAAAGGGGCCAGAGTGTTTTTGTCACCCCCACCTTTTAGGGAGGGGCATCTCTGGTAGATCCTGTGTTCCTTCACAGGTATAGCTACAGCCCCAAACCCCCAAGTCCATGGCTCTGGTCTCAGTGGGCTCTCCCACTCCCTTGCCCTTTCATGCCTCAGGATAGTAAAAGCTTCCTATTGTTTCTAGTCTCTTTACACTTCAGCATTCCTTGTTTGTTCCCTTACCCTGCCCATGGCTCTGTAGCCTTTTGCCAACATCTCCTATCTCTAATACAAGAAAGATCTCCTAGGGATATCAGTATTTTAGCAAAAGTAATATTTAGAGAGAGATAAGAAGATAATCAACATTAACTAAATATATTTCAAGCTAATATGCTGCAAAATATTGATCTGGGGAAATAATGGAATTGGTAAACAAAACTGAAACAAAAAACCTGGAAAGCAGTTTATATCATTGGTAAACTGAAGCTACAGGGCTTGGATAAGCAAGAAGAATCATTTTAAATGTAAGAGCTGATACATAAAGTCAATTTCTAAATATTTTACTCTACTATTTAGTCTCAGACACATCATATTCAGCTCAAACCCCTTAATAAAGCTGTTTCTGTCATTGGACATGACCCCAGGTTCCCACTAAATCCTGGCTCTCTCCTGCTGATCTCTTTTTCCTGGCTTTACGTTATCTCTGGTGAGTATTTCTACCATGGGCCTGACATCATATCATTTTTAGGCTGTACCTAGTCTTCCCCAGGCCGCCTTTGCATAGGTCTCTTTTATTTATTTACAGCTTTGTTAGTATAAAATTCATCCATTAAAAATGCAAAATCCAGTGGTTTTTAGTATATTCACAGATATGTGCAACCAGCCAAACACACAGCCATCAAGTTGATTCCAATTCATAGCGACCCTATGGGACAAAGTAGAACTTCCCCATAGGGTTTCCAAGGCTGTAAATCTCTATGGAAACAGACTGCCACATCTTTCTCCCGAGGAGCAGCTGGTGAGTGTGAACTTCTGACCTTTCAGTTATCAGCCCAGCGCTTAACCACTACGCTATCAGGGCTCCTTGACAACCAGCATCACTACCTATTTTCACAACATTTTCATTACCTCTAAAAAAACTCTGTACCCTTTAGCTATCACTCCTCTAGAGCTCTATCCCCCATCCCAGCCCTAAGCAACCACTAATCTATACTTTCTAGAAATTTCCCTCTTCTGGACATTTTATGTGAAAAAAGTCATATAATATGTGGTCTTTTGCAACTGTCTTCTTTCACTTAGCATAATGCTTTCAGGGTTCATCTGTGTTGTAGCATGTATCATTACTTTACACATTTTTATGGATGACTCATATTCCCTTATATCTTTATAACAGAAACCCTGGTGGCATAGTAGTTAAGTGTTACAGCTGGTAACCAAAAGGTCAGCAGTTGGAATCCCCCAGGTGCTCCTTAGAAGCTCTATGGGGCACTTCTACTCTGTCCTATAGGGTCGCTATGAGTCGGAATCGACTTGGCAGCATTAAGTTTGTTTGTTTTTTTGGTATATCTGTATAACACATTTTGTTTATGCATTCATCACTTGTTAGACATTTAGGTTATTTCCACCTTTTGGCTATTATAAAGAATCTACTATAAAAACTTATTTACAAGTTTTCGCGTGGATATAAGTTTTGATTTCACTTAGGGATATACCTAGGAGTGAAGTTTTTGGGTCATATGGTAACCCTATGTTTAATTATTTGAGAAATTGTGTGACTGCTTTCTAAAGTGGCTGCATCATTTTACATTCCCATCTGCAGTGTATGAGGGTTCCAGTTTCTTCACATCCTGGCTAAAACTTGTTTTTTGACTTTTTGATTCTAGCCATCAGAGTGGATATGAAGTGGTATCGTGGATTTGATGGCTAATTCATTACTTTGAGCATCTTTTCTTGTGCTTATTGGTCATTTGTGTATCTTCTTTGGAAAAATGTTTATTCAAACCCTTTGCCCATTTTTTAAATTGGGTTACTTTTATTATTGAGTTAGAAGAGTTCTTTATATACTCTGCATACAAGTCTCTTATCAAGTGTATAATTTCAAATATTTTCTCCCTTTTTGTGGGTTATCTATTTACTTTCTTGAAGGTGTCCTCAGAAGCAAAAAAGTTTTAATTTTGATGAGATCTGATGTACCCTTTATCTTGTTGCTCATGCTTTTGGTGTTATATCTAAGAATTCTTTGTCAACATCTATCCAATGTTTTGTCCTAAGAGTTTTATAATTTTTTTCTCTTACATTTAAGTTGTTGATCCATTTGAGTTAATTTTTGCATATGGTATGACTATGCAGTTGTCTTGAAGTCATTTGTTGAAAATATTGTTCTTTTTCCATTAGATGATCTTGACATCCTTGGTGAAAATCAGTTGACCACAACTGTGTGATTTAGATCTCTGTTTAAGTCCTATTTTTCTCTGTACTCTGAAGCTGTAAGACTATCCTGATCCTTCCCAGATCCAGTCCTAGCACCTAGAACCTCAACTTATAGTAGTATGCAAGATACCCCCCCACATACAAACTAACTACTTACCCAGAAGCGACCTTCAAAATATATAGATGCAATTTTTTTCTTTCCATCTCTCTGAGACAAATGGTAAATCAAATGATCTCATGGGGGCAAACCTGAAATCCAGCCATATCTTCTCAACAATTTACTTTCCTTGGTTCTGTTCATTAGACCAGAAGTCCTCATTTGCTCATGTAGATCCTAAAGTGATTTTGAAAAACTGTATACTGTCTTGCACATTCTAAACTGCAATAGAAAATTTTTCACTGTAAGTTTTAAATAAGGCTATTTCTTAAGAATAATCATAATTTACTGTAACTGAAATCGATCATTCTTAATGTAATTTGATAAAATATATATTAACTATCTCACTAAATAAAGCTCATTTAATCTGACAGAAATTTTTAAAAATTGTATGTGATTTATCCAATGTGTGGTCAAATAAAGACAAATTCAGTCTTAGGAGAGATTTTATTTGAAAAGACTATTGTGATAGAGAAAATGCTCTGACCACAAGATCTGCAACTGTCTTATAGGGTCATGCAGAAAAGGGCTTTTCTTTCACAGGGAGGAGGAAATAAGGAGAAAAATATGTGGGCTCCAACCGCTGATCAGGGAATGTCTCTGTGGTCAGCCACTTTTCACGAGGGGTTGTTAAGGAGGAGCCGCTCTTTCCCATGCTGGCTAAAGCTGAGAGTGGATCAAAGGGACAAAGTCCAGGGTCTCTTGGGGAGAAGAAATGCTTACATAAAATTTGGTCAAGTTAGCAAGTATTTTGTTCCAACTGATCAGTGAAGACAAATGATTCAGCTTCTCATTTATGAGGCAAAAAAAAAAAAAAAGGGAATTAGGAGAGTTTGCTTCTGACTTTGTCCTAGGTAAAAAAAAAAAAAAGGCTTATTTAAGTCATCTGGGGAAGAATAATTCTTTGCAGTAAACTGATTTTAGAACACAAAGAGTTCCTTTAACCATAGCTGTTTTTCAAGATTGTAGGACTCTGATAAAGTTAAACATTTTCTGTAAAATATTCCTTTTACATTTTTAAGAACATGTCACTAATCTGTATTCTCTGCATATTCTGAATTTAGTGCATCTCAATATGGGCCAACATTTTGTAAGGAAAAGACAGGAAGTCTTATGTGTTTAAGGTTTCTTGAGTTATATTAAACAGTCACCCCCTAACCACTCTTTTCCTATATCTCTTTGTTTGGGGTTCTGAAATGCTTCACACCCCTGGACAATGCATCATAGTAATATCTGGAATGGATGAGGGCTCTGCCTTTCTTTTGTAAAGTGAGAGAATTAATTAAAGATATTCATGCCTGGGGTACACATGGAAAAAGCCTTTGTCTAACTACCTCTAATAGTAAACACCTCAGTTTTAGACTACCAGCAATTTTTACTAAGGAAAATATAGCTAATTTTTTTTTGTTATTGTTTAAATTACAAAAGCATCAAATGATGCAACCAAAAAAAAAAAACCAAACCCATTGCTGTCAAGTCAATTCCAATTTACAGCAACCCTAAGGGGCAGAGTAGAACTGCCCCATAGGGTTTCCAAGGAGTGCCTGATAGATTCAAACTGCCAACCTTTTGGTTAGCAGCCATAGCTCTTAACCACTAGCCACCAGGGTTTCCAACGATACAATAAGCAATAATAAATATCTTTATTATAACCATGTCTTCCTCTCTTAAGGAACACCTAATAAGAACTCATGGGGCAATGAAGATATATATTATACAGTGAAAACCTCTCTGCTAGACTATATCAAGACTTTAGATGACAGCTATGACCGTGTTTTAGAAAATCTAAGTTTATATTTTCACTATAGTAGGGAGTGGGGACTTAAGTGGAGAGCTTACTGATGTGTGCTGGTACTTAGTTAAAATTTTCACTGGCTATGTTTTCTAACCTCTCACATCCTCCTTTGAAAAAAAAAAGCTAGGACAATTCTGTCTATTTTCCAAATAAGAAAATTCAGGTTCATGAAGATTTATTCAATTTGTTCATGGAAGCCCAAATAGTTACTGGGAGAACCCAAGATTCCAAAGAGTTCTATAGGACCGCAAATTCTGTTCCTAGGCTTTCTACTAAAAAAAAAATAAAATTGCTGAATTTGGAAGCAGCAGATCTTCCAAACCTGGCTCTATAATTGCTCCTGTATCATCTAAAGCAAGTCTACGAAACTCTCTGAGATTTGCTTTTTTTGTTTGTAAAATAGAAATAGCACTGCATACCTCATATAGGGCAGAAAAGATAAAATTAGATGAAATGTATAAAAATACTTAGAAAATTCTACAAATATTAGATATTATAATGGATCGTGGATGTTGTTCACTAGCATGAACCACATCTGGTTTCCGAAATATTTAAATAAGGGTGCTTTCCAGCCCTTTCCCCTCCACACACACATAAAAAGCAAATTATGATTCTTGGCTTTACAAAAAAACCCTGAAAATTTTCCATAGAAAAAGTACATTTAAAATACTATTTAATGTACAACTGTTGGATTTCTACTCAATTTAGCAGGAATTCATTTACTTATATAAAGTGAAAGTATATTGTATAAGGCCAAAAATAAATGATTCTCTTTATGACAACTTAAGACACAATGAAATAGCATTTCATTTTGGATGTCCCATTATCAGAGTGATATAGACACATGGCAAAGTGCTAAAAGACATGCAACAGGAATGATGAATGTCTGAGGGGATTGATTCATGAGCAGAGATTAATAGCATAAAATATGTATGGGCTGGTGGAGCAAAGACTAAGAAAAGACAAGGCAACTGTCTCCTGATATCTGATGGTGTAAACAACAAGGCAGAAGAGGAATTATTCAGCAAGATACAGGATGATGTGACTATGAGTAATGGAATGAAATTAAGAGAAAGGAAATCCAGGCTAAATTTTATTTACAAAAAAAAAAAAAAATTCCCCACAACGAAATCTATTAGCCTGTGGAAGTGTCTCCTATGACAAAGTCCGAGGAAGTGCTATCCCTTGAGACATTTAAAACAAGGGAGAAAATGAACTTGGCAGTTTATTATAAGAAATGATTCGGCAAAATTGAGAAGGTAGACTGAATGACATAAAATAAATCCTTGCTGTCCTTAATGATCATATTCAGTGCCATTAATGGTCAAATTCTAAATTTTTGGAATTTGTGTTATATTAAGAAATGACCTACTATATGTCAGATTGCTTTCAAGGATCATTTGTACTTATAATGCTCAGTTCCAATGGTTTCATTGACTTTGAATAAGTATTGTATGCAAACAAATACTAATTTCAAAGTGCAGGCATTATAGTGCCAAAGTTAGTTACTTTCAAAAGTGTATTCTAAATGAAAAATATAATAGAGAGGTACTTAGAGTTTATTATATTTAAAACTATTTTTAGGCATTTAGTTTCTGTTTTATAACAGGTGGAACAAAATACTTATAAAAGCATAGCATTCTATCATGTTACAATGTAAGAATTTGTTATATTTATTTTTCTGTGTTCAATATTTGCAGTTTGGTATAATGAAAAGAGAGATAAGCTTGTAGTCTGTATACCTAATTCAAATCTGACGACTATAAAATATCTCCCTGTATATTAGATTTTTTTCCTTTCATAAAATAGGGGCTACACTGAGGTGGCCCTGAAGTAATTACAAAGAAGAAAAATAATGTTGCTTCTGATAAAAAGATTTTAAAACCAATACATGACAGCTCAGAGCAAATACCCACATGGCACCTGAAGACACAAAATTAATTTCCATCGTTAATTCACAAATTAGCACTTGCAGCATGTTATGGTTTGAACTGTGCCCCCCTGCCAAAAAAAAATATGTTGTAAAGTCCTAACCCCCAGTACCAGTGAGTGTGACCTTGTTTAGAGACAAGGTCTTCAAAGACGCTATCAGTTAAATTAACATTAGGTCATACAGGAGTAGAAGTGGCGTCCTAATTCAATCTAAGGACTGTTCTAGAAAAGACGAGAATAGACAGAAGAAAGAGGCCATGTGACAAGGAGTTATATTGCAGCTGCAAGCCAAGGGAATCTGGCAGCTACCGGAAGCCGAGACAAGAAAGGATCTTCCCCTAGAGCCTTCGGAGAGAACACATGGCTGCACATGTCCCAAATTTGGACTACTAGCCTCCAGAAGTGTAAGTGAGATGATAAATTTCGGTTGTTTAAAGCCGCCCACTCTGTGGTACTGTGCCCGCTTCAGATTCTTGTGAATTAGATTGTGCTATCCTGAGTGTTTCTATCTCAAAATTTACAAAACTCGGAATCATAAACTCAATCACCCCTCCATTCGGACATAAGCAATAAGCCGCGAAGCTGTCCTTAGATAAACTTCATGTGTCATACCGCCAGCTGCCATAATGCACCCCCATGCATGTTAATTAGCTCCTGAAATTGCCTGCCTATTCCCAGAAGCTTCATGAACTATGCATAAGTTCCCTATCCCAAACCCTATAACTGTTCTAGAATCCTCAACCTCAGGAAGCTTGATTTGAGACTTAGTCTCCAGCTCCTTGCTTGACCGGCTTGCAGTAAAATCTACTTTCTCTTTCTCAAAGGCCTGGTATCTCTCAATTGACTCAAGGAGTCGTACCAGGCAGGACCCATTCCCATTGAGTTATATCAGCACAAACAGTTGGTCGGTTCTTAATATTTCAAATCTATGCAATCTTGAAGCATTTCATTAATTTCTAGAATCAGTGAGAACCTTAAAAATAATTCCATTTGGTAACCTCATATTACACGTAAAAGGGAAGGAGGGTAGCCATAGTATTTAAATCCACGCTGTTGGAGAAAGAAAGAAAAAATACTTCATTCTTTCCAAGTTGAGGAGGAAGGAATACAGAGACCTGAAATACATGGACCATTGTTAGTAAGAAAATATTACAGAGTTTTGGATAGGTCACAGGAGACTGAGCTTGGGTTATATGTAGGACTGCATTTAAAAAAAAAAAATGTTTTGGCCTATGGAGCAGGCCGGGACAAGGAAGGTGAAAGATAGGAAGCGCAATATTGCCAAGCGCTGAAGCTCAGATTGGCACAAAAGACCGCTGAGGGATTTCTTAAGAACAGCAAGGTCTAATAATCAATCTTAAGTGGTCTGTGTTGCTGAAACATAAGGCTTCTTTATCTGCCAAAGCAGTCACTGAATTGTACTCTACACAAAATGGTCTTAGATAGTTTCTTTTTGTTTGTGTTTATTTGCAATTTTTATTTTGGGGGAGAGGTATTTGTTTAACCATTTTTATTTTGTTGTTGTTA
This sequence comes from Loxodonta africana, assembly GCF_030014295.1. Classification (NCBI taxonomy): domain Eukaryota; kingdom Metazoa; phylum Chordata; class Mammalia; order Proboscidea; family Elephantidae; genus Loxodonta; species Loxodonta africana. The sequence goes on from NC_087344.1 coordinate 140,160,778, forward strand.
TTGGACTGAAGCTGCAGTTATTTTGTGTATAAAAATGCAAAGGGACTGAGTTCCATGTCAGGTTCCATATACTACAGTGACTGCGTAACTGGAGGTGGATGGTAATAGACAACAGGTTAAGTAGAATTTGAAGGAAAATGTGAGCTACCCTAACACCCAAAAAACCAATTTTTTTTACTGCCACAGAGTCAGTTTCGACTCATAGCAACCCTATAAGACAGAATAGAACTGCCCTATAGTGTTTCCAATTCTGAAATTTTTACAGGAGCAGACTGCTACATCTTTCCCCTATGAAGCTACCCTATCCTCAAAATTTCAAGAAAGAATAATAGGAACACATGCCTAGTTGAGGCATATTTGACCACTTTTTATTTGAATCCTAAATATTAGAGTACTATTTTTGTCTGGGTTATATAAAATGGGGGAACTGAGATCCATAGTGTTCAAGTGGCTTACCTAGAGTTGCCCAGCATGTTAGTGACAGAGCCACAATTCAGACTTGGTCATTGTCATGGTCTTTCCCAGTTATAAGAAGCTAATTTCAAACCTCACATTGGTCGGCTGCAGCCTTTGGAGTATGGCTCCCCGCATATGTGTGGCTCATAGACATTTAAAATGCTGGCTTAAAACGCTAATAGATGGATGGCTACCATGGAGTCCACTCTGACACATGGGGACTTTATGTACAACAGAATAAAGCATTGTCTCGTTCTGCATCATCTTCATAATCACTGGCAAGTTTGATTCCATGGTTCAGGCTATTGTGCCAATCTGTCTCACCAAGCCGGCTTTCCATGCGCCTTACTGGCCCTCTATTTCACCAAACATGATATCCTCCTTCAGTGATAGATCCCTCCTGATGATGTGTCCAAAGTGAGTTGGACAAGGTTTTGTTGTAATCCATAAGATTTTTATTGTCTAATTTTCAGAGGTAGATCACAAGGCCTTTCTTCCTAGTCTGTATTAGTCAAGAAGTTCTGCTGAAATCTGTCCACCATAGGTGACCCTGCCGATATTTGAAAAAGAGGTGACATAGCTTCTAGCCTCATACCCACCACAGTATGACAAACTAACAAAGGGTGCTAGGATACTGTCTCCCTTTGACACAAATCATGACAACCATAGATCCACAAGATTATTGACAATTTAAATAATCGTGGCCTGAGGATTCTGGCATGCTAGCCTTGTTGCTGAATTCCACAGTGTTTCCTGTGATGGCAAAACATTGTGAGGAGCTCTTAAGATTGAAATGAGGAGACGCTTGATTCTCCCTTACTCCCTTGAGTCTGAAGCCAGGCTTTCTTTTCCTTCCTCATCCTTTGGATAACACAGCCACTCTCAGCAAAAATGCAGGTAACTTAGCCTCGCAGTAGGCTATTGTTCAGGCCAAGATTCAGGTGATAGCTACTAATTTAAGTATTTCCAGAAGAATGAGAGTTTTATTTATTTTTTTGGTACATACATTGCAAATAATGCATGTAGTTGATCTGAGGAGATATTTATTGTATAAAACTCGCTTAAGTTCTTGCTACCTGATATTATTGGCCCCTCCTGGGGCTAGGGAGGCAAAAGCTGAACTCCTGAAGCTGAAGTTTCGTGGTAGGAGACAGTTTTGTTTCTGAGATCAAGGAGCTCCAGAGCTGAGAATACGTTTGTTTCCCAGATCACGGGCAAGCACTACAGGTACTCAGGAGTAAAATCCTACAAAGGCTGTGACTCTGAGCCCCGCTGCTGCCTCCTCCTGTATATTGAGCCTTAAAGGAATACAGAAACAAACTAAACACGTTTTATTGGGTGGAATTTATACTAAGCTCCTGAGAATTGGGAGAGTAAATAACATTTTCTTTCTTTATTATGTTGCTGCCTTTTATGAAGTACCTCGTAGAATGTGAGGCAACTATACAATCAAGTTCCAGGAAAATAACAGCATTAATTCAAATAGGTAAAGTGTGAAACATGACCTAATCCAAGCTGTTATATTTAAAAAAAAAAAAAAATTAGAATGATCTCATGTGAAAGTGACAGGAATGTGCTGTAATTTAGAAATATGTGAATTATCCAGTGTTCCCAGGACAACATTTTTATGTGCTGATAAAATCTATGTAATATATCATCCTTAAAAAAGAAACAAAAAAAAAACTCATAAGATACCTTTATTAGAGTTTACTGAGTTTGGCAGAAATGACAGCCAATGTCTAGAACCCCTATTAAAGGGCAGGTCATTTGTTTGACAGTGATTGTAGGACATATTTTTAAAAAAGCACAATTCAGAAAATGTTAACCATTTGAGTTTTACACAGACTCCCCCAGAAAATAAAACTTTTAAATTGTGGAGATTATATATCCAGTAAAATATTTATTGTTGCACAATCTATTGTTAACTGTGTTGACTATGTTTTAGTAAGGAGCCACATAAATGAAAAATTAAGCACTGTAGAATAGAAAATAGTTTAAAGTCCTGAAGTGAGTTCCTACGCATACAAAATAGGCTTCTTCTGGGCCCCGTAATGTGGAAATCCTTCAGTAAAGAAGATATCGTAGTAGAATATTTGACAGCAGAACAAAACGAAGGCTGGCACTGCAATTGCTAAATTAAGGAGTTGCATGCAAACGTAGGCTGGTTTGAATTAATGATGCTGAAGGGCAAAAGCAGAGTTTGGGGACAAGACGGAAATTTCACTGGTGGTGTAACTGCATCTGAGCAATTTGAGGCACAAGGCTGCTTCTGTTGTGCTGTGAAATTCTAGAGAGATAATAAACTTCCAGATTAAAATTTCTTTTCATATTTAGAGAATTAAAAAAAAAAAAAAAATGTTTGATTGCCTTACTCCATGCCTCCTAAACCTCCCCGGTGAAATCACACTTCAGTCTGAAATGTTACTGGATAGTGAATTACTTTTTCAGTGTTAATCAGAACATTTCACTCAAACAGTAATCCCAGAATTCTTTCTCCTCATGGATGTTTTTTCTCTCTCTCAAAAACCCTGTGTTAGCAGACTTCATTTTAGACATTTTGAGAAGTGACAATTTTTCTTTTGTCTCTTCTGGAAATGACTTTTAAAAAATAGCTACCTCACTTTGCTGTCTGCTGAAAACACTTAAAGGGGAACCAAAAATACTAAATTTTCATCTCCTGCTACTAAGTCGTCTAAGACATTGAAGCGAGTTAGGACTCAACAGAGAAGGAAATCCCGCCTTCCCAAAATGTCTTAGTTTGGAGGTGATCCCCTGTGAGGGGTTAATTGAGTTGCTGAATTGGTTTTATGAGTTTCTGCCAGAGCAGAGTGTGTACCTGACAGCAATGGCCAAGGTAATTTTTTTTTTTGTTCTTCTTGACTTTAAAACAAGTTTGGAATTGAGGATTTGCGTAGTGTTTTTTTTTTTTTTCCTTGTGGTGAATCTCACTCATGTAGATGCCTCCCAGGATGCAAGCCTTACTCACATGGGAGCTAGTTAGGCACTACCGGAAACTGAATTAACTTCTGTACATCCTTAGTGTTCACTCAGAACTTTACAGAAACCTATAAAGTGCCCAGTATTTTAAAGGACTAGAAAGGATGAACAACTTCCCACTTCCTCTTCTAAGACAGATCAAAGACTGTCACTATTTTGGGGCTTCATACTACAAAGATCATACAGAGTCAAGATAAAGAGTACTTTTAAAAAGATTCTCTTGGTGCCTATGCCTTGGAAGTAATTACATGCACCTTGTTCAAGACTAGACTATGAGCTACTTGAGTGCAAGCAATGTATCTTATTCATTTATATTAAATGTGTCTGGTGAATAGCAAGCAATCAATAAGTGTTGAAAGAACCGAGAATTAATGCTATATCTTCCTGTCTCCCCAAATTAATATTTTTGTTGAAAATAGCATCTTGGGAATGAAAAGCGGGGGGAAAGAGATGTAGTATAAACAGTAGCCGGTATCTCCCTTTGAAGAAAAACACTTAGAAGAATTTAACTTGCACTGTCCTAGAAACAGAATCAAGATTATTATTATTATTTAATGGTCAAGATTGTTTATGGACAATGATGCATTTGAACAAATATATTTATTTATCCTTGAAATATTTGATTTGAAAGGGCTTGTAGAAATCATGGTTCTAAGAACTTGTCAGATTTGGTATTTTACCAAAGCTCCTTACCTTTAGCCATCATTTTATTATCTTGCAAATTAGGGATCCTTTCCCCAGTCCTTACAAAGCTTGCAGTTCAAATGAGATTGGTCTACTTATACTTATCTGTCAATAAGCTGCATGTAGAAACTATATATATATATTCATACTTCATACATCACACATTCCAATTATTAATGGATATTTATAGCTGTTTCTTCTCATTTTGAGTTGTGCCACATCAACAAATGAAGGTCCCAAAAACTTTACTCCATCCATGTCATTAAGGTTAACTCTACTTCTCCAGCCATATTTTGAATGTCTCCCAACTTGAAGGGCTCATGCTCTGGTACTATGTCAGACAATGTTCCACTGCTATTCAAAAGGTTTTCACTGGCCAGTTTTTTCAGAAGTAGATTACCAGGTCCTTCTAGTCTGTTTTAGTCTGGAAACTCCACAGAAACCTGTTCACCATGGGTGATCCTGCTGGCATTTGAAATACCAGTGGCATAGCTTCCAGGATCACAGCAATACACAAGCCACCAAAGTACAACAAGCTGCATTTCTTGTCCAGAAAGAATTGAAGAAAAAATTCAAGCCTCAAATTGCAATATGAAAAGATTCTATGGGCAAAATACTGAAAAACGCAGGAAGCATCAAATAAGATGGAAGGAATACAGAGTCACTATACCAAAAAGAATTGGTCCAAGCTCAACCATTTCAGGAGGCAGCATATGATCAAGAACTAATGGCATTGAAGGAAGAAGTCCAAACTGTACTGAAGTCATTAGTGAAAAACAAGACTTCAGGAATTAATGTAATACCACCTGAGATGTTTCAATAAACAGATGCAGCGTTAGAAGTGCTCACTCATCTATGCCAAGAAATTTGGAAGACAGCTACCTGGCCAGCTGACTGGAAGAGATCCATATTTGTGCCCATTCCAAAGAAAGGTGATTCACCAGAATGTGGAAATTATGGAACAATATCATTACTATCACAACCAAGTAAAATTTTGCTGACGATAATTCAAAAGCTGTAGCAGCAGTACATTGACAGGGAACTGCCAGAAAATTCAAGCCAGATTCAGAAGAGAATGTGGAACAAGGGATATCATTGCTGATGTCAGATGAATCTTGGCTGAAAGCAGAGAATACCAGAAAGATGTATTCCCGTGTTTTATGTGTCAAAAACCTCTCTGGTGGAATCACCCTTCAGCCTGAAAATGTTACTCTGTGTGTGTGTACACATATATATTTCCAAACAGCAGAGTAAGGACCCTTCTTTTCACTCAAACTACAATGAAGAGAATTGAGATCCTGGAGGGAACTATCATTTTAGTCCTTTCTGACTTCTAGAAATTGCCCTAACTTTTTCTCTTTAAAACAAAAAACAACATAAAGCAACAGTGTTGGGAAATAATTTCCTTGATTCATTACTGGAATGGACATTCCTAAGAAAATCCCCGTAAATGAAGAAACCAAGCTCAAATTTGGCCTCTACATGAACCTGTAAAAGTTGATGACATGTTTTATGATATAATGCATTCCATTAAATCAGTGGTTGGTATAATCAGCCTGTACTACAGGGGACAACATCAAGATTGCTTGCTAAAACATCATTTGCATCAAGCTTCTGATAAAAGCTATCATAAGCTACAGATGTAGAAACTTAAGTGTAAAATAAAAAGAAATTGGAATAAGGAGCTAGGGTACTATCCTGTTGCAAGCCCAATTAATCTTTATTTTCTACTTATTGAAGAAAGCACTCATTAAGTCATTGCTTATGCTCTATTTTTTAAAAAAATTGTATTAGGTTTTCCACGGCGTGGAGAAAAACATTTCCATTTTGCTAAAATAAGGGAGCTGTACTAGATTTACTTTCCTTATCTAAATATCTTCTTGGGTTTTATTTACAAATCATGTACAAGGCCCCATGTTGGGTAGAGTAGCGTTGTTATCATGGCGACCCCATGTGATACAGATTAGAGCTGCTCCCTAGGGTCTTCTTGGCTGTAATCATTATGGAAAACAGATTACCAGGTCTTTTCTTCTGTGGTGCTGCTGGGTAATTTGAACAACCAGTCTTTCGATTACCAACCAAGTGCTACCCATTTGTGCCACCTAGGGATTTTTTCTGGGATTTCATGGTATCTCTTAAAAATCAACTGAACTCTCCTTCTAAATAAATGAGTTAGAAGATGACAGAATTATTTGTGATACCAATGTCCAGTCTAGTTCTGAGGACAAAATAGATGTGTAATATGTTTTTGTCATTGCACTGGATCCGTGGCAAATATTTCAAAACGAAAAAGGTAAACAACGTCCACAGTATCTTAGACTGCAAGATTGTTTTTAAGAGGGGAAACTTATACCCTAACCTTACACCTTCGCCTAGCCTTTTTTTCAAATATCATATCTTAACAATAAGGATACACAATAGCTTGTAGAACTGACTTTTTTAAGCTTCTACAATAGTCTTTAATCCTATAGAAATTTATGTTTAAATTGTGCTTCTAATATTGAGTAACAGCTGTGCTATGCATTCTGCTAGTACTAGTAGTTCATAAATTAAAGTAACTGGCAATTTTGCACTAAATTTATGCCAGCACATGCATGGTCAATGTAGGGTGGGATGTTAAATCATAAACATCAAAGAAGTTTTCTTAAACAAAAGATCAGCACCATTAATTTCAATGAATTAAATAAATGATTAAATAAACCATCCAGCACATTGTAAGAGACTTGTATTTTTTTCTCCTTTGGAAATCTGAATAGATTAGCCTTAATTCACTATTGAAATCCTCCTAACTACTAGATGATAGTCAGAGGGCAACAGTATATCTCAAAATTAGACAAGCTTCCTGCATAACCTAAACACAATGCCTCAGAGGCTGTGCTTCTAAGAGGCTGCTACAGATGAAAATAGCCACTGATTTATGTGTTTATTTTCAAACTTGTGGTGTCCCCTAGGAATACTGTTCCCTATTCTGTTCTACATGCACAATTCTCTGCTAATATTTATTTCCACAGGCAGGATTAATAGTTTTCCTCTTTCTCTTTTTTGGTGATTAAGGCTGTAAAGCTGCTCTTCTGAGTTTGTAGATGTGTATGGCCTAATTTTGATGAAAGAAAGAAAGAAAAAAAAAGTAAATGGCTGAGTGGAGAGTGGAAGGTAGGCAGATAATCCTAATTTTGATGAAAGAAAGAAAGAAAAAAAAAGTAAATGGCTGAGTGGAGAGTGGAAGGTAGGCAGATAATCCTGATAGAAATGCAGCTGAAATGACCATTTTTACCAAGACAAATTCTTGACAAAGAACCTGCACTGGAGGCAGATTCTAATTGTCACTGAAACCCAAAAACAAGTCTTCTGTGCTGACATAAAGCGGCACAGTAAATTTGAGCAGGAAGAAGTTTGGGCTGGTTTTAGGTTTCTTCAATGCCAGGTACAATGTTAGAAGACAATAGAGTGATTTCCAGGAGGTTTTGAGGGAATTCAGGACCCAAAATATTATACTCAAACAAGATGTCAGTCAAGTAGAAAGGCAACAGAAAATATTCTCAAACATCTTCCATATTTCTTGTTAAAAGCAAAAACAACAAAAGGAGCTCACATATTCTCCATACAGATCTGAAGAACACTTCTTGTAAAAACTACTCAAACCTCAAGAGTGAATACAAAACAAATGTCTCAGAATGGAGAAGCCACTGTAAAAGAACTGAACAGGAACCATTGAAATAAAATCAAGCTCATTTTTGGCAACAATTATGGTTACAACAAAAATATCTTCTCTCTCCTAGTGGAGATCAGTTAATGCAACCTAAATTTGAAATATGTAGTTAAAAACGACAAATCAAATACAATATTTTTCCCAATTTCTTAGCCTTAGAGGGCTCTACTATGATATAATATCTTCTGGGATAAAGAAGCATTTTTTTTTGAAGTTCCTACAGTTTTTGGTTTTATTTTTTAGGAATTTTTTTTTCTTTGTTAAATTCAAATAAAATAAAATTTAATTATTTTGTTTAAAATAGTAGTATGGTTTGATGCCCTTTTGATGCCCTTTTAAAAACATTTTCTCTTTGTTTGTTTACCTGGCCACTCATTCATCTAACTGTCTGCTGATAGCTCATAGAGCTCTTGGCTAAGGATAATGCTTTTTAACGGAAAAAGATGGAATTGGGAGACATATTTTACTTTTTCCTCTGTGATCTTTTATTGCTTGATTCTTTGTAATAAATATGTCATCTTTATTAAACCAATATAGTCACACTTCTGTAAAAAAGAAAAAAAAAGAGAAGAAGAAAATAAATAAATATTAGGAGCTCCACAATTGTTCCTGAATATCAAAATCAGGACCTAGGGAACCTCAGGGAAAACTCTACATTCAAAGATGACCTGGAGCCTTCGTGGCACAGTGGTTAAGACCTAGGATAAGCTATAGCTGCTAACCAAAAGGTCAGCTGTTCAAGTCCACCACCCGCTCCTTAGAAACCCTATGGAGCATTTCTACCCTGTCCTATAGGGTCACTATGGAGTCGGAATTCACTCAACGGGTTTGGTTTTATGTTTTTTTTTTTTTAAAAGATGATTTAATTGGCCATTGGCTTCTTTAATTCCATGATATAGCTGATCTTAAATGCACATTATCCACAAAAAACATAATTTTCTTTTAAATTTTTCAATTAATATCTTAAAAATATTTTATCATAGTCAGACATGTCATTTTTAGGTGCTGCCAAATAGGCTCTGACTCATAGTGACCTTATGTACGACAGAATGAAACACCCAGTCCTGAGTCATCCTCAAAATCGTTGCTATGTTTGAGCCCATTGTTGCAGCCATTGTGTCAATCCATCTCACTGTGGATCTCCCTCTTTTTTCGCTGGTCCTCTACTTTTCTAAGCATGATGTCCTTCTCCAGTGATTGGTCCCTCCTGATGACATGTCCAAAGTAAGTGAGGTGGAGTCTCACCGTCACCACTTCTAAGGAAATTTTGCCTATACCGTCTCCAAGACTGATTTGTTCATTCTTCTGAAAGCCCATGGTATATTTAATATTCTTCACCAACACCACAAATTAGATGTATCAGTTCTTCTTCAGTGTGTGTGTGTGTGTGTGTGTGTAGCTTTTGCATGCATATGAGGAGACTGAAAAATGCCATGGCTTGGGTCAGGTGTACCTTAGTCATAAAAGTGGCATTTTGGCTTTTTAAGAATTTTGAAGAAGTTTTTTTTTCTGCATATTTTCCCAATGCAATATATCTTTGATTTCCTGACTGCTGCTTCCATGGCCATTGATTGTTGAGTTAACTAGAATGAAATCCTTGATAACTTCAATTTCTTTACTGTTTGTAATGTTGTTGTTTATGGGCCCAGTTGTATTTTTGTTTTTCACATACAAGTGTAATCCACAGTGTAGGCTGTAGTCTTTAACATTCATCAGTAAGTGCTTCAAGTTACCCTCTTTTTGAACCTGCAAGGGGTGTCATCTGCATATCTCATGTTGTAATGAGTCTTGCTCCAGTCCTAATACTGTGTTCTTCATATAGCCCAGTTTCTTGGATTATTTGCTCAGCATACAGATTGAATAAGTAAGGTGAAAGGATACAACCCTGCCACATACTTTTTCCAATTTTAAACCATGCAGTATCCCCTTGTTCTCTTCGAATGACTCCTCTTGGCCTATGTACAGGTTCCACATGAGCACAATTAAGTGCTCTGAAATCCCCATTCTTTGTAATATTATCTAAATTGGTTGTGATCCACACAGTTGAATTCCTTTGCATAGTTAAGAAAACACAGAAAAACATCTTTCTGGTATTCTCTGCTTTCGGGCAGAATCCATCTGATATCAGCAATGCTATCCTTTGTTCCAGGACCTCTTCTGAATCTGGCTTGAACTTCTGGCAGCTCCCTATTGATGTAAGACGTACAAAGAATTAGAACAATATAATAAAATAACAGTCTTTTACCTGACCCCTCCCTACTCCCAATTCTACTGTGCAGAGTAATTCCTCTTAATCTTTATCATTTCGGGTTTTTCTTCCTATTCTACCAATTTCTTTCAGCTTTAGATAGGCCTTGGCCGTCTTGATTCCTTCCATGGGCTTCTCTCCTAGTTTCTTGTGGCTGTTGCAATCCTTGTCTTTCCTTTGCTGTAATAGATGCACCTGCCTTGCTTCTGTAAAATGCATCTATAAGGTGGCATCTCCTCTGTATGTGTGTATCTATAACTATCCTGCCCTTTTTTTAATAAGACATCATTTAGAAGTGATTAGGCTCAATGCCAACCACACTCCATTATGACCTCACTAACATACCAAAAGAAAAACCCTATTTCCAAACAGAACCACATTCACAGGTACAGAGGCTAGGACATCAACATATATTTTGGGGGAACAATTTAATCCATAATAGTCTCCAACTACAATTATAATTATGTTTCTCTTTTCAGTTGTATAAGTTTTTGATTCCCCTGTAGCTCTATTGCTTGGTGCATATACATTTAGTATTGCTATATTTTCTTGTTGGATTGGCCCATTTAGCATTATATAATTTCCCTCTCTGATAATTTTCTTTGCTCTAGAGCCTACTGTATCTTATATTAATATAGGCATTTTTTATTAATGTTTGCATGATATCTTTTTCTGTTTTTTACTTTCAACCTGCCTATATTGTTACATCTGAAGTTTCTTGTAAGTGTGTAGTTATTTATCTCTTTATCCACTCTGCCAATCTCTGTCTTATAATTGGTGTGTTTAGATGATTTGCATTTAATTATTGATATGTTAGGTCTTAAGTCTATTATTTGATTTTTGTTAGCTGATTTTTCTTTCTGTTATTATTTCTCTGCTTTCCTTTCCCTGACTTCCTGTGGGTTACTTGAACATTTTTTAGGATGCCATTTTATCAATAGTGTTTTTGAGTATATTTCTTTTGGTAACATTTTTAGTATTCCCTATAAGTATTGCATTATATCTAAATAACTTATTATAGGTGCCATCATTGAACCAGTTTGAATGAAGTATAAAAATCTTATCTCCAGTGGTAACTTTGGTGAAGGGAAAGACAGTACACAATTCTGGGGAAGACAGCACAACTTGTACAAGGCAAGGAAGGCCATGGAAGCTCCATAAACCCATTGCTATCAAGTCAATTCTGACTCACAGTAACCCTATAGAACAGAATAGAACTACCCCACGGGGTTTCCAAGGAGCACCTGGTGGATTCAAACTGCCGATGTTTTGGTTAGCAGCTGAAATCTTAACCACTATGCCACCAAATTGTTGGTCTGTGGGCTGTGGGGACCGTGGTCTCAGGGAACATCTAGCTCCGTTGGCATAACAGTTTATTAAGTAAATGCTCTACATTCCATTTTGGTGAGTAGTGTCTGGGGTCTAAGCAGCCATTTAAGATACTCCACTGATCTCACCTCTTCGGGAGCAAGGCAGAATGAAGAAAACTAAAGATACAATGGAAAGATTAGTGCAGAGAGCTAATGGACCATATGTACCATGGCCTCCACTAGACAGAGTCCAGTACAACTAGATGGTGCCCAGCTACCACCACTGACTGCTCCAACAGGGAGCACAATAGGGGGGTCCTGGACAGAGCTGGAGAAAAACGTAGAACAAAATTCTAACTCACAAAAAAAAGACTAGACTTACTGGCCTGGCAGAGACTGTAGAAACCCCAAGAGTATGGCCTCCAGACATCCTTTTAGTTCAGTAATGAAGTCACTCCTGAGGTTCACCCTTCAGCCAAAGATTAGGCAGGCCCATAAAACAAAATGAGACTAAAGGGGCACCACAGCCCAGGGGCAAGGACTAGAAGGCAGGAGGGGACAGGAAAGCTGGTAATAGGGAACCCAAGGTTGAGAAGGGAGAGTGTTGACATGTCATGGGGTTGTTAACAATGTCATAAAACAATATGTGCACTAACTGTTTAAAGAGAAGCTAGTTTCTTCTGTAAACTTTCATCTAAAGAACAATTAAAAAAAAATAAATCTTATCTCCTTTTATGTCCCTTTACCCTTCTCTGTTTATAATTGTCTTAAATATTTCCTCTAAAAACTATTAGAGTCACACAACATGGTGTTACAATTTCTGCTTCAACTATCAAGTGTAATTTAGAAAACTCAAGAAGAGAAGAGAAGTCTAAGGTACTTGCCTGCATTTTTATTTAGTGTTTTTTGTTCCCTCTGATGTCCCAAGGTTCCTTATTTTATTGTTTCTTTTCTCTTTGGAGAACTCTTTTAGCCATTGTTTTAGGATAGATGTGTTGATGACAAATTCTCTTAGCGTTCCTTCTTCTGAGAAGGCCTTGATTTCCCCTTCATTTCTAAAACGTACTTTCAGTAGATGTAGAATTCGAGATTGACAGTTCTTTTAAAAAAGTATTATGCCACTTTGTTTTGGCCTCCATGATTTGTAATGAGGAAAAAAAAAAAAAAAAAGCCACCATTATTTAAATTGTTTTTCCCCAAATAAGTAAGGTTACATTTGGGGGAAGGAGCTACTTTCAAGATATTTTATTTGTTTTTAGTTTTCAGAAGTTTAATTATGCCTTGACTTGATATGGATACTTTCAGCTTTACCCTGTTTGGGGTTTGCTCAGCTTCTTGAATCTGTAGGTTTATGTGTCTTGCCAAGTTTGAGAAGTTTTCAGCCATTATTTCTTCAAGTATTTTTCAGCCTTATCAGAATCAACTTGATGGCAACAAACAGCAACGACATCCTCTTTCTACTCTCCTTTTGGGATTTTGACAACATACATGTTAGATCTTTTCAATGGTCCCACGGGTTCCTCAGGCTATATCCCTTCTTCTTAGTCTATATTCTCTTCACTGTTCAGGTTGGGTAATTTCTAATGTTCTGTCTTCCAGTTTAGAAGTCCTGGTGGCATAGTGGTTAAGTGCTACGGCTACTAACCAAAGGGTCAGCTGTTCAAATCCACCAGGTGCTCCTTGGAAACACTATGGGGCAGTTCAACTCTGTTCTATAGGGTTGCTATGAGTTGAAATCGATTTGACGGCAATGGGCTTTTTTTCTTTTTAATCTTCCAGTTCAATGATTCTTTTCACTGTTCCTTTCATTCTTTTGTTTAACCCATCCACTAAGCTCTTAATATGATTATTGTTGTTGTTAAGTGCTGTTGAGTCAGATCAGACTCACGGTGACCCTATGTACAACAGAACGAAACACTGCCCAGTACTACGCCATCGTCATAATCATAGATATGCTTGAGCTCATCGTTGCAGCGACTGTGTCAATCCATTTCACTGAGGGTCTTCCACTCTTTTGCTGACAGTCTGGCTTACCAACCACGATGTCCTTCTCCAGGGAGTGGTCCCTCCTTATAACATGTCCAAAGTATGTTAGACAACGTCTTTCCATCCTTGCCTCTAAGGAGCATTTTGGCTATACTTCTTCCAAGACAGATTTGTTTGTTCTTTTGGAAGTCCATTGTATATTCAATATTCTTCACCAACACCATACTTCAACGGTGTCAATTCTTCTTCAGTGTTTCTTATTCATTGTCCAGTTTTCACATTCATATGAGGTGATTGAAAATACCATGGCTTGGGTCAAGTGCACCTCAGTCCTCAAAATGACATTTTTGCTTTTTAAAGCTTTAAAGAAGTCTTTTGCAGCAGATTTTGAATTCTTGAATGCGGCTTCCATGGGTGTTGATTGTGGACCCAAGTAAAATAAAATCCTTGAAAACTTCAAACTTTTCTCCACTTATCGTGATGTCACTTATTGGTCTAGTTGTGAGGCTTTTGTTTTCTTTATGTTGAAGTGTAACCCATACTGGAGGCTGAGGTCCTTGATCTTCATCAGTAAGTGCTTCAAGTCCTCTTCAGTTTGAGCAAGCAAGTTTGTGTCATCTGCATATTGCAGATTGTTAATGAGTCTTCCTCCAATCCTGATGCCCTGTTCTTCTTTGCATAAGTTTGGTGAAAGGATACAACCCCGATGTACACCTTTCCTGACTTTAAACAACACAGTATTCCCTTGTTCTGTTCGAACCACTGCCTCTTGGTCTATGTACAGTTTCTGTAAGAGCAGAATTAAGAGTTCTGGAATTCCCATTTTCCACAATGTTATCTGTGATTTGTTATGATCCACACACTCAAATGTCTTTGCGTAGTTAATAAAACACAGGTGAACATCTTTCTGGTATTCTCTGCTTTTATCCAAGATCCTTCTGACATCAGCAATGATATCCCTCCTTCCATGTTCTCTTCTGAATCTGGCTTGAACTTCTGGCAGTTCCCTGCCCATGTAATGCTGCAAGTGCTTTTGAATGATCTTCAGCAAAATTTTTCTTGCATGTGAAATTAATATTGTTCGATAATTTCTGCATTGTATTGGATCATCTTTCTTTGGATTGGGCACATATATGAATCTCTTCCTATCAGTTGGCCAGGTAGCTGTCTTCCAAATTTCTTCGCATGGATGAGTGAGTACTTCTAGCACAGCATCTCTTTGCTGAAACAGCTCAAGTGGTATTCCATCAATTCCTGGAGACTTCTTTTTCACCAATGCCTTCAGTGTAGGTTGAACTTCTTCCTTTACTACCATAGGTTAATGGTCAAATCCTGCCTCCTGAAATGATTGAACATTGACCAAGTCTTTTTGGTATAGTGACTCTGCATATTCCTTTCATCTAATTTTTATGCTTCCTGGGTCATTCAATATTATCCCAGTTGAATCCTTCATTATTGTGACTCGAGGCTTGAATTTTTTTCTTCAGTTCTTTCAGCTTGAGAATTGCCAAGCATATTCTTCCCTATTGGTTTTCTAAGTCCACGTCTTTGCCTTGAGACAACCTTTGAAATCTTTTCTTCTGCTCTTTTATTTCATCATTTCCTCCATTTGCTCTAGCTACTCCACATTCAAGGGCAAGTTTCAGAGTCTCTTCTGACATCTGTTTTGGTCAGTTCTTTCTTTCCTGTGTTTTTAATGACCTCTTGTTTTCTTTGTGTATGAATAATGAATAATGTCCTTGATGTCATTCCGTAACTCATCTGGTCTTTGGTTATTAGTGTTCAACATATCAAATCTATTCCTGAGACGTTCTCTAAATTCAGGTCGGATATACTCAAGGTTGTACTTTGGCTCTCGTGGACTTGTTCTAATTTTCTTCAACTTCAACTTGCATATCAGTAATTGATGGTATGTTCTGCAGTTGGCCCCTGGTCTTGTCCTGACTGATGATATTGAGCTTTTCCATGGTCTCTTTCCACAGATGTAGTAGATTTGATTCCAGCGTATTCCATCCGGTGAGGTCTATATGTATGAAAAAAAAAAAAAGTATAGTCCCCATTTATGTTGTTGAAAAGAGGTATTTGCAATGAATAAGTCATTGGTCTTGCAAAATCCTATCTCTGGCATTTTTTTCTATTACCAAGGTCATATTTTCTAACTGCTGATCCTTCTTTGTTTCCAACTTCTGGAGAAAGTCTTTTGGTAAAAATCTTCAATTTCTTCATCTTTGGCCTTAGTGGTTGATGTGTAAATTTGAATAATAGTCATATTAACTGGTCTTCTTTGTAGGTGTATGGATATTATCCTATCACTGACAGCCTTGTACTTCAGTCTAGATCTTGAAATGTTCTTTTTGATGATGCATACAATGCCATTCCACTTCAACTTTTCATTCCTGGCATAGTAGACCATATGATTGTCTGATTAAAAAATATATGCATATATATGGTTATTGGAGTTTTTATTTTAAAAGATTCCTTTTGGTTCTTCTTTATAACTGCTATTCCTTTGCTGAAGCTTCCTGTTTTTTGTTTGTTTCAAGTGTGTTCATAATTGTTTATTGAGTTTTTTTTTTTTTATTATGACTCTGTTAAAATGATTTTTTAAAGCTAAATCAAGCATCTCTGGCATCTCATTTTTAGCATTTATTAACTGCCTTTTTTAAATTCAGTTTGAGATCATTTTGGTTCTTGGTATGAGTACCCGTTTTCTACAGAAACCTGGACATTTTTGTAGTATCTTATCATTTAAACCTTCTGTTACAGCTAGCCTTCTACAATACTGCTCAAGCAGGGGAAGAGGTGGGGGCACTGCCTTGTTACTTCCAGGTGAAGATAGTTGTCCAAGTTCCCCACTGGGCCTCAGTTGACTCCCATGACACAGGGAGAGGGTTCCTTGTTATTGCTGGGCAGGGATAGAAGTTCTGGCTCCCCACATTGTCTCCATTGACACTGTGGTATGTGTTATCTCATTACTACTGGGCAGCGGTGACAGTCTTGATTCTCCACTAGGCCTTTTCTGATACCAAGAGAGGAGGGTAAGGGGTGCCTCATTAACGCCACATGAGAATGGAAGTCCAGGCTCCCAATGTACTCTCCATTCACACTGTGCATGGCAGTCTCACTAACTGTCAGCGGGATGGAAAGTCCTGGCTTCCTACTTTTCCTTCTTTGACACCACCTTGATAAGGGTGTTGGAGTACATTGTTATAATCACACTCTCCACTTGACCTTTTCTGGCATGGGAGGGGTGGTGATCCCACTTTTTTCTGAGGTGTTTGACTGGGTAGAGTGGTTATTGTCTTGCTAGGCTGTGCCTTTTATGGTTCTTGGGCTAGAGAGAGAGAGAGAGAAAGTCATTGTTGGAGGTTTTTTTTTTTTTTTTTGGCTGTGCCCATTGATGTTTTCAGTTGCCAGCTTTTCCAATTATAGGATATGTGAGGCAAAAGAAAACCCAAGGAACTTAGCACTGTGTTATTGTTTGGGTCCTGAAGTTTCTAGCCAGTTTGCCTTATTTCCTCCATATTTCAGAGTCTTCTTATGTTTGTGTTTTATATAATGCCCAGCATTTTTAGTTGTATTTAGTGGGAAAAATTGGAAAATGTATGTATACTTCACTTTCCCAGAAGTGCAACAATCCAATAATTTTTTAATTTTTCTATTTTCCAGTTACAGAATGTACATTTTGTTCCCCCCCTTTTTTTTTAGATTCAATTACTCATTCAAATTCTCCATCATTTTTATCTATTTTAATGTATTCCTCCAATATCTTAACATTTTATGATACCTATTTTAATGTCTGTGTTCAGTGGGAGATAATTAAAAAAAAAAAAAGGCCATGGAGTCGATTCTAACTCATAGAGACCCTATAGGACAGAGTAGAACTGCCACAACTGGTTTCCAAGGAGTGGCTGGTGTATTCCAGCTGCTGGCTTTTTGATTAGCAGCTGGGCTTTTAACCACTGCACCACGAGAAGCCTTATTCACTATGTACTGTGTACTACTATCTCCCAGCCGGAAACCCTGGTGGCATAGTGGTTAAGAGCTACAGCTGCTAACTAACCAAAAGGTCAGCAGTTTGAATCCACCAGGAGCTCCTTGGAAACCCTATGGGGCAGTTCTACTCCGTCTTATAGGGTTGCAATGAGTCGGAATCAACTCGACAGCAATAGATGTATGTGTGTATCTCTCACCCAGTGGGAGATAGTACTAGCAAATAAGGCTAATGTGTGAGCACCAGGGAAAGAAGTGAAGAATCTTCATACTGTGGTCATATCAGAGGACTTGAAAAGAGACATCACTAGGGCTCTTGCAGAAGATAAAGAGAAGAAATTGGTGATGTCAAGAAGAACCTGGTAAGGCTCCCTTTTGGCAGTATTATCTAAATATTCCCTTTTCAGGGAGCTGGGGTCCTGACTTAACACTTGAGTAGAGGTTACACCAAAATCTTAGAGATTAAGGAATATCCTGGTGTATTGTATATACTGGGTAAAGTTTTTCCTTTTCCTTTCCATGAATTTTTTTCAATAAACTTTCACACTAACCATGCAGCAGAATTAATTATCACATCTAATTTTCACTTCATTTGTTGCATTATTAAATATTTTGTTATTTCAGTTTTAAGTAGGAAGCCATAGCAAAGAACTCTCTATTAACTGGGAGTAATGAAAAACCCAGTTATTGGGGATGAGGCCATGGATGGCCTCAGCTTGCAGATAAAACATAAAATAGGTAGCAAAAAAAAAAAAAAAAGAAAAGAAAAACACAGATAAACAGAGAAAGTGATGGATTTCCAGCTCACAGTGATTTACACTTCTTTGAAAATGGACTTGGTGTACAGGATGGGTCATCAGCAGCCATGCCTATGCTACATAATCCCAAACTTCTTGGTATGTGAGGATAGGTAACTGACCCAAGATGAGCTATTTGAATCTTCTCAGTGACGTATTTGAAACATGAATGTAGAAAAATAGAATCTGGAAGTCATGGGAATTGAATCATATTAATGGCAGTGCCTGGTGATAGACTAAGCATCTGCTTAAAGTATCATCAAAACAGAGGTATTAAAAAATGGCAAAATTTGTGATATTACACATCAAAATCAATAACATTAAATCTTTGAAATTTTTATATTTCTAAAAAACAAGGTAGTAATATGAAAAATGAGAACTTCACTGAGCCTCCTTATGTTAAATCATATACAGGGGGACCAGCACCCTAAATTTTTCAGAGCTTAGTTCTTATAGAATTTCAGTCACTCCTTTCACTTGGGTCCCCACCGCCACCTTGATCCCTCCCCTTCCTGATATATTATGGTGTTAGGACCACAAGCATGAGTTCCTCCTTAATGTCACTCTGTACCTGACCTTTGCTTCTTTCAGGGGAGAGTTCTGGCAGTGATAAGAAATACTCTGAAGCGGTTCATACTGTTTGTTAGAATGGGTAGCCCTACACTCCAATTAATATAACTTGGAATCTCTTGTTTATTCTGTGACTCTACACATCTACCTGATGTGTGTAATTGTTGCTGATTTTTAGTCATTTTATTTTCCATGCTTAATCCACAAGTTATTTAATTTTTCTCCCTTCATCCTGGTACTCTACCTCGACCACAAATCCATATTCAAAAGCCAGCCATTTTAACTCTGGGATAAGAAGCAAGATAGGTAACTAAGTTAGAATGGGAAGTGTAGAAAAGCAATAATCCTATTTAATCCCACCTGTTCTATCTAAGGAAACCCTGGTGGCGTAGTGGTTAAGTGCTACGGCTGCTAACCAAAGGGTCGGCAGTTCAAATCTGCCAGGCACTCCTTGGAAACTCCATGGGGCAGTTCTACTCTGTCCTATAGGGTTGCTATGAGTCGGAATTGACTCGATGGAACTGGGTTTGTTTTGGTTTGGTTCTATCTAAGCAACTGTACATTACCTGTCCAAAAGTTAAATCCTATTCTATGAAGAGCTGTTTGCCCTCCTTGGAATCTGGATGGTCACATTTAATTTTCAGTAACCCCATTTGCACACATTTGAAGGTTAGAGAGTTTCTTATATTGTCCTAATCATGATACTGTGGAAATACACTACAAATTATCCTAAATAATTGTTGTCTTTCTCTTTCTCCCTAGAAAACATCTTCCTGCTGCTAACAATGCAAACCACCCCTGAATTATGGCTTCAAGTACTTTAGGTAATACCAATAACTTCAGGGTCAGTAGAGCTTGTGGAGCATAGCCTTGTTAATCAGTCAAAATGATTTCATGTGTTTTCTTAGAAGCATAAGAAAAGGGCAAAGGATTTATGGGTGGTATCATTTTATGTGCCACTGTGGTGTACAATATTGTCATCATGTATTAAAACTAGCAATGGTCTTTATTGATTTTAATCTTAGTCATACCCACCTCACTGTCCCCTGTGCACCCCCATAAAGAGATAAAAGAAATCTGAAGTCATTTTATATGGTGACTTAAAATACTTTTAGTCATTATAAGTTTTTTAATGCTTTCATAGCCAACCAAGATAAAGTGTCACTTCTCATTGATCATATGTCTTTCTCACTAAAATTCCAACTAGAAACATTTAAGGCTATTGAAATAAGAACATTTGAAAGGTGGGGCTTCTTATAAATAGCCAGCACTGAAGAGACTTATTTGCCTCATTTTTCCAGGAGTATTTTGTTTGTGTAATTTTATTCAAGAGGGAGCTTACATTTTATATGGTGATTCATTCACATATCAGAAATTCAATAAAAATCCCATAGCCAAGAAGATAGACTTACAGCAAAGGACCAAGGGAAGGATAAGCTTAAATTGAAATATGTCAGTGTAGATCAGATGCCCCTCCATCACCCTCTGTGTGAGCCAGACTTTCTTCTCCAATTGAGTTATTTTAGGAAAGGAGAAAGTTAGGCCCTCATCCACAGTTGTCTCAGTGTGAAAGGAAAACATTCATTTGTTTATTTAAATGATCAATCATTTGTTATTTCACTCTTTCAACATCTAGCTAACAAACATTCATGAAGTAACATCTATATGGCAGCTGTGGTGCTAGAGTAAGGTGTTAGAGGCTCCATTTCCAAGGTTTTCATAGTCTACTGTGGAGAACAGAAACAAATAATGGCAACATTAGTAGTATATGTAAACCACTAGTAAGGCAGAGGAGGGAGTGGTCACCTCTGTTGGTAATGGGAGAATGGCCTCTGGGTTAGGTTTTACAGAGGAGTCTTCCCAGGAACTTTATCTTAGTTATTGTAGCAGCCTTGGTACCTAGCATAGTGTTTCATATATAGCTGGCAGTTGTAGTCAGCACAAATTATGGCAGGTTCCTTTCTGGCACTGATCCCCCTAATAGCCACATCATGCATTTCTCCTATCTCCTATTTTCTTCCTTAGCTGATTGATTGAAATGTATAGACATTTGAACCTACTGGGATAATCAGAAAACCTTATCTACTACCCACTGAGCCTGGTCCAGGTAGAAGCACATAGCCTAAGCCAGAAAAATTGTTATTCCCTATTATTCATTCATTTGTTTATTTTAATTGGAATAAGAGATCCTTTTCTTTCAGGTTACTCACAGTCCATACCCAGCACCAAGCACAGTGAGAAATATTTGGTAGGTTCTTAAATATGTATTTGTTGAAAACATGAATGTATGGTGTGGAACTGTTACAGTGTAAATCTGAGACTTCCAGTAATTAGGTCCCCACCTCATGGAAAATTACTTTCTAGGAAAAGAATGATGAGAAGTAGAGAAAAAGCCTGATGAAGGATAGAGAGAGAGAGTCCCAAAGTAATTTAGGACCCTGTTCTACCTTCCCTGAAGCCCTGATGACACAGTGGTTAAGAGCTAACCAAGAGGTCTGCAGTTCGAATCCACCAGCCACTTCTTGGAAATCCTATGGGGCAGTTCTGCTCCATCCTATAGGATGGCTATGAGTTGGAATCGACTCAAATGGATTAGTTTTTGGTTTTACCATTCCTAACACCAACTCTGGTGGTGTAGTGGTTAAGTGCTATGGCTGCTAGCCAAGGGGGTTGCAGTTCAAATCCGCCAGACACTTCTTGGAAAATCTATCGGGTAGTTCTACTCTGTCCTATAGGGTCACTATGAGTTGGAACCAACGGGATGGCAAAAGGCTTTTTTTTTTTTAACACCAACTCAACTTCTCCCCTTCCCCACTAAATGTTTCGGTGAAATAATTCAAGTTACTGGCAGCTGGGAGAGTCCTGACACATTATTTAATAATTACTTGTTGAAAGACTGTATGACTGATGAGTGGATGGATGAGCGAATGAATGAAACAATTCTCTGCAGAGGGAATAGCAAGCCCAAACCAAGAAGATGTGTCAAAGCATGGCAGGCTCAATATGGTCTTTTGGTCCACAGCATCTGTCATGGATTGAATTGTGTCCCCCCAGGAATATATGTCAACATGGTTAGGCCATGATTCCCAGTAATATGTAGTTGTCTTCCATTTTGTGATTGTAATTTTATGTTAAGAGGATTAGGGTGGGCTTCTTCCTGATCCAAGGTGAAGTTTTCCTGGGATATGGTCTGTACCACCTTTTATCTCTCAAAAGGTAAAAGGAAAGGGAAGCAAGCAGAGAGCTGGGGATCTCAAACGACCGAGAAAGCAGCACCAGTAGCAGAGCACGTCCTTTGGGCCTGGGGTCCTCGACCAGGGGAAGATTGAGGACAAGGACCTTCTTCCAGAGCTGACAGAGAGAGAAAGCCTTCCCCTGGAGCTGACACCTTGAATTTGGACTTTTTAGCCTACCTTACTGGGAAGAAATAAATTTCTATTTGTTAAAGCCATCCACTTGTGGTATTTCTGTTATGGCAGCACTAGATGACTAAGAGAGAATTTGGTACTGAGAGAGTGGGGTGCTGTTCTAACAGATACCAAAAATGTGGAAGCAGTTTTGAAACTGAATGGATAGAGTTGCAACAGTGGCAGAGGACCGGTGCAGTTGAGAACCTGCAGAGGAAGAGAAGTGGCAACAGCAGAGAACCAGAAGCAGCAGAACCAGAAGACCAGTGCAAGATGGTGCTGGAGCCGACCCTTGGAGCGAGAGAGCTGAGTGCCTGTGCGCCTAAGGCTTCCTGGTGGAGTGGGGTGCCTCCAGGCACTTATCAGTAGAACTACAGAGCTTTGGAACACTTGCCCCAGCAGGGCAGATGCGGGTATGAAACCTGAGGAGCCAAGAGGCCAAGAAACCAGGAAACAGAAGCTGAAGAGACAAGGAACACAAGAAGCTGAGCTACCTTAGTTTCACAAGGCATGGTCATGACCTCAAGGATTTCAAAGGGTGGATCCATGGCCTCTGGTGTTTCTAAGGGTGGAGTTCCCACTCAGATGGACTAGGAGAATTGTGCTCCTAAAGCCAAGGGAGTGGAGTTGCTGTCCCATTGGGTCTAGAAGGCGGAGCTGATGCCCAGGGCCAAGGGGCCTCCACTCAGAATCCGGAAAATGCGGCAAATACCTAGAGTCTGGAGGGCAGAGCTATTTGTACAAACTGTCTCAGGAAGAGGATTATTTTCAAAGCTTTGAGGACTAATCTAATGTGCTCCGCTGACTTGCTTGGTACCTGTTATCCCTTTTTCTCCTCCAGTTTCTCCCATTTGTAATGGAAATGTCTAGCTTGTGCCTGTTCTGCCAATCTACCCTTGGAAGCGGATAACTTGTACTCTAGATTTCACAAATGAAGAAGAATTTTTGGATTTTGAACTTGGAGTTAAGACTTTTGCTATGCTATGATGGAGTGAATATGTTTTACACGTTTCAAGGACATGATTTTTTGGGGTCCAAAGGGTGGCATGTCATGGATATTTTGTCTCCCCAGAAATATGTGTCAACTTGGTTAGGCCGTGATTCCCAGTATTGTGTGGTTGTTTTCCATTTCGTGATCGTAATTTTATGTTGAGAGGATTAGGGTGGGGTTGTAAAACCACCCTTACTCAGGTCACTTCCCTGATCCAAGGTGAAGAGAGTTTTCCTGAGGTGTGGCGTGTACCACATTTTATCTCTCCAAAGATAAAAGGAAAGAAAAGCAAGCAGAGAGCTGGGGACCTCGTACAACCAAGAAAGCAGCACCAGTAGCAGAGCGCGTCCTTTGGGCCCGGGGTCCCTGTGCCTGAGAAGGTCCTCGACCATGGGAAGATTGAGGACAAGGACCTTCTTCCAGAGCTGACAAAGAGAGAAAGCCTTCCTCTGGAGCTGACACCTTGAATTTGGACTTTTAGCCTACTTTACTGTGAGGAAATAAATTTCTCTTTGTTAAAGCCATCTGATTGTAGTATTTCTGTTATGACAGCACTAGGTGACTAAGACAGCATCCATTCCCAAACCTTTAATTTTTTTTTTTAATGTATGTGTATTGCAGGGGCCAGAAAACCATAAACATTTCCCAAACTCCCTCAAAGCTAGAAGTGTGGCTGTGAATGATTTTTGGTCAACATATGTATGGATGTGAGGCTGGAAAGGTTGAAGTTAGGTTTGGCATATTCTTGCTTCTGAAGGTCTGGGCAATTCAGGTTGGGGAATGCTATGAATTTCGGAGTCTGGTGAGAAGCTTTATGGGTCTGAGAGAAAGCTGTGGCAATGGTGGGCTTAGTAGCAGCTTCCTCACTCTGGCTCACAGTTTAAAGTGGCACATCTTTAAAATTCCATAGTCCAGTGGGGTTTGCCTGAATTCTCTTTCTCTAGTCCTTCCAACAGTGCTGTAAGCATGGAGTCCCACATATTCCCTTCCTGCTGAAAACACCTAAAAACTTTCTGTTGCCTGCACTGAACCCTGACTGGTATATGTGGTATATGCAGGGGCTTAGAAATAGGTAAATGTTGTTCTAACGCAGATTTTCTTAATGGGAGGAGGATGATTATGTTGTTCAGGGAACATTTGGCAATGTCCGCAGACTTATTTATTTATATTGACATTTTGAGTTGTTAGTGACATTTAATGGAGCCCTAGTGATGCAGTGGTTAAGAGGCTTGGCTGCTGACCAAAAGGTCAGCAGTTCAAATCCATCAGCTACTCCTTGGAAACCCTATGGGGCAGTTCTACTCTGTCCTATGGGGGCCATGAGTTGGAATTAACTCAGTGGGTTAGCAACATTTCTGGCCTCTACCTGTTAAATGAAACTAAACCAAAAATAAATAAATAAATAAACCCATTGCTGTCAAGTCCATTCTGACTCATAGGGACCTGTAGGACAAAGTAGAACAGCCCCATGGGTTTCCAAGGCTATAACCTTTACGGAAGCAGACCGCCACACCTTTCTTTCACGGAGTGGCTGGTGGGTTGGAGCTGCAGACCTGTCAGTTAGTAGCTGATCACGTAACCACTGCAGTACAAGGGCTCCTTAGAGATGCTGCGAAACATCCATGCTGTTGTCGTTATTAGGTGCCATTGAGTTGATTCTGACTCATAGCGACCGTGTGTACAACAGAACAAAATACTGCCATGTCCTGTGCCATCCTCATAATTGTTGCTGTGTTTCAGCCCATTGTTGCAGCCAGTGTGTCAATCCATCTCGTTGAGGGTCTTCCTCTTTTTCACGGATCCTCTGCTTTACCAAGCATGATGTCCTTCTCCAGGGACTGGTCCCCCCGATAACATGTCCAAAGTATTGAGATGAAGTCTCGCCACCCTTGCTTCTAATGAGGATTCTGGCTATACTTCTTCTAAGACAGATTTTTTTTGTTCTTCTGGCAGTCCATGGTATAGTCAATATTCTTTGCCAAGCCATTATTCAAAGGCATCAGTTCTTCAGTCTTCCTTATTTGTTGTCCAGCTTTCACATACATATGAGGCAATTGAAAACACTATAGCTTGATGTTTATAGCATCCTATAATGCACATGAAAAGCTGGAGCAGAAAAAATTATCCAACCCAAATGTCAATAATGGAGAGGTTGAAGAAATCTGTGTTAATTGAAGTTTTGAAGGGATTGTGAGTGGAAGGTTATACTCTTTATGAAGGCAAGACCAGATCATGAAGTCTTGTATGGTATTCAAAAGTATGGACAGTTGTCTCTGTCATCTCCCTATTGGTCTTTTACCACGTTAGGGAAGCCTAGGATTCTAAATTCTGGATTTTAATTTATAAAAATGAAAAGATTGCAGTATCCTTAATTTTCACTATAAATGGAGACTAGTTCCTAAGGCTTTCCCAACATGAGGAACAGCAACATCCACTGATCTTAGTGAAAATTGCTTGTAGGTATTACATTGTCACAAAGATCTCCACTCCAAAGGATCTATACAGAGGGTTAAGGCATACCACCTCTGCGGTCATTTTTACCATGCAATATACACAGTTATTAAGCAGTCTAAGAAAGGACACTAATTTAAACTCTTAACTTGGCTACCATTCACCTGAGAAATTAGGTGGTTTAAATCACACTAAACAATGAAAGCAACAAGAAGAAGATAACATAAAATGTCTTCTGTATACTTAACTCCAGTTTCAATATTTTTCTATTAAACATAAATGGGCAAATCCTGAAGAGATTTGGGACCGTCCTGATTGTTTGCCATGAAAATCATTAAAGGGTTAAAAAAGGGCTCCTATTTGATTATCTATAATCTCTGATCCTAGAAAGTGGAATGCAGAATGACGCCTGCAGAATGAGAGACAGTACGGCTGGGATCAAGAGATTCGAGAAGCTACGAACAAAAAAATAATAAAAATTAAAACACATCAAAAGTGAAACTTCAAATATTCATTTTGAGTGACTGAGATCACAGTGCTTTCTGTGTGGTGCAGATGGCTCAGGAATTGAGGAAAACAAGGTCTAATTTCTGCATCCTCATAGCTGCTCAGCCTAATAGCTGGGGGCCCAAAACTCCAGAGCTTTGAGATGATTCAGCTAGATCCCTTTACCTGCCAAATTCCATCAGATCTATGGAGCCTTCATTATAGTAACGAGGGTAAATGGAGAGTAGGAGATGTGTGCTCTCAATGCTTTAATGGCCACATCGATGGTATTTATCACTGGAAAATGACTTTTTAATTACAATATTGGGTTCATTTATATTGAGAAAAATGTTTTTGATTGAGGAAAAGAAGGGAGATGCAAAAATTCCTTAGAAAGCCTGATCTAAAAAATTTTTAAATTAAAAGAATTAAGCAAATGGAAAACTGCACGTTTTAATCAAGCAGAAATTGTTAACTGATTACAGGGAATGGTCTGAGATGTTTCATGTTAAGAAGCAACCTGTTTCTTTGTTAGATACAGGGGTCTGACCTCATCACTCAGAGCTTATTCTCTGCATAATGGCTTGGAGAAAAGAAAGCACCAACCAACATCATCTTTCTGCCTGTCATGCTGTCAAGGGAGAGCTAATACTCATATAGTATAATAAAGAAAAGTATTCAACTGCATCTTTTCACATTCAAAAATAACACACAAAATGGAATCTGGAATAAAAAGCCAACAATCTTTTTTTTTTTTTTTGGTAACAGCAAACGATTTTACCATTTACCATGTGTCAGAATAATAGGCCAGATTTTCCATCCAACAGGCACTTACTTTCCTGAGTGCCTACTATGTGCCATGTACTGTCAGATGCTCCAGAAGAACATGGAAGTCAGTAACAGAGTGTCTTTATTCTAAATCTAGTAGATAAAATAAGCTACAATAAAGTAAAACTCCTGTACGATATACATATAAGAGTTTCAAACAAATATCCGAAACAATATCACTGCTGGCTGGAAGGTATCAGGGAGGGTATGATGGAGAGTGTAGTGTGAAAGGAATTCTGAAGAACTGGAAGAATCTGATGTGACAAAAATGAAAGAACTTTTTTTAAGAAGACACCAGTATTGACAAGGAAATAGAAGTTGGAAAGCAGATGGGCAAGTGCACAAATGAGTACACAGGCCAGTTTGGCCGGAAACAATGGAACACGTAGGGGACTCATAGAAAATGTGTATAACCAGTTGCCATTGAGTTGATTCTGACTCATGGTCACCCCATGTGTGTCAGAGTAGAACTGTGCTCCATAGGGTTTTCAGTGGCTGATTTTTCTAGATTGCTGAGCCTTTCTTCTGAGGCACCTCGAGTAGACTAGAACCTCCAAACTTTTGGTTGGTAGTAAAGCACTTAACTGTTTGCACCACCCAAAAATATGTGTAGAAGGGTTAAATCAGAAACACATGGACTTCTAGACATATAGCAGACCTTAAGAATTCTGTAGTTTAACTGCTTTGTTCTATAGTTGAGAAAACAAAGGCTCAGGAATATAAAATTACTTATCCAAGTTGGTATAGCATGTTGCAGGATAAACTGGATGGATTTGTTTGTTTGTTTGTTTTGTTTTGTTCTTTTAACATGTGGTAAAGAAATTTATATTTAGAATCAGCTAGCCTGGACTCAGTTTAAGTGATTCCAATTTTGTTGGCAACAGCCAACAACAGGCATTATAGTCAGGAACCAGTTGAACTTATGCCTTCTTCTCTCCATCAGGTCCAATCAAGGTGTTGACCTTGGCCACATCCATGTCATAGAGCTTCTTCACAGCCTGTATCATCTGGTGTTTGTTGGCTTTGACATCCACAATGAACACAAGTGTGTTGTTATCTTTGATCTTCATAGTCGACTCAGTGGTTGCAGAACTTGATGAGGGCACAGTGATCAAGGTTATTTCTCCTGGGACACTATTCCCTGTAGGGGTGGATTAACCAGTAAACAAGGTACACACAGGCTTACGGTAAGCAAGGTACACAGGGGCTTACTTGTGTTTACTTACTAATCTATAGTGCACAATTTCATATGGTTTCACCATATTTTGATTCTTCACTTTTGGTGTCATCCTCATAAAAAGGGACTTGGGTGTTCTTAAATGCCAAGACTAGCAGTTTGTACTAATTACTTAATTTGGTAAACCTTAAATAAACAGTAAGACCTTTGAGAATGGAAATAATATCATTGAGAATGAATTTTGGGAAACGAAAAGGAGAGCAGAAGGAACATTTTGTAAAGGTATAGAGAACACGTTAGTTTTAACACAGGATTTGTCTTCTGAAGCTCAACTAAGCCTACCAAAAACCACACCCGTTGCCGTCAAGTCAATTCTGACTCATAGTGACTTTATGGGACAGAGTAGAACTGCCCCATAGGGTTTCCAAGGAGCAGCTGGTGGATTGAAACTGCCGATGTTTTGGTTAGCAACCGAGCTCTTAACCACTGTGTCGCTAAGCCTGCACACAGACATAAAAGTCATCTCTCGCGTACTTCATTGTCTGCTTTAAACATAGCTGTGAGAATGTCCGTTGATAAACTTGGAGAAATCTAAGGCATCTAGATAGAAGGTGTATAGTCTGGTAGGACATAAAAGGTTTTTTCGTTTGCTTTGCTTAGGTTTGGCCTGCCTTTAGCAATTCCTGATTCAGCCATCAACATATAAAAACCTTTGGTAACCAAATCACCAAAAAGGTCTGAAAGAACTCTAACATTTATTAAAACAATCAAATTTCGTAAGCTGTAAGTTTGGGGAATAGAAAATATTTTTACTCTAATTTAAAAAGTAATCTCCATCTTGAATTCAATTTTTCTCCAAAGCTTAATAATACACACGTTATATATCTACAAATACACAAAATATATGCAATTTGTCAGTAATTTAAATAGCAATTAGAGAAATATATTGTCAAATTTGAATTAGACCCAAATTAAAACTGGAACATTAAAATGATTTTAGTCCCAGGTCAAAATTGTGCTCAAGCACAATTTAATATCTATTTTGATGTTATTGCCTTATTTCTCTGGCCTTTGACAATAGCAAAAAAACCAATGCTTCATGTGTACACTTTCCCCTTCTAAGCCCCATGCACATAACAAATTCAATTACTGTCTTGCTTCTCTTTTGAAGCTTCAATATTCTAAAGAAATATACTAATGAACATTTGTTTTAGGTATAACTGAAATTAAAATTAAAAAGGTTTGTAAAACTTTTAGATCATGATTTCAGTAAGGAATCTTGAGACTAGAATAAAAGTATTCATCACTCTAATAATAGATGTCACTTATTAAGTGCTTACTATAATAAGTGCTTTACTTGAATGATCTCACTTTGTCCTTAAAACAATCTTGTGAAGTACATACTGTTATTACCTTTTCCAAAAGACTTAATGACTTGTCTGAAGTCATACATATTGTAACCTGTATGTTCCCTCTAAACCATCAATAAAGCTCGTGTTCTGTCTAAACCATCAACACACTGCCTCTAATCTAAAGGATAGCAATCAGGGGTGGTTCCATTGTAAGGAGAAGAAACACACTCAAGATAGTGCAGGTTGTTGTCGTTGCCAGGTTCCAACTCACAGTGACCTTATGTACAACAGAACGAAACACTGCCAGGTCCTGTGCCATCCTCACAATCATTGTTATGCTTGAGTCCATTGTTGTAGCCACTGTGTCAATGAAATATTCAAGATAGCTCAGGTAGAGGGGCTTTAATGGAAAGAGTTGAAGAAATGTCATGGAAAGCTCCAATGGTGAGAAAGATCACTGAATGTTAAAGAATGAAAAAGGGGTACTGTGTCTGGAACATAGAGGGGAAGAGGTACAGGTGAAAAGCCTGCAGAGCTAGCCAGTGGTCACATCGTGGATGGCCTTGTCAGATATTCAGAACATGCATTCGGGAGGAGATAGGCACAAAGCATGGTGATTACAATTAACACTGCACTAGGCATTGTGGATATACAGATAATTAAAATACATTTCATAACTTGAAGGACCTTGCATGCCAAAGTGTCCGAAGAAAATAATTGAAGCTCCTTTGTGGTGCCATTTTGCATGAGAGAGAAGGGAAAGCAAACTAACCTTTATTAAGCATCCATCACATGTCAAACGCTGTGCTAGACGCTTCTCTGTATTGTTATCACACGCTTCTAAGCATTTTTTTTTTCCTGATATGAGAAGGAAAATGATCTCAGAATTGTCGAGTAGCTTGCCCAAGGCACATGGTTACTAAGCCCAAGCTCTTTCTACCTATCTATGGTGCTTCCTTTTCAAATACCCAAACCGTACCAGGTTTTAGATCTAATAAGATAAGGACTAAAAAGTGATGACTGAGTTTAGCAACAAGGAATTCATTGGTGACCCTGGAGAGAGCAGTTTAATAAAGTGAAGGAAGATGCTCGTGGACCAGATAACGGAGATCAAAAACCAGAAAACCAAACCCACTGAAGTCGAGCCAATTTCAATTCATAGCAACCCTATACAGTGGTTGGAAAAAAGTGTCATTTTTGGGGAAGGGATTGTTTTAGTCCTTATTTTATTAGCTTTATCTACAGCAATTAACACTTAACCTCATCTTCCTTTGTAAAAGCATTTTCTTTCTTTGACCGTTCTCTTTCTTATGCCCCCAGAATCTGAAGACTCCTCTTTTGCTGTTGATACTTCAGATGTTAGTGATCTAGGGTACCCTGAAGCCATGGTCCAATAATGTGATTTAAACAAGCCCTATATGAGATCTTATTTCATCTTTCCGGTAATATTTTGAGGCAGATATCATTGTCTCTGTTTTATGAGTGATAAAATCTCAGAGGAAGTAGCTTAGCTGCCTAAGGTCACACAACTAGTAAGTGATAAGTATAGGATTCGGACAAGGTCAGTTTGACACTCTGAAAGTCTGTATTTGCTTTCTGGCACAACAAAGTTTTAGGAACTCATAAAGTATGTGATTATACATGGGCCACTTAATTTGGGATTTTCAGAACACAGGCTAGCCACTACCCTCTCCATTTCAACTACGTAAGTCATGGTAGCGTGGTCCTCAATTGACAGATCCATGGGCACTGGAGGAAGGCAGAACTTTGAATTTCTGCTCAAGTTAGCTCTGAAAATAGCTCACATTTACAGATATTAAATCGAGAGGTGGACAACCCAAATTTAAATAGCCAGCAGTAAGTCCCCACATAAAAGCTTAGACTGGCTTCCAGACCCCTGCAAATCCCTAACTCTTAAAAGGAGAACAAAACAAAAGACACAGATACGCTCACTGCTTGACTGTTGAATCTAGATATCATGTATAAATCTGCCACATGTTGTAAATCTGAGCATAAACTGTTGAAAATCAATTACACTTGAAGACAAAAATTACCAGTCCGTCAAAATGTTAGGCTAGCCTTTCTCAGCAACTCCATGATAATAAATGAATTAAAACCCAAACTATTATCTCCCTGGGTCATGTGTACTCATGGTGCTGAAAACGATACCTCCTCTGTCCCCTGCATTCTTCCCACACTTACTACTTTTGCTTTTTAAAGGTGTAAGGCAGTAACTGAAATAGTACATGGTGTACAAGTGGGTTTCTACAAGAGGCTGTTTTGGAAGCTTTATCTTTTTTTTTTTCTTCTTGCCTTTCTTGGTTTCTGTAATGGTGATTGGAATAAACAGGGAGACTTTTCAGTGATAGAATTAAGACCTCTCTTCAGAGTTTTTTTTTTTTTTTCCCAGAGTAAATCCTTCTTTACTTTGCCTCCTTTCAAGTGCATGAGAAGAGCTGCTAGACACGTTTATTTAATCACTTGGAATACATCATGTTAACTCAGGGAAGAAGCAAAGTGCCTGAAAAGCCAGGATAAACTGCGCATAACTTTTTTTTCTCCTCACAAAATCTGCTTCCAATAAAAACCATCTTTACTGCCTGAGGCTAATGTGTAAGTTAGTGAGAGATTATGGTCTGGTTTTTATAGCATTTTATGTAGTATTTGACAATCCATAGGGACCTTGCCTGTTAGTCCTTTACAAATATGAAATTTAATTTTAAATTTCACTTCATCATGGTAATAGGCTATATAAGCTTTCTCTCTAAAGCCCGCAGACCATCCTGTCACCTTAGGGAGCCTCAAACAACCTGACTTAATCACCTCTTAGTGACTCACTGCACCCTGCCCACTCTTTTGAAAATATATAAATCCTAATTATTTTTAAAGCCCTTTTCTAGAATATGAGGTTTATTTATTTTTTGTGCTCGCGTGCGTGCATGCACAGACACGCGCGCGCACACACACACACAGGCAAAGCACACAAAGAAAAACCAAATAGGTAGAAAGACATTCTTTGTCACTGAAGAATTGAATTTCTTTCATGTTTTCTCCCCTGTATTGCTCCTTTATGCATGTGGTAAATTCTCTTCAACAGAGTAGTTGGCCTCAGGCAGGCAGCCGATAGCCATGTCCCTAATGGGGGAAATAAATAGTGACAATTACTTACCTGTGTGATGCTAAGGTATATACAGTGCAGCCACTGGGGCACACCACCATCCCAAGCAGTAAATTGACCAGTTGATAGATAGATGAAACTATTTTTTGTTGACATTTTCTAGGTGGGTGGAGAGAACTCAGAGAAACTAAGCATGTTGCTCAAGATCTCAAAGCCAATTCTTGGCAATAGTTGACATTGGGCCTTCTGGTATTTACATAGTTAACTTGTCTATCCACTATACCTCACTACCACAAAAAATGTTAAGTAACTTCCATACCTCCTAAACAGGAAAAATCTTGTCTCTTTTGGGGTTATACCAGAACATGGTTATTGCTATCTACTAGTTAATGCTAAGTTATCTGCTTTTTCTTCCTCTGTGATCCTCTAGGCTAGGCACTGCCATGATACTTTCCCTATAGGCGCTTAACACTAAGAAGAGATATGTCCCTTGCAACTCTTACTGTTCCCAGCCAAGGATCTGGAATTGTGGTGGTCTCAGGCTGGATTACTCCCAGGGGCCCTATGGACTTCACAGCCCAATCCTGAAGCTCAGACAAGCTATTTTAGGGATAGACCATGTTATGTCATCTTGAAACCGGGGTTGCTAGTCCAATATTTGCTCCCTCTAACACCTTGGTTTCCTGGGCTACATACTCTGTCATTTACCAATTTACAGATTGCACCGTTAGAATCCTACCCCAGCTAGTCAATCTAAGTTTCAGAGTGTCAATGCCTCCAAACCCATCATGAGCTATTGCAAAGTTTCAACAACAGAATTCTAAAATACACCTAATAGGCTGATGGAAGGAATTCTCTCTGTCTCTTCTTTTTAAATTTGCTGCTTTAACTGTGAACGCATTATAACATACAGCTGAATACTTTGGTTAAGATAATTACATATGGCAAGACAGAAAAACTTTTTGAAAAAAAAAAAAAACAACACTCTCTTGAATATGTGCCTGAATTCATTTACAACTGTTGGTGCTTTAAACACTTCAGGCAGAATAAGTGGATGGCACTAAACAGCTTAGCTGCAATTATTATGGAATGTCTGAGGTATAATTTCCCCTGCGGTTTTGTTAGGCGTACAAAATTCATAATTCTGATTTGTGGCAGGTACTTATTACCCATCACAGGTGGGGATATGCAAATATTATTCTAGTAGGGGTGAACAGCCTTTATTTCAGTATTCAGCTATTAACGAGATTTGTGAGTCTGGTACTCTGGGGCCATTTAATTAATTAGATGGTACAGATAAAATATAAATTGTTTTGTAGGCTATACAATTCCCGTTCTAGGAAGTGTAAAACTGAGGCTAAATGAACTTAGTAAAGATTGATTTGTTGTTGTTTTTTCTCTAGCTCCCAGTAAATGTAAATCCTGCTCATTATTTT
The DNA here is from genome assembly GCF_030014295.1 of Loxodonta africana. Taxonomy (NCBI): domain Eukaryota; kingdom Metazoa; phylum Chordata; class Mammalia; order Proboscidea; family Elephantidae; genus Loxodonta; species Loxodonta africana. The sequence continues at coordinate 140,194,774 of NC_087344.1, forward strand.
ACTGTATTAATTCCACTCAAAATCCTCATATTCTGAGTTTCATTAAAACACATGTTATGTATTTGACTATTTTGTTAAGTGACTTTATCAATTACTCTTCATGTCTGGGGCTCTAAGCATGCTCTATATGTGGAAAGAATGTATCTATAGTGGATCTTTCATAATTTTTTCCTGTTCTGGAGTAGGGAATTCTTTGCTAATTTATAACATCATGTATGTAGAAAGAACATCTGCTGTGATAAAGCTTTAAGAAATTACATGATATTTAATAAGAGATTTTTGGGGGATCAATCAAGAAATAATCTAACCTATATTCTTATATAACTACCTGCACATAGAATATTTCCCATGCATTTTGTACCTCAGGGAGGTGAGAGGTAAAAGTTTATACAATCAATAGTAAAATAAGTTTAAATTTTATTTTGCCTTTGAATGCTTGGCACTGAATGCCTAGAAGTGTTATAATGAGAAATATTCTGAGACTTACGCTGACATGTGGGAAAGAGCGCTGTGGTTGATTGGTGATGTCTGGCATGGGAATGTCATTACAGAGTGGTGCTGTTTGTGCTAGATATTTGCCAACCATGATTTATATCCTTTATGACAACTCAATTAAAAGCCTTTAATCATATTGCTGATTACCATTAAATTGACAATTAAAAACAAAAATGTAAATATTTCATTTCACTCAGAGGTTATTTGATTGAAAGCACTATGTATATAATAGTTCCATCTTCCAGTAAAATATTTGGAAACATTTGCTTCAATTTTTATTTTGAAACTAGAAAATAATTATGTGATTAAATGACTAAACATTTGTTCTGAGTTAAAGCTGTATTTACCTTAAATTTTACTTTGGAGTGAACTACTAATTTCTTTCTTCTGGCCTTCAAACCTCCATCTAAAATTGAAAGTTTCACTTACCATAATCGTTTTTCTCTTCTCTGAGCACTGTTTTCTGACTTCTGTCAGCCTCTCTGCACTCCTCACCTCTTTTGATATCTTAATGAAAATCAAGTGTATTTCTCAAAAAAAAAAAAAAACATACTTCTAGCACCTGGGCAAAAGAAAGGAGGGGGAAATAAGAAAATGCAAGAACTGGAGAACAATTTTCTGAAGGGATTTAATAACCACATTTAAAATAATTGCAAAAGCAGAGCCCACACAACATGCTGACAACCTCGAATGCAAAGCAAAATACTCCAGTGTGCAGACCTGAGAGCTCAGTGTTCCAGGTAGGCTTTTGGAAAATATGTTTTCAAGCATCTTCTGTTAATCTTGATAAAAAGCCAGGAAGAAATAAACTTCATCAATTTAAAAAGAGATTTGTAAGGTGTTACAACCATATACTGTACATCTCCAAGGGAACAAATTAAATGAAGGGTGATAATTACTCAGATTCAAAACATGTTATAGAAACCAAGATAAAATTAAACAATTTGAAAAATATTATTAGCAGAAAAATATGCTGAATTAACAGGATAATTACATGATAAAAAGATTGGTCAAGACAATACTATAAGATATTTAAGTGGTTTATACAGATAATAAATGAGATGCCCTATTAATGGTGTGTTTTTTGAATTTTCAAAATTTCATAGCTAAATTGCCTGTAAAGAAATGTAGATTACAATCGTGGGAATAATTTAGGATATATTACTTATCCTAATCTGATAAATATGTTATACTTGTCAATAGGAAAATAGAAAAGACAAAGATGGAACAAATACTCACAATATTAATGTTAAGATTAGTTGTTGCTTTTTTTCTATTATACTCCTGAAATATTTCAGAGATATACATAACATTCTTATTATGTAATTTTCTCCAAAATTTCAGGTCTTGGTAGCAAAAGCACTCAACAGCTTTGCAGTACAAGTAAAGGAAGAACCACTTTCATTTCAGTTTTTGGAGAATATTGAGTGAACATATCAAAGGCATTTGATGTGTGGCTAGGAGATATTAAAGAGATGATCAGTGATGGCAGGACTTTTGTGTGGAGATCAGGATATGAACTTACCTTACTGAGTTCAAAAAGGAGTTGAACTGGGTAGGAGATACAGGACTCTATACATTTGCCAAAACTCATACAACTATACATCAAAAAGAAAAAAACGAAGTTTATTGTATTAAAGTTAAAAAAGAATAGAAAAGGCATCATCCAGAATGCTGGAGGGCAAATGACTAGGACTACATTACAAATGAATACATACCTGCATGGAAGGAGGTGGGGAAAAAAAGCACCTGACCTATGTAACTTTGGCAAATGATGTTTGACCACAAATTGTAAGGCTAAAGACAAAATGAACCACACATAAACACTGTACTATAGTCAGCTAAATTTGTTTCTCATGGAAATACAGTTTAGCAATTTTGAAAGGGCTTTACATGTAGGTTGGAGTTGAATAAATATTAAATGGATGATGAATGATGGGTACCAGTTTTCTCACTGTTGGAGAGGGAAGTTACAGATGATTGAGAAAGGAAGGCTAGAATGAACTTTGTGGTACTAGATTAGAGTTGGACACATCCGTATGAACTCATGTTTAGTTTTATATAGATACAGATGGATACGTACAGAAACAATTATTGAGATGTGTATATATGTAAATTAATATGTACACGTATATTATTAAGATCTGTTTGCTGAGAGATTCTGGAAGCAATATATCCCAGTAACAATAAGCTTACCCAGCACTCAGATTTTGGTTTCTAAATACTGTTCTCCAATTAAAGGAACCAGGACTCTTCGGAATAATGGCTGGTTCTAGGGCTGGAGGCAGAAAAAAATACAAGATGAGCCTGGACTAAGGATGAAATTAAGGAAGTGCTCAAAAGACAAAAGAATGGGTGCATATAAAAGGGACACAGAAGTCAACATGAAAGAGCTCCCAATGGCAAATTATGAGACATTTTGAGCAACAAAATAAATAGCATAGTACAAAATAAATATTCTTCAGTGAATACTGATATAAACAAATGATTGAAGACCACTCTTCCTTACAGAAGAATTGCAAACAATTAACCTTAATTTTCCTAAATATTAAGTCCCATTAGGAGCTGGAACTTAACCCCCGCCCCATCACCACCCACCACCTCCGCAGAGTGGGCTAGATGTCGACTGAGCCATATTTACTAGACAGGAGAGTCATTGTTAATTGGTCATGCAAATCCATGAGTTATCTATTCTTGTCCATTTCATGTGCCAAATTGAATATGAGAGCCAGAACCTGCCTGCACTTATTTTCCTGCCATTCCTGTCTGCTTCACTGCTCCATAAGTCTGCCTTTGTAGCATTAGTGTCTATAGAGAAAAAAGGACAATAATTCAGTCTTTCTTCCAGCAGAGTTGGTTGAATTTTTTTCATTATTGTTACTTTAGGAAGTTAATATATTTTTTTAATTTCACAACCTGTTATTTGTACTGTCGTATATTGTTCCAAGATTGTTGTCAAGATTTCAAAAATCTCTTTCAAGTTCTTTTATATATGAGCTGTAAGATTTCAGGGCATTTCAATCATTCTTGTGCCATGACTAATCTTAAATACTCTTGTAAGCATTTAAAATTCAAATTTATCAGTGTTAGAAGCATTTTTAGAAGCCACTTCTACCCTGGGACAGGTAGCAATAATTGAACTATACAAGGAAGTGACTAAAAACTGTGTAAGTACCTCCCCACAAAACCAAACTGAAGGTTTTCTCCGTTTTCCTCTTGTCAGATCCCAAAACACAGAGGCGTTGATGCCTCTCTAAGAATGTGCAGAGGAGCCCTGGTGGTGCAATGGTTAAGTTCTAGCTGAAAAGTTGTTGGTTTGAATCCACCAGTGGCTCCGTGAGAGTAAAGGCCTGATGATCTGTTCCCTTAATGACTACAGCCTAGGAAACCCTATAGGAGCAGTTCTACTCTGTCACATTGAGTCACTATGAGCCAGAATTGACTCCATGGCACACAACAACGTGAATGTGAAGAGGGGGCAATAAGAGGCAGAGTGGGCCTGGGTGGGATTAAAAAAAAATCTCATCGCTGTTAATTGCAACTCATAGTGGCCCTATAGTACCGAGTAAACTGCCCCATAGGGTTTCCAAGGCTGTAAGTCTTTACAGAAGCAGACTGCACATCTTTCTCCCACAAAGAGACTAGTGAGTTCCAACTGCTGACCTCCTGGTTAGCAGCCCATTGTTTAACCAGTGGGTCACCAGGGTTCAATAAGAGATAGGACAGAGGGTCAGTAAGGAAAGAGACAATAGTCTTAATTGCTGTTGTTAAAATATTTATACTTCTGCAAAGATACTACTAGGTGCCTTCCAAGACCTGACATCTGAATCTGGTAATAAGATTCAAATTTGGGCTTTAAAGGTAGTGAGAAAACCGTTTAGTGTCAAGTCTAAGTAGCTTGCTTTAATCAGACAGCCAGCTTTTGGGTAATTAGTACTGGCTCAGCTAATAATCAAATGGTTATCTGTGCCTTATTTTTCTCCTTGTATATATTGATTCCTTGTTTGTGTTTCCCTCAAGAACACAGAGGTGGAGGAAGGCAGGGAGAATAGGAGAAAAATGAAATTTAGGAAAAGATTCATACAGGCTTGCTGGCAATAATAAAATCTAATATTTATTTAAAACATTTATATAGTACATCTGAGTTCTATGTGCCATCTGAGTTCTTTATAATTATTAATTCATGTAATCTTTGTAACCGCTCAATAGATAATTGTCATTATTATCCCATTTTTCAGATGAGGAAAGAGGTACAGAGAGATTAACTCACCCAATTCACAGAGCAAGTAAGTAGCAGAGCCAGAATTTGAAGACTGTAAAGCCCACTCATATCCTGTGCATTTTTTAGAAAGCTGGAATGAAACAGAGAATCAATAGCAAAGTGATAACCAGGGGTTGGAATCTGGCACTCTAGTTTTGTTTATCGGTCAATACCAGTTGCCATGGAGCCTATTCTGACTCAGGGAGATGCCATGAATAGAACTGGACCCCATAGGATTTTCAAAGGCTGATTTTTCAGAAGTAGATCACCAGGCCTTTCTTCCACAGTGCCTCTGGGTGGATTTGAACCTCCAATTTTTTTGGTTAGTAGCCAAGGGCTTAATCATTTGTTTTACCCAGAAACTCCTTTATTAGTCAAAATATCTTGCATTTCAGTTTGCCTAGTCTTCACTACTTCCCGATGTACAACCCTGCCGCTTCACATATTTATATTACCTGTCTGGCCTCTGAAAGTATTGGGGTTTTCTACGAAGAAAATGAAAGAAAAGGTTGAAATGAGAGATCAATGAAAATAGAAAATTCAGAGAGTTTAAAAATGGGGAGGGTGGAAAGGTTAGAAGCCCCGGATAAGTAAGCATTACCAAAGAAGAATATAGCAGGAGGACTCACAGCACCTGACCTCAGAAACAGCCTGGTACTGGTACAATGACAGGTACATTGACCAATGGAATAGAATTGAGAACCCAGATGTAAATCCATCCACCTATGGTCACCTGATCTTTGACAAGTGCCCAAAGTCCATCTAATGGGGAAAAGACAGTCTGTAACAAATGGTGCTGGCAAAACTGGATGTCCATCTGCGAAAAAATGAAACAGGACCCAGACCTCATACCATATACAAAAACTAACTCAAAATGGATCAAAGACCTAAATATAAAGCCAAAAACCATGAAGTTCATAGAAGAAAAAATAGGATCAACACTAGAGACTCTAATGCACAGCATTAACAAGATACAAACCACAATCAGAGGATAGGCTAGATAACTGGGATCTTCTAAAAATTAAATACTTATGCTCATCAAAAGACTTCACCAAAAGAGTTAAGAGAACCTACAGACTGGGAAAAAAACTTGGGCTATTACGAATCAGACAAAGGTCTAACTTCTAAAATCTATAAGAAAATCCAACACTTCTACAACAAAAAGACAAATAATCCAATTAAAAATGAGCAAAGGAAATGAACAGACGCTTCACCAAGGAAGACATTCAAGCAGCCAACAGACACATGATGAAATGCTCACAGTCTCTAGCCATTAGAGAAATGCAAATCAAAACCACAATGAGACACCATCTCACCCCAGCATTACTGGCACAAATCAATGAAATAGGAAATAACAGACGTTGGAGAGGCTGTGGGGAGATTGAAACTCTTATGCACTGCTTGTGGGAATCCAAAATGATACAACCATTTTGGAAAAGGATTAAGGAGCTTCCTTAGAAAGCTAGAAAATAGAAATACCATATGATCCGGCAATCCCACTCCTAAGAATATGTTCTACAGAAATAAGAGTCATCACAAATGACAAACATATGCACACCCGTGTTCACTGCAGCATTGTTCACGATAGCAAAAAGATGCAAACAACCTAGATGCCCATCAACAGATGAACAGATAAACAAACTGAGGTACAAACACACAATGGAGTATTCAACAATGATAAAGAACAGCAATGAATCTGTGCAGCATCTCATAACATGGATGAATCTGGAAGACATTACGATGAGTGAAATAAGTCAATCACAAAAGGACAAATATTGTGTGAGACCACTACTGTAAATACTCATGAAAAGTTTTACATACAAAAAGAGACAATCTTTGATGGTTAGGAGGGAGGGGAGGGGCAGGGATGGAAAAACACCAGGTAGACAATAGATAAGTGGAAACTTTGTGAAGGGTAAGACAGTACACAATACTGGGGAAGCCAGTACAATCTGTACAAGGCAAGATTATGGTAGCTTCACAGACACATCCAAACTCCCTGAGGGACCAAATTGCAGGGCTGAGGCCTGTGGGGACCATGATCTTGGAGAATATCTAGCTCAAGTGGCATAACAGTTTATAAAGAATACGTTCTACATTCTACTTTGGTGAGAAGCATCTGAGGTCTTAAAAGCATTTGAGCAGCCATCCAGTATACTTCACTGGTCTCACTCTTTCAGGAGCAAAGAAGAATGAAGAAAACTAAAGATACAAGGGAAAGATTAGTCCAAACGACTAATAGACCACATCTACCATGACCTCCACCAGACTGAGTCCAGAACAAGAAGATGGTGCCCGGCTACCACCACTGACTGCTCAGACAGGGATCACAATAGAGGGTCCTGGACAGAGCTGGAGAAAAATGTAGAGCAAAATTCCAACTCAAAAAGAAAGACCAGACTTGCTGGCCTGACAGAGACTGGAGAAATCCTTAGAGTATGGCTCCCAGACACCCTTTCAACTCAGTAATGAGGTCACTCATTCAGTAATGAGGTCACTCCTTCAGCCAAAGATTCAACAGGCCCATGTAACAAAGCTGGGGTGCACCAGCTCTGGGGCAGGGACTGGATGGCCAGAGGGAGCAGGAAAGCTGGCAATGGGGAACCCAGGGTTGAGAGGGGAGAGTGCTGAGATGTTGTGGGATTGTTAACCAATGTCATAGAACAATGTGTGTACTGCCTGTTTGATGAGAAAATAGTTTGTTCTGTAAATCTTCATCTAAAGTACAATTAGAAAAAAAAAAAATGGGGCGGGATGGAGAAAATATGGGAAAGCACATAGACATGGAGAGGATGACAGGGAAGCAACCCAGAAGGTGACCAACAACATGTCTCTATTAATAAAACATAATAGTGAAAAAAAGAGAGTAAAAATTCTTATGCAAAAAAAAACAAAAGTCTTATGTACCTTTCCCTTAAAATAAGCATGGAAAGAAGGGAGAAGGAAGCCAGGATGCACTCTGTCCTCCTCTTCTCTTGCTCAGTTTGGCCTAGTTCTATAGATACCATGGAGCACTGGTGGCACAATGGTTAACAGTTCAGCAGCTAACCAAAAGGTCAGCAGTTCAAATCCACTAGCCACTCCTTGGAAATCCTGTGGGGCAGTTTTACTCTGTCGTATAGGGTCACTCGGAGTCGGAACCAACTCAAGGGCACCTAGCAGCAACAACAACATAGATACTAAAGATGAGTTTCCAGCAACAGAAATAATCGCTTCCAACCTTTATCCGATGCTCCCTGGGACTCTCATCCAGGCTTCAGACCAATTGGGTATTTTGTGTTTTGGAACAACCTACAGCCATCTGGAAAAGATTCTCTGAGCCATGATCAGTAATACACTGGTCTGAAATCAAGTCTTCTTCCAGATAAAACTGAAGATAACCCAGCCTCCAACCTGCTAGAACAGATATTTCCTTAAGCAGCAAGCAGCCCTACTTCCAAGGCCCATCAATACTGGAGGATGTGAATGAAGTGATAGGGAAAAAAACATAGAAAGAAAATTAAAAACACCTATCACTTCAGACTTCATATCCATAATCAAATTTGAAGATATTCTGGTCTTGGACATACACATATTTGGCATAAGAACTTGGATTGCTTCTTTTACTGATGTTTATTCATTTTTCAAAATGACAAATAAAAGCAAGCTTCAGTAAATTAGTTTACTTTGGAGATTTGTTCAGAATCTGGTCACTGCCAGAATAGTGTATACAGAAGGAAAAAAATCTAAAATCGTTAACCCAACCCAGTGCCATCGAGTCTATTCTGACTCATAGCGACCCTATAGGATAGAGTAGAACTGCCCCACAGAGTCTCCAAGGAGTGCCTGGCAGATTTGAACTGCCTACCCTTTGGTTAGCAGCCATAGCACTTAACCACTACAACCAGGGTTTCCAAAATTGTTAACACTCACTCCAAAAATAAGCAACTCTAAGCTCTTACTCCCTTAGCAAAGTTACTAAAGAAAAAGACAAGGTGGAAAGTTTGCATTTCCGCCATATTCTGGCATAGGCAAAGCAGGGAACAGTTAGAGGGTAAAGAAATCTTCGCCAAGCACTCAAGTAAGCCTTCCTTCAGGTTAACCAGAAGATTTGAGGAAAAGGGTTTTTTGGAAAAGCTGCTTGTGCAAAGTTCAAACCCTAGCTAAGCCAAGGCTGTTCTGCTTTCTCTCAAGTTTAGCACAGACACTCTCTGAATTTCTTTAATATCTTCTGCAAAATAAGGATAACAAGACATTATAAGGTGTTGTGTTAGATCACTATGAAAATAACTAGCTGTTAATCAAAAAAGTAGTTGTGGCCATCTTGTCCCGAGAGGTTAGCTTGAGAATAAACATCAGTCTCATTGGTTGTAAAAAATATTTCAATTCACTCTGTTACTCTTTAATCAGGGTCCTTTCCTACTTCCTAGACCCCTACATTAGAGTCAACCGTAATGATGTGGATGGAGTAAAGCTTTCAGGACCTTCATTTGCTGAGGTAGCACAACTCAAAATGAGAAGAAACAGCTGCAAACATCCATAAATAATTGGAACATGAAATGTATGAAGTATGAATCTCAGAAAATTAGAAGTCATCAAAAATGAAATGGACTGCATACAGATCGATATCCTAAGCATTAGTGAGCTGAAATGGACTGCTATGGGCCGTTTTAATCAGACAATCATATGGTCTAATATGCCAGGAATGACAGGTTGAAGAGAAATGGCTTCACATTCATCACCAAAAAGAACATTTCCAGGTCTGTCTTGAACTACTATGTTGTCAGTGATAGGATAATATCCATATGTTTACTAGGAGGATCAGTTAATAAGAACATTATTCAAATTTACACACCAACCACTAACAAACTGCTGCAGTCTGAAGTTGATCAAACATGCAATCAGGATGCATTGATAATGACTGGTGATTAGAATGCAAAAGTTGGAAACAAAGAAGGGTCCATAGTTGGAAAATATGGCCTTGGTGATAAAAACAACCCTGGAGATCACATGATAGAATTTTGTAAGACCAACGACTTTGTGAATACAACAGGAACAACAACTATGTATGTGGACCTCTCCAGATGGAATACACAGGAGTCAAATTGACTGTATCTGTGGAAAGAGACCAAGGAAAACCTCAATATCATTACAAGGCCAGTGGCTGACTGTGGAACAGACCATCAATATTGCTCATAAGCAAATACATGTTAAAAAAAAAAATTTTTTTTTTGAAGAAATTTAAACAAGTCCACAAGGACCAAAATACTACCTCTAGTATATCTCGCCTGAATTTAGAGACCATCTCAAGAATAGATTTGACACATTGAACACTAATGACCCAAGACAAAACAAGTTGTGGAATGACATCAGGTGGAAAGACATCAAGGACATCATAAACAAAGAAAGCAAAAGGTCATTAAAAAGACAGGAAAGAAAGAAAAGGTTGAAATGAATGTCAGAAGAGATTCTGAAACTTGCTCTTGAATTTAGAGCAGCTAAAAGCAAATGATGAAGTAACATAGCTGAACAGATTTCCAAGGGCAGCTTGAGAAGACAAAGTAAAATATTGTAATGACATATGAAAAGACCTGGAGTTAGAAAACCAAAAGGGAAGATTATGGTCTGCATTTCTCAAGCTGAAGGAACTGAAGAAAAAATTCAAGCCTCTAATTGCAATACTAAAGGATTCTATGGGGAAAATATTGAACAATACAGGAGCCATTAAAAGAAGATGGGAGAAATACATAGAATCACTGCACCAAAAAGGAGTTGGTTGATGTTCAACCATTTCAGGAGGTAGGATATGATCAAGAACTGATGGTACTGGAGGAAGAAGTCTAAGCTGTACTTAAGGAACTGGCAAAAACAAGGCTCCAGGAATTGATGGAATACCAATTGAACTGTTTCAGCAAATGGATGCAATTCTGGGAGCACTCACTCACCTATGCCAAGAAATTTGGAAAACAGCTACTTGGCCAACTGATTGGAGGAGATCCATATTTGTGCCCATTCCAAAGAAAGGTGATCCAACAGAATGTGGAAATTATCGAACAGTATGATTAATATCACACACAAGCAAAATATTGCTGAAGATCATTCAAAAGCAGTTGCAGCAGTACATGGACAAAGAACTGCCAGAAATTCAAGCCAGATTCAGAAGAGGATATGGAAGGAGGGATATCATTGCTGGTGTCAGATCGATCTTGGCTGAAAGCAGAGAATACAAGAAAAATGTTTACCTGTGTTTTATTGACTATACAAAGGCATTTGATTGTGTGGATTATGAAAAATTATGGTTAACATTGTGAAGAATGGAAATTCCAGAACACTTAATTGTGCTCTTGAAGAAACCATACTTAGATCAAGAGGCAGGCATTCGAACAGAACAAGGGGATGCTGCATGTTTTGAAGTCAGGAAGGGTTTGCATCGGGCTTGTATCATTTCACCATACTTATTTGATCTGTACGCTGAGCAAATAATTTGAGACGTTGGACTGTATGAAGAAGAATGGAGCATCAGGATTGGAGGAAGACTCATTAACAACCTGTGATATGTAGATGACACAACCTTGCTTGCAGAAAGTAAAGAGGATTTGAAGCACTTAACTGATAAAGATCAAAGACTACAGCCTTAGGTTTGGATTGCACCTCAACGTAAAGAAAACAAAAATCCTCATAACTGGACCAATAAGCAACATTATGATAAACGGAGAAAAGATTGAAGTTGTCAAGGATTTCATTTTACTTGGATTCACAGTCAACACTCCTGGGAACAGCAATCAGGAAATCAAACAATGTTTTGCATTGAGCAAATCTGCTGCAAAATGCCTCTTCAAAGTGTTGAAAAGCAAAGACATCACTTTGAGGACTAAGGTGAGCATGACCTAAGCCATGGCATTTTCAAACATCTTATATGCATGCAAAAGATGCACAATGAATAAGGAAGACTGAAGAAGAATAGATGTCTTTGAAATATAGTGTTGGTGAAAAATATTGAATATGCATGGACTGCCAGAATAATGAATAAATCTTGAAGTAAGTACACCCAGAATGCTCCTTAGAAGCAAGGATGGTGAAACTTTGTCTTGGACATGTTGTCAGGAGGGACTAGTCCCTGGAGAAGGATAGCATGTTTGGAAAAGTAGAGGGTCATCAAAAAAGAAGACCTTCAATGACATGGATTGACACAGTTCCTGAAACGATGGGCTCAAGCATAACAATTATGGAGATGGTGCAGGACTGGGCAGCGTTTGGTTTTGTTGTGTATGGGGTCATTATCATTTGGAACTGACCCGACTGATCTAAGAGCAAAAACAACAGACCCCTACATTACAAACCAAGGAAGCTAGCTTTTCTATAAACACAAAGTTATTATGTAGATATCATCCCTTTCGTAAGTACTTCCAAATTTCCCTCCTTATGCTAATATAATGACTACCTCCCCAAATAAACATCTCACTACTAGTTATTTTAGAAGTCATTTCTGTTGAGTGGTTTTGGGAAAACAAAACAAACATGCTGTTACACTGAATGTGCTGCTGCTGGGATGGAATATTAAATCACGCCTGCGTTGACCTCTTCTCTATTAGGAATAGTTCTCCAAGACAAAGTAGAGGTAAGTAGGCCATCTCAACCAGCCTTTCCAATTTTCAGTCTAGAACTAGGAAGGTCATAAAACTTTTTCTGTAAGGGGTTAGATAGTAAATATTTTAAACTGTGCAGACCATAAGGGTTCTAACACAACTACTGAACTCAGCTATTGGAACGGGAAAGCAGCCACAGATAATATGTAAATGTATGGGCATGACTGGATTCTGGTAAAGCTTAATTTATGGACACCGAAATCTGACTTTCATATAATTTTTGCATACTATGAGATTTTTTTCTGTCAATTTTTTTCAACTATTTAAAAATATAAAATCACTCCTACAGCTGTACACAAAAGGCTGCTGGCCAGTTTTGGCTATAATTTGCTGACCTACGGTTTAGAGACTCATCCCCTGCTTGCTTGACTTCGCTCAGCAGCCCTCACCACTTACGACCGTTGCATTGTGTAATTTTAATTTTTTTTAACTATAGGATAGATTAGAAGAAGACCCTTGGAGGCAAGAAACAGTATCTTATTTATTTATTATTTCTCTTCCACATTGCATAGTAGATGATCAATTAATATTTGGTAAAGTAAATATCATGCCTGTCTTTATTAAAATGCCCTTTGCTACAGGCACCATGTTTTGTAGGATTTGCTGAGGATTTTTCTAAGGAAGTAGTTCTCACCAGGAAAAGACGTGTTTTTTTGAAAGGCACCTCCTCTGATTCTGACCAGCTTCCTCGTTTGAGAACCACTTTTAATGATACATGCATGTCAGTACTCTAATGTTTGGGTCTTAGAAGCAAGTGAGCATTAACTGTCCTTTCCTAAAGCAATCATTTGGTGGCTTAATCCCTTTACTGTATTGCTTGAAGAATACCGTTCAGACTCTGCAATAGTGTTCAGTGTGGAAATCTTCCTTCCTCTCTCTTTCTTCCTGAAGCACTCTGATAACTCTAGGCATTTTTTTTTTTTAGTATGTAAATAACCATTCACCATTTTCAGATCATTGTCTCTGATTTTGTTCAGGCTGTTCCCTCTGTCAATAATGGTTTCTCTCTCCCCAGTTACTTTTCTCCAGTTAAAATCCTACATACTCTTCAAGACCCATCTCAAATGTCATCCATATTCTACTTGTAGATTTCTCCCTTTTCTGTATTTCTGTAACATTTGTCTTTATTTTTCATATGACCCTAATATCTGTTTCACTAACTACACTCTTGCTACTTCATTTGGGGACTATGGATTTTCTCTTTTCTTCGGGAGTGCCTATCCATCTATCCCAGTGCAGGCAGATGGCGAGTATGAACTACACAGTGTGGAGAAATGAATTATAAACGATCCTGCAAATCATTCACTGGAAGTGAACTTTTTTTTCCAATTTATATCTTGTACTTTTAAAAATAGCTTTAAACCCAAAAAAATAGTTTTATTGAGATACAATTCACATATATAATTCACCAATTTAAAATGTTCAATTCAATTGTTTTTAGTATATTCACAGTTAATGTTAGAACATTTTCATCGCCTCAGAAAGAAACCCTGCACCTGTTGGGAGGGGTTTCCCAATTCCCCCACCCCCATCCCTCCAATCTTAATCAACCACTCATTTACTTTTTGTCTTTAGAGAGTTGCCTATTCTACATGTTTTATATAAATGGAGTCGTGTGATATGTGGTCTTTTGTGGGTGGCACTGTAGTTAAGAGCTTGGCTGCTAACCAAAAGGTCAGTAGTTTGAATCCACCAGTCCTCCCTTGGAAACCCTATTGGGTAGTTCTACTCTGGTCTATAGAGTCACTATGAGTCGGAGTTAATTTAACAGCAACCGGTTTGGTTAACTGTTTGTTTATTTTTTCACTTAGCATAATATTTTCAAGTTTCATCCATGTTATAGCAGTACTTCATCACTTTTTATGGCCAGTAATATTCCATTGTATGGATATACCACATTTTGTTGGCCCATTCTTCAATTGATGGACACTTGGATTGTTTCTACATTTTGTCCATTATGAATAATGCTACTATAAACAGTAATGTACAAGTGCACGTAAAGTACACATATGTTTTCATTGCACTTCCGTATATGCCTATGAGTAGAGTTATTGGACCATATGGTAACTCTATGCTTAATCATAGAGGAGCTGCCAGAGTGTTCTCTGAAGTCATTGCACAATTTTCACTCCCACCAGCAGTGTATAGAGTTCCAATTTCTTCACAGTCTTACTACCACATGTTATTATCTGACTTTTGGGTTCTGGCTACCCTAGTGGGTATGAAGTATATTGTGGTTTTGATTTGTACTTCTCTGACGGCTAATTCTTGATTTTGAGAATCTTATCCTGTGCTTATTGGCTATTTGTATACCCTCTTGGGAGCAATGTATATTCAGATATTTTGCCCATTTTTTAATTGGGTCATTCGCCCTTGCATTATTGAGTTGTATGAGTGTTTTAGATATACAGTTACAAGTCCTTTACCAGATATATAATGTGCAAATATCTTCTCCCACTCTGTGGGCTGTTCTCTCACTTTCTTAATAGTGTTCTTTGAAGCACAAGATTTTTTTTCATTTTGATGAAGTCCATTTTATCTAATTTTTCTTTTGTTATTCATGGTTTTGATGTCATGCCTAAGAATCTATTGCCAAATCTGAGGTCATGAAGATTTAAGCCTGCATTTTGTCCTAAGAGTTTTATAGTTTTAGCTTCTGACACTTATGTCCTTGATCCATTTTAAGTTAGTTTCTGTATATTATGTGAGATAGGTCCAACTTCATTTTTTGCATGTGCCTATTTAACTGTAGTTATCCCAGCGCCATTTGTTGAAGAGACTATTCTTTCTCAATTGAATGGTTTTGGCACCTTTGTTGAACATGAGTTGACCATAGACACGTGGTTTTATTTCTGGACTCTTAATTGTAAGTCACTGATCTCTATGTCTATCATGTCAATATGACATTGTCTTATTTACCGTTGCTTTACAGTAAGTTTTGAAATCAGGATGTGTGAATCTTCCTACTTTGTTATTTTTCAAGGTTGTTTTGGATATTCTGGATCTCTTGCAATTCTATAAGAATTTTAGAAACAGCTTGTTAATTTCGACAAAGAAGTCAGTGGAATTCTAACAGAGACTGTATTGAATCTGTAAATTAATTTGATGACATCTTAACAATATTAAGTCTTCTAGTGCATGAATAGGGGATGTTTTTCCATCTATTTAAATCTTCTTCAATTTCTTTCAACAATGTTTTGTAGTCTTTTAGAGTATAAGCTTTCCACTTTTTGGTCAAATAATATTTCTAAGTATTTTATTCTCCTGGATGCTGTTGTAAATAAATGAAATTATTTTCTTAAATTCATTTTTGAATTTTGGATTCTTCATAGTGTATCTTGGTATGTTTTTTTTTTTTTTTATTTATTGACCAGAAGCTTTAGGAAGTGAATGCTAGGTGGAGCAGGTGGACAGTAGCCTCAGGTCTTTTCTGCCTGCCTTTTCTGGCATGGAACCATCACCTTATGAATCAGGGCAAGGCTGATTAGGCTCCAGTATTCTCAATGGCACACAAGGTAGAGCCTCCATTTCACCAGCAGGAACTGAGTTGAAGAAGGAAGCCGCTACCTCTTGGCCTCACTCACCTGGTCTCAACAAGTGCCTGGGGGCAGGATAAGAAATGCTGACATTCTGCCCCTCCCAGGAAAATAGCCCTATGATTGGAAATTGAGGTAACAAAGAAATAGGGGCTGTGTTCTTGGCTGCACCAGTCTGGATTGCACTTTATATCTTGCTGAGCTGAGAGCGGAGAGGTAGGGAGCATGCTTGGTTCAAACAGGACAGATCCTCATTGTTCTTAACTGAACTTTAGCAGATTTTCTTGAAGACATGGATGTTTTTTCGGGTACCAGATGCCCCTAGGACTATAGTCCAGTGATTTTAAATGGCTGTTTTCTTTTTTTTTTAATAACTTTTATTAAGCTTCAAGTGAACGTTTACAAATCCAATCAGTCTGTCACATATAAGTTTACATACATCTCACTCCCTACTCCCACTTGCTCTCCCCCTATTGAGTCAGCCCTTTCAGTCTCTCCTTTCTTGACAATTTTGCCGGCTTCCCTCTCTCTCTATCCTCCCATCCCCCCTCCAGACAAGAGTTGCCAACACAATCTCGAGTGTCCACCTGATATCATTAGCTCACTCTTCATCAGCGTCTCTCTCCCACCCGCTGACCAGTCCCTTTCATTTCTGATGAGTTGTCTTCGGGGATGGTTCCTGTCCTGTGTCAACTGAAGGTCTGGGGAGCATGGCCGCCGGGATTCCTCCAGTCTCAGTCAGACCATTAAGTTTGGTCTTTCTATGAGAATTTGGGGTCTGTATCCCACTGATCTCCTGCTCCCTCAGGGGTCCTCTGCTGTGCTCCCTGTCAGGGCAGTCATCGATTGTGGCCGGGCACCAACTAGTTCTTCTGGTCTCAGAATGATGTAGGTCTCTGGTTCATGTGGCCCTTTCTGTCTCTTGGGCTGTTAGTTGTCGTGTGGCCTTGGTGTTCTTCCTTTTCCTTTGCTCCAGGTGGGTTGAGACCAATTGCTGCATCTTAGATGGCCGCTTGTTAGCATTTAAGACCCCAGACGCCACATTTCAAAGTGGGATGCAGAATGATTTCATAATAGAATTATTTTGCCAATTGACTTAGAAGTCCCCGCAAACCATGTTCCCCAGACCCCCGCACTTGCTCCCCTGACCTTTGAAGCATTCATTTTATCCCGGAAACTTCTTTGCTTTTGGTCCAGTCCAATTGAGCTGACCTTCCATGTATTGAGTGTTGTCTTTCCCTTCACCTAAAGCAGTTCTTATCTACTGATTAATCAATAAAAAACCCTCTCCCACCCTCCCTCCCTCCCCCCCTCGTAACCACAAAAGTATGTGTTCTTCTCAGGTTTACTATTTCTCACGATCTTATAATAGTGGTCTTATACAATATTTGTCCTTCTGCCTCTGACTAATTTCGCTCAGCATAATGCCTTCCAGGTTCCTCCATGTTATGAAATGTTTCAGAGATTCGTCACTGTTCTTTATCAATGCATAGTATTCCATTGTGTGAATATACCACAATTTATTTACCCATTCATCCGTTGATGGACACCTTGGTTGCTTCCAACTTTTTGCTATTGTAAACAGAGCTGCAATAAACATGGGTGTGCATATATCTGTTTGTATGAAGGCTCTTGTATCTTCAGGGTATATTCCTAGGAGTGGGATTTCTGGGTTGTATGGTAGTTCTATTTCTAACTGTTTAAGATAACGCCAGATGGATTTCCGAAGTCGTTGTACCATTTTACATTCCCACCAGCAGTGTATGAGAGTTCCAATCTCTCCGCAGCCTCTCCAACATTTACTATTTTGTGTTTTTTGGATTAATGCCAGCCTTGCTGGTGTGAGATGGAATCTCATCGTAGTTTTAACTTGCATTTCTCTAATGGCTAATGATCGGGAGCATTTTCTCATGTATCTGTTGGCTGCCTGAATATCTTCTTTAGTGAAATGTGTGTTCATGTCCTTTGCCCACTTCTTGATTGGGTTGTTTGTCTTTTTGTGGTTGAGTTTTGACAGAATCATGTAGATTTTAGAGATCAGGCGCTGGTCTGAGGTGTCATAGCTGAAAATTCTTTCCCAGTCTGTAGGTGGTCTTTTTACTCTTTTGGAGAAGTCTTTAGATGAGCATAGGTGTTTGATTTTTACGAGCTCCCAGTTATCGGGTTTCTCTTCATCATTTTTGGTAATGTTTTGTATTCTGTTTATACCTTGTATTAGGGCTCCTAGGGTTGTCCCAATTTTTTCTTCCATGATCTTTATCGTTTTAGTCTTTATGTTTAGGTCTTTGATCCACTTGGAGTTAGTTTTTGTGCATGGTGTGAGGTATGGGTCCTGTTTCATTTTTTTGCAAATGGATATCCAGTTATGCCAGCACCATTTGTTAAAAAGGCTATCTTTTCCCCAGTTAATTGACACTGGTCCTTTGTCAAATATCAGCTGCTCATACGTGGATGGATCTATGTCTGGGTTCTCAATTCTGTTCCATTGGTCTATGTGTCTGTTGTTGTACCAATACCAGGCTGTTTTGACTACTGTGGCTGTATAGTAGGTTCTGAAGTCAGGTAAGGTGAGGCCTCCCACTTTCTTCTTCTTTTTCAGTAGTGCTTTGCTTATCCGGGGCTTCTTTCCCTTCCATATGAAATTGGTGATTTGTTTCTCTATCCCCTTAAAATATGACATTGGAATTTGGATCGGAAGTGCGTTAAATGTATAGATGGCTTTTGGTAGAATAGACATTTTTACTATGTTAAGTCTTCCTATCCATGAGCAGGCTATGTTTTTCCACTTAAGTATGTCCTTTTGAATTTCTTGTAGTAGAGCTTTGTAGTTTTCTTTGTATAGGTCTTTTACACCCTTGGTAAGATTTATTCCTAAGTATCTTATCTTCTTGGGGGCTACTGTGAATGGTATTGATTTGGTGATTTCCTCTTCGGTGTTCTTTTTGTTGATGTAGAGGAATCCAAGTGATTTTTGTATGTTTATTTTATAACCTGAGACTCTGCCAAACTCTTCTATTAGTTTCAGTAGTTTTCTGGAGGATTCCTTAGGGTTTTCTGTGTATATAATCATGTCATCTGCAAATAGTGATAACTTTACTTCTTCCTTGCCAATCCGGATACCTTTTATTTCTTTGTCTAGCCTAATTGCCCTGGCTAGGACTTCTAGCACGATGTTGAATAAGAGCAATGATAAAGGGCATCCTTGTCTGGTTCCCGTTCTCAAGGGAAATGCTTTCAGGTTCTCTCCATTTAGAGTGATATTGGCTGTTGGCTTTGCATAGATGCCCTTTATTATGTTGAGGAATTTTCCTTCAATTCCTATTTTGGTAAGAGTTTTTATCATGAATGGGTGTTGGACTTTGTCAAATGCCTTTTCTGCATCAATTGATAAGATCATGTGGTTTTTGTCTTTTGTTTTATTTATGTGATGGATTACATTAATGGTTAATGTAATTTATTAAACCAGTCTTGCATACCTGGTATAAATCCCACTTGATCAGGGTGAATTATTTTTTTGATGTGTTGTTGGATTCTGTTGGCTAGAATTTTGTTGAGGATTTTTGCATCAATGTTCATGAGGGATATAGGTCTATAATTTTCTTTTTTTGTAATGTCTTTACCTGGTTTTGGTATCAGGGAGATGGTGGCTTCATAGAATGAGTTGGGTAGTATTCCGTCATTTTCTATGCTTTGGAATACCTTTAGTAGTAGTGGTGTTAACTCTTCTCTGAAGGTTTGGTAGAACTCTGCAGTGAAGCCGTCCGGGCCAGGGCTTTTTTTGTTGGGAGTTTTTTGATTACCGTTTCAATCTCTTTTTTTGTTATGGGTCTATTTAGTTGTTCTACTTCTGAATGTGTTAGTTTAGGTAGGTAGTGTTTTTCCAGGAATTCATCCATTTCTTCTAGGTTTTCAAATTTGTTAGCGTACAATTTTTCATAATAATCTGAAATGATTCTTTTAATTTCATTTGGTTCTGTTGTGATGTGGTCCTTCTCATTTCTTATTCGGGTTATTTGTTTCCTTTCCTGTATTTCTTTAGTCAGTCTAGCCAATGGTTTATCAATTTTGTTAATTTTTTCAAAGAACCAGCTTTTGGCTTTGTTAATTCTTTCAATTGTTTTTCTGTTCTCTAATTCATTTAGTTCAGCTCTAATTTTTATTATTTGTTTTCTTCTGGTGCCTGATGGATTCTTTTGTTGCTCACTTTCTATTTGTTCAAGTTGTAGGCACAATTCTCTGATTTTGGCTCTTTCTTCTTTTTGTATGTGTGCATTTATTGATATAAATTGGCCTCTGAGCACTGCTTTTGCTGTGTCCCAGAGGTTTTGATAGGAAGTATTTTCATTCTCGTTGCTTTCTAAGAATTTCCTTATTCCCTCCTTGATGTCTTCTATAACCCAGTCTTTTTTCAGGAGGGTATTGTTCATTTTCCAAGTATTTGATTTCTTTTCCCTAGTTTTTCTGTTATTGATCTCTAGTTTTATTGCCTTGTGGTCTGAGAAGATGCTTTGTAATATTTCGATGTTTTGGACTCTGCAAAGGTTTGTTTTATGACCTAATATGTGGTCTATTCTAGAGAATGTTCCATGTGCGCTAGAAAAAAAAGTATATTTTGCAGCAGTTGGGTGGAGAGTTCTGTATAAGTCAATGAGGTCAAGTTGGTTGATTGTTGTAATTAGATCTTCCGTGTCTCTGTTGAGCTTCTTACTGGATGTCCTGTCCTTCTCCGAAAGTGGTGTGTTGAAGTCTCCTACTATAATTGTGGAGGTATCTATCTCGCTTTTCAATTCTGTTAAAATTTGATTTATGTATCTTGCAGCCCTGTCATTGGGTGCATAAATATTTAATATGGTTATGTCTTCCTGATCAATTGTCCCTTTTATCATTATATAGTGTCCTTCTTTATCCTTTGTGGTGGATTTAAGTCTAAAGTCTATTTTGTCAGAAATTAATATTGCTACTCCTCTTCTTTTTTGCTGATTGTTTGCTTGATATACTTTTTTCCATCCTTTGAGTTTTAGTTTGTTTGTGTCTCTAAGTCTAAGGTGTGTCTCTTGTAGGCAGCATATAGATGGATCGTGTTTCTTTATCCAGTCTGTGACTCTCTGTCTCTTTATTGGTGCATTTAGTCCATTTACATTCCGGGTAATTATAGATAAATAAGTTTTTAGTGCTGTCATTTTGATGCCTTTTTATGTGTGTTGTTGACAATTTCATTTTTCCACATACTTTTTTGTGCTGAGGCGTTTTTCTTAGTAAATTGTGAGATCCTCATTTTCATAGTGCTTGACTTTATGTTAGTTGAGTCGTTACGTTTTTCTTGGTTTTTATCTTGAGTTATAGAGTTGTTATACCTTTTTGTGGTTACCTTATTATTTACCCCTATTTTTCTAAGTAAAAACCTAACTTGTATTGTTCTATATCGCCTTGTATCACTCTCCATATGGCAGTTCAATGCCTCCTGTATTTAGTCCCTCTTTTTGATTATTGTGATCTTTTACCTATTGACTTCCATGATTCCCTGTTATGTGTATTTTTTTTTAATTAATCTTAATTTGTTTGTTTTTGTGATTTCCCTATTTGAGTTGATATCAGGACGTTCTGTTTTGTGACCTTGTGTTGTGCTGATATCTGATATTATTGGTTCTCTGACCAAACAATACCCTTTAGTATTTCTTGTAGCTTTGGTTTGGTTTTTGCAAATTCTCTAAACTTGTGTTTGTCTGTAAATATCTTAATTTCGCCTTCATATTTCAGAGAGAGTTTTGCTGGATATATGATCCTTGGCTGGCAGTTTTTCTCCTTCAGTGTTCTGTATATGTCGTCCCATTCCCTTCTTGCCTGCATGGTTTCTGCTGAGTAGTCAGAACATATTCTTATTGATTCTCCCTTGAAGGAAACCTTTCTTTTCTCCCTGGCTGCTTTTAAAATGTTCTGTTTATCTTTGGTTTTGGTGAGTTTGATGATAATATGTCTTGGTGTTTTTCTTTTTGGATCAATCTTAAATGGGGTTCGATGAGCATCTTGGATAGATATCCTTTCGTCTTTCATGATGTCAGGGAAGTTTTGTGTGAGGAGTTCTTCAACTATTTTCTCTGTGTTTTCTGTCCCCCCTCCCTGTTCTGGGACTCCAATCACCCGCAGGTTATCCTTCTTGATAGAGTCCCACATAATTCCTAGGGTTTCTTCATTTTTTTTAATTCTTTTATCTGATTTTTTTTCAGCTATGTTGGTGTTGATTCCCTGGTCCTCCAGATGTCCCAGTCTGCATTCTAATTGCTCGAGTCTGCTCCTCTGACTTCCTAGTGCGTTGTCTAATTCTGTTATTTTATTGTTAATCTTTTGGATTTCTACATGTTGTCTCTCTATGGATTCTTGCAACTTATTAATTTTTCCAGTATGTTCTTGAATAATCTTTTTGAGTTCTTCAACAGTTTTATCAGTGTGTTCCTTGGCTTTTTCTGCAGTTATCCTAATTTCATTTGTGATATCATTAAGCATTCTGTAAATTAGTTTTTTATATTCTGTATCTGATAATTCCAAGATTGTATCTTCATTTGGGAAAGATTTTGATTCTTTTGTTTGGGGGGTTGGAGAAGCTGTCATGGTCTGCTTCTTTAAGTGGTTTGATATGGATTGTCGTCTGCGAGCCATCACTGAGAAACTAGTTTTTCCATAAAATCTGCTAAAAAAAAAATGCAGTCAGATCCCTATCAGAGTTCTCCCTCTGGCTCAGGCTATTCAGATGTTAATGAAGCCGCCTGGGGAGGGTGGGGGAGGGAACAGAGAGATAGGAGAGTAGCACCTCAGAATATAGCCAGAGTTGCTTGTCTTGCTTGTAATGACTATTATATCTGAGATTCCCGCGGGCGCCTCGCCTATGTGTGCTGGCTGTGTGGAGATTGCCCCCGGGGGGTCTGGCCCACTGGAGTCACGGTCAGATCCTCTGCTTCCAGCCCCACGCCCAGCGTCAAGGCTCCCCTACTGGGACGGTGCACTCTTGACTCCAAAATCAGTCGCTGCCTCCCGGGGACTTCTCGTCCCTCCAGCCACGTGGCCGTGCCGCCCTCAAGAACCAGTTGGGCCTCCTCCCGGGGTTAGTTCAGATGGGTGGAGCAGCTCCCCGTGCTTGTGCCGTGACCGAGTGTCCTGGCTGGGATGCTGTTCTCCCCGCTCCAATACCAGTCGCTGCCTCCCGGGGACTTCTCCTACCGGCTGCGTTCCACGCCGACCGCACGACCCGGCTGGGCCCCTTCCCGGGGTTAGTTCAGGGGGGTGGAGCAGCTCTCCGTGTTTATGCCGTACCTGCGTCCAGTCCAAATCCCTGCAGGACGGTTCCCCAGCTCGGACGCTGCTCTTTCTGCTCCAAGACCAGTCACTGCCTCCCGGGGACTTCTCCTACCGGCTGCGTCCCATGCCGCCCGTGGAACCGGCTGGTCCCCCTCCCGGGGTTAGTTCAGGGGGGTGGAGCAGCTCTCTGTGCTTGTGCCGTACCTGACTGGTACGCTGGCTCCAGGCTCTGGAAACAATCACTGCTTCCCTGTATTAGTTCGTTCTCCGTCTCTAAATCTGTGTTTGTTGTTCAGGGTTCGTAGATTGTCATGTATGTGATCGATTCACTTGTTTTTCCGTGTCTTTGTTGTAAGAGGGATCCGAGGTAGCGTCTGCCTAGTCCGCCATCTTGACTCCGCCTCCTGTTTTCTTTTCCTAAAATAATTTTTTATTAATGTTGGTAGGGAGCAAGTCTGTAGATCGCCTCATGCTGTCATGCCAAAAGTCTCTATCTCCTGTACTTTTAACACTTTTCCTTCATGTGATTGGCTGCCTTCTCTTTCAGTGCGACATATACCTCACAGTTTTTGAAAAGCTGTTTAACATTCTGTTTCTCATTCTCACCACATTTGCAGCCCTGGCTTACATTGTGTTCTAGGCAAAGTCATTCTTTGTTACAGGTCTCTGGATTCAATCACCTTTCTGTTGTGTCTAACTCTCCTTTTTATTTCCATTTTATCCTTCACATTTCTTATCAGAGTGGAAGTTAACATGATATCTTTTTCTTAAAAAAAGAAAAAATGCAAAAGAGTGCAGCACAGGAATACTAGCATATAGGTCCAAGGATGTTAATATGTCCATAAGTTGCAAGGAGGCCTGGTGATGCAATGGTTAAGTGCTCAGCTGCTAACCGAAAGGTCAGCAGTTCAAACTCACCAGCAGCTCCGGGGGAGAAAAGATTTAGCAATCTGCTCCCATAAATACTGTTGCTGTTGTTGTTGTTCAGTGTCGTCGAATTTCTTCCAACTCATAGTGACCCTATGTAGAAAGAAAAAAACACTGCCCGCTCCTGTGACATCCTAACAATCGTTGATATGTTTCAGCCCATTGTTGCAGCCACTGTGTCAATCCATCTCATTGAGGTTCTTCCTCTTTTTCGAAGACCCTCTGCCAAGCATGATGTGCTTCTCCAGGGACTGGTTCCTCCTGATAACTTGCCCAACCTACGTGAGATGAAATCTTGCCATCTTTGCATCTAAGGAACATTGTGGTTTTGCTTCTTCTAATACAGGCTTGTTCATTCTTCTGGCAGTCCATAGTATATTCAGTATTCTTTGCCAAGATCATAATTCAAATACATAATTTCTTCTTCAGTCTTCTATATTCGTTGTCCAGCTTTTCCATGCATATGAGGTGATTGGGAATACCATGGCTTGGTTCAGGTACACTTTAGCTCTCAAGATGACATCTTTGCTTTTTAACACTTTAAAGGGAACTTTTGCAGCAGATTTGCCCAGTGCAATACATTCTTTAATTTCTTGACTCTTGCTACCATGGGCATGGATTTTGGATCCAAGTTAAATGAAATCCTTGACAACTTCAGTCCTTTCTCCATTTATCATGATGTTGCTTATTGGTCTAGCTGTGAGGATTTTTGTTATCTTTATGTTGAGGTGCAATCCATACCGAAGGCTGTTGTTTTTGATCTTCACTAGTAAGTGTGTCAAATCCTCTTCACTTTCTGCAAGCAAGGTTGTGTCTGTCATCTATGTATCACAGGTTGTTAAAGAGTCTTCCTCTAATCCTGATACCCTGTTCTTCCTCATACAGTCCAGCTTCTAAGATTACTTGCTCAGCATGCAGATTGAGTTAGTATGGTGAAATGATATAACCATGACACATACCTTTCCTGATTTTAAACTAAGCATTATCCCCTTGTTCTGTTTGAATAACTGTCCCTTCACCTATGGGCAGGTTCTGCATGAGCACAATTAAAGTGTTCTGGAATTCTCATTCTTGTCAATGTTATCCTCAATTTGTAATGCTCCACACAGCTTTGCAAAGTCAACAAAACACAGGTAAATATCTTTCCGGTATTCTCTGCTTTCAGCAAAGATCCATCTGACATCAGCAGTGATATCCCTCTTTCCACGTCCTCTTCTGAATCTGGCTTGAATTTCTGGCAGTTCCCTGTCCATGTACTACTGCAATCATTTTTTAATTATCTTCAGCAAAATTTTGCTTGTGTGTGATATTAATAATATTGTTCAATAATTTCCATATTCTCGTGGATCACCTTTCTTTGGAATGGGAGTAAATACGAATTTCTTCCAGTCAGTTGGCCAGGGAGCTATCTTCCAAATTTCTTGGCATAAAAGAATGAGTGATTCCAGCGTTGCATCCCTTTGTTGAAACATTTCAATTGGTATCCCATCAAGTCCTGAAGCATTGTTTTTTTTGCCAATGCCTCAGTATAGCTTGGACTTCTTCCTTCAATACCATTGGTTCTTGATCATATGTTACCTACTGAAATGGTTGAAAGTTGACCAATTTTTTCTGGGACACTGACTCTGTGTATCTCTTCCATCTTCTTTTTATGTTTCCTGGGTCTTTTAATATTTTGCCCATAGAATCTTTCAATATTGCAACTTGAAGCTTAATTTTTTTCTTTTATCCTTTCACTGACAGCCTTGTACTTCGAGATAAATCTTTTTTTAAAAATATTTTATTGTGTTTTAGATGAAAGTTTACATAGAAATTAGGTTCCCATTTAACAATTTTTATACAACTTTTTCCATGACATTGTTTACATTTTTCTCATTGTCAACATTCTCATTAATTCCATTCTTTTTGTTCTGTTTCCATTAATCTTGCTTCCCTGCCCCTCCTTAGCTTCTCATCTTTGTTTTAGTGTAAATGTTGACCGTTTGGTGTCTGATGGTTGATTATTTAAGGGAGTACAATGTTCATGGGTGATATTGTTTATTTTATAAGCCACTTTATTTTTTGAATGAAAGGTGACCAATGGGAGTGGCTTCATTTCCAAGTTCAGAGGGTGTCTTAGTGTGATAATCTCAGGGGTTTCTCTAGTCTGTATCATTCCAGCAAGTCTGGCTGTTTTTTTAGGAATTTGAGTTTCGTTCTACTTGTTTCTCCCTTTCTGTCTGGGACCTTCTATTGTGTCCCTAGTCAGAATGGTTGGTAGTGGCAGCCAGGCACCATCTTGTTCTGCTAGTCTCAGGTTAGATGAGGCAATATGCACAAGTTCCTTTTTGAGTCTTTGATTTCTTTCATTCTCTTTTTTTCCAGACGAGTAGGGACCAATAGTTGTATCTTAGATGGCCAATTGCAAGCTTCTAAGACCCCAGATTCTACTCACCAAACTAGGATGTAGAACATTATCTTTATGAATATGTTATAACAATAACTGAGTTGTCCTACCAGACTATGGTCCCAAGCCTTCAAACCCAGTAATCCAATCCCATGAAGTTTTTGGTTATGTCTAGGAAGTATCCATAACTATGCCCCCTATGTGGTTTATTATATATATATATTTGAATATATATGCAGTGCACATAAACACATATATACATATGCCTACAGATACACCTGTACATACACGCCCATATTCTCATATGTGCTTTCCTATACACATATATGCACGCATGTCTATGTAACTACACATACTTTTTTTTGGTTGTTATTATTGTCGTTGCAAAATTGTATGTTATGGCGTTTACCAAAATTGTTCCTTATTCTTGTGTACTTCTTAGTGTCTTCACTTACCTTGGACAAGCTGTGCAGACTTCACCCATATTGGGTACTGCCTTTCCCATCATCAGAAATAATAAGTGTCTACTATACAGAAGGACCCTGATGGTCCAGTGGTTAAGAGCTCTGCTGCTGACCAAAAAGTTGGCAGTTCGAATCCACCAGCCACTCTTTGGAAATGCTACGGGGCATTTCTACTCTGTCCTGTAGGGTCACTGTGAGTCAGAAATGACTCGACAGCAATGTGTACTATCTAGAAAGTGATTTCCCCTCCCTCTCCCTCCATCCCCGATAACCAGCAAAGAACTTTGCTTTCTGTGTGTATATTCATTCTTGACTTTTTATAATAGTGGGATGATACAATATTTGTCTTTTTGTGATTGACTTATTTTGCTCACCATAATGTCCTCCAGATTCACCCATGTTATAAGATGTTTACTGGACTCCTCATTATCCTTTATAGTTGTGTAGTATTCCATTGCATGTATGTACCATAATTTATTTAACCATTCATCTGTTGATGGGCATTTAGGTTGTTTCTGTCTTTTTGCTGTTGTGAATAATGCTGCATTGAACACAGGCGTGCACATGTCTGAGGAGCCCTGGTGACACAGTGGTTAAAGTGACTGACTGCTAACGGAAAATTTCAGTGGTTTGAAACTACCAGTAGCTCTGCAGTAGAAAGATGTGGCAGTCTGCTTCCATAGAGATTTACAGCCTTGGAAACTCTGTGGGGTGGCTATGAGTCAGAATCAACTTGATGGCACTGAGTTTGGTTTTTGGCTTGGTACATATGTCTATTCATGTCACTGCCCTTATATCTTGACATAGATTGAATTGTGTCCCCCCAAAATGTGTGCCAACTTGGCTAGGCCATGTTTCCCAGTATTGTGTGGTTGTCCACAATTTTGTGATCTGATGTGATTATCCTGTGTGCTGTAAATCCTAACCTCTATGATGTTAATGAGGTAGGATTAGGGGCAGTTATGTTAATGAGGCAGGACTAGGGGCAGTTATGTTAATGAGGCAGGACTCAACCCACAGATTTAGGTTATATCTTGAGTCAATCTCTTTCGAGATATAAAAGAAAGAATCAAGTAGAGGGACCTCCTATCACCAA
Organism: Loxodonta africana; assembly: GCF_030014295.1. Lineage (NCBI taxonomy): Eukaryota > Metazoa > Chordata > Mammalia > Proboscidea > Elephantidae > Loxodonta > Loxodonta africana. Next base: position 140,222,854 of record NC_087344.1, read on the forward strand.
GAAAGCCAAGCTGGAATAAGAGTGCACTCTTTGGACCCAGCTTCCCTGTGCTGAGAAGCTCCTAGATCAGGGGAAGATTGATGACAAGGACCTTCCCCCAGACCCATCAGAGACAGAAAGCCTTCCCCTGAAGCTGGTGCCCTGAATTCAGACATCTAGCCTCCTAAATCGTGAGAGAATAAATTTCTGTTTGTTAAAGCCATCCACTTGTGGTATTTCTGTTATAGCAGCAGTAGATAACTAAGATATCTCTAGGATACATACCTAGGAATGAGATTGCTATATCACATGGTATTTCTATTTCTAGTTTTTTCAGAAAGCACCATACCGTTTTCCATAGTGGCTGTCCCATTTTACAATCCCACCAGCAATGCATAAGTGTTTCAATTCTCCCACAACCTCACCAGAATTTGTTGTTTTTTAAAATCATTGACATTTTTGCAGGGGTGAGGTGATATCTCACTGTAGTATTGATTTGCATCTCTGTAATGGCTAATGATCAGCAGTTCGAATCTGCCAGGCGCTCCTTGGAAACTCTATGGCACAGCTCTATGCTGTCCTATAGGGTCGCTATGAGTCGGAATCGACTCGACAGCATTGGGTTTGGTTTTTTTGGTTTTTTAATGGCTAATGATGGCAAGCATTTTTTCATGTATTTGTTGACCACCAGAATGTCCTCTTTGGTGAAGTGTCTGTTCATGTCTGTTGCCCATTTTTTGATCGAATGGTTTGTCTTTTTATATTTGAGTGTTAAAAGTTCTCTATAAATTTTAGAGATTAGACCTTTATCAGATATGTCATTGCCAAAGACTTTTTTCTAGTCTGTAGATTCTCTTTATAATCTCTTGGTAAAATCTTTTGATGAGCATAAGTATCTAATTTTTAAAAGGTCCCAGTTATCTAATTTATCTTCTATCATTCATACATTTTAGCTTTGTTTGATAGACTATTTATGCTGAAAATTAGGTCCGCTGGTGTTGATCCTATATTAACTTCCAGTAACCTTATAGCTATTAGCTTTAACATTTAGTTCTTTGGTCTGTTTTGAGTTAGTTTTTGTGAGTTGTGTGAGGTATGAATCCTCTTTGTTTTTCTGCATATGGATATCCAGTTTTGCCAGCACCCTTTGTTAAAGAGATTTTTTTCTCCATTGAATAGACTTTGACCCTTTGTCAAAGATCAGCTGCCCATAGATAAATGGATTTACTTCTGGGTTCTCAATCCTGTTCCATTGGTCTCTGTGTCAGTCATTGAACCAGCACCAGGCTGTTTTGATTACAGTGACTATATAGTAAGTTTTGAGATCAGGAAGTGAGAGGCCCTACTTTGTTCTTCTTTAATATTGCATTAGCTCTTCAGGATCTCCTTCATTTCCATATAAATTTGGAGATTAGTTTTACCATTTCATTAAGAAATGTTTTTGGGATTTGAATGGGGATTGCATATATCTAGATGGCTTTGGTAGTACTGACATTTTCACAATGTTAAGTCTCCCAATCTGTGAGCATGGAATGTTTTTCCACTTATGCAGATCTCTTTTAGTTTCCTGCAGTAGTGTTTTATAATTTTCCTTGTATAAGTCTTTAACACCCCTGGCTATGTTTATTCCTAGATATTTTATCCTTATGGGGGCTATTGTAAATGGCACTGATTTCTTGATTTCCTTTTAGAATAGAGGAACACAACTGATTTTTGTGTGTTGATCTTGTACCCAGCCACTTTGTTGAATCCTTCTATTAGTTTCAATAACTTTTTTTTATGGAGTTTCTGGGATTTTCTGTGTATAGGATCATGTCATTTTCAATAAGGATAGTTTTATTTCTTTCTTCCCGATTTGGGCATGCTTTATTTCCCTCCCTTGCCTTATTGCTCTAGCTAGAACTTCCAGTACAATATTGAATAATAGTGGTGGTAAAGGGCATCCTTGTCTCATTCCCATTCTCAAGAGGAATGCTCTCAATCTTTCTCTACTGAGAATAGATGTTGCCTGTTGGTTTTGCATATATCTTCTTAGTTATGCTGAGGGATTTCCCTTCTATTCCTGTTTTGTTGAAAGTTTTTATCCAAAAAGGGTATTGGATTTTATCAAATGCCCTTTCTGTGTCCATTGAAATGATCAGGTGATTCTTTTCCTTTGTTTTATTTATGTGGTGAATTACGCTGATTGATTTTCTAATGTTGAAGCATCCTTGCACCCTGGTATAAATTCCACTTGATCGTGATGTATTTTTTTTTTTTTTTTCAGATGTGTTGAATTCTGTTGGCTAGAATTTTGTTGAGAATTTTTGCATCTATATGCGTAAGGAGGCACTCTGGTGGTGCAGTGGTGAAATGTTGGGCTGCTAACCAAGGGGTGAGTAGTTTGATGCCAGCAGCTTCTCCTTGGAAACCCTATGGGGCATTTCTTCTCCGTCCTATAGGGTCACTATGAGTTGGAATCAACTCTATGGCAACGAATTTTTTTTTGTTTTTTTTTAATTCATGAGGGATAAACCAAAAAAAAAAAACAAAACTGTTGCCTTCCTGTCAAATCTGACTCATAGTGACCCTATAGGACAGAGTAGAACTGCCCCATAGGGTTTCCAAGGAGCAATTGCTGGATTCAAACTGCCAGCCTTTTGGTTAGCAACCAAGCTCTCAACCACTGTGCCACTAGGGCTCCTCATGAAAGATATTGGTCTGTAATTTTCTTTTTTTGTGATGCCTTTGCCTGTCTTTGCTATTAGGGTTATGCCGGCTTCATAGAATGAATTAGGGAGCATTCTTTCCTTTTCTATGTCCTGGAATAATTTGAGTAGAATTGGTGTCAACTCTTCTCTGAATGTTTGATGGAATTCTCCAGTGAAGCCTTCTGGGCCTCACTGGGAGTTTTTTTCTATGACCTCTTCAATTTCTTCTTTTGCTATCAAAAACCCCAGTGCCGTTGATCCAATTCTGACTCATAGTGACCCTATAGGACAGAGTAGAACTGCCCCATAGAGTTTCCAAGGAGCACCTGGCGGATTCGAACTGCCGACCCTTTGGTTAGCAACCACAACACTTAACCACTACGCCACCAGGGTTTCCTCTTTTGCGATGGGCCTGTTCAAATTTTCTACTTCTGTTTCTGTTAGATTAGGTAAGTAGTGTGTCTGTAGAAATTTTTTCATTTCTTCTGGGTTTTCATATTTGATGGAGTACAATTTTTCATAATATTCTGTTATGATTCTTTATATCTCAATTTGTTCTGTTTGTAACATCACCCATCTCATTTCTCATTTTGGTTATTTGCATCTTCTCATTTTTTTTGGATAGATTTTGAAATGTTCTTTTTGACAATGAATGTGACGCTATTTCTGTTCAATTTTTCATTTCCGTCATAGTAGACCATATGATTGTCCGATTCAAATGGCCAGTGCCAGTCCATTTCAGTTCACTAATGCCTGAATATTGATCATCAAGCATTCTATTTCATTTTTGGTGCAATCAGTTAACATACTTAGCTACTAACTGAAATGTTGTAGCCTCAAGTCTACCCAGAGCCACCTCAGAAGAAAGGCCTGGCAGTCTATCTCCAAAAAATGACCCACTGAAAACCCTATGGAGCACAGTTCTGCTGTTACACACACGGGAATTTCCACGAGTCAGAGTTGACCCTAGGGCAACTGGTAAAGCTACCTAACAATTAAGTACTTTTCTGTATAAGTTGCCAAATCTGCTAAATTAACTGAGGTTCCATCTCACAGATTAGAAAAACATAGGATACTCAATTGTACTATGTATCTTTGGATTTTTTTAAAGAACTCAAATTTCAACACTTCCTACATAGGAGGAGGGAGGGAGGGAGGGGGAGGGAGGGGGAGGCGGGAGGGAGGGGGAGGGGGGAGACAGAGATGGGGACAGAGGGGGAAAGGGGGGAGGGGGAGGACAGAGACGGGGAGAGGGGAGGGGAGGGGGGAGGGACAGAGACACAGAGACAGGGGGGGAGAGAGAGGGGGAGAGAGAGGGGGAGGGGGGAGACGGAGACAGAGATGGGGGGGAAAGGGGGAGGGGGAGGACAGAGACAGAGACGGGGAGGGGGAGGGGGGAGGGACAGAGACAGAGACAGAGGGGGGGAGAGAGACGGGGAGAGAGAGGGGGAGGGGGGAGACGGAGACAGAGACGGGGACACAGAAAGAGAGAGGGAGAGAGAGAGAGAGAGAGAGGGCCTAGTCGACCTGGAGTCCGCGGAGAGGAGGGAGGATGACGGGGCCGCGGCGGCACAGGTGGGGGGGGGGGAAGCAAGAAAAAAAGAGAGAAAAGGGAGTGGGGGGGGAGAAAAAACAAACAGAAAAAAATCCAACCCCGCCCCGTCGCCGCCGTGCCCGCTCGTCCCCGGTTCCGCGGCCGTGGGGCCCGAGGGTCCGAGGCCGGCGGGGGGCGTGGGCCCCAGATATTTAGATGAGATGTAAAGTGGTTACTTTCTTTTGTTAAAGGCCTACTCTCAGGGAAGAGAGAAGAGATAAAAATTTTAAAAAATTCCTAAACTTCAAAAAGCTGTAGAAGTCTAGTTTTACTAGACTTTTTAAAAAGCAATCCCTACACCATCATTGGGAGCCCTGGAATGCAGGAGTTAAGAGCTTGGCTGTTAACCAAAAGGTTAGCAGTTGGAATCCACTAACCACTCCTTGGAAACTCGATAAGGCAGTTCTACTGTGTTCTATAGGGTCGCTATGATTTGGAAATTACTTGACGTCAGTGGGTTGTATCATGCTTATCCCAGTGTATTTTAATGGCTTAGGTAGAAGTTTGCTTAGGGAGACTGTGATTCTTTAAGGGAAAAAACAGTATACCCAGTATCTAGTACAGTATCTGACATATAGATGTTCAAAAATATTTAATTGCATTAAATGTGTTAAAGAGGGCAGATTATTACATAGGGAAAGCACACAAACACTCAAATCAGTGTCTACTCATTATGACAATAGTAAGTGCTTGCAGATTTCAAATAAGAAAAGCATGCACGCTGATTCTAGTCCCATTCTGAGGGCTGTAAAATGTCCTTCATTTCCACTTGAATAAAACCAAAATAAAGCAATACTTATAATTGCCAAGCTATGTACTAATTTAATTTGATTTTCATTACATTTTTGCAGGTTAAATATTAGAAAGTCACCTATCCTTCTTCTCTTCATCTTCCAAACTGTATTAGATTTTTTTTCTGAGAGATTTTTTCACCCCTACACAAACTGAAGGGATTGCTTTCTCAGTGTCTTCCTTTTTCTAATATTTTCTGGAAAATTTGCAATTTTCTTCACATTTTAGGGCTGCATTAAGAAATAATCCTCTCTCCCCTCCCCACTTTTTTCTAATTGGCCATCAGATGTTTGCTCATTTGTTTAATACTAAATTTACAATAAGCGCCGTCCTTCATTATTTCTCTGAGTGCTGTCAAGAGTGTCCCTGAAATTCTGACGGAAGAGGGACTGCATTCAATGTACAGAACCACATGAAAATTATTCAATTTTCAATTTTTATTACAGCCTACCAACCTCCTTCAGGATATTAATTCACCATACTCTTGATAAAAAGGTACATCCTCAATGTTTTAAAACTAAAACTATCATCAGGATTTCCATTCAAAACTTGTCGTTCTCTGTTTCCCTGTGGACTTTCTGATCTTTGCCTGCTTCTTCCATGTGGTGGTCCTCGTATAATCTCCTAGGTTATCTGACTCAGAGTCATGGTTTTAACCACTTGCCACATGTGAGTGATGCTATAAGCTTCAATTCATATCCAACTGCCTACTAAGCAGTTTCAAAATCACAAAAAAACTAAACAATACCCTTTGATGGATACACAGCAAACTGTAAAATTGGTTACCTCAGGCTATTCACAATAGTCAAAGGTGGAAACAAGTATGCTGAATTAATATCCTGATGGAGGTTGGGGGGTGATCAGTCGATGAATGGATAAACAAAATGTGGTATATACATACAATGGAATACCACTCAGCCATATTAAGAAAGTTCTCACACATGCTACAACATGGATGAGCTTTGAAAACAGTATGCAGAGTGAAATAAGTCAGACGCATATGGTCAAATACTGTATGATCACACTTACATGAAATGTCTAGAATTTACAAACGTACAGAGACCAAAGTTTATTAGTAGTTACTAGGGGCAGGTGGAAACCCTGGTGGCGTAGTGGTTAAGTGCCACTACTGCTAACCTAAAGGTCGGCAGTTCAAATCTGCCAGGCGCTCCTTGGAAACTCTATGGGGCAGTTCTACTCTGTCCTATAGGGTCGCTATGAGTTGGAATCAACTCGACGGCACTTGGTTTTGTTTTTTTTTAATACCAATTATCTTTTAGACTCAGCTCAAGTGTCTTTTCTCTTAAAGAGGTCTTCCCTAACTATAATCCCTAGTACCTCTCCTGGGGTACTAGGTTCACAAAATGTGAACAGTGGTTCACAAAATGTGGTTTACAGATTTGAGGGGAATCCCAATGCATTTTTGGGGGCTCTGTGAGTTCAAAACTATTTTCACGATAATACTAAGATGACATGGGCCTTTTGCACTGTGTCGATATTCAAACAAATGGTGCCAAAGCAAGTGGGTAAAACTGCATGCAAGGATCTTAGTACAAGCCAAGGGGCGGGGACACTAAATGGTCCTAGAAGTCACTGTATAGTATTTCATAGCCAGACACTTGGAGAGGAGGGAAAAAAAGCCAGTTTGATTTAGGAATTTTCTTGATAAAGTAAAAATTATATATATTTAATTTGGATACTTGAGTACACATCTTTTTAATATTTCATGTAATGAAATGGGAAGCACATATAAAGCACTTTTGCTACCAGCTGAATTAGCCACTTTTTTTTTAAAGGAATGCCGTTTTTGCTTGAAAGAACAATAGAAAGCTATGTTTATTCAGACCTGCACGTTTTGCAGATATTTTTCAAAAAAATGTATGAAATGAGCCTATTATTTCACAGAAAAAACAACTAATAGTATTTGTTATTATGATAAAACGAACTGTCAAGGAAAATTAGAATTTTGGAAAACCTTTATATGCCATTGTGAGCTTGATATCTTCCCAATATATAAACACTTCTCTGATGAAATCAGTAGTGTTGTTAACGAATGTGAAATTTTGATATTGCATAATGAAATGTGTCAGTATTTGGAAGATCTGTATAACTCATTGAGCCAATGTTTTTCAAATAAGCAATGTATGATTTTATAAGATAATGCTAAAATATCCATTCAAAATGTGAGTAGTCCAATGAATCTATGTAATAGAATAAGAAAATTTTATTGAAGTTATTTCAAATTCTCCTTTAACCATAACCTTTCAAAAACTACTACCTGTTGAGTTTTGGTTTAGTAGCAGAGAATTATCTAAAAATACTATTAAAATACTCTTCCCTTTTCTAAATACATACCTGTGGTAGTCCAGATATTCCTCATATATGACAGCCAGAAGAACATATTACAACAGATTAAATGCCAAAACAGATCTGAAAATCTTCCTTCTCCTAAGCTAGACACAAAACAGATTTCCAAAAAAATTTAAAACAACTCTTCTCACTAAAATTTGTGTTTGTGAAGATAAAAAAAAAAAAAAAAAATACCCAAACCAAATTCGTTGCTGCCAAGTTAATTCCAACTCCTAGCAACCCTATAGGACTGAGTAGAACTGTCCCATAGGGTTTCCAAGGATTTGAACTCCTAACTTTTGGATTAGCATCTGAGCTTGTAACTACTGCACCACCAGGAGTCCCTGGGAACATGGAGCTAACTATCTATATTTCATAAAAAATGTGTTATGTTAATATGAAATGGGTTTTAATATTTGTGAAAATGAATTAATATTTTTAAACATCTCACTTTTCATTTTAATATGCTAAATATTGATAAAAAACAATAAAACAAATAGATTTAACTTATTTAAACACAAGCTGTTTGGAGTCCTCAATAATGTTTAAGTATAAAGAGGTCCTGAGATCAACACATTTGAGAAAAACTGCCCTAAAGCAGGCCTCAGTTATGTACCAATGGCCTTATAAATGTATCATTGATTTATCTCCATCATCATGCTGTCAGGTCCTGAAGACTGGGATGGTTTTTGACTCAACTCTGTGCTTGATTCTCAGTGTCCAAGGGAATTTATGGGGGTGAGGAATACTCACTCCTCTTTGGATTTTAATGTTCAATGCTTTGAACCCATATCTAAAAAATAAACTATGAAAGCTAATTGTTCTTAAACGTTCAAGCATCAGTCACAATTTTGACTAATTTCTCTCAAATAATACATATGACCATTACAAATTTACTATGGCTTGTTCTTCTAAATTGCCAAAAATACTTTAAACTACAGATAAAATCTATACAAATGCAATAATTACAAAATTTATGACATTTACACTTAACCTCTAGCTTAAAATAACCAACTCCATGTGCTTACTTTTTTAATTTGTTATCTCTTGACCAGATTTATTAGCTTCCTAGGCTATTTCAGTATTTATTTTGATATTTTTCTGTGATTTCAGAAAGTATTACTTTGATCCCTCCCTAGAATTTCACTGGTCTTATCCAACCTCCCTCCCCTTCAAATAAAGAAATATTGTCTTAAAACAGCAGTTGCTGAGGCTCCTCCTACCCCCAATTTAGGAGAATTAAACCCTAATGACTCATTTGGCTGTATCCATTTTAATAATAGTGTTTTGCTTGTCATGTATTTGGGACAATTACGTCTTTCTCTGGTATATGTTTTTGTTTCTATAAGTTGTTGTCTTTCCAATAAATTTTCAAATGGCCTGCAATACTTAACCCATTTAATTGTCTGCAGTACAGTAACCTGGTCTGATATTGTGATTTAAAAATTACAGGCACTCCTCACTAGTATTTTATTGTAATTCAAAAGGCCATCTAGAGTTATCATCTCCTAAGAGATGAGGAAATGAGTCTGCATTATTATCTCTCCTCTTCAGTTCTTGGGTGAACTGTTCATTTTGAAATACTGTTAAACCTTCTTCCCATTTGGTTTTTGTCAATGGCTACACATGCCAATTACTGAAGCCCTTTCCACCTGGTTGTTACGAGTGATCCTCAGTGCCCATCACTCCTGTTTTTGGAATAGAGCTACTTTTACCAGTGCAACTGGACTTACAACAGAGACACTTTATAAACAAACATGTAATAAAAAATAATAAGCTGACAATTTGTTAAAATCCCTAAAAATTATACAGCTCTTATTTTATTTCACTTTTCTTTTTGTTACAACTACATTTGAAACCCTGTCTCCCACCTGAATTTCAGGATAACACTTTCAAGGTTCTCTCAGATCATCTTTCTTAATCAGCTCTACCTGTTCCTAATCTGTGCATTTACTTGCCCTAGCCTACACACACACACACAATAACTAACAATATCATTAGCTCAGTTCTCCCAGAACCCCAGCCTCGTATATTCACTGCCTGCTTTACTTCTCTCCTTGAATGCCTAAACACACAACTCTAACTTGTTACATGTATCACTGTGCTTCTAGTCTTCCTCCCTCAATGTTTCCCCACATTCTTCCTCAACTCTTTAAGAGCCAACTCCTTTCTTGTGATTCTTCAAGCCACAGTTTTGGCACCACCCTCCACAACTGCCTTTCTCTCGTACCCCACATCAAATCTTTTTAAATCCCCTGTTAGTGTTAACTATGAAACATATTGAGAATCTGAGCATTTCTCAGGCCAACATGATTTACCTCCCCTGGATTTTCGCAGTAGCCTCCCTGCGGTGACCTTACTTCTGCTTTGCCCCACCTGCAAGCTATTATCCACACCAGCCTCAAATGGCTTCCCATTTGCTCAGGGAGGAGCCAAACTCTCCCCAGGGGCCTAGGAGGCTCTACACAATTGTACTTCTCTGTTCTCTGACCACAGCTCCAACATTTTATACTCTGCCTGCAACACTCTTACCTCAGATAACCTTCTGGTTCTCTCCTTGTCTTTGCAGGGTCTCATTTCTGGCACGCCTTTGACAGACTTATTTTTCTCTGTAGGACTCACCACCATTTAACGTATGTTTTGCTTATTTATTTGTTTATCTTATTTCTTTGTGTTTCTCCACTAGAATGGAAATTCTATGACTGCTCCAGGGTATGCACTCAATAAATATGGTTTAAACGAAGGACTGCCCATAACTAAAATTTATATAAAATTTTAACCAATAAGAATTCCTAACTTTTAACAAATTTGGTTTGTTCCAACTAACCATAATATTATTATTATTACATAGCCAAACTGTTTTAAAATGGCCATCTGGAAAGCCTTTAAATTTCGTTCTCTGGCCCTTTTGCAGTGCCTCTGTCATGCCTGAAAGCACTCCTGATGAACAGCAACAGCCAAATGTCCAAGCCCATTATGATATTTTTTTCCTGATCTGAAGCATGAGATTAGCTCTCCTCCAAGAAATCCTGGCTTTTTTTATAGTGAAAGACAGTATCAGAGATTAAAATCTGCATCTTAGGGGTGTCCGGAAGAATTGGCTAGACGGTGCCCGGCTACCGCCACTGACAGGGATCACAATAGAGTGTCCTGGACAGAGCTAGAGAAAAATGTAGAACAAAATTCTAACTCAAAAAGAAGGACCAGATTTGCTGGCCCAACAGAAACTGGAGAAAAAACCTGAGAGTATGGCTCCCAGACACCCTATCAGCTCAGTACTGAAGTTACTCCTAAGGTTCACCCGTCACCCAAAGATTGGACAGGCCCATAAAACAAAATGAGAATAAAGGGGCACACGAGCCCAGGGGCAAGGACTAGAAGGCAGGAGGGGAAGGAAAGCTGGTAATAGGGAATCTAAGGTTGAGAAGGAACAACTGACATGTTGTGGGGTGGTTAACCAATGTCACAAGACAATATATTTACTAATGGTTTAATGAGAAACTGGTTTGCTCTGTAAACCTTCATCTAAAGTAAAATTAAAAAAGAATTTGCAATGGGTAAAAGCTCTACTTCTACTGCTGCTTCTTTTTTATTGGGATCCTTTAGTAACGTCAAGCCTAAAAGAAAAACAAGTCATTTAACTGTCATTTTAACCGTCTTGATGTCACACTGATGTTTCTGCTTTAACTGATTACATTGTTATACCCTACTTTTCTTTACATATGTTTTCATTGTTCACAAAGGCTTTTTCTTACTTTGGTCATTTTTGTAACTCTAGAATTTAGTCCAGTGATCCATAGTAAATGCTCAGTAAATGTTTGATAAGGATGTAAACCAAATATTCACACCCAAGCTCTTTGTCTCTAACACAAGTAAGTTTCTTAGGTTAGTTTGGGAGACCTGATCAGAACGCAAGTTCGAAGGACCAAGTATGCCCTGACATTTCTTCTTATCTCCAATGCTAGAGCATGCATTATTTTTCCCCCACAATAGTAATCAGGCCTCTAACAGAATGCATTCTATGCATTGCATATTATCCACTTGTATTAAAATTTCACTCAATATCAAGTCTTTCTCCAAGGAATTCAAAGTGCTTTACACAGATTAGGAATGGTGACAAGTCACTTGTGAAGTAAATAATAATGCTTTGAAATAACATAGCACTTATCATCAGTGGAGCCCAAAGCACTTCAAATGATTTATCTCATTTATCTTCACAATGTTCCTGAGAGAAAAGCAGATATTATTTCCACTTTGAAGATAAAAAAAAAAAAAAAAACTGTCACAAATTGATCATGAAGTAAGTCAGAGGCAATGCTACAAAAAGTGTGAGAGAATGTGTATGTGGGGGACTCTCTTCTCTGACCAAGGCACTGTGGATGAGACCACTCCTTTCTGCATAAACAGTTTCAGTGAAATAGTCCTTCCAAAGGGCTGTAAAAGTGGGCTTACCAATGGATGATGTTACCGTCCACTTATCTGCTTATCTAGGGTAGTGACAACAGTTCCCTCTAAGCAAGGTCCCTACACTGGAGATTGTGTAAGTTTCACAGATACTTGGCATAAACATCAAGGAAAGTGTTAAGCTAACTTGCAGGTGACAGTGCTCAGCAGTTTCATCTATAGTTAATTCGCAACTTTCCTATTCTTTTTCTTTCTTTATTATTGAAGTTTTTAGGGGTTCTTGCGCATAGTGCCTTCTAAGGATTTATAAACATTTCTTCCTGATATTCGCAAAATGCCACATAACCTACTGAAAACATGAAAAATTCAAGCAGACTACCCTTAAAAGGTGTCTCCGTGATAGGAAATATTTCATTTTTATATTTCCTTCACTTAGACTTCTTTCCAATGCTCTAAAAAGATCTTCTCACCTGTACATCTGAGATGGTCAAAGTCAGCATCCTACTTATCCAGACAATGGTCTATCTCAGACGCAGAACCAAAGGAACATTTTCCCAACCAGCAGGTGAAGGGATTAGGAGGCTCATCATTAGATCTTCGCAGTCACATCATTGACTTTCCTAAAAATCCCTGGACTTGAATTAGAGTAAAATGGGAAATATTATTTCAGTATCTACCTGAAGTTTTACTTTGTACTTTAACATTGAATGGATCTCTTTCTTTCTCCCGATTATCAGCTACTAGAGAAGGGAGGAAATCATTCCATGAGAGATGCAAAGTTTAACCTTCCAGACTGTTTTCAGAATATTCTCTCCAGAGGGTTCTACATGCAGATGCTTTGCTGAGATCCACAAACTCCCTGGAAAGTTCTTATGGATTGAACTGTGTCCCCCCAAAATGTGTGTCAACTTTTCTGGGCCGTGATTCCCAGTATTGTGATTGTCTACCATTTTGTCATTTGATGTGATTTCCCTATGTGTTATAAATCCTACCTCTATGATGTTATTGAGGTGGGATTAGCAGCAGTTATATTAATGAAGCAGGACTCAATCTACAAAATAAGGCTGTGTTTTAAATCAATCTTTTTTGAGATATAAGACAGAAGCAAGAAGAGAAACATGGGGACCTCTTACAGCTAAGAAATAAGAACCAGGAGAAAAGCTCATCCTTTGGACACGGGGTCCCTGAATTAACAAGTTCCTAGACTAAGGGAAGACTGATGACAAGGACCTTCCCCCAGAGCGAACAGAGAGGGAAAGCCTTCTCCTGGAGCTGAAATGTTCTGAAATATCACAGTTATTGAAACTACAATGGAGTACAGTTATATTCTGACACACATGGCGTTGCCATGAGTTGGAATCAGCTTGATGGCAACTTTTATTTTTTCCTATGTATCAGAGAGTGTACTGCCTGATTTGTGTTACCTCATTTAATCCTCACTGCATCCTACTTTTTGAATGTCAACACAGCTAATAAATGGCAATGAGAACACAAATCTAATAATGAAGTTCCTTTTCATAACTTTCACATTGCATTGATCTTCACTGCTATCCAGGACTCCATGGTCTAGTATGCAGAGTCAGCTCCATTCCCTTACTATTTCACTTGTCTTTGATCATATGTATATATATACATAAACACTACACATTTTAAACTAAGGCTAATGCCAAAGCTTTAATTACAAAAGCTGAAAACTCACAGGTAATAACACAAATGTTTTATCAAAAGATCTTTGAATGAGAGCATGGGGGACAGATCACACAGCACTGGGTCCTGGATATTGTGTCATAGCCAGTAATGATGACACTTCTACGTCTCTGCTGAGGTACCTGCAACTCTCTGGACTGCTGAGGTGAGATTAGCCTCACTGGTGGCCGATGCAGCTCAGATTTGTGTTTTCCTAGAGAAAGCTGTTATTGATGGAAGCCTCAAAGGAATAAAGTGTAGGATGGATAGTGTCTTTTTCCTAGGGGAAATCTAGAATTTTCCTTATAGATAGATGTTGAAGAAAAATTCTACTTGATTGATACTTTATCTGTGTTCACTAGTCATCCTAAAAATTATTGCTACACATCAGAGCAATTGGCCTCATCCATCAAAACAGCAAGGCACCACCTATGAGGATTGTCTGAAAATACATGTAAGACTACCTTTAGATAAATGGTTGCATCATTAACGGTTCAAGTTTTTGTTGTTAGATGCCATCAAGTCGACTCTAATAACAACCTCATGTATAACAGAATGAAATGTTGCCCAGTCTTGAGCCATCCTCAAAATCATTGCTATATTTAAGCCCATTTTTAAAGCCACTGTGTCAATCCATCTCGTTGGGGATCTCCCTCTTTTTTGCTAACCCTGTACCTTACCAAGCATGATGTCTTTCTCTGGCAGTTGGTCCTGCCCAAGGACATGTCCAAAGTAAGCAAGACAAAGTCTCACCATCCTCACCTCTAAGGAGTATTTTGGCTGTACTTCCTCCAAGATAGATTTATTTATTTTTCTGGAACTCCATGATATACTCACTATTATTCTCCAACACCACAATTCAGATGTTTCAATTCTTCTTTGGTCTTCCATATTCATTTTCCAGCTTCTGAATACCTATGAGGCAATTGAAAATACCATGACTTGGGTCCGGTGTACCCTAGTCATCAAAGTGACATCTTTACTTTTTAACACTATAAAGAAGTCTGTTGAAGCAGATTTGCCCAGTGCAATATATCTGTTTAGCCAGATATTATATATATTATATATATTATATATATAATATATATATTATATATATATTATTATACACACAAAATGCAAATATTCCTAGAGAAAGTATTCAGACACATTAAATGAAATAGAGTTTTTCACCTATTTTCCTCTGTAATAGTGAAGACCTAGGAAAATGAATATAGATATTAGGGAATATAGATATGAATATATATAGAATATGTAATTAAGGAATATAGATATGAATATAGATATATAGAATATAGATATGAGGCAATTGAAAATACCATGGCTTGGGTCAGGTGTACCCTAGTCAGCAAAGTGACATCTTTGCTTTTTAACACTTTAAAGAAGTCTGTTGAAGCAGATTTGCCCAATGCAATATATGTTTAGCCAGATATTATATATATATATAATATTGCAGTGTCAGATATTATATATATGTAATATATATATATTATTATACACGCAAAATGCAAATATTCATAGGGAAAGTATTCAGACACATTGAATGAAATAGAGTTTTTCACCCATTTCCCTCTGTAATAGTGAAGACCTAGGAAAATGAATATAGATACTAGGGGAGAGAGAGTGAAGACAGAGGAACAGAAAAAGGTGTGTAAGAGGAGAAAGGAAACAAATGGGAGAGAAAAGTTAAAATCAGGTTTGCTAACTTAAGCTGAGATCACATGGACAAATAAACCTGTCAACTTTGGTCACTAAATTTAGGACATTTTTGGTAAGAAAACCAGTGAAGTGAACCTTATTAGTCCTTAACCCCGTGCATTATATTGATACAGCATGTGATGGTTTTCCAGCAGTAAAGGTAGATTCTTTCTTTCAGACTCTTCTGTAATATTTGGCTAGTGAAATATTTAATTCCCTTTCCTCACCCTGGACAGTCAGATTTCCCTTAGGGTTAAAAACACATTTAGCTAACTGGATACCTTCTAGATATTGCTCAGTTTTTACATCACTAACCTCTCTTTAAGAATTTTTATTAGTGGCCATTTTTGCCTTTCTGGTGAGAATACATATCCTCATAGCTTCGATTTGTTTATTCCAATTTATCACACAAATTGCATTTGCTGTTGTTGATGGTGGTTCCTGTTATACAACATGTTAATGTCAAAGAAAGCTTTTACTACAAAACGTGTGTGCAGTGAGTGTCTTAGAAATTCTGTATCAAGTTGTCTCTGATTTGGTCAACTTATTTACCCAAAAGCTGGCTGATGAGATGTAAACCATCTCTGTCCTAATTTAGTAAGAGCTGTGAAAGGAAGCATGTGCTTTTGAAGAAAAAAAAAAAGAACAATATTTGAATCAGCCTGCATTTTCACTTTTTCCAGCAAAATTTATTTCTTGGCTCAAAGGGGATGGTGGTGGACTTTCTGAAGCCTGAAATCTTCATGGAGCTACCAAGCTGAGTAGATAAAAAGAAATCCTATAAAGAAAGGACCACCTAAGGTAACATAACAAGCAAGTACAAAGTGTCAGCACTAAAGCAGAACTAAATTTTCATTTAAAATGCACGAGATTTTCTCGATATCACAAAAAAGACAGCAACATAGGCACCCAGCATTGTTTGTCCACGGAGAAGTATCTCCATTCACACCATCACACTTTCTTTCCCTATTAATTAGGTGATATTCTACCTTCATTCAGTATAGCTCTATCTCCATCCATTTACACACCCAAAGTCTAGAAAAGGCTAAACCAAAACTCCACAGGAAAAGATCTCATTACACTAACAAATATCTTAATGAGAATTTAATTTAGTATGTGATCACCACCTTAAGTCCGATCTCTAAATTGCATAATAAAAAGATTTTGTCAAAAGCTGAAAAAACTCATACCATGAAGACAGTGTATACAAAAAAAAATCTGTCTTACTTACCAACCCTGCTATTCACACAACCTGTAATTTCCCACCCTTGTGTCTTTGCTCTGGAATGACTTTTCCCTAATTCGTCCTAAAACATCCAGCTCAAAATTACATCTCCTGTGAAGCTTTCCCTGGCTGCAGATAGTCTCTCTGGATCCCCATTGCAATTACCGATACTTGCTTATAACATACCACTTTCTACTTAGTCTCAAAGCTAATTATGCTCAAGTCTTGTCACCATAATTTATTTTTTATATGTTTTAGCCTATCAGATTACCAGGCATATAGTAGGGGCCCAATAAATGCTCATTGAGTAAATGAATTAAAATGCATCTGAATTTAATCATATATACATATTAAATGGTAGTGTATAGCTTCAAGCAGGATTTGCTGATTCTTATTGCCAGTCACGTCTCGATCAAATGTGAAAATAACTGTTTCCAACTCTAACAACTTATTCTAGAACCCAGAGATAGGACTGTACTGATTTTAGTTCAATTAAAACTAAAGTTTGATATACTGTCAATTGATAGATAGCTTTCCAGCAGTGAAGTTAGATTTTAATTACGTGATACTTGTAGTTTCTGGGTTTCTACTCCTCAAGAAATGTAATGTTACCTTAAGTGCAGCGTAGAAAGTGTTGCGAATAATGTGATGAAAATTATAGCCTAGATTATAGCTTTAATAAGAGTAAAAAAGAAATATAAAAGTTCAAATGAAAAATATTAAATTTGTCTCTGAACCAGGAGAATAATCCACACCTTGTTACCAAAAGTAAATCATACATTCACTGAACCGTAAGTGTTTCGGTATCTAGATGCCAGCATTAGGGAACTGCTGAGATATAGAAAATGTGATAGGACATAAACCCCTCTTGTGATTTAAGATATGTCAAAAGATGTAGTTACCTTCAAAAGAAATAAAGCCTACCATCACCAATATTTGCTGAAACCAGCTTATAATTGCTTGTGGGGTCTGGGGGGGCTGCTAACAACTGCAGCTGCCTGCTCAACTACTGCTTTCCACTTTTCATTTTAAAGACGCTGCTACCCCATCATGCCTCAGAATCTCTAAGGCAGTTTCTGTTTCACCTCCCGCTGACAGAAACCTTGATTCTAATTCTCAGTCTGTTTTCTGCCTTCAGAAGGAAGTGTCTACAAGTTGGCTAGGGGTTTTCCTTCTTTACCTCTTCAGGTTTTGCTCTCTGCCATACATGTTGTAAGTCTACCCCAAGCTATGTCACGGGGGAGGCTGAGTTTTGATTCACCCAAATCTAAATTCTCCCCGACAGACAATTTGAAGCTAATGCTCTCCAACCAAGGAAGTCTCTACCTTAGCAGAGTCACTGATCTCAGCTAGTTAATGGCTTCCCTGGTCTACTCCAGTGGAATTGCACCATTTAAGCTAATTGGCTAGAGTCTGGAGTCTCTCTGGGAAGGAGCCCTCTGCCTCACTTAAGGGCTCTGTGCTGTTTGTTCAGAAAGCATGATGCAATTGCATCGGCTTCTCTTCTGATGAAGTATTTAAGATGACCTTGCTATAATCTTCAAATAAATTATTTACTCTTCTGACAGCCCAAAATTGTTCAGACAAGCTTAAGCAGCAATAAATTTCATAAATTATTGCAGGTCAGAAAGTGTTCCTGAGTGACTCCAGTCAGTGGCAGCCCATGGAAAATCCTATAAAACTCTTCTTCCCTCTGTCCAGCCAAGGCAGACTGGTTCGCATAAAGCTGAGTTATCAACTCTTACTCTCACTCGTATACTCACAGAAGCATACGAGTAATAAACTAGTTCATATATTCTGCAGACAAATTGATGGTGGGACTCTCTCCACTAAAAGGATTAAAAAAAATAATAATAATGCTTTGTTTTCTTCTTATACAAATGACCAGCTGAGATTCGTTTGGTTTTTATTTTCAGGATAAAACTGTAATTTCTGGTGTGAACTAAATATGCCAGAAAATACAGTATTCCTGCCACATATAAATTCTTAGAGAAAAGGACTCTATTCTTATCAATAAAGAGAATCACATTAAAAGATTTACGGCTTCGCCAGATGTTATTCAACTCTTGTGCCTTTGCACCTAAGACAGCTTCATGTTAAATTTCCTTTTCAGCTTAAGTGTTCACTTTTTGTCAACAACCTTTGCTAATATACCCAGAAGAAGGAAAACAGAGAATCAAAATCACCTTCATCCCTATTCATGACCCTTCTGAATTTAATTTTATAGATCACTTTGATTTCTTTTAGCAAAAGCACATTTGCTATCAAGTATGCTCAAAGCCAGACCATCATGCAAAACAGAAAGCTTCTGATGGTTCAGTCCCCTTAGTGAGCCTTTCTTCGTTCCATTCTTGGGAGATGGGGAATTGTTATTAATGAATAATATGTGGAGTTAGAGGTAGCGTAGGATCTACCAGAGAATGTAATGAACACTTTCTTAGGCGCGAGAAATCGGCTCTTTACACTGACTAAAACAAATGCCATCAAAGAAATGACTCTCAGAAAACTGGTGAGCTTTCAAAGATTTCCTCTTTAGAGAAAGAGAAATCTTCAGTTCCAGGGAAACAGTGACAGAATAATATGCAGAGATACGCATGGCTGTCACAATCAGCACTTGCTTCAACAGTTTCTAGATTGTTAATAGCTACCTTCTGCTGTGTAGGCTTGAAATTCATATTTCCCATCAGGCAACAAAAAATATTGACCAGACAATGGGGGCCACTGCAGGGGGCAGTACCGTTTCCAAATAGAAGGCGTGAATGAAATAAGAATTGAAGTCTTTTTCTCAATTAATAATTGGAGAAGAGGCAGCATTTGAAGCAAAGCAACCAGGACAGTGTCAGCATTTTAGTTACAAACAAGGTTTCCATCTTAAATAAGGAGATAGGAAAATTAAAATGAAAATGGAGTGAAGCAAGAACATGTTTTTATTCAGCTTCTTCATTCCTCTGCACTGCACAAAAATTGCATTCTTAAAAACCATATTCTTTGCATGTTTAATAAAATACACCCCAGAACACCACAGACTGTTCACAATCTGGCCCCTCTGTACTTTCCAATCTCATCTTCTGATCTGTTTCCTTCTACTGTTATATTCATTCCCTCTACACCTGGCCGCCACGTGTCTGTTAGTTTGTTGTACTGCAGTGGCTTGCATGTTGCTGTGATACTGGAAGTTTTGCCACTGGTATTTCAAATAACAGAAGGGCCGTCATTGGTACACAGGTTGCAGCTGATCTTCCAGACTAAGACAGACTAGGGAGGACTTGGCAGTCTACTTCTGAAAAAAATTGTCCAGTGAAAACCTTATGAATAGTAGCAGAACACTGTCAGATATGGTGCTGGAAGATAAGCACTTCAGATGGGAAGGCACTGAAAAGATGACTGGGGAAGAGCTGCCTCCTCAAAGTAGAGGTGACCTTAATCACACGGATGGAGTAAAGCTTTCAGAACCTTCATCTGTTCATGTGGTATGATTCAAAATGAGAAGAAACACCTGCAAACATCCACTAATAATCAGAATGTGGAACGTACATAGTATGAATCCAGGAAATTTGAAAGCTGTCAAAAATGAAATCCAATGCATAACGATTGATATCTTCGGCATTAGTGAAATGAAATGGACTGATACTGGCCATTTTGAATCAGAAAATGATATGCTCTACTATGCCTGGAATGACAAATTGAAGAGGAATGGTGTTGCATTCATCACCAAAAAGAACATTTCAAGATCTATTCTGAAGGACAATGCTGTCAGTGATAGAATAATATCCACACTCCCACAAGAAAGACCAATTAATACAAGTATTATTCAAATTTACACAGCAACTACTAATGCCAAAGATGAAGAAATTGAAGATTTTTACTAACTTCTACAGTCTGAAATTGATGAAGCATGCAATCAAGATAGATTGATAATTACTGATGATTGGAATGGGAAAACTGGAAACAAAGACTAAAGATCAGTAGTTGGAAAATACGGCCTTGGTGACAGAAAAAACACCAGAGATCACATGATAGAATTTTGCAAGACCAATGACTTATTCATAGCAAATACTTTTTTTTTTAACAACATAAATGGCAACAATATGCATGAACCTCACTGGATGGAAAACACAGGAATCAAATCCACTATATCTGTAGAAAGAGACCACGGAAAAGCTCAATATCATTAGTCGGAACAAGGCCAGGGGTCTGCTGTGGAACAGGCCATCAATCGCTCATACGCTAGTTCAAGTTAAAGCTGAAGAAAATTAAAACAAATCCACATGAGCCAAAATACGACCTTGAGTATATCCCACCTGAATGTAGAGACCATCTCAAGAACAGATTTGATGGTTTGAACACTAAAGATCAAAGAACAGAAAACTTGTGGTAATATATCAAGGACATCATACATGAAGAAAGCAAAAAGTCATTAAAAAGACAGGAAAGAAACAAAAGACCAAAATGGATGTTAGAAGAGACTCTGAAACTTGCTCTTGAACCTACAGTAGCCAAAGCAAATAGAAGAAATGATGAAGTAAAAAAGCTAAAGAGAAGATTTCAAAGGGCAGCTCGAGAAGACAAAGTAAAGTATTATAATGAAATGTCCAAAGATCTGGAGTTAGAAACCCAAAAGGGAGGGACATGGTGAGCATGCTGAAGCTGAGAGAAGTGAAGAAAAAATTCAAGCCTCGAGTTGCAATTTTGAAGGATTCTATGGGCACAACTTTGAATGATGCAGGAAGCATCAAAAGCAGATGGAAGGAATACACAAATTCACTGTACTAAAAATAATTGCTCAACATTCAACCATTTCAGGAGGTAGCACGTGATCAAGAAATAATAGTATAGAAGGAAGAAGTCCAAGCTTCACTCGAGGCATTGGCGAAAAACAAGGCTCCAGGAATTGAAGGAATACCAATTGAAGTACTTCAGCAAAAGGATGCAGCGCTGGAGGGGCTCACTTGTCCGTGTCAAGAAATTTGGAAGACAGCTACTTGAACAAATGAGTAGAAGATCTATATTTGTGCCCCTTCAAAGAAAGGTGATGGAATAAAAAAAAAAAAAAAGGAATAGAATGTGGAAATTATCAAACAATATCATTAATATCACACGCAAATAAAATTTTCCTGAAGATCATTCAAAAACTATTGCACCAGAAAACTGGGAATTGCCATAAATTCAAGCTTGATTCAGAAGAGGATGTGGAACAAGGGATATCATTGCTTATGTCAGCAGAGAAACCCAGAAAGATGTTTACCTGTATTTTATCGACTTTGCAAAGGCATTCGACTGTGTGGATCATAACATATTATGGATAACATTGTGAAGAATGAGAATTCCAGAACACTTTATTGTGCTCATACAGGACCTGTACATAGACCAAGAGGCAGTCTTTTGAACACAGTGAGGGGTTACTGAGTGATTTAAAATCAAGAAAATGTGAATCAGGGTTCTTCTATCCTTTCACCATACTTATTCAATCTGTATGCTGAGCAAATAGCTCTATCGGGCAGTTCTACTCTGTCCTATAGGGTCACTATGAGTCGAAATCAACTCGACGGCACTGGGTTTTACTGGGTGTATGAAGAAGAGTGTGGCATTTAGATTGGAGGAAGACTCATAAACAACCTGTGATATGCAGATGACAAAACCCTGCTTGCTGAAAGTGAAGAAAACTTGAAGCACTTACTGATGAAGATCAAAGACTCCAGCCTTCAATATGGATTACATCTTAACATAACGAAAACAAAAATCCCACAAATGGACCAATAAACAATATCATGATAAATGGAGCAAAGATTAATGTTGTCAAGGATTTCATTTTACCCAGATCCACAGTCAACACCCACGGAAGCAGCAGTCAGGAAATCAAATGACTTTTTCATTGAGCAAGTCTGCTGCAAAATACTTCTTTAAATTATTAAAAAACAAAGATGTCACTTTGAGGGCTAAGTTGCACCTGACCCAAGCTATGGTATTTTCAATTGCCTCATATTCATGTGAAAGCTGAACAACGAATAAGGAAGACTGAAGAAGAACTGATGACTTTGAATTATGGTGTTGGCAAAGAATATTTAATATGCCATGGACTGCCAGAAGAATGAACAGGGCTGTCATGGAAAAAATACATCCAAAATGCATCTTGGAAGTGAGGATGATGAGGCTGCCTCTCACATATTTGGACACCTTATCAGGAGGGAACAGTCCCTGGGGAAGCATACCATGCTTGGTAAAGTAGAGGGTCATCAAAGAAGAGGAAGACCCTGGACTAGATGGATTGAAACAGTGGCTGCAACAATGGGCTCAAACATAACAACAATGGCGCAGGTCTGGCAGTGTTTCATCCTGTTGTATGTAGGATCGCTACGAGTCAGAATGAACTTGACAGCATGTAACAACAGCACCTGAGGACCCTTCATCTCTATCCTCCATGCCATGCCATATAATGCTCCCTGCCTTTGAACATGCTGCTTTTGTTCTCTTAAGAATGAGTGTGCATCACTTTCTATACCTGGGCAACTGCTGCTATGCCTTTAAAATCTGATTCAAGTATCCCTCCCTTGGGAAGGTATTCCCGAGCTCTGGGACGTTTAGCACATCCTTTTTTGGATTTCCAGAACAGTTACGAGTTAAAGGATCTATTGCCTCCATTGGCCTGGTAATTTCTCAAGGGTAAAAA
This sequence comes from Loxodonta africana, assembly GCF_030014295.1. NCBI lineage: Eukaryota > Metazoa > Chordata > Mammalia > Proboscidea > Elephantidae > Loxodonta > Loxodonta africana. The sequence goes on from NC_087344.1 coordinate 140,245,938, forward strand.
AAAAAAGGGTAGAATCTTTAAATAAGTAAGAAAAAATAAAATTCCTGGCAGATAGCAGGTGCTCAACCAATGTACTGCATGATTGAATGAATGAATGCTAGTGATTGATTTCAGTGTCCTTTATCTTGACCACCACTTGTGTACAATTCTTGTGCATCAAATCCTCTAGTCTGTACTGGATTCAGGGAATACCATGGGTTAAAATAATCTAAGGCTTAGATATGGCAAGTCATGCAGAAATGCATTGCTACTGGAGCTAGATCTTTTCCATGTCTTTAAAATATTCCTTAAATCCCAAGTTTTCTCTTTATCCAAAAATGAATCTATATCACATTATTGATGTGGTTGTAAATTATTTTCTTATTTTGTTTTTCCACAAATAATCAGCACAAGTTAAGCGCAGTAGTTCTTCCTTTTATATGCCAAAATAATGATACAGTGTGACTAATAATAAATACTTGGTTAACTCTATCTCCACAGACACAGGCCATATGTAAGAAGAATCTGGACACATTCAAAACTCAGGTGATTAAATTTTTACTTTTAAGGATGACCTTTCATTTTCTTGACCTCTTCTCCAGTACCGCAGTTGTCCACCCTAACTCAGCACCACTTCAACAGCAGGGTAGATGCACGTATCAGTGATGTCAAAGTCTAGGGTTTCACAGTGGACCATGCCATCACCAATACATTCACCTCCTCTGTTGATTTAAATTTTAACAAATCACTGTCTAAATAACTTTCCTAAGGTTCCAGTTTTACCCCTCTTCTATTCAGACTCTGACATTCTTTGTTTTCACTAGAACTGCCAATCCATTGTCCCTTACCAACACCACCAGCCAGTCTTTGCTACCCTCCTTTACCAGCTTGTAGCCCCTTGTTTCTCATTATAACTGCTCCTTTGTATAAACCATCAATGCCCTTCCCCCTTTCTTCTGCCTTTATACTCATGTAGAAGAATACCAAACATCATTCAATGAAGCTTTCTGCAAACTCGGAGCACGCACTAGGGGAAGCTAAATATTATTGGAAAAAAAATACAATCATATTGTCTATTCTCACTTAAAACTCATGACCACTAACCTGTGTGGATCATAACAAATTATGGATAACATTGCAAAGAGTGGGAATTTCAGAACACTTAATTTTGCTCATGAGAAACCTGTACATAGATCAAGAGGTGGTTGTCTGTACAGAACAAGGAGAGACTGTGTGGTGTAAAGTCAGGAAAGGTATATGGCACAGTTGTATCCTTTCACCATACTTAATCTATATGCTGAGCAAATAATTTAATAAACTGGACTATATGAAGAAATATGGAGCATCAGAATTGGAGGAAGACTCATTAACAGCCTGCATTATAAAGATGACACAACCTTGCTTGCTGAAAGTGAAGAAGACTTGAAGCACTTACCAATGAAGATCAAAGACTATATATAGCCTCACAACTGGACCAATAAGCAGCATCATGATAAATGGGGAAAAGATTGAAGTTGTCAAGGATTTCATTTTACTAGGATCCACAATCAACATCCATGGAAGCAGCAGTCAAGAAATCAAACCATGTATTGCAATGGGCAGATTTGCTAAGAAAGACCTCTTTAAAGTGTTAAAAACAAAGATGTCACTTTAAGGACTAAGGTGCGCCTGACCCAAGCTATGGTGTTTCAACTGCCACATATGCATGTGAAAACTAGGCAACAAATAAGGAAGTCAGAAGAAGAAATGACACCTTTGAGTTACAGTTGGTGAAGAATATTGAATATATCATGGCCTGCCAAAAGAATGGACAAATCTGTCTTGGAAGAAGTATAGCCAGAATGCTCCTTAGAAGCAAGGATGGAGAGATTTCATCTCACATATATTGGACATATTATTAGGAGAGACCAGTCCCTCAAGAAGGACATCATGCTTGGTAAAGCAGAGGATTAGCGAAAAGAGGAAGATCCTCAATGAGATGGATTGACACAGTGCCTGCAATGATAGGTTCAAGCATAGAAAAGATTGTAAGGATGACGCAGGACCGGACAGTGTTTCATTCTGTTGTACATAGGGTCTCTATGAGTCAGAACCAACCTGACAGCATCTAAAAACAACAACAACCTCAAGTGAGATTCTTAGGGCTGCCTGGCAGTCCTACAAATTTACCTAGCTGTTTTACTCTCCTGCTAAGTAAAAAGCTACTCCATTTTCTAGTTGCTCAGGCTTAAACTTCAGTGTCCTCTTTGTCTTTGCCTTTTCTCCCATAGCCTAAATCATCCATCAGCCAACTATTTCTACTCTGCCATTTGTATATATACCCAACATTCAGTAACTTCCGCTATGACCACCCTCACTTGGCTTGAATCACCATCATTCAGATTATTGCAATATTCTCCCGTTTGGATTCCTGGTCTCTAGGCTTATAAAAAAAAAAAAAGTTGTTTTTTTTTTTTTTTTTTACTCCCTATAAATTATTCTTAAAACAGTAAGAGAGGGAGTCTGTCAAAACAAGTGAGATCTAGAGGTAGATTTACCATGAAGCTGATGAAGCTTGAGCTCCAATGTCTTTCTTCTCCACAGGCTCCAGCCAAGGCCTGGGGAATATGTTCACATGATCATAAATTTTCATGGTATTTCCAAAAGTAAGATATTTATGTATTGTTTTTTTAAGTTCCTATAACCTGAAATTGAGGCTTCACAAAAACTGAATCAGGTCATATCACTCTTTTTGTCAGATCATCTCCCTTCTCTGTTCAAAAACCTCTAATGGCTTCCATTTCACTCAGGGTAAGAAAATCAAGTCATTACCAAGGTCATAAAAGCCCTCACTAGCTCTCTGATTCATTCGTTATTACTGGCCTCCTTGCCATTTCTGGAACCTACCAAGCGCAGTAGTGAGACTTTCTGTGTTCCACCCTTATTTCAGGACCTTTCACAGGTTGTTACCTCTGCCTGGAAGGCTTCTTCCTGAGCAAGCCTCATGAGTAGCTCCCTCTCTTCCTCCAGATCCTCTATTCAGATGTCACATTTAGAAAAATGATACCTTCTCTGCCAAGTTATATTTTAACCCTCCTCTTTACTCATCTTTAAGACTCTCTCTTCTAGTTATCTTTCAAAATTTTCCTTCAAAGTACTTGTCACCTCCTCATTTGTTAGTTGCCCCTCCACTAGAATATTTATCTGTTCCCATTACTAGAATATAAGCTCCATGAAGGCAGAGAAGGTATACACTGCTGTTTCCCCTGGGAGATAAGATATTTCATGAAGATTGTAAACAAATGTTCAAAGACTGATCTCTGGATTCATTCATTAAAAATTATATATTGAGCTCTCAGACTCTAGGGTTAAAGTAGTGAACAAAACAGATGGCCACCGTCCCTTGTGGTATATGCATTTTTATACATAGAAGGTTACTATAACTTTTCTGTGACCCCCTTACACACAAGTCTGATTCATCTGGATTTGTGAAGTTTCATTGCATGAAAAAGTAGTAGGTTTTTGAACAAAATAAAATGCACAGGACAATGCTTTAAAAAGAAAGTGATATAAATGCAAGATGCAATGTCACATTCGTGGAAAGGGCTCAGGAAATTGTTGCTTAATTGAATGGAGTGGTTTGCATAAGATGTATGTTTAGATGAATTGCAAAACTAAAATTAATAGTATTCCCTGGAAAGCAGTTGATACTTGATCCAAAGCCCAACCCTCTGCTTTTGGAAAGAACTGAAAAAAGAATTTGGCAGAGGGAAACGAATCTGGCAAAAGTATTTTGGAGGTAGGCAATTTTTGAGATGAGGTGCTCTAAATATGTTGTAGGACCTGAAGATTAAGGAGCTTTAAGTAGTGACAGATAAAATGAAAGAAAAAAACTGGTTGGGATTATCTAGATAAAAACAGTAATCCCTCTGCTTTAACTGTATTTTTTTTTTATGGTATAGTGAAATGGGAAGTACTCTTTGAGCCACATTGTTTTAAAATTCAACAACATCTGACAATGTCTGTTCTAACTCTCATCTCAGATGATGCAACTGAGAAAGAAAGAAATAACATGCTTTTGGTTTCTTCAATGAGTGCAAGAATCTAGAATAGAAGCTAGGTTTTCTGACCCCAGCTCAATAATATTGTATACTCCTTTGTGGCCTCTTAAACATGTCCTTAAAGCAGTGTTTAAGGTAGAAAGAGAATGTGAAATACATGAAAGTCGTGTATTTGGTGATGGCATAAATTATCAGTATGAACATCTTTAATTGGCTATAAATAAATACTGTATTTATTATTATAAAGTGAGAAATCACTAAGGAAACTTCTGTATTTAAGTGAATATTTTAAAACAGTCTGAATCCATCAGATACGCCAGAAAACAATATTTTATGTCACAATATGATACATAGAAATACAACTTGAAGCATCAAAAGTTAATACTTTATACCAGTGCTTAGTCCCCTAAAAGCAGGTAATGTGAATTATTTAAGGGTAACTTTGATCTGAGAAAAATTCCCCAGTATCATTTGCCTTTAGGAATACAGAAAGCTTATCTTGTAATTCACTTTATAGGTCTATAGGTTTGTTTTCTGTCTTACAGTATAATACTCTTTTTGTCAACCTGTTTTTACAAAACAATTGGGCAATTCACAGATGGATCCTCATACCTAACCGCTGGAGGGATGTTCATGTCAGTGTTTAAAGTCATTGTTTTATTCATTCAACACATGCTAAAAATTAATAACAAAATAAAAAGGGGGTTCAACTAGTACTCTAACAGGACAAATTTAAAACAGATTATATGGACTAAACCATATCTGAATTCAAGTGGTTTTCTGTTATTTTAAATTGATACACCAAATCACTTTTATGTGATTTTCCTTCCTTTTAGAAATGATAATTACTTTACTCATTGTCTACAGGGGTCATTGAATGAGTGCTCCTCCGCTGTTTTATTCTGGAAAAGAAAAAGAGAAATTTTTGACAGAGTAAGAAAGATTTTGGTGGAACATAGTGGCAAAAGATGAATATTTGAATTCTTCTCAGTGCTAGTCCTTATCTGAAGGGGGAAAGAAGTTTATTTTTAGGTAAGAGGACATTAAGGAGGAAACAGGAGAAAAATTGCACTGCCGTGTTTGTGCAAGAAGAGAATAGTGACTGGATTTGAAGGGTTTGAGGGCAAAACACACAAGTACATGTTTAAAAGAAGATTTGAAGCCTCAAACAGCAGGACACCAAACAGAGAGATGAGAGTTTGAGTTCTTCAGAGGCCTGTGTAGTATACATGTTCAGCTTTTTAGAAAACCAGTTCCCCATTTCTGCCTGCCTGGAATATACAGATATTTTTTAATCCCAGATTCCTTTCCAAATATTAGTGAAGCACTAAATCGTAATGATTGTTTCTAGATAGTAATATATTGCTTGGCTTTCATATTTTTTTCCCTCAAAATGAAATGAAAACACTTAATCAAGGCACAGATTTCAAGTTTTCTTTTTGTTTTTTTTAAGCATTATCAACGCTTTGGTTCCTTCTATACGATATGATGAAATCTGAGTCACCGAGAGAGCCTTGACAAAACAAGCAAACTTTCCTACATTAGTTATCATGGCACCTCAACATGACCCACTGAATCTTTTCCAAAGCAAACAGAATATGCAGTTAGCTCCAGGAGAACTTATATCAAGATTTTTAAAGTTAACCTTAATTACTAAAAAGGCTGCTCGGTCATGTCAAGTTTAGAGACTGTTATGGATTGAACTGTGTTCCCTCAAAGCATGTATTGAAGTCCTCACCCCTGCTCCTATGGATGCAATCCTGTTTGGAATTAAAGTTTTCACTTTGTTATCTCAATGAAGTCATACCAGAGTATTGTTGTTGTTAGGTGCCATTGAGTTTGTTCTGACTCATAGTGACCCAGTGTACAACAGAATGAAACACTAACCGGTCCTGCGCCATCCTCACAGTCTTTGCTGTGTTTGAGCCCATTGTTGCAGCCTCTGTGTCAATCTACCTCATTGACAGTGTTCCATACCAGAGTATGCCAGGTCCTAAACCTAATCAATTCTGAATAGTATCTTATAAAAACAGTAGAATAGACACAGAGACATACACAGGGGGAAGACAGATGCCAGGATCCATCTATAAGCAAAAGAACACCAAGGATTGCCAGCAGACACCAGAAACTAGGAGGGAGGCCAACAGAATGAGTTGACATGGCTGAGACTCTGATTTGGACTTTAAGCCTCTAAAACCGGGAGAAAATAAAGCTCTGTTGGCTAAAGCCACCCAAATATATTTCTGTTATGGCAGCACTGGGTAAATAAGGAAGAATGATTTCAAATGAGATATTAACATCTCTGGTAGTGCAGTGGTTAAGAGCTGGCTGATAACCAAAAGGTCAGCAGTTCGAACCCACCAGCCCCTCCTTGGAAATCCATGGGGCAGCTATACTCTGTCCTAGAGGGTCACTATGAGTCAGAATCAACTTAATGGCAATGAGTTTGGTTTGGTTTTCTTTACATAAAGTTCTGAGAGTAGTTAGCATAAATGATAAACACATTGGGAGAAGAGAAAACAGATACAATGGGTACTATGTTCTTTCATTGAACTATACACTTTAGCTAAGTTTAGATCCCTGTGCAATATTTTGGCAATTGGGCAACCTCTTTTTCTAAGTACTGTTGCAAAATATTATCAGATCTATTGATGATATTTGTAGAATAATCTTATCTCTCTTGCATAAAGTTATGTTAACAAATAAGAATGGTGATAGTTACAAAGCATCTATTATTTACCAAGTACTTTGCTGGTGGTGACAGAAGTAGTAGAAAATGTCATAATTCATGACCTTCAGGAAACTCAGGCAAGATATAGACATGAAAACTCCTAACTCAAAATACCAAGCTCCTTTCAGATGCTAATTTTGGTACCACACATAATATTTGTAATGACTGGATTTGAGTATGTGTGTATAAAACAAAAACAGAGGGTAAAGAAAAGAACAGTTCAGTGGCACTAAGGTGATGCCCTGGTGGAGCAGTGGTTTAAGCATTAGGCTGCTAACCAAAAGGTTGGCAGTTCAAATCTACCAGGTGCTCCTTAGAAACCGTATGGGGTGGTTCTGCTCTTTCCTGTAGGGTCACTATGAGTCAGAATTGACTCAACGGCAACAGGTGTTTTTTAAAGGTCATCCCACCATAACACACCCAGTTTTAAACTTTCCTTCAGATGAGATCCATTGTCTTCCTCTTTGGGCATGGGATAAATCCTACTGGAACACCATTTGATTGAATTGGCAGGATCTTCAAGGGAGAATGTAAAGCTTATTTAGGGAGAAGAACAAAGGTTCAAAGGAGCAAGGCACTCTCTTAAAGGGGAATATTAATCACAAGGAACAAAGAAGTGTCAAAAAAAGGTTATCTTTAACGGCTAAGACCAATGCACAGGTATTGACAATCCATTTTTACAGAACATGAGCTAGTGGTACAATGGCAGATTTAACGGCTGAAAGCAGTCATGAAACAATAGGCATCGTCCCTCAGTAGTAGTTCTCAAAGATGTTAAAACTGTATGTCTACATGATGTTAGAGGAAAAGCTAAAATAATTAAGTCAAATGCATGTTAGTTAACATGTGAGCTATTCATGGCAAAATATTTCTGGAGCTATATAAATGAAGTCATGAGTCTAAAAGACTTAGGACATGAGAAAAAGCTCATGGAAAAGTCTTATGCCCAAGAAAATAGCCATCATCACATATCATATGTTTATGGATATGTCTATACTTACAGTTTGGATTTTATTGGCAATATTATAATATGAGACTGAACATGAAGGACCTTATATGGAGAATCAGTAAATGTATTTTAACAAAGTAGACAGGATGAGGTAGTCTGCCTCTGTAAAGATTTACAGCCTTGGAAATCCTATGGAGCAGTTCTTCTATGTCCTATAGAGTCGCTATGAATGGAATCGACTTGATGGCAGTGGGTTTGATTGGTTTAGACAATGACGGATTCAAATATATGTGTATTATGCTAAATAAATCCCAATCTGACAGTTAGGATTTAAAGTAAACTAATCAAAGTGTTAACTCAGAACTCAGACTGGAAAAGGGTAAAGAACATGCAGTAGAAAGCATTTCATATTTAAAGGTAGTTGTTAAATTAAACATGGGACAATTCAAAGGCTAGTATTTTACCCGAAAATAATTTTAGAATTATATTCCCATATGAAATTTAAAAACCAAGCATCATAAATCACAAAACTATTATCAGAGAAATATCTGATCACTCTGAAGTTGAATATGCCCCAGAGAAAATGAGAGGGCAAAATAATCAAAGGAGGACAAATTTCCTTAGAACATAGATAACTTGTATGAAAGATTATTTTTCCAAAAGTTAAGAGAAACAGAAACACAAAGATAAATCTCTAGGATGATAAACGAAAGCACTCTAAAGCACAGAGCTGCTTTCTCACTCATCATTTTCATACAAATTCAGGTGAAAAAACTACAAGAGCATTAAGACATCAATTATGATCAAAGCAATATGATAAATGCTTTAATTGTCAAAAACCTTGCATCATGGAGTCGTTGAAACTTGGAAAGCATTCATGAATAAAATACGTTTTCTAGTTTGAGGCATTCAATACATGTTCTTGATTTCAGCTCCCAGCACTTTCATATATTCATTTCCGGCTAACTTGGCCAACACCTATATTTCCTTTCTTTGACTTTTAAAGGGAAGCATTATACAATGGATTAAAAAAAACAACGAATTCTAGTTCTAGTTCTAAGTAAGTATGACTTTGAGAAGGTCAGATCAGCTCATGGAACTTCAGTTTCCTCTTCTATAAAGCAAGGGGGTAAGGAAATAGAAAGTTGATACATTCTAGAAAATCCACGATTTTGTGTCACTCATCAACGACTTGGTTATATATTGAATTATTCAGTATCTTCTCAGCTAGGTTTTTAGTGTCCTAGATATGTTTTGTGTTACCTAGCATGTTGCTGGGTGATAACTAGATGTTTTAAAAAACACTTCTTGATGGACTGAATATACACTGGAAAAATATTAGAGGTCAAGACAAGGCTTATTCACTTGGCTGAATATTCTCTACTCTAGTACTGACCTCTATCAGCAGTGTGAAACTGTATGGTTGAAGAGTTTGAAAGCAGAGAGACTTCATTATTGGTTTAAAATACACCATCTTCCAATCGTTATGTTACATTATCTATAACCGAGAGGACTTGTTCATGCATAATTTTTTTACACATCTAAAAGTGAAATGAGTTCATGTGTGACCTACCTACAGAAATAGCGGGAAGTCATTTTAAGGCAGCCTGGAAAAGGTGGAGAACTCTCAATCCATGTTTCTATTCAGCTGGCACAAATATAATTTTAAGTCTTTTCATGCCAATTCTAATGACATTATTGCATTTATTAGGGGGAAATATACTCCATAATCAGCTTATTTCTTAGCTCTGATAAAAGAATTCCATAAGCTAAATTTTTGTTTTCTCTGAAGTTTCTTCATGGAGGATGGGCAGTGATATTGTGATGCAGATAGAGGAGGCTTTGGCTAAATAACACATCAATGAACTTCAAGTGTTGCAGCAATAGTTAGGAAGCAAATCTGTTAAAAGTACTAAGAAGTTTAGTAGGGTTATCAGAAACATATGGTATTTTTAGAAGTTTTCCTGAATGCAGCAGGAGTTCTGTGAATTCATTAGGGAGAGTGACATGACGAACGCAAAATATGAGTGAGAAGTAACCTTTTATCTTGTGAGCCTCTTCTCTCTCATCCCATCTGCCTCAACCAAATCACACTTGAATGCGTTGAAGCTATCCACAGAGGTCACGTTTATTTCTGAAGTTCGGTAAACAGGGTTGTGTCTCTTGAAAAATCAGAACGGCCAAGTGCAAACCATTTATGCCACCCAGGGCAGAACAGACTGTACTAACTCTAAGGAGTCAAATGGCAGATTCACCTATCAATGCAGGTTTTTTTTTTGGTAAGAAAACACATATGAGAAATATGGGTTGTAAACAGAATTTTTGGCTGTCAAATTTAAAGTACTTTAAAGTCATAAAAGAATGTGCCTGATAGAGGAAAAAGTAGTTTTTACCTGTTATGATAGCACAGTTTCACATTAAGTATTTTCAAGGGACAGGGGGTCGTTTTCATCTGGGCAAAGTTAGATGGGTACACATTTTTCTGTCTCCTATTTTCTCTTCTCAGTGGGAAGCACGCTCCTCTTCCCCTGCAAGGTGTCATACAGAGCTAGGTATTTTCCAGTTTGGGAATTGTCTTGCTCCTATCTCCATATTCTCCTTTTCCAACACCTCCCTATTCCTTCTCTTCTGATTTTGAATGAGGACAGACCTCTCCAGTCGTGAAAAAATCTGCACTTATTCCTGAGCCTTTGTCATCACTGGTTTTCCCGTCAATGGCTCTTGAAGGACTTGTGAACCTCTACACAATTCATGCCCACTCTGGCTTCTTCCTCGCCCACTCTACTGAAGGCACACTCCACCTTTCATGTGCGCATATCTTATTTCCCTAACTTGAATGTAAGTTCTTTGTAGGAAGAAACTATGTTATGTATTTTTGGGTTTCCCTATCATTATACAAGGAGCCCTAGTGCTGCAGCATTTAAGCACCTGGCTGCTAACAGAAAGGCTGGCAATTTGAACCCACCAATTCTGGGGAGAAAGCCCTGCTGATCAGCTTCCCCATAAAGATTGCAGCCTAGAAAATCCTGTGGGGGCAGTTTTACTCTGTCACACGGGGTCATTATGAGTGGAAAATTGACTTGATGACGGCTAAGAATAACAACTACCATTAAATACTGGGGAAAAAAATAAATAAATAAATTTACCCAAACTCCAAAAAAACGCCACTGTCCTCCAGTAGATTCTGGCTCATGGAGACCCCACATGTTTCAGAGTAGAACTGTTTTCCATAGGGTTTTCAGTGGCTGTGATCTTATGGAAGTAGAATGTTAAGCCTTTCTTTTGTGGTCCCCAGAGTAGATTCGAACTGTCAACCTTTTGATTAGTAGCCAAGTGCAAACCATTTATGGCCTCCAAGAAATTTTTACACTTACCAGTGTCCTTTACATGCCCAATTGAATCTGTGTAACTATTAGGATAAGTGAATCACCTTCCATTACAATGAACTAATCTGAGATATCTCCCCCTGCAGGCTCCCCATCTGCCCATCCTCAGATAGAAAAAGGTTCACATTTTTTTTTTTTTTTCACACATTTACTGCTGATTTCTAGTATCCCAGCCAGGAGACCACAGATTAACAAATGTGGGGTAGTAAATAAGTAATATCATGAGAAAACGGGCTGGTACCAGGAGAAAAGCTCAGACTCCCTAGACTCCTATCAAACAGTATTTATTAAATGCCTACTACATGTTTTCTGAAGGCAGCGGTGGTTCAGTGGTAGAATTCTCACCTTCCATGTGGGATATCCAGGTTCCATTTCTGGCCAATGTACCTCATGAGCTATCACTACCCATCAGTGGAGGCGTGCGTGTTGCTATGATGCTGAACAGGTTTCAGCAGAGCTCACAGACTAAGACAAACTATAAAGAAAGTCCTGGTAACCTACTTCTACAAATCAGCCAGTGAAAACCCTGTAGATCACCACAGTCTGATCTTCAGCTGATCATGGGAATGGTGCAGCACTGAGCAGCCTTTCGTTCTGCAGTACATGTTGTGTCAGGGCCAGCTTGGCGGAAGCTAACAACAGCATGCTCTTTAACTTTGCGAAGGCTGTGGAAGACATATTCAGACATGGCTTTTGATCTTAAGGCACTCACACATTCGTAATGCAAACAAAGATAAAGGAAAAAAATTAAAAAAATCATGTAAGATAGGATTCCCTAGTTCTTTTCTAAAAATGAGAGTTCTGTTAGCTGCCCAACTATAGTATTTCTCTGAAGAGTAAATGACATGAAAATAATTGAAAACATAAAATTACAAGCTTCATAAGTTTTCAAATAATTTCTGACATCATGTCACTTTTTATATAATTTACTGAATTCCTGTACCTACAAATAGATACAGATGTAGAGGTGGACAGTGAAATTAAACAACAAGGACTCGAAGACATAAAAGTCAATAATGACCAAATCAGGGTTTACATAATTAATTAGATGCTTTTTATGGAAAATTCTAAAAAGCATTTTCAGTTAAAATGTATTTTTAAACTACATGGACTCTCAAGAGTTTAGCCATTTTTCTTTTTTCAGTAGAGACTGAGGTATAGTGACTAAAGAGATAGATCTAAACCTTTCCAGAGACTTGACCACTTTTGAATTACATGCCAAAAAAAAAAGTTGCCATTGAGTTGATTCCAACTCATAGTGACCCCAAAGGACAGAGTAGAACTGCTCCATGGGGTTCCCAAGGAGCGCCTGGTGGATTCAAACTGCCAATCTTTTGGTTAAGCAGCCATAGCGCTTAACCACTACACCACCAGGGTTTCTTTCAAATTACATAGTAATGACAAGTTATTTCCAATCCATTTTTAGACTCATTTACATATATCGGATTATCAAAAAACCAAAAACCAAACCCAGTGCCATCAAGTCGATTCTGACTCACAGCGACCCTAGAGGACAGAGTAGAACTGCCCCAGAGTAGAATTCGCCACGGAGCACCTGGAGAATTTGAACTGTTGACCCTTTGGTTAGCAGCTCTAGCCCTTAACCACTACACCACCAGGGTTTCCTATATTGGATTACAATGTACAAAATTTATCTTTAAGAGTCTTACCTTTTGCTCTGTTGCCATGAAGTCTACCATTATTTTTCTAAAATCATTTGAAATTATGTACACGACCTTATAGCACTGGAAATAATTTGAAATGTAAAATGAAATATAGGGTCATAAATCCTAAAGTCAGAAAAGACCTTAGAAGTGATCTAGTCCATTTTTTAAGATATAAAGCAGTGAATCTCCTTCATCCCATTCCAAACAATTGGTGATCTGAGGCTGTTCCCATATACCTTGTTGTTGTTGTTGGGTGCCCTCTAGTCGATTCAACTCACAATAACCTTATAGGACAGAGTAGAACTGCCCATAGCATTTTCTAGGCTGTAATCTTTATGGGAGCAGATCATCAGGTCTTTTCTCCTGCAGAGCTGCTGGTGGGTTCCAGCTGCTAACTTTTTGGTTACGAGCGCTTTAACCATTACACACCAGGGCCCTGCATGCTTCTAAAAACGATTGCCATCAGTAGATTTTGACTCATAGCGACCCTATAGAACAGAGTAGAACTGTCCCATAGGGTTTCCAAGGAGTGCTTGGTGGATTCGAACTGCTGACCTCTTGGTTAGAAGCCATAGCACTTAACCACTATGCCACCAGGGTTTCCTGCATATCTCTGGAAGTGCAATAATATCCTAACTAATCTATTACATCTACTCTTCTCCCCTACATCAATTGTCCACATATCAGCCGGAGTGATTTTTTTGAAGTTAAGTTAGATCAAATCACCCCTCTGCTCAAATTCTTTCCTTTCTCAGTTAATCTTAAATTCTTACTACGCCTAGAAGGTCCTAGATAATTCTTTCTACCCCTCATTTCCCTAACCTCGTCTTCTGTCACGTTCCCTCTTAAATCCTCCGACCCATCTGTTAGCCATTTGATGTTCCTCAAACCCACTGAGTGTTTGTACCTCAGGACATTTGCTGTTGCCGTTCCCTTAGCCTGCAATAGTCTCCTCCTTGATAACTTAAGACTCTGTCCCTCACATTTTTTAAAGATTCTGATCAAATGTCACCTTTTCAGGAAGATTTTATTGAACTCTTCATAAATATAGCATACCTCCTGAGTAGCTCTCTATTACATTGTTTCTTTACTTCGCAGTATTTATCACTGTCTGCAATATTATTTAAATTATATAATATAAATATTATATATTTTCCAGATTGGAAACCCTGGTAATGTGTGGTTAAGAGCTACGTCTGCTGACCAAAAGGTTGGCAGTTTGAATCCACCAGGTACTCCTTGGAAACTCTATGGGGCAGTTCTACTCTGTCCTATAGGGTTGCTAAGAGTTGGAATTGACTTTATGGTGATTGGTTTTTTTTTTATCTAAGTTGTTTATATTTATAAACATAAATATAATGTTTAATTATATTTATTATCTGACTCCACTAGAATAATAGAAAAATCCATGAGAGCATAGGATTTGTCTGATCTATTCAGTCATGGCTATATCCTAGAAAAGTGCCTTACTTCTAGTTTGATGAAAAGAGAACTCACTACCTCATGAGTGAACCCCTTTTACTTTTTGACAGTTGTTAATGGTTAAATTCTTTGCCATACTAAGTTAATACATGCTACCTTCTCTGGACCTTTCCTACTTGTAGCTTTGGCCCTACCTTCTATGTTCCCCCTCCCGCCCACACACACACAAAAAAAAAAACCTAAACACCTTCTACTCACCAACAGCCTTTGGGAAATATTTATAGAAGGTTGTAAATCACTCCTTACTTTCTCTTCTCCAGACTAAATTCTACTGGTTCCTTCAGTCATTCTCCAAACCATGTGGATTCAAATCACCTCATTCATCAACTCAGCCACCCTTTCCTAAATACAGTCTAGGTCACTATTCATCAAAATGTAGACCATGACTCTGGAGTGGGTCATGAAATAAATAGAAATGACTCAGTTTGGGACAGTAGTACACCTACACTTCACTTATTGACTATCTCCTTACTCAACTTTTAGCATTTATGATAATAGTAAAAAATCTACTATCTGACTATTTTGCACATTGCAAAGCCTTGTGAGAGAAGAGGGTGCCACCAAAAAAGAGAGCAAGGGAAAGAAATAGAAAAGAAAGCGTCTTGTCCCACAGAAGCGGGCTGTAGGTTATGCCTCGCTTCTTCTAGCTAAAGATGGTACAAGAAGAGGGGAAAAAAAAAGGGGGGGGAGAACAAGCTGAGTGTCACTCACCTCAAAAGGGAGTGGTCAGCCCTTCTTACCGCTCTGAGACTATGGAAGCAGAAGGAACCAGGCTATCTACAAACAAAAGCATTTAACATTGAAAATGAAACATTTTCTGAGCATTTTGCTATCAAGCTAGGCTGAAAATACCATGCATAGTCTTAAATGTTTAGTTCCATTATCACTCACTTTACAATGATATCTGTCTAGGTCACAAGGCAAGACTTGTAAATGGGAAAAATATCAAGTAAATGCAATAATATTGTCCCTAATGGATTTTAAAGTGATGGACTCGAGTTCTAGAGTTCAGCGCCATGAAGTTGCATGTTAAATAATCTTTCTTCTTTAAGATGGGTTTAAAGAGGCCACATTATCCCGATCCATCTTTAGACTCTTCCACACTTGCAATCCTTCTAAAGAGCAATCACTGCACTATTTTTAAATGAAGTTGTAAAAGCCCTGTGATAGGTTTGTATAGACACTAGTTTTCTACTTGGGGCTGGGAATTAGAGATGAACTCATGTCTCCTCCTTGGAGATAGGGCCACTTTCATGGCTACCAAGCAGGTTTGAATGTAGTCCTGCAACTGAATTAAGACACAGCTTTTCTGAGACTAGAACTTTTGGGCAAAGAAACAAGGAAAGTCTCCCGTTTGCCAAGATATTTACAATCTACTGATGAGAAAAAATGCCTTAGTGCTCCCTGAAGGCTCAAATCTGTCCATCCCAATGCCAATTTTTAAACTTTCAAGCACAACTCCCACAGAAATTCCAGAATATTGCTTTTAACATCGTTTTCCTAGAGTTCTGGTTGACCTTGCTTTTATTTACTACGTCTGTATTCTAAAATAGTGAATCACTGTCTTTGATTGCTGTTATTTTGGCAGTATTGCATTTAACTCTTCTACTAGACCACTGTGACTTGAGCTACTTTGAATTTCTTACCTGCATTATTTTGGTGAGTTTCTAACTGATTATCCCAGCTCATGTCTATATAGCATTGCCAGGTTAATCATCTGCTAATCACACCTCAGTGGACAAAATACTTCAGTGGTTCCCCTTTACTGACCAACCAAAAAACCAAATGGAACCCTTTGCTGTTGAGTCGATTCCAACTCATAGCGGCCCTATAGGACAGAGTAGAACTGCCTCATAGAGTTTCCAAGGAGCACCTGGTGGATTCGAACTGCCGACCTCTTGGTTAGCAGCGTAGCTTTTAACCACTACGCCACCAGGGTTTCCTACTGACCAACAATATACCAAATCTTTAATATTCTACCATCTGGCATAAAACAATCATATTGCCTACTATCTTCTATCTTCGTAACATTTAGATCAATTTACAAAACATGTTCATGCTGTTTTCTACTTAGGGCTGAGAATTTGAGATTAACTCATATTTATTCCCAGGAGATAATTCCTCTTTCATGGCTACCAAGCAGGTTTTTCATGTTGCTTCTTTTACCTAAGTCATCTTCCACCCCCATCCCCCAAGTGCCTTTAGATTAAATTCTGCCAATCTTTCCAGTATCATCTTTTCTTTTTTTAATGAAACTTTCTTTGCTATTCTTTATAGCAGATCTTAGTTTCGACTTCATATTAAGACTTTGGGTGTAAACATGTGCGTATTCCACCAACTGAAAATTCTTTGGGTGCAGGAATCATGTCTTTCTCCATGTCCTTCTCTGCCGTGTCTAACACAGTCCTCGGCTTGCGATAGATTTTCTGTCCTGCAGATAAACAAACGTAGCTTTTGTCCATTAGATAGTAGACTGTGAACAACCTGAAGGCAGGAGAAACAAGTCTATACTGATCATCTTTTCAACCAGCTGCCTAACACTGAGCCTGGAACATAACAAACACTGAATAAATGTTTGCCGACTCAAAAAAGTAACTGCAACTTTGCCTAGTGGCCTTTTTCTAAAATTACTAAAAACAGTATGCTCAATCCACAGAAACTCAGAACTCAGCCATTCTTATGTCATTTAAGTCGGAAGAAAATCACTTACAATAGAAAAGCCTCCACAAACAACTTTTTTGGTTTTCTTCATACAGAAATATAAACCTTGTGATATTTCTTTTAAAGACACAAGGAAATGTCAGGGGCATTTTCTGCTTATCCCTTTGCAAGAGAACTTCCCTGGGCACACTTATGAATAAGCATCTTAGTGTACACGTAAACACTTTTAAAGCTAATATAATGACCACTTGCACAAAAGGGCAGGAGTAAGCAAAATGGGAAAGAAGTTGGAATTCTAAAAGCTTTGTGTTTATTGTAGTTTGTTGAGGACACTCACCTTACCCAAGGCAATGACAGCTTTTGCTTCTATGCTACCAAGTCACTTTCCCCCGCACAATTATATTTTTTTACTTATTCGTTACTGTATTTCCTTTGGCCGTGTATTTATGCTTAGGGGAAAAAAAAATCAATTCTTGGCCTTTTATTGAAAAATTATGTACAACAAATTGTAACTCTAACCCAATCTACATGGTTTAATGTAGGCAGCTTTGATTTACTGTCCCATTCATAATCTCCTGATGATTAGCCTCCCTGGGAACAATCCACTCCCTTGTTGAAGTGATATCAAGGTGTTTGTTTTTAATCTGTCCAAAGTCATCCTATGGACAAATGCATTATTGAAGAATTATATTTTAATTTATCATCATGCAGTGCTTTTGATGGGCATTTGCATTAACACAATGGTATTATGCTTCTTTACACTCGTATCTATTCAAATCGGAAATTACCTGCACATAGAGTCTGGGATGGTGGTCAAAAATTGTACAAAGAAGTAAGAATAGGACTCCTTAATATCACATAGCCCTGCTGCTCATCAGTGAGGCTTTTTCTGTTCTAATGCTTTTGTCATGTATATGAAAGTCATTATGTAGTTTAGAAAACAGAAGATGAAGTGAAAGAGGAAGATCAGGGACCTAGGATGCATTAATATTCCACCAGCATCAAAGATATTTCCCTCGAGGGGCTCCTACAGGCCACGCTGTTATGACAGTGCCTATCCATTATCTTGTGCTGTTCTTGGTATTAAGACAATAATGGAGAGAATAGGATTATGTGCAGAGATGATAGGAAATGTGAAGGCAATTCAGCAAGATAGGAAATGAATGGAGACATGATCCTTTCATCGAAGCCAGGGATGGTTTAGCATAGGGTAAGAGAGAAGATAAATGAAGCGGAATGAAATATTTACAGGTTAGCAGGGGTAAAATGGGTGTTTTTCATACAATCCTATGAGTTTAACCTTCCTGATAGAAAATACCAAGGCACCTTTCTTTAAAATCCAAGTATCTGTGCCTTAGGAGATGATCCGTTTTTGTTCTAAAAATTCACTTGTTGGAAAAGCAGTCCAGTGCTCACAGGGTCAGAGGTAGCCTTAAGGAGTGGGATAACCTTTTCATCCACTCCCACCACCGAGAAATTCGGCCTGTTAAGATTCTTCCGCAGAAATGACGAGCCCAGCAACTCTTCTGACCCACTCCTTACCAAACAATCCCCAACAATCAAGAGAGCAATAAATCGAGCACCAGACAGGAGAGTTCTATTATGAAAAATGCTAAATCTCGTTTCTCAGAGCCCCCATTTCTTTCGACACTAACCTCCCTGTCCATGCGCGCACACACGCTCAGAGGCAATCACACAAGCAGACTGAACACAGGAAAGAAAAACCTCTGCTTTTCTGAAAGGATCACCTGTATTGGTTGCCCAAGGCTAGCATGACTCAAAGGTTGGCATTTCATGATGAGGGAGTGGGGGAAACAAGGGCGGCAGATTGTGTCATTTGGAGACAGGGCACTGGCATAAATAAATGTTTCTGTGTATAAAAAAAAAGAAGAAGAACATTTAATTAAATGAAGGCACACTCATCTACAGACAATAAGACGGGCCAGAGAGAGTGCTTTCTGTGTGCACATGCTCTGCTTACTCTTCAAACATCACATTTGATTCTGACTTAAATTGGATAGAAATTCAACCAAACTGAGATCAACAATATAATAACATTCTCTAACTCAAAGAGTTACCAAGGGGAATTGAAGAGAAAATATTAGAAGGAAATCAGGGCGTAGATACACGGAATCTATAAGCTTGTCTAAGAATATGAAAGCTTTGGATAGCCAGGCTGCATAAGAAATGTAGATTAATATATCCTGCATGGAATTGCACTGCAGCCAACACAAGTTAGTGCTAAACTCATTCTTCCTAAACAGGGTTGAGGACTAGTAAAAATAAATAAATAACATTCATATGTATGTATGTGTATATATATATATACATATACATACACATATACACAGACACACATATATATTGTTTTTCCAAAAAAAAAAAAAAAAAAACCTACTAAAAAACAAATAAAAGAAAGCAATAGGAACAGGATGAAAATAATAATAGGAATTTTCTTCCAAAGCATGGACCGGCTATCTATGTAGGAGAAAACCATATGCAAAGAAAAAACATTCAAGACCTTGGACAGCTTTGGACCTTTTCTTCCCCTTCCCCCAGCCCTTTCTGGGCTCTTTGGCTCTCCTTCCTGGTTCTCTGGCTTTAAAAATAGCTCCATACTGCTCTCTGCTGCTGGTTTATAATTTTCTATTTGGAAAGTTCAGAGCAATTCCTGCTGTTCTGGTCCTGATTGGAGTGCCTACCTAATAGGATTGTCTCCTAATTTGAAAAAAGGTAGGTTGGTAGCTTGTAGATTTGGACTACCAATTCTAGCTTCCTGGCCACATTTTTTCCTCCAAATTACATAGCCTCTTTGACCTTAAGAAGATCTAATACTAGCCACACGCACACACACAAAATCATTTAAATTTAAAAGATTGCCCTCTTAAGGAAAATATGTAATATTCAGAAATCCCACTGTAGGCTCATATCTCTCAGAAAGAAAGGGCAGTGGAAAGAAGAGGACATTTTGGAGATGGATATAGAGAATAATTCATATCACTGCTTAATATCCACATCATATTGAACTCAATTTTGAATAAGGAAATTAATAAAATAATACACTTGTGATAGAGCCCAGTACAAGGAGAGTCAGCACTCAATAAATGTGAATGAGGCTTGAATCAAATCCAAGCAATTGAAATATCAGATAAAGAATTTTAATTTGGGAAAAAAATTAACCTCAGGAAAAATATATATTTCAAACATTAGCTGAAGTATTCAAAGTGTATATTGCTTTCTTATGAAAATATGAAAATGGGAAAGAGTGGTTTATTTTATATATCTATTTTAATATAAAATACTAAGATGTTAGGATTTTACCAAAAATCACATTATTTTACGGAGGCTAATAAATAGAAACATGAAAATATTTAGTAGAGAGGTTATTCATTTATAATATATTTCCTTTCTCTGAAAATAAAGCTGACTGTGACAGACAATTACCAGCTGTAACTGAAAGTTGTTTTGTGTGGCAACAAGATCACATGACTTAATTCAAGAACGTGTGGTTAATTGTGTGACCCTGCTTGATAAACAGGAAGTTGTTATAATCCACTTCACCATTTTGAACTGCATCTGAAAAATACAATCCTATTACAGTGCTCAACAGAAATGCAAAAAAAAAAAAAAAAAAGGAGATGAAAAATAGCATCTGTAATTTATTATTAAATGCCTTTGCCCTTGAAATTCATTTTAGCCTTGAGAGATGCTGTTGGGTAACCAATCAGCAAAAGCAGGACGGAGTGCCACCCAAAACTCAGTTTAGATGTCAAGACTCATAATGCCACACACAGAACAAGAGGGTATGAAAAGGTTAATTACTCACATAATGAGGATTTCTGGGGAAAGCAGGGTGGCTCCCAAGCAGGTATGAAAATGACTTGAGAGATCAGAGAAAAGAGACTAGTTTGGGGTTTTTATGGTGGATAGAGGGTGGGGTCAGATTAAAGGTTCCCACATATTGTTCAAACTCCCAGCCATTGCCAAAGAAAAAGACCCAGACTTTCTTATCAGCTTGCCCAAATATGTAGCAGAAGAAGAAGGCGTGGTAGTGCTTAAAAATTGTCAGCAGTCGAACATCAATAAATGGAGTCATATCCTTTCTTATAAATGTCTTCATCTTATGTTAACAGAATTTCTAATATTTATTTAGATGTGGGGAAAAGCTTTCCAAATACCATTCAGTCAATAGTGAAGGAAGACACCCGTCTAAGCTCAAACTAGACAGGTAATGTCTAAAGGGCAATAAGAATCAGTTCACTCTTCTCCTGGCACTGAAGGCTTCAGATCCTAGTTTCTGAAGTGAAGAACCAGAGAGGGGGAGAGAGAACAAGACAGAACAGATGTTTCTCTTCTTTCATTATTTCTTTCCTCTTTTTTTTTTTTTTATGAATACCTTGATCCAAGTAATTCATCTCAATAGCTTTCATTGAAGTGCCCAGCTCTGTGCCAGGGGAAGTTGATACACTGACCCTGTCCTCAAGGAGTTTGCAGTCTACAAGTGGAGAGTACATCCATAAATAATTGCAATATTGGCAGTGTTAGAAGCATATAAGAAAAATAGAAGGAACACACAGAAGTTATTAAATCTGCCCTGAGGGCCGAAGAAATCAGAGAACATGTCAGAAAGCAGGATTTTCAACAATGAATGGAAGATTATCCCACAAATAAGAGAAAAAAGGGTATTTGAGGCAAAGAAAAACTGCATAGTAAAGTAACAGAGGTATAAAATATCTTGGCATTTTCAGGTAATTAGACACAGTTCAATATTCCTGATACGTAAAATATAAGGAAAGCAGTAACGAAAGTTGAGGCTGAAGAGGCAAACCGAAGCTAGAGTATGGAAAAACTGGCCCATCATGGGAAAGTGCCTGGACTCTAAACTGGCACATCATGGGAAAGTACTTGGACTCTACTCAGGATTTCAATGTTTTTCAACTTTGATTATACATTCTTAGCAGTACTAAGGAGCCCTGGCGGAGCAGTGGTTAAGAGCTACAGCTGCTAACCAAAATACTGGCAGTTTGAATCCACCAGCCACTCCTTGGAAACCCCATGGGACAGTTCTACTCAGTCCTATAGGGTCACAGTACTAAATAAATAAATGATATATATTGTTGTTAGGTGCCATTGAGTCGGTTCCAGCTCATAGTGATCCTACATACAACTAAGCAAAACAATTCCTGGCTCTGTGCCATCCTCACAATTATTGTTATGCTTGAACCCATTGTTGCAGGCACTGTGTCAATCCATCTCGTTGAGGGTCTTCCTCTTTTTGACTCATCCTCTACCAAACATGATGTCCTTCTCCAAGGACTGGTCCCTTCTGATAACATATCCAAATTATGTGAGACAAAGTCTCATCATCCTTGCTTCTAATGAGCCCTTTTTGGCTGTACTTCTTCCCAGACAGATTTGTTCATTCTTCTGGCAGTACATGGTATATTCAATATTCTTCTCCAACACCGACAAACTGATAGACATGTGGTGGAATATATCGATTGCAACTCATAACGATCCTGTAGGACAGAGTAGAACAGGGTTTTCAAGGAGCAGCTGGTGGAATTGAACTTTGACCTTTTGGTTAGCAACTGTAGCTCTTAACCACTGCACCAGCAGCCTCCCTTCTTCTATATATATATAATAAAATTAATCTCCAGTGTGTATGCATGCATTTTCTAAATTATTTACATGTATTAATATCATTCACAGATATCTTAAGGCATAATAAACATTTAAGACAAGCTCATCATTAACAAAATTTCTAAGCTGATTCAACTAAAGAATATGACTATCACTAAGACATAAATGATACCAAATATTCCATTAAGTCAGAAATAATCATGTGAAAATAGAAAATAATAAATGAAACTGAAGGTTAAAAACAGATGACTCAGCTAGCTCTTAAAGATGACATTGCCTAAAGCTTGAAAACTCATCTGGAAACAACTAGCACATTTCTGAAGGTTTGCTAAATCATGGTATCAGTTTATTTCATTTCCCTTGTAAGCCTACTAAGTAAACTATCTTTCCCGGCACAGAAAGAAGAAAATTTACTTCTGCCTGTAGATGGATGGATACAGGTTTGTGAGGCTTAAAACTTGAACCTTCTTTAGAGAAAAGAATACAAAAAAAAAATTACCCTTGCAAATTTGCCGTGTGATTATGCAAATGCAATGTTAAGACGCCACCCTCACCCAGTCTTTGAAAGTGGTCCGTGTAAGTGAGAGGGACTGCAACAATTTTGGGCACATCCATTTTTGTTGCTGCCTTTATCCCAGACCCTCTGGAGTGGGGTACCTCCGTCCAGCTTGGTTTCTCCCATTTGAATTCACAGAGAAGCTTAGTCTCTTGAAGGTCTAGAGTGTATTTACAGTGAAAATTTTCCTGTCAACAAAAGACTGAAACAAAACACTTTAAATAAGTAATATCTGACAAAAAAAAAAAAAAAAACTTGGCTACTTACTTCGGGAACTCTATTTTCATAGTATTTTGTAGATTAAAAGTGAATCATTGAAGATGGCCTCAGCAACAAATATGACAATATCAATGCAAATTTCAGAAAGAAACTGCAGCATTATACAAATATAGTTGGGATCTAAAGTCATTTTATAAAACTGCTTAAAAGCCATTTCTCCTCTAATTGTTTAGAAGTAATGAATGTATTTGGTCGATAAAACACATTATTAAATTTGCAAGTGAATATTTGCTGCCAGCTCCCTGTACTGGATTCATGCAATGTGTTGAATAGCATTGGAAGTTAAGCCCACAACAGGGGACTTCCACATTTGGTTCACTTCATCTAAAATAATCCTATAGCAGAGAACTTTCCAGTTTAGAAGGAAATGTACAACATATCATAAAAGTTGCCATTTTAAAAGCAAAGCACACAGCATTGGAGCATGCGTACACCAGGCTTTCTGTAACATACCGCTTTGGCTGCCTTTGTTCCCCACATTTCTATTAGATGAGCAGTGCTGCAAAGAAACCTCTATGTCACCAGGCATTATGCTTAAATAAATGGTAAACGTTGTGTATATTTTGTTGTATTTTTCAACAAAAATCACTAATAATTATTATTTTACCAAGTATCGATGCTATCAATTGTTATACAAGTCCTGTCTGCTGTGTGGTGTCAGTTACCTAGAAGCATAAACACAAAAGCAGCCTTACTATGTGAAAAAGGAATACGTTATTTTTACGCTGATCACAGACATGCCACGCAGTGGGTCATTGTACAAATGTTCACATTTTCTAGAATGAAAGCCAGAGACAAAGGGAAGGGATTTTTGTTACACCGAGCGTAATTTATCCTAGACCAAACTGGAAACATTTATTTGATACTATAATTACGAACGTTCATTCTTGAGTACTAACTATATTCTGGGGCTTTACGGGACAACCGTTTTTCCTCTGGGACTTGTTGAAGCAAATGAGAATGAGTTATTTCATAGTTCTATTTTTACCCAAGGGCCAAGAGTGTCCACCATGGAACAAAACTACTGTGAGTGCGTATTGATGCACATTGAGTAAACATTCTGCTTATTCATTAATGAGAATGATGTCACCAATCTATAGAAAACTAGTTTTATGGAAAACTAGTATTCTATTGATCAAAGAGGTTACAACCTTTTCATGCTATTTTGACTTAACAAAGTAGCTCAGTAAACTTTATTTCTTTATAGGCAAATAAAAAGCCTCATCAATGTTACTTTCCTTTTCCCTACAAAAAGAAATACAGTCTTCCCTATTCCACCTTGTAGGGTGCCTATAGGATTTCTTCTTTCCTGTGTTTTGTTCCTTTCATCATCCTAGTTATTTTTTTGTATTTTATTTTCATAGTTTTTTTAATCAGACCCCACCTCTTAGCTCTCCTCTGAAGACTGCAGATTTTCTCTTTCCATGACTCTTTTAGTTCTCATTGCTTTCATTTTATGTCATGCACATTTGTCTAATGGATTTCATTACCCGCCTTCATACTATAGTGAGATCTAACCATCTTAAGAAGCATTTTTATCTTCCACGAGGTCGGCTTTTATTTGGAAGTGTCTATGATTGGCAGCAAGGACTGCTGAGGGTGGTACTGAATCAGCAGAACCACCATATAGCTGAATAAGTT
The DNA here is from genome assembly GCF_030014295.1 of Loxodonta africana. Classification (NCBI taxonomy): domain Eukaryota; kingdom Metazoa; phylum Chordata; class Mammalia; order Proboscidea; family Elephantidae; genus Loxodonta; species Loxodonta africana. The sequence continues at coordinate 140,270,952 of NC_087344.1, forward strand.
ATGGGAATGTCAAATGTGGAAGAAAGGGGAGGCTGAGACAAAATAGAAAAGCAAAAAAAGTAACTAATTAAAACTGAGTTTCCTAAATTCTAGATAGTCATAACTACAAGTTTCAGTAAGATAAATGTTCTATTTAAAATCATTCATTAAAAATGTTACTCTTTTTTTTTTATATTATGTTACCAGTGGTTGGTTGAACCTTATATGCCATCTTAAATGTGTGAATTTATACTTTTTAAATTGTTTGGGTGTGTATTAATCTTATTTTAGCCTCCCGACAGTTTTTACACACGTTGGAGCAGAATGTTCTGGAGAAAAAGCATTCAATTCAGTGGAAAAAAATCTTCCTGAGAGTCCTTTGTTTACTCAGGTGGTGAAACAATATTTCGCTTAGTTTCACTTTGTTTATGACTCATTTAATATGGCAGAGAATTTTAGGAATTAAAGGGCAAGATTTTCCTGTTTATCTGTACCTCCATTCTAACACAAAGCCATGTGGAAAGTTCTTGTACAGAAAAATGATAGAGAACATATTTAAGAAATTTTGATAAATACTCCAATCTCCTGTCTCTACTGAAGGCATCAGAAAAAGCTCTAAAAATACATCAGTCACTTTATGCTTTATATTAGATCCTAAAATTCATTGGAGACAGCTTCCATTTATTGAAAAAAAAGTATGAACTAGGCATGGTGTGAAGCATGTTAAATACATAAGCTAATATAATATTGCAAAATGCTATATTAGTTAAATTTTATTAGCCTCATATTACAGATAAGAAAACTGAGGCTGAGCAAGGTTAGTTAATGTGCTTGAATTAAAATGATTATTAAATAACAATAAGAATAGTAAGTTTCAAGGACATATTCGGTTAATATCTACTTGGCTAAAAATTATTGTCTAATTTAAAGTTGATTTAAATTTCCTTGTCTTGAAATTTAACTTTGGGGCTCATGTTGGATTGGATTGTATTACTACTGAAATATTGTTCCTGTCAGATTTATCTGACCAAATCATGCAGTGAAGACATGGAGCACTGGACCCACTACTCACGAGATGTGTGTGCTGGCAGTCCTCGACCAATCAGAACTAACAAATTTTTCAGCAATGACCAAATGGACTCGGGTTAGCTTGTCTATTAATCCCATCAGGAGGTGTACTCCGTGAAACAAGTCTTAAATATAAATTTTGCTTTACTGTCATATAAACTTTTTCCTGTAAGCTGTTCATCAGGGAGCTCATTTTAGATTCTAATCTCAGTGTGAAATGCCGGCAGTGTCCAAAGAAAAACAAACCAAGCCCAAGTTAAGGGATACTTGAGTAGATCTTGCTATACTAGGAGAACTAGATGGCCAAAAGATTTGTGTGGCTAGGTAAGCAATGGGTGGGTTTTTTGGGAGGCCAGTGAACTAAAATAAGAGGCCCTGAACTACATACTGCTTGGGCTCTTGATACTTAAATATCTACCTATGGTTTCACATCCATGATAAGGGACCCAAAACAAAGCCAAACCCATAGCCGTCAACTCAATTCCAACTCATAGTGGCTCTATAGGACAGAGTAGAGCTCCCTCATAGAGTTTCCAAGGAGCGCTTGGTGGATTCAAATTGCAATCCTTTTTGTCAGCAGCCGTAGCACTTAACCACTATGCCACCAGGGTCTCCTGATAATGGGCAGACATCTTAATATATAAAACGATCTTAGAAATAAAAAAGAAAACAATGAAGAACAACTTTTTTTAATGGACTAAAGAGATCAGAGTTAATTTACAAAAGGAAAAATATAAGGGTGATTTATAAACAGTTGGGATTAGTTGAATTAATTAAGAATATCTGTATATTGATTATCATGTAGCCATTAAAATTATGAACACTGCTACATGAATACACATAGATAGCTGGATACGCTGTTAAGCGGAAGACGTTTTTGAAAAATATGTATATTATCCTTTAAAAAATAAAATAAACACGTCTATGTAATGAATATTTTACAAAAAGAAATGGTTTATCCAAAATATATCAGTGATTATCTTGGAAAAGTGAGATTATTCATGATATGTTCTTTCTTCTTTTTGATTGTATCATCTAATGTTTCTGCAACAAGTACCTATGGGATTTGTAATAAGAAAAATATTTTTTCATTAGACATATTAGATTCAGATAAGTTATGAAGTTATATGTAGGAGCAAGTAGTGAGGATTAAACAATAATAAAAAAGCTATATATAAAAGATGTTCCAATGTTCTATTCCAATTTTTCAAAAGAGGAAATTTTTCCTGTAAGCAGGAGATGTAAGCAAGGATCTAAAACTAATTTTCATCAGTCACTAAAAGAAAAGGTGAAGCATAAATAATCTATATCCTAAAATCTAACGAGATTCACATGCTTCACATACAGAAATTAAAATAACTTTCATGGAGTGCCTACTCTTTGTTGCACACACATCTTTCATGAGCACATTCTTATTTAAGAGTCCCCATCACATAAGAAATCAAATGACAAATTGCATTGGGTAAATTTTCTACAAAAGACCTCTTTAAAGCATTAAAAAGCAAAAATGTCACTTTAAGGGCTAAGGTGCTCTGACCCAAGCCATGGTGTTTTCAATTGCCCCATTTATGCATGCGAAAGCTGGGCAATGGATAAGGAAGACTGAAGAAGAATTGACACCTTTGAATTATGGTGTCGGTGAAGAATAGTGAATACATCATGGACTGCCAAAAGAACGAACAAATCTATCTTGGAAGCAGTACAGCCGGAGTGCTACTTAGAAGCAAAGATGGCGAGACCTCATCTCACATACTTTAGACATGTTATCAGGAGGGACCAGTCCCTGGAGAAGGCCATCATGCTTGATAAAGTAGATCATCAAAGAAGGGGAAGACCCTCAACGATGTGGATTGACACAGTGGCTGCCACAATGGGCTGAAACATGACAATGGTTGTGAGGATGGCCCTGAACCAAGCAGTGTTTTGTTCTGTTGTACAGAGTCTCTATGAGTTGGAACCAACTTGACAGAGCCTAATAACAACATCACATAAGAAAGTGCCTGGGGTGGTGTAAATGCTTTACCCTCAACTCCTAACCTAAAAGTTGACATTTTTCACTCACTTAGTGGCACCACAAAAGAAAGGCCGGGTAACCTGCTTCTGTAAAGGTCACAGCCAAAGAAACGCTATAAATAAGTTCTACTCTGTAACACATGGTGTTTTCAGGAGTTGGAATCGATTTATCAGCAAGGGGTTTGGTTTTTGGTTTGTTTTTAATTACATTAGAGGTGGCATTATTACCCTGAATTTCTGAATGACAAAAAAAAAAAAAACTATATCGAAGTAGCTATTAAATTTATTATATGACAATATCATGGAGGATATTGTCTACTACTACATCAGCAGTTTATCTGAATCATTTTTGAAGATGTTTAAAATCATAGATTCCTAGGGCCCGCCATAGGTCTACTGAATCTGAATGTTTCAGGCTACTCTAATAAAGAAGTTAGGTTTGAGAATCCCAAGACTGTATCACTCAGGGCTATCCTGCAACTAAGCTATTCCTTTCCTGAGATATTGCTGTCTTTAAGCAAGTATGATCTTCAAATCTGGCAAGAGAAGCCCAGCTCTTGGACCTCAACATACAAATAGTAAATATATCAAAAAACATTCTGTGCTTTTGTCACTCTGGATCCCATGCCCAGTCCTGCCACAATGGGTATTCAACCCTGCATGTCTGCTGTTATGACTGAAAAACCAAATGAAACCTGTTACTGTCAAGTTAACGTCAGCTAATGATGACCCAATGTGTTACAGAATAGAACATACTCCCTAGGATTTTCTTGGCTGTAATCTTCACAGGTTGCTATGAGTCAGAATCAACTCAATGGCAATAGTTTTTTTTTTTTTTTTAATCAATCTTAACAGAAGCAGATCACCAGATTTTTCTTCCATGTTACCACTGTGTGGGTTTGAACTATGAACCTGTAGTTTAGTAGCTGAATTTAAGCCATTTGTGCCACTTAGGGACCTAGAACACCAGTCAGGCTCAGGGAAATACTTCTCCACATCTCTTGTTTTATGTCTTTAAAACAAAAGGCAGTTGTCTGAAGACCACAAATTTGTGGAGCTGAGCACTGTTTTAAAGTGTGGAAAGGGGATCAGAGACCTAAATATAAAATCTAAAACGATAAAGATCATGGAAGAAAAAATAGGGACAATGCTAGGAGCCCTAATACATGGCATAAACAGTATACGAAACATTACTAACAATGCACAAACACCAGAAGAGAAACTACATAACTGGGAGCTTCTAAAAATCAAACACTTATGCTCATCCAAAGACTTCACCAAAAGAGTAAAAAGACAACCTACAGACTGGGAAAAAAATTGGGGCTATGAAAAATCTGATAAGTGTCTAATCTCTAAAATCTACAAGATACTGCAAAACAACAACAACAAAAAGACAAATAACCCAATTAAAAAATGGGCAAAGGATATGAACAGGCACTTCACCAATGAAGACATTCAGGTGGCTAACAGATACATGAGGAAATGCTCATGATCATTAGCCATTAGAGAAATGCAAATCAAAACTACAATGAGATACCATCTCACCCCAACAGAATAATGAATGTTGGACAGATTGTGGAGAGGCTGGGACACATACACTGCTGGTGGGAATGTAAAATGGTGCAACTACTTTGGAAATCGATTTGGAGTGTCTCTAAAAAGCTAAAAATAGAACTGCCATACCATCAAGCAATTCTGCTCCTTGGAATATATACTAGAGAAATAAGAGCTCTAACATGAATGGGTATATGCACACCCATGTTCATTGCAGCACTGTTTACAATAGCATAAAGATGGAAACAACCAAGGTGCCCATCAATGGATGAATGGATAAAAAAATTTATGATGTATTCACACAATGGAATTCTACGCAACCATAAAGAACAATAATGAATTTGTGAAACATCTCGTAACATGGAGGAATCTGGAAGGCATTAGGCTGAGTGAAATTAATCAGTCATAAAAGGACAAATATTGTTTAAGACCATGATTACATGAACTCAAGAAAAGGTTTAAACACAGAGAAAACATTCTTTGATGGTTACGAGGGTGGGGTGGGAGGGAGGGAGAGTGGTGTTTACTAATTAGGTAGCAGACAAGAATTATTTTAGGTGAAGGGAAGGACAACACACAATACAGGGAAGTCAGCACAACTGGACTAAACCAAGAAGAGTAGCAGGCATGAGGGTCTGGGGACCATGGTTTCAGGGAACATCTAGGTCAATTGGCATAACAAAGTGTATCAAGAAAATGTTCTGCATCCCACTTTGGTGAGTGGCACCTAGGGTCTTAAAAACTAGCAAGCGGACATCTAAGATGCATCAATTGCTCTCAACCCACCTGGAGCAAAGGAAATAAATGAAGAACACCAAAGACACAAGGGAAATATGGGCCCAAGAGAAAGAAAGGGCCATATAAACCAGAGACTCCATCAGTCTGAGACTAGAAGAACTAGATGGTGCCTGGCTACCTCCGATGACTGCCCTGACAGGGAACACAACAGAGAATCCTTGATGGAGCAGGAGAAAAGTGGGATGTAGGCCTCAAATTCTCATAAAAGACCTGACTTAATGGTCTGCTGAGACTGGAGGGACCCCAGAGGTCATGGCCCCAGACTCTCTGTTAGCCCAAAACCAACACCTTTCCCAATGCCAACTGTTCAGACAAACATTGGACTGGACTATAAGACATAAAATGATACTGGTGAGGAGTGTGCCTCTTAGCTCAAGGAGACACATGAGACTATGTGGGCAGCTCCTGTCTGGAGGCGAGATGAGAAGGCAGAGGGGGGACAGGAGCTGGTTGAATGGACTCAGGAAATACAGGGTGGAGAGGAGGAAGGTGCTATTACATTGTAGGGAGAATAACTAGGGTCACATAACAATGTAAGTATAACTTTTTATATGAGAAACTGATTTGAATTGTAAACTTTCACTTAAAGCACAATTAAAAAAAAAGCGTGGAAAGGATTTGCATGGTGGAGGCACTTACACAAAAGAAAAGACTAATTAACTAACTTTTAAATGCCTTTCCTTTAGATATCCTTAAGCCTTAGGCTTGCATCACAAAATAACTTTTCCCAGTAATGCCAAGAATCCATTTTCTTCTTTATCTTCATGTTCCAATTCATGGGTTCTGGAGAGATGCATGAATTCACAGAATATTCACAACTGTTGCATCTGCTGATTCAAGAACATTTTTAAGTATTAAATATACATAATTCATACGCTCTTAAATGTGTATGTACGTATGTCTAGATGTAACATTTACATTTTTTTTTTAATTTTGTCATTTTCAAGGTATTTTTGCCAAAGTAATGGGGCATAACTTACTTAAAATTTTGCTGGATTAATTTTAATGTTTAAATATTTAGGTGTATGGTGTATGGCCTTCCATATGTAGCCTTGCCCTGGGCTCCACAAATGTTAGAGTTGGGCCTGCTTTTAGCAAATGGACAATGTAAATCTGATGCTGCTTCTAGCTTTTGAAACTCAAACCCATCTGCGATGCCCCACCGTAGTCTGAGTAGGACCATAAAACCTACCTTTTATGTAATTAGTTTCTGTCTTGTCTTGCCTTACTACCCTAATTTTTTTTCTTTGCTTTTTAATAAAATTTCTTGTCCTGATTTGTTTATCAGTCTCTCTATTGATATAGTGATCTACAATATTATTGAATTCTATGTATTTTCGTAAGTGATTAAAGCATCTTCAAAAACAGTAAATAGGTTAGGAAAAAAAAGTTTGGGGCGAGGGGAGGACAGAGGCAGGGAGAATAGAGAAAGAAAGAAAAGGGAAAAGTTTTGCCCAAGGTCGGGTACCTGTAAAGTGATAGAGGACCAATTTGAATGCAGTTATGCCTTTAAGTTCAATTCATGTTCCGTTATATCACATTGTCAATGTGTTTTTATAAACCAATATCAATGTCAAAGGAAAAGCTCCAATATGACAGAAAATATATTTTTCCAGGTAAATTGAAATGCCACTTTAAAATGTTAACTGTTTTAAGAAACAAAGTACTTACAAAATATATTTAATATGTGCATGCTTTAGAATTATTGTGAGCATCAGTTACTGCTACATACTACATACAGGTGAGCCTAGTCTTTCAAACATTCGATTGTTGTACAACTGGCAAATAGCTTCATTCACGGATTCATTCTTTCATTCAACAAAATATTTATTGAGCAGTATGGTACTAAATTTCATTCATTCATAAGTCAATGGTTGGTAGAATGATTAATTAATAGCATCAGTTTTTTGTGAAAGGAGCTCTGGTAGCAAAGTGGTTAAGTCCCCAGCTGGTAACCTAAAAGTCAGCGGTTTGAACTCACCAGCTGCTCCAAGGGAAAAAAGATGTGGCGATCTGCTTTGGTAAAGATTGCAGCCTTGGAAACCCTATAGGACAGTTCTACTCTGTCCTATAGAGTTGCTATGAGTTGAAATTAACTCCATGGCACACAACAACAACAACATGGTACTCAGGAGGCCGGTTCAGTGGTATAATTCTCGCCCTGCATGTGGGAGACCTGGGATCAATTCTGGCCAATGTATCTCCTGTGCAGCCATCACCTGTTTGTCTGTCATTAGAGGCTTGCATGTTGCTATTATGCTGAACAGTTTTCAGTGGAGCTTCCAGACTAAGATGGACTAGATGAAAGGCCTGGTGATCTACTTCTAAAGTCAGCCAATGATCACCATATGGATCACAATGTCTGATCCACAACACGTCATGGGGATGGCACAGGACCAGCATTTCATTCTGTTTTGCATGGGATCACAGTGAGTGGGGGCTGACTGAATGGCAACTAACAACAACAATTGTATTTAGAATGCAGAAATGAACAATACAAACCAATAATCCCCATAATCATTTAGTTTATTTCCTAGGAAGATACAGACATTAACAGCAACATTTAAAAAATAGGTACACACAGTATGATAGGTGTTTGTCAGTACTATAGAAAAAAAGAAAGCAAGAAAGTAGATCAAGGTAAGGAGGACTCAGAGTCTTGAAGTAGCCAAGTGGGTAGATCGCAATTTTAAGTAGCATGGTCCTTTAGGTCTCATTGAGAAGGTGAGGGCTGAATAGCCCAGAGGATATGTGGGAGAGGAGCATTCTAAGCAGAAGTAATATCCGATGGCAAAGGCAGGAGTAGGCTGGAGGACAATAGGCAGCAGAGTAAGTGACATCCATAAACCACACTTCTTACATCACATTGGATCTTTTATTCATCACCTAATCAATGATGGTGTTGATCCACATCATGGTGTTACTTTCTGGCTTATATGCTTGAGGTAACAATAAGGGAGGGAGTTTTGCAGATGTGACTGCTCACACAGCATGGGCTGGTCATGAGTCCTGCTCGTCTGTAAGTCAGTGGATAGCTGGAGTCCATGAGCTTCCCTACAAGGCCCCGTCTCAGTCCCGATAGATGCCACTGTGCTGCTCCAACCTCTGAAGTCCTCATTATCCTCAGTTTTTTTGTAGGCAGTGTGGAGAGGCTGATGGTAAACTCCAGAAGAGACTTTAAAAGTCTACTCACATCCTGTGCTCCACGTAATTAAGTCTCCTGGAAGAAAGGTTTAAAAATTGGGGCTGTCCTTCAGTTTTTCCAAAACAACTTCTCTGGACTTTTCCAGGCCCATAAGAGCACTGCAGGAAGGCCAGGGCCATAAGTTTCCAGGAACCAAAGAAGGTATTTCCAAGAGAAATCATAATTGTAACTTTGTGCATCATGCTATCATTTCCTAGAACAAGACACTGCCTTATAACACAAATGTCTCTCTTGCAACTCTGAATTACCAAAATCCAAACAAATTTTCAAAAGCACATTCATGTGATTGGGAGACCGTGTGCGCTTTTTATTCTCATGAGAATGTTTTCTTTCTTATTTCTAGGATAGCAAAACGTCTGCCACTTATAGCCTTCTCCCTTCCCTTTAGCCTTTCTTGCTCTCTGCTTATGATATGGCAAGTTTTAGACTGGAAGTCAGTAGTCCTACTTATGGTTTAGATTGTGCCATAAATCCATTTTGTAACCTCGGATAAATCACTTAAATTCTCTGAACCTTAGTTTTCCCAAACCTATGAGGATATAAATAACTGCCTTACTAAATTATTGTGAGACTTACGTAAGAATTTCAGAAAAATGCTTTGAGAATGATTAACTCTACCTGAAAGGGTAGCTAGTTTATACTAAAGACATATGATTTTCAGTAAAATAAAATGTGATTTTGAACTTTTTAAGCTCCCCAGGAAACAACCTAATTTAATTATAAAATAGAATTAATTGTCTTTAGATTGCTATCTTGCTCCTTGAAAATTCTGGGCACTTCTTCAAGAGACACAATGAAGATAGGAAGCCATAAACTTGGCATCCATGAACAAGTACTGTGATGGTTGAGATTGTGTGTTAACTTGGCTGGGTCATGATTCTCAGTGTTTTGGCAGTCATATAACATTGTGATCACTTCCCTGTTTAGATTCCATATGTGATCACCTCCATGACAGGATCTGCTGTAAGTAGCCAATCAGCTTAAAGGGAGTTTCCTTGGGCAAGTGACCTGCATCAACTATAAGCGGACATTCTGGCAAGACTCCTGCTGGATCCTGCAGCTGGCTCCTGTTCATCTAACCTCTGGTTCTTGGGACTTGACCTAGCCTGCTGATCTTGGGATTCATCAATCTTGGCAGCCTGTGAGCAAGAACCCCCTGCTCTCTGATCTGCAGATCCTGGGTTTGCCAGCCCTGCAGCTACATGAATCAGGAGAAGCCTCTATCCTGATTCATGGACTTGGGACATTACAGCCCCTACAACTGCTTAAGCCATTTCCTTCATGTAAATCTTTATATATGTATTTATACGCTTTACTGGTTTTGCTTCTCTAGAGAACCCAGCCTAAGACAAGTGCCATTGGTAAAGCACAGGGAAAGTTTAGTGCCTTCATGTCTGTTCACTGTGGTGTGACTGATGTAGGGGATCTTACATCCTCTCTCTCAAGAATGCAAAGCCTTTGTGGTTACAGAGAGAACAGTTGTTCTTTATTAAAAAAAAAAAAAAAATGTGTGTGTACCTTGTAGTAAAAAATTCTATTGTTTAGAAGTTGTCTCTTTCTCTCCTATCCTTTCTCAGCTTGTTGCCATCTCTGTAAATAGAAATTGTATAGTAATTCAGTCTCTAGTAAAGAATTTTTGAATTTTAATATTAGCATTGAAAATTAGTTTTCAAAAAGTCATTAAGTAATAGGGTCAATTTCCCCCATTTTGAATTCTTCTTTGATTTATTTTAAAATAATCCTCCTTTGGTTTGTACCTGTGAAGAAGATTTTGGTGGGGGCTTTCTTCATCTGTCTGGGAACAACCTCAAAAGCTCACTGGTATTCCTTACCTCAAAGCTAGATGTGCGAACCTCTGCTTATGATAAAAAGAGGACAATACTCACAAAGGTACCCAGCTACATTTGGTGAAAACTACTGACTGTGAAATAGAGAATACTCTGTGGTCGAATTTACAGGACTTTTTGTTTTCATCTTTCTTTCTGTATTTTTTTCAAATATAGCTTCTGAAGTGAGAACGGTGGGGGAAAAGGAAGAGAGCAATCAGAGAAGAGAGTAAGAAAAGGAGAAGAAAGGTTAGAGGATATTTCAAAGCCAGAAGGATAATCTTGCAAAGCATCTTACAGGAAATACTCCTTCTGAGTCAGCCTGAGCTGATAAAACTGAGTTTTCTGGGCTGAGGGAGGGGGAAGATGCAAAAAGAAAGCAACACAGTTCTCTCGCCTGGGGAATTATACAACCCGAGGCTCTCAGGTGAAAACTAATGAATGAATCAAGTGAAATGCATGATTACATCCTCTAACGTTTTGATGTGAGGGCGTTTTTATTAAATCACAAACAAGATTATTGCCCATCCCCGAGCAAAGAGTAGAAAAGTGAAGTTCTTGTCCCCCAAGGAGAGCAAAACCAATACAGTAACTCTTTTTGGTGGGCACTGACTACAGCTGTCTGCTTTCTAAAAATGGTATCAGTAGTTTAGGAATCCCTGGTGTAGGGTGGATAGTCGTCCTTTTGAAATAAACACAAAAACTTAAATAACGGTTTAGACTTGAACAGTCGTCGTATGCCCATCGGAGCGAAGGTGACTTATTTGTTTCCAGAGGCCTATCACGCCTCCATTATGTAGGGGTGTGTTTGTTATATATATATATGTATGTAGACATTCAAATATAAATATGAAAAACCCTGTTGAAAGGATAAAGAAACAAATGATTATTTGTAGCAAGCAAGGTCTAAAGCAGTCTTTCACGGAGTATTACCCAGGGGCAAGCTATATCAGAATTACCTGGAGATGTCTATTAAAATGCAAATGTTAAGGTGGCTGCAAATTCAGAGAATCGGAATTTCTGCTGTGGATCCGAGTTCGTGCCTAGGTGGGGCCTAAGGGGCATTTTTAGCAAGCAAATCAGTTTATTCTTACATACATTAAAGATCGTCAACCACTTCTCTAAATGTGTCTTGGGATCTAATTGAAGCTCTAGCTGACGTGTGCAAATCAGTACAAAATACAGTACCTTCTTAAGTGTTGACTGCATTAACTCCTACAGGTGACAAACATCAGAAACGCCGCCCTAGAGTGTGAGCGTCCACAGGAAAAGAAGAATGTGTGCCTCTCAGAAAAGAATTCCTATCCCATAGTGTAGTATTTGCTGCGGTCGCGCCTGTATATAATCCAACCATTCCATTTTCAGTTATCACTGCGCAGGGGAAATGAACGGACCTGGTATGGATTCAGTTACAAGGTACTGGTCTGAAAATATCTGGGCAGAACAATTTCTCAGAGTCAAAAAATCTGAGCTCTATTGCTGAATGCGTCACTATCTCTGGCATTTATTAAGTGCCTCCTGCATGTGAAGCCTGCTCAGGGAGATTTTGTGATCAGTATCCTCATAGACAGAAATCATAATATTTCCTTTTGGTAAATTCATTCTCAAGTCTGATTCTGGCACTGGGAATGTAGGAGAAGTAAAAGAAAAACTTCATCCTTGCCTTGGCAGAAGAGAAAGCTGAAACTGCATGAAATATAATCAGGGATTATCTAGAGGATTTCTAAACTTTCCATTTCATTGGTAATAATAAGTAAATATATATATGTATATATACACACACACAGGTGTGTGTGTGTATACATGTGTGGACTAATGACTAAAACTTCCAAATATTGTAAACAATAGGATTTAGGCATATTAAAATTAACATGCCTGAAAAATACTCCTCTAGCAGAAAAGAAATTACGTAGTGATTATTTAGCTATATGTAATGTATATTCACAAAATATATGTGCAAGGTCAACAATAGTCCAGAGCAAAATGTCCAATTATATCCCATTTTTAATCAATAAATGTACTCACTTTGACTTCTAACCAGAAGAAGAGAGGCAATCCTCTGGAACTCCTATAAAGGATGGTAGTGAGTAAAACTGGGAGATAAGAGAGGAAAGGAGGGAATGAACTCTAGCTGGCTGAACAATGTTAAATGACTACATTATGTAGTATTTGGATGTATGCTCTCTCTCTTAATTACTCCTGTCATTCCGTATTCTCTTACCTCTCAGGAGAACAGAAATGAATAACCAGGCTCCTTAAAGAAGTGGAATCCTCAGTTGGTTCCTCAATATCATCTACAACTTTGGACAAGAAATGTCTGATAAAGCACTTGCGGAATATAGAAGAGAGAAGAGGAGACTCCTCAAACACTAGCTTTCTCCTGGAAGTTTGTGAAACAACTTCCTTTTGGCCTTCACCTGCCACAATTCCGTGAGTTCAGGCTTCAGCACTAAAGTTCACTTGGAGAGTCAGATGGATAAGTAGAATCGCCAAATTTAAATTCATTGTGGGGACTGAAACAGAAAATGAAAAGGATATTTCTATTTTGTTGCCATCCATTCAATATTGCAAAGAAAGAGGAATATGAAGGCTTTTCTGCAGTTCTATCGCCAAAAATATCTGGAGATAAGACTATTTTAAAATTACACAGAACCATTTCTTTAAGCCAGTCTCTGCTGAACATAGACACAGAACTGTGAGAAGTTAGTGATACGATCACATGAGCATCTGAATGTCATACTTTATTTCAACCTTCTCTCTATATACTTTCAAATGCATCATAGTGGTGGGGGGGAACCTTAAATCTTAGAGATTTATGCTACAGCACATTCAACTCTTATCAGTCTGAATAGAATCCTCAATAGAATTTTTTCTTTAAGGCTAGATTAATAAAAAATGAGACAATTGGATGCCATCTTACAGAATAATCTAGTAGGCGTCTATCTTGTTCCCAGGACATTCATTCGTTTCAAAGCAAATCTGAAAGGAGTAGAATCAAAAGTCTACATATACATGAAAAGAGATAGGGTGGCCAGTCAGAGCACATTTTATTTCAGGGAAGCGTGGGTTCATCCTGAATATCATTTGCCATTCTTATGGAATCTGTACTTCAAGAGCCCTGAGTTAATTTAAGAACTAGCAATTCTGATGTATAGCAATTGGGAAAATTGTGTACGTGCGTGCACCTGTGCACAAACCCACACATACGCACTTACACTAAACCTTACAGGTTTAGATGCCAAATTAAATTGTTGTTAGGTGCCATTGAGACAGTTCTGACCCATAGTTACTCCATGTATAACAACGAAACACTGCCAGGTCCTGCACCATCTTAACAATTGTTGCTATGTTTGAGTCTATTGTTGCAGCCACTGAATCAATTCATCTTGTTGAGGGCCTCCCTCTTTTCATTGACCTCTCTATTTTACCAAAGTATGACGCCCTTCTCCAGGGGCTGGTTCCTTTTGATAACATGTCCAAAGTACGTGAGTAGTCTCAGATTTGTTTGTTCTTCTGTCAGTCCACAGTATATTTAATATTCTTCACCAACACCCTAATTCCAAGGCATCAATTCTTCTTCGGTCTTTCTTATTCGCTGTATACGCGAGGCAATTGAAAATACCATGCCTTGGGTCAGGCACACCTTCATCTTCAAAATGACACCTTTTCCTTTTACACTTTAAAGGGCTCTTTTGCAGTAGATTTGCCCAATGCAATGCTTTGTTTGATTTCTTATCTCTGCTTTCATGGGCGTTGATTTTGGATCCAAATAAAATGAAATCCTTGACAACCTCAAACTCCTCTCCATTTATCATGATGTTGCTTATTGGCCCAGTTGTGAAGATTTTTGTTTTATATTGAGGTGTAATCCATACTGAAGTCTGTGGTTTTTGATCTTCGTAAGTAAGTGCTTCAAGTCCTCTTCGCTTTCAGCAAGCACGATGTGTTATCCGCGTAATGCAGGTTGTTAATGAGTCTTCCTCCAATCCTGATGCCACATTTTTCTTCACATAGTCCAGCTTGTCAGATTATTTGCTCAGCAAACAGATTCAACAAGTATGGTACAAGGATACAACCTTGATGTAGACCATTCCTGATTTTAAACCATACAGTATCCCCTTGTTCTGTTCAAATGACTGCTTCTTGGTCTGTGTACATGTTCAGCATGAGCATAATTAACTGTTCTGAAATTCTCATTCTTCACAATGTAGTCCATAATTTATTATGATTCACAGTCAAATGCCTTTGCATAGTCAATAAAATTCAGGTAAACATCTTTCTGGTATTCTCTGCTTTCAGCCAAGATCCATCTCACATCAGCAATGATATACCTCCTTCCATGTCCTCTTTTGAATCAGGTTTGAATTTCTAGCAGTTTCCTGTTGATGTACTGCTGCAACCATTTTTGACCTGTCTTTAGCAGCATTTTACTTGTGTGTGATAGTAATGATGTTGTTTGATAATTTCCACATTCTGTTGGATCACTTTTCTTTGGAATGGGCACAAAAATTGATCTCTTGCATTTGGTTGGCCAGGTAACTGGCTTCCAAATTTGTTAGTATAGACAGGTGAGCACTTCCAGTGCTGCATTCATTTATGGAAACATACCAACTGGTATCCCATCAATTCCTGGTGTCTTGTTTTTTTGCCAATATCTGCAGTGCAGCTTGGACTTCTTCCTTCAATACAATTGGCTTTTGATCATATGCTACCTCCTGAAATGGTTGAACACTGACCAGTTCTTTTTGGGACAGTGAATCTATGTATTCCCTCCATTTTCTTTTGATGCTTCTTGTGTCGTTCAAAAACTTTGCCCATAAAAAAAGATCCTTCAATATTGAAACTTGAGGCTTGAATTTTTTTTTTTTTTTCAGTTCTTTCAGCTTGAGGAATGCTAAACATGTTATTCCGTTTTGCTTTTCTAACTCTAGGTCTTTGCATATTCCATTATAATACTTCACTTTGTCTTCACAAGCCACTCTTTAAAATTTTCTGTTCAACTCTTTTACTTCATCATTTCTTCCATTCGCTTTAACTACTCTGTGTTAAAGAGCAAGTTTCAGAGTCTTTCTGACATCCATTTTTGTCTTTTCTTTCTTTCCTTTTTTTTTAAATGACCTTTTGCTTTCTTTATGTATGATGTCTTGATGTCATCCTACAATTCATCTGGTGTTTGGTCCTTAGTATTCAATGCTTCAAGACTATCTATTCAATAGAACACCTATTCTTGGGGTGTTCTTCAGATTCAGGTGGGATATACTGAAGGTCATATTTTGGTTCTCATAAGCTTGTTCTGATATTCTTCAGCTTAAACTTGAACTTGCATATGAGCAATTGATGGTCTGTTCTTCAGTTGGTCCTGGCCTTGTTCTAACGGATAATACTGAACTTTTCCATTGTCTCTTTCCATAAAAAAAATAGATGTAGTCAATTTGATTCTTGTCTTTTCCATCCTATGAGTCATTCTATATTCCTTGTCCCTCTCACCATCAATACTCAGTTAGTCTTTTAAATTACATTTCCCCTTTTTCCACTGCTGCTCTATTCCTTACCATCCCCCTCTTCTGTCTTCCTCTGCACTGCCGAACAAGGTTGCCTTTATTAAACAACAAAAAAAAAACTATGTGATTATTTGCTTAAAACCCTTCTCTGATGTCTGTATGTATCAACTTGGTACAGCAAGTTACAAAGGTCTTTCATCATTCAACCTCCTCATGCTTCTCCAGACTCAGGCTTTGCCTCACTCCCCACAGGAACCCTAAATCCCTGCTACTCTGGATTGCTTGCAGCTCCATGTGCACCCCATGCTCTCTCACACGCAGGTGTGTTTGTGTCCTGTGCTTTCCACTGTCTGAATGTTCTGTCTCTGCCACCCCACTTGATGAATGGCTATTTACACATTAAGACTCAGCTCGCAGAACTCCACAGTGTTTGTAGAAGAACCTGGCACAGTGATGGACCTGCTTTTTCATACTTCTACCACACCTTGTACATAGGATCACTTACCACATAATGTTGTAGTTAGCATGTCAATCTTCTCTAGGTTGTGAACTCCATGAGTGTAAGATATGGATCTTATCTTACTCATTTTTGTATCTTAGTGCTGGGTTTAAGATCAGTAAACACTTTGGGGGAAAGAAAATTAAATTCATGAACATCACATCCAAGGAAAAAAAAATAGCTTGCTTTTCCACCGATAATCATCTAAGAGCTGCTAACAATACCTATTAAGGCATACAGTTACTTAGGATTCTAAGAACTGGCCTTTCATGGTTTGGTCTTAAATATTAATTGCTAATTTATAACTGACAAATGCAAAGTATGCCAACTCCGTGGTGTAACAGAATAGGCTTTCAGCGGATCCTGGATCATCCATGAACTAAGGACACTGTTAATTATACTGCACACTCCTCCCTCTTTCCCCTACCATCTACTTCCAAATCCCAACATGGTAAGTTTGTTTAGAAATGGCAACCCTTTTGTGGTTAACTTGAAGAGATTCTTGTTTTAGAATATACATAACCATAAGCTGAAAGCATCTTAATAATATCTCACCATCCCGGATCCATCTTCTGGGCTTTCATTGCCTTCCGATTATTCAAATTTCATTGCATTTTCTGTTAACTTAAAATACCCATATCGATGCATGTATATTGTGTACATTATACTAAAATGGCTGGGACTGACTATATAATTGGGCTAAGACTTTTCTTCAGGGAAATCCAGTAAAATTATCTTTCATTCCATTTCTAAAAAACTACTCATTAAAAACAGAAATAAACTTTTATTCTCATGGCTAACAATGCAGAGAAGAGTTTCCACCCTGCAGCTTATCTCAGTTTCAGAAAGGAGGAGGCATTTTCCAGATGAGTTGCTGTTTGATTTGATTTTCACCCACAATTACTATCAAAATCTTTTTCCCCCAGCTTGTTTTTTTGGTAGTTTTAAGCTTTGTCCTTATGTCCCCCCACCCCCCCTTTTCTGAATCAATGTGTTTCCTAAAAGCAAGGTCTATATGAAGTTCAAAAGTACCTGCAATTTTATTTCTGATGAACTTTCACTATTTATAGTCTTGGATGCCAGAGAGAGAAAGAAAGTAAGAAACCCCACCTCTCCCCAGTCCTCTGTGTCCTTCTTTCCTGCTGCTGAATTCATTGTTTTGATTCCTTCATGCACTGGCAAGCTTTCAAGCATGGCATATGAGAATTTTAAAAGCGAAGCTCTAATTTAGGAGTCACACAGTGGTGATATACACACAGAGCTTCAATTTAAACCATTATTGCATACCATCTTTTTCCTTTTATAATAATCCATTAAATGCTTTCAAGTATGGAGAAGGAACAGCAACCTGTAGATCCAAATGGAACCCAGATGACCTATAAAATACATACTGCCTCCCTGCCTGAGTTGTTAGAGCTCTCATCTCTAATGGATGCCATTGTTATTTTACCATCCAGACAACCACACACATCAATTATACATTCTCCAATGTCATAAATCGCTTTTCAAAGGCAACCTGTCTTTTGGTTATTACATATGTCATTTTTTCTTAACCTCTGAAGAAAACTTTGTGTGTGTGTGTGCGTGTGATGTCCTTGTTTTAAATATATTGATTGATAATTGGAAAATACTTTGGGGGACTATTTAATGTTTAGTCTCTGAAACACAGACTGCACTAATATTTGTTCAGTAATTTTCTATGAAAACAGTAGCAGTACTCATGAGAACAATGTATAGTAAGGTATGGTCTTCCGGGGGGGGGGGGGAATCCATTTGCTTTGCTTTGTATTTGTGAATTAAGGCTTAATTTCCCATTTACACACACACACTCCCCTATCTGTCTCCTTAAATAGTTTTTACACACAGATTGCTGGTCAAGATACACAATGTTTTATAAATAACATGCAATTAAAGACAAAACAATTATGAAAGAACCACTCTTTATTTCTGTAAGTCCATTTCTCAAAAACATCTTGGATGGTACCCTGTAGTAGAATATTTGACCTTCTTTTGTAGTATAATCACTCAAATTTTCCAAATCATTTAATTACTCTAATAGATTATTTTAATACTCATAAAAAATGAAACTGCTAGAAAGCACAGGGCCATCTGAAACCTCCAGGAAGACTAATACATAATAACAGCAGATGGTTATTAATACTATTCCTTAAAAAATCTTAGGAAGAAGATTGTATAGTGTCTGTTGCTGGTGCCTTATATTACTTTCAACTAAGATTTCTTGTGTGTTTGATTTTGATTCTGTTGTTTTTCTTGTCATTCTTTTTTTTCTCCTTGTTTTATCTAAGGATCAATCAAGTAAGTGTAAGAGATTTTCTTATTTTTCTAGCCTCATAGGAATTTAAGGACTTTTGTTCACCCCGTTACAATATCTAATAATAATAACACAACTTTAATTACTGAACTCTTGCTAAGCCATAGGAATATGCTAAATTCTTAACAACCATTATCTCATTTAATTATCCTAACAGTCCTAGGCATTAGTGCTCCATTTGGCAGGTGAGAAACCAGGCTCATAGGGTTCAGAGCCTTTCTTTACAACTACCAAAAAAGATCGAAGACTTTTTAACTTTTCCCATGGTTGTAGTTGTTGTTAGGTGCCATCCAGTTGGTTCCAACTCATAGCTACCCTGTACACAACAGAAAAAAATGCTGCCTGGTCCTGCACCATCCTCACAATCGTTGTCAGGCTAGAGCCCATTGTTGCAACCACTGTGGCAATCCATCTCTTTGAGGATCTTCCTCTTTTTTGCTGACCTTCTACTTTACCAAGCATGATGTCCTTCTTCAGGGATTGATGCCGCCTAATAACATCTCTACAGTATAGGAGACATAATCTCGCCATCCTTGATTCTAAAAACAGTTTGGATGTACTTCTTCCAAGATGGATTTTTTCATTGTTTTGGAATTTCATGGTATATTCAATATTTTTCTCCAGCACCATAATTCAAATGTGTCACTTCTTCTTCGGTCTTCCTTGTTCATCTTCCCAGCTTTTGCATGCATATGAGGTGATTGAAAACACCATGGCTTGGGTCAGGTGCACTTTAGTCTTCAGGGTGACATCTTTGCTTTTTAACACTTTAAAAGAATCTTTTGCTGCAGGTTATCCCAATGCAGTGCGCCATTGGATTTCTTGACTGCTGCTTCCATGTGTATTGATTGTGGATCCAAGTAAAATGAAATCCTTGAGAACTTCAATCTTTTCTCTGTCTATCATGATGTTGCCTATTGGTCCAGTTGTGAGGATCTTCATTTTCTTTATGTTGAGATATAATCCATACCGAAGGCTGTGGTCTTGGATCTTCATCAGCAAGTGCCTCAAGTCCTCTTCACTTTCAGCAAGCAAGGTTGTGTCATCTGCTTAACATAGTTTGCTAATGAGTCTTCCACCAATCCTTATACCCTGTTCTTCATATAGTCCAGTTTCTCAGATTATTTGCTCAGCATACAGATTGAGTAAGTATGGTGAAAAGGTACAACCCTGACACCCACGTTTCCTAACTTTAAACCAGGCAGTATCCCCTGGTTCTATTCAAATGACTGCCTCTTAATCAATGTACAGGTTCCTCATGAACACAATTAAGTGTTCTGTAATTCCCAATCTTTTGAATATTATCCATGATGTGTTATGATCCACACAGTTGAATGTCTTTGCATAATCAATGAAACACAAGTGAACATCTTTCTGATATTCTCTGCTTTCGGCCAGGATCCATCTGACCTCAGCAGTGATACCCCCTATTTCACATCCTCTTCTGAATCCAGCATGAATTTCTAGCAGTTCCCTGTGGATGTTCTGCTCCAACTGCTGTTGACTGATCTTCAGCAAAATTTTGTGTGTGTGTGATATTGAGAGGCAGAGCCAACATGGTGCTATAGACAGAAGAACCATGCAGTCTCTCCACATCAAAAACCCAAAAAACTAAGTAAAACACAGACAGAAGTCATTCCTGGAACCCTAAGCACCAAATGGAATAAGAAACTAACAGAGAACAGAGGTCAAGGAGAGATACAGAGTGAAGGTCCCTTATCAGCCAATGCAGCAGGGATTTGCCATCTTGGACTCCTTAGAAAATCAGCTGACAGAGCATGTGAGAAAGCAGATTCACAGGCCTCTTAACAGGAGAAAAAGAACCCGGCAACCAGCTATACATGCTTTCCCACTCCTCACCTTTCTTCCCTCTACTTGGCCTTTGCCGCTTCCCGGCGGCCGTGGTTGCTCAGCCGGAGAGGCGCCAGCTCAGTGCTGTTTGGATAAGCTTCACCCCACCCACGCTGGCCAGCCCCTTCAGTGCCATTTCTTTGTTGCTGCTGTTGCTTTTTTCAGCTTGCTTTGGCTTCTTCCCTTTCTCTCACCTCATTCCCTTCCTTTCTCTGGAACACCTGGTTCCGTGTGCCATCTCCACTTTTTCTTGACAGGCTCAGATGGGGAATCACTTCGTGGGCCCATGCTGCCAAGCCGGTGGAATTCCTGGAGCCATTTTCTTTTTTGTTTTTCTTCATTTCTAGGTGCTTCGTTTCTCTCTTTCCTTCTTTTTTCTGAATACGAGGTGCTCTGTGCCATCTCTGCCCCTTCTAGATGGCCTGTGCCCTGAGACCTGTGAGCCTCTTCCCTGGTCACTAGTGGAATTCCTGGGGGCATTTCTTTATTACTATTTTTTTTCTTTTTTTCTTTTTGTTTTTCTTCATTTCTTGTTTTCTCATCTATCTCTACTTTCCTTCTTTTCCTGTCTCCTGAATACCTGGCACCATATGCCATCTCTGAACCTTCTAGACAGGCTGTACAGTGCCATCTCATTGGGGAGTCACTTCCTTGGTCTGAGCCACTACACCAGTGGGCTCCTTTGGGCATTTTTTTCCTTTTCTTTATCTCGTCTTTTCTTTTCTTGATTTTTTGTCTCCCTCTACCTTCCTTCCTTTTTTTTTTTTTTTTTCTACCTTCCTTCCTTACCCTTCTCCTGAATATCTGATGCCATGTGCCATCTCTGCTCCTTCTTGACAGGCTGTACAGTGCCACGTGGCTGGGGACTGGGGCATTTCTTTCTTTCTCTTTGTTATTTCCTCTTTCTTCTTTTTTTCCTTGGTATTTTATCTCTCTCTACTTCCCTTTCTTTCCTTACTGCCAACTACCTGGCATCTTTTCTTTTTTTCTGTTTCTTGTCTCTCTCTACATTTCCTCCATTCCATTCCCCCTACCACCTAGCTATGTGTGCCTTTCTTTCTCCTTATTTTTTTAAATCTAGATTCTTATCTCTTTCTCCCTTCCTTCCTTTCCTTTCTCCTGCCCATATTGCTGGGTGTGCCATATCTGTCCTTTCTAGATGGGCTATGCCTCAGTGCCTGGCTAGAAAGCCACCTGCACAAGGCTTCCCTGGGTCTTCAATACTCCAGTGGCGGACTCCCTCAGCACTCGTTTTTTTTTTTTTTTTTTTTTGGCACCTGTTTCTCTCTCCTCTTTCTCTTCTTTCCTATACCAATTAGCTCCACACATCACAACCTCTCCCCTCCCTCCTATCTGCACTGTGTGCTGAACATTGCATCCCCAGGCAACACAGGCACCATCTACCCGAACTGTCCTGCCCTGCATTGACCCCTAGCCCCACCCTGTCAGCCCCAGTGTGTGCAACAAACAATGCATCCCAGCCCCTCCCCTTCAGCTGGACCTGCCCTTCTGTACCATAGCTGAAGGACTGGCCCTGCCCATTAAGCAAGGTGGTGAGAGGTACCATGCCCACAGATGAGCAAACAATGCACAGCCCACCTGCTCAGACATAACCAAATAAAACAAAAAAAGCAGGATGAAACAAACAAATCTACAATCAGTAAATGAAGAAAGTAACCACTGAATGTCCCAAAGACAGTAAATCTTATCAAAACATAAGAAACAGGACAGAATGTTTCCAGTAGGCATCCAAAATAAAACACCAGATGACTTTTCAGTAGAAGAAAAGGCACCGAAAGTACCTGATAGGGAATTCAAATCTCTAATATTCAGAGCTACCCAGCACAACTAGCTACCTACCACCACTGACTGACAGGGATCACAATAGAGTGCCCTGGACAGAGTTAGAGAAAAATGTAGTACAAAATTCTAACTAAAAAAAAAAAAAAAAGACCAGTCTTACTGGCCTGACAGAGACTGGAGAAACCCTGAGAGTAACGACTTCAGTAATTAAGTCACTCTTGAGGTCCACCCTTCAGCCAGGGTGTGGACAGGCCCATAAAGCAAAACAAGACTAAGGGGGCACACCAGCCCAAGGGCAGAGATTAGAAGGCTGGAGGGGACAGGAAAGCTGATAATAGGGAACCCAAGGTCAAGAAGGGAGAGTGTTGACATGTTGTGGAGTTGGTAACCAATGTCACAAACAATATGTGTACTAGCTGTTTAGTGAGAAGCTATTTTGCTCTGTAAACCTTCAAATGAAGTACAATAATAAAAGAAAAGAACAATTAAAAATTCATTTGTTTGTGATATTAATGATATTTTTTGATAATTTCTGCATTTGATTGGATCACCTTTCTTTGGAATAGGCATAAATATGGATCTCTTCTAGTCTGTTGGCCAAGTAGCTGTCTTCCAAATTTTTTGGTGTAGGCAAGCAAGCACTGCATCCATTTGTTGAAACATCTCAATTGGTATTCCGTCAGTTCCAGGAGCCTTGTTTTTCGACGATGGATTCAGTGCAGCTTGGACTTCTTCCATCAGTACCATGGGTTCCTGATCACATGCTACCTCCTGAAGTGATTAAATGTTGTCCAATTCTTTTTGGTATAGCAACTCTATATTCCTTTCATCTCCTTTTGATGTGTCCTGTGTCATTTAATATTCTCCCTGTAGGAGCCCGTAATAGTGCAACTCGAGGCTTGAATTTTTTCTTCAGTTCTTTCAGCTTGAGAAATGCTGAGCGTGTTCTTCCCTTTTGGTTTCCTAACTCTAGGTCTTTGCACATGTCATTATAATATTTTACTTTGTCTTCTCAAGGAACCCTTTGAAATCTTCTGTTCAGTTCTTTTACTCCATCATTTCTTCCTTTCGCTTTAGCTACTCTACGCTCAAGAACAACTTTGAGAGTCTCTTCTGACATTCAATTTGGTCTTTTCTTTCTTTCCTGTCTTTTTAATGACCTCTTGTTTTTTTCATGCATGATGTACTTAATGTCATTCCACAACTCATCTGGTCTTCGGTCATTAGTGTTCAATGCATCAAATCTATTCTTAAGATGGTCTCTAAATTCAAGTAGGATGTACTCAAAGTCATTTTTTTTGGGGGGGGGGCTCTGGTGGACTTATTCTAATTTTCTTCAGCTTCAACTTGAACTTGCACGTGAGCAATTGGTGGTCTGTTCCAATGTCAGCCCCTGGCCTTGTTCTGACTGATGATACTGAGTTTTTCCATCATTTCTTTCACAGATATAGTCAGTTTGATTCTTATGTATTCAGTCTGTCGAAGTCCACATGTATAGTCGCCGTTTATGTTGTTGAAAAAAGGCATTTGCAGGGAAGAAGTTGTTGGTCTTGCAAAGTTCTATCATGCTATCTCTCTCATTGTTTACCAAGGCCATATTTTCCAACTACTGATCCTTCTTCTTCATTTCCAACTTTCACATTCCAATCACCATTCCAATCATCCATGCATCCTGATTCCTGTTCAATCAATTTCAGAGTCCAGATGTTGGTAAAAATCTTCAATTTCTTCATCTTTGGCCTTAGTGACTGGTGCTTAAATTTGAATAATAGACATATTAACTGGTCTTTTTTGTAGGTGTATGGATATTATGCTATCACTAAGAGTGTCATACTTCAGGGTAGATCTTGAAATGTTGTTTTTGACTATGAATCTCTTTTCAAGTTGTATTCCCAGCCTAGAAGACCATGATAGTCCCATTCAAAATGGCCAATAACAGTTCTTTTCAGCTCACTAATGTCTAGGATATAGATATTTATACAATCCATTTCATTTTTGACAATTTCCAATTTTCCTAGATTCATTTTTTACATTCCGTGTTGTGATTATTAATGGATGTTTGCAGCTGTTTCTTCTCATTTTGAGTCATGCCACATCAGCAGATGAAGGCCCTGAAAGCTTGACTCCATCCACATCATTAAGGTCAACTCTACTTTGAGGAGGCATCTCTTCCCCAGTGGTCCTTTGCATGCCTTCTAAACTAAGGGGCTCATCTTCCGGCACTAAACAGGAGACAATGTTCCACTGCTATTCATAATGTTTTCACTGGCTAATCCTTTTCAGAAGTAGACCACCAGGCCCTTCTTCCAAGTCTGTCTTAGTCTGGAAGCTCAGCTGAAACCTATCAGCCATAGGTGACCGTGCTGGTATTTGAATACCAGTGACATAGCTTCCAGGTCACAAATTCTAGAAAAGGCAAAACTACAGTGAAAGAAATCAGATCACTGTTTGACAGTGGCAAGGGATAAGGAAAGAAGGTTGTCTGCAGGGGGCATGAAAGAATGTTTGCAGAGGGTGGAAAGGTTCTGTATCTTTGTTGTGGTTGTAGCCTTTCGTGTACATTTTCTAAAACTCAACAAACTATGCACTTATATTGATGACATTTATTGTATGT
Source organism: Loxodonta africana (assembly GCF_030014295.1). NCBI lineage: Eukaryota > Metazoa > Chordata > Mammalia > Proboscidea > Elephantidae > Loxodonta > Loxodonta africana. The sequence continues at coordinate 140,295,995 of NC_087344.1, forward strand.
GAATAATAACTCAATAAATTTTATTGGAAAAAACTCAATATATGTCTAAAAAGTATTCTTTAGGCTACTACTTATGCATCTTTAATCCTCCATGGAACTCGTTTTTAAGGCCTTACACTCATGGCTCACTGCCCAATATGCACTCTGTAAACATCTTTAGTTTCAAGGAAAGTTAAGAAAGTGAATTTAAAAAGTGGAATACTTTACCATTCTCTATGATGGAAAGGATTGGCGCCCTGGTGGTTCAACGGTTAAACACTTGGCTGCTAAATGAAAGGTCAGTGGTTTGAACCCAACCAGTGGCTCTTTGGGAGAAAGATTTGGCACTCTGCTTCCATAAAGATTATAGACAAGAAAACCCTATGGCGGAGTTCTACTTTGTCACATACATCACTGTGAGACAGAATCTACTTAATGGCACCCAACAACAATAATGGTAGAAAGAGGCAAGGCCTTGGGAATGGCTACTGAGCTATACAACCAACAGGGTTTGCCACTAAATTTTAAATATAAAGCAAAATAATTCTTAATATACTTTAGGTATCAGGTTTCCTCCCTACAGAGTTCATCAGTCAGAAAAGCCAAAGAATGCAGCATTGTAGTTAACTGTATATCTAAACCAAAGCAAAAAAAAACCTATTTCCATCGAGTTGATTCTGACTCATGCCATATCTAGTCAACAAGAAAAGCCTTTTATTAAGGTTTTATCAAAAATCTGCCTTAGATATCTAAGAATCTCCCCTCCCTGTCACCTTTTGACTAAGTACAGTACAAGGAGTATTATATCTCTTTTTAAATAACTCTCTATTCTACTTTACAGTGCTCAGATTCATCACTTTGTACATGAGGTTTTGTTTGTAGGTTCAGGTAGAGAAGAAAGTAGTGAAACGTTTCTCAGCTGAGTTCCATACAATGCTAGTCCTGTAAAATTTCTTCCCACCTTTTCTTCAAAAATAAAGTGTTCTATAGTCAGTTATTCTTGGTTAATATTGCCTATTATAGCCATTTCTTATACTGTCAAAAAGCATGTTATTAAAATGTCTGAAGTGTCCTATCAAAATGAAAAAAAAAACTCATTCTATTAAACTAATTTAATTCAATAAAAAAAAAATACTTTTCTTGTGATGTATATCAATTTCCTAAGAACTAGGGTTCCAATTGAAATGGTTCTATTGTGGAAACAGCACAAGCTGTTGCAGCTAGACAGAGATGGGTTTGAATCCTGTCTTGGTGATTTACCAGTAACCATGAATAAATAAATTTTAATGTCTTTGAATCTCAGTACGCTCATCTATAGAATCAGAATTATAATATACAGGTGTTCTTGCAAGAATTAGAGATAATGTCTATAAGCCATCTAGCACAGTGTCTAATGAAGAAATAGATTCCCAGGAACTCTCATTTGTCATGAACATCATTATCATGTGGCTTTCTTTTCCGAACCTCTAGAACTTTGATTTGTTTGTGTATTCATTTATTATCCCCTAATTTATTGCTCTCCCTCTTTTTTTTTTTTTTTAACACAGTTATTCTGCTCTAAAAAGGGGCTAGGGGAGTCTATTTAATTGAGGTTTTTGTTTTACTCATGTTTTCTGGTTAATCAAAGTCTCATTATACTTTGGACAATAGCATGACTTTGATGTTTTCAGTAGGCTCATTAGACTCTAACCAAGCTACCTAAAGTGTCTTAGACTGAAATCAAATTCATAAATTTATTTAATTTTCTTTTATTCTTTTGTGGATAAGATTATTAGATATTATTCCCACATCTATCATAAGCACCTATGAAGATTTCAAGATGACTGAACTAATGGCAAGGCCATAATTATATATTACAGCTCATCTGATTCATTATACTTTTGATTTTACTCTGTCCACAATTGTGGGTCTCCTTTCACATTTCTCTAGTTGTAATAATAATAATAATTGATGATGGCAAAAGCAATAAAAACAGTCTTAATATTTTATACTGTAAAACATCAGTTGTTTAAGATTGTCAATTTCTAAATACATGTTTTCATAAAGGAATACACAGGGTCTCTCAGCCATTATGTAATGTTAGGGAGGTCATACAAGTTTCTCGTAAAAACTCCTTTTTTTGGTATCAGATAAAATGTTCCACAGCAATTGTATGGGCTGTCCATCACCACACCTAAGGGAAGCATGCTGTTAACAGGGTCATTTCTCCTTCACAGTTGAGGATGCTGAAGCTTAGACACATTAGTGGTAACTTGTCCAAATGAACACCATGAACTAGTGAACCAAATCACTGTGTGACAAAGATACCATTTAAAGGCAGACACCACACAGGAAATGGCATTGTGAAGGTTAATTTCAGGTTTAACTGGGGCAGCATGAATGTTTGGTCATCTTGGGAAGATGTGGTAAAATGCACAGAGACAAGGTTAGTCATGGTTCATAAGCCTTACCTGAGAGTGTTTTCCATTGTGTGTTTAGTCATTCAATTTTATTTTCACAAAATACTTGTGGCAGGAGCACTCTGTCTTTTATTATCAAAGTGGAGTGAGAAAGTGAATTTTTTTCTTCTTCCTAATGAGAAGCATCAAGAGCTTCCTCTATTTTGGGTTGCCAGATTGAAATCTACTCTACTCATAAGAAATGACTTTCAAAATTTTCTGACTAAAATCACATAAAGTAGTAAAGATATGCACTCCTTACAAACACAAGAGCTGTTTTCAGAGGTCCACAGCATCTGGACTCACTCATCCAGAGGAGTTAATTGCAGAGCCTCTTTTAGCAGACTTATCCAGAAAGTACCAAGAGGGGAGCAAATTCTTCTAAATCATTGGCTGTTTTTTTTTTGAGTCACACTCCTTGCCTTTATGTAAAATTCTGATACACTGGACACCCGGAATTTAGCCTAGTATTTTAGAAAGATCACAGACTCTATGTTTACTTATACAAATTCCCTATAATTCCATAAATCCCAGATTAAGAGATCTTTGTCTAAGTATAAAAATCCTCTTCTTTCTCTCTCTTTCTCCTTCTCTAATACAATTTCCAATTTGAAAAAGGAAAATTAGAGTTCAGCAAGAGAAAATTATTTCATTTTGGAGGAGATTCTTATCTCTTAGCTGTCCACATCTCCAGGGTTCTTGCAAGATCTAAGAAATTAAGTACAACAAATACTTCTCAATACTGTTTTTCTCCCCCCAGGCTCTATATTAATTCTGAGTGCATTTATAGTTCAGCATCCTAAAAAAGTTGGTATTCAACTTAGTAAGCTAATATCAATTCATGATATTTCTTCGAGATAAAAGGAAGATGGACTAACTTACCAAAGAAGATAAGGATGAATGCCAATGAAATTAATTTCACTGTATGATAAATACTAATTTTGTAGGGCATGCCTCTACAGCTTATAATAATGCTTTGTCTCCTACCAGAACTATGTGGATATTTGTGCATAACATAACATTTTAATAACTATGTCTCAAATTACTTTCAATTTATAGCTTTAACCAACACCACTGGAAGTTGGTGAGAATATGAGGCAACCAGACCTTTCATACATTGACGGTGGGAGTATAAAAAGATACAAACACTTTGAAAAACAGCTGGAAATTTCTTGTAAAGTTAAATATATACTTGTACAGAGATTCCACTCCTAAGTGTTTATCCACAAAAAATAAAAACATAGGCCACATGAAGAATCTTACAAAAATGTTAACAGCAGCCTTATTCATAATAGCCAAAAAATGGTGTTTAACAGTATTGTATGACAATTATTTTACAGTTCCAGGGCATAAAGTTATGGCATGGTTTCCAATGTGATCTTTGATCTCCTTAGAAAAACTTCAGAGGCTAGAGTTGTGGGGTAGCAAATTCTACCCCATACTTCATAAATTTGGGGCAACAATTACTTTAGTGTAGCCTCTTTATATTCCACTTTATTATGACTGTATTTATATAAATGCAAACACTGTTTCTGTGGATATAATTTCATAAAGCAAAACTATCTTCTATCTTTAGCAGTGAAATTCAAGTGGCAACTATGACAAGCAAAGAAAAATGAATGCAGTTAACTTCAACCATCCCTGCTCATCTGAAAGCTTATGTCAGTTTCTAAATAAGCTTTTCATTTTTCTATTCAGTCTGCTGATCTTTGTTGATTTACAGCATGAATGAGCATGGCACATTGCAACTTGTATAGTGTATTTTTCCTAAATAATAAAACATTTATTGCAGACACATCAAGCTAGCTTGTGGCTCTAAATTATTGTGGCAATGAAGTACCATGTTAACAACTCATTTACATCCTTCTGGTGGCTCTCCATTATCAAGGTAAGTAATTTAATTCCATCTAGGAAGAATGACTTGGCAAAGAGTATTTACTACAATTTGGGAAAAAATATATATTTAAATCAGATTACAAATTATGATGAGGATCTTTCTGAACTAAATACAAAGCAAATAAAGGATTTAGAATAGATTAAATTGTCTCATACCATTTTTGGTAAACAGATACTTAAAATAGTTTCTGAAACCATTATAATATATACTCTGTCATGCCCAATGTATGGTATTCTGTGAATTTCTGTACTTTATAAATTCAATTAGACATTCTTTCTTTCAATCATTTTTATTTTCTATTCTTACATTGAGTCAGCTACAAAAAGTTGAGTTAATTGCATTCCTCATCATCAGGGTTGCAACAGTTTCATGAATCAGGGATGCTTACCCTTATTGTCTATGTATGGCACTTGCATATTTACACAAGCCCTCACATCAACGGAAACCCTCGTGGCATAGTGGTTAAGTGCTATGGCTGCTAACCAAAAGGTGGGCAGTTTGAATCCACCAGGTGCTCCTTGGACGCTCTGTGGGGCAGTTCTACTCTGTCCTATAGGGTCACTATGAGTCGGAGTCAACTCGGTGGCAACGGGTTAAAACGGGCCCACGTCAATGCAAGGTCCCTCTCTTGTCTTAGTCCCCTGCCCCTTTATTCTAGATGCTGATTCATGTTCGTCTTTCTGCCCCCCCCCCAATAAGTGTCTATTTTAATGTATTTGGGTGTATCCTTAAATGAGCATGTGTCCTTTTTGAAAATTGTGTGTACATGCTTTGAATTCACATAAATAGCATTGCTCTTTCTTACTTTTTTAACCCAGTGAAATTTTAAAAAACAACCTTTTATGTATGATTCCGTTAGTTTGTATTGTAAAGTATGCATCGTCTACATTTACGTATTCATTCCCCAACTAAATTACCTCCAACTTCCTGCTGCGATTGATGATGAATTCCTTCATTCATCAAAGATGCTATAGAAAAAGCCTAAGCAAAAGGGGAAAATGTGGCATAGAATTTCAAACTCTCTGTGGAATCCAGACATTCTGGAGATATTGAGGCTGGGTGAACCCCTAAAACTATTGTCCTGAGATAATCTTTAAACCTAAAACCTCAAACCAAAACTATCCCCCTGAAGTCTTCTTTGAACCAAACAATAAAAAAAAAAAAAAAAATAGTTTTTGCTTAATTAATAAAGTATGTCTGTGTTGAGCTTGCCCTCTTTTTAAGAATTATCTATGTGGAATCAAATAACAACAGCATCTTGAAAGGTTAGATGAGGAGCTTAGAAGGCAGTGAGTTTAGGTTAAAGGTGGTAGAAAGATTTGGAAAAGGATAATGAGAATGGTTACACAACTTGAAGAATGTAATTAATGTCATTGAATTATACATGTAGAAGTTGTTGAAATGGTGTATCTTTTACTGAGCATATTTTCATGAGAAAAATTAATCAAATTTTTTTAAAAAAGGAACCTATGAAAGAATTTCTATAGGACATATTATCAGGAGCAGACTACCTGAGTCTTATTCAGAAAGCATGCACACATACTGAGAAAGGATGAACACGTGACAGTGAGGGTGAAGACATACTCATAAGGATGTACGCATACATAATAAGGATATAAAGATGTACACTTACTCAGTAAATATGTATGAAGACATGCACAGTAAATAGGGAGACACTCATTTAAGGATGTACTTCAAGTAGACAGGAATGAATACTTAGTAATCAAAATGTTCACATAAACATTAGGATGTACATACACCCAGCATGGATATACCCATCATTAAAGTTGTAGATATACTTGATTTTAGCAAGTACTGCAGACTGTTTTTTAGGATAGCAGCTATCTCACCTACAGTACCTGAGAGTTCCCAAAATTCCACATTCTCTACAAATGTGGTTTTAATCATATATAAATATGACTATTATATCATTAATATCACACACAAGTAAAATTTTGCTACAGATAATTAAAAAGTCATTGCAGCAGTACATCGATAGAACTGCCAGAAATTCAAGCTGGATTCAGAAGAGGATGTGGAACAAGGGATATCATTGCTGATACCAGACGGATCCTGGCTGAAAGCAGAGATTACCAGAAAAATGTTTACCTGTGCTTTATTGATGATGCAAAGGCATTCAACTGTGTGGATCACTACAAATAATGGATACATTGTGAAGAATGGGAAGTCTAGAACACTTAATTGTGCTCATGAGGAACCTGTACATAGACCAAGAGGCAGACACTCAAACAGAATAAGGAGATACTGCCTGGCTTACTATTAGGAAAGGTATGCGTCGGGGTTGTATCCTTTCACCATACTTATTCAATCTGTACCAAAACCCAAAAACCAAACCCACTGCTGTCGAATCAATTCTGATTCATATTGACCATATAGGAAAGAGTAGAACTGCCCCATAGAGTTTCCAAGGAGCACCTAGTGGATTCGAACTGCCAACCTTTCGCTAAGCAGCTGTAGCTCTTAACCACTACACCACCAGGAATTCCTCAAGCTATATACTGAGCAAATAATCTGAGAAGCTGGACTATATGAAGAACGGGGCATTTGGATTGGTGAAAGACTCATTAACAACCAGTGATATCCAGAGGACACAGCCTCGCTTGCTGAAAGTGAAGAGGACTTGAAGAACTTACTGATGAAGATGGAACACTACAGCCTTTGGTATGGATTACACCTCAACATAAGGGAAACAAAAATCCTCACAAGTGGATCAATAAGCAACATTACGATAAAGAGAGAAAATATTGAAGTTGTCAAGGATTTTATTTTACTTGGCTCTACAGTCAACAGCCTTAGAAACAACAGTCAAGAAATTAAACGATGAATTGTATTGGGCAAATCTGCTGCAAAATACCTCTTCAAGTGTTAAAAAGCGAGGATGTCACTTTGAGGACTAAGGTGCACTTGACCAAAGTCATGGTATTTCAAATGTGTAATATGCATGTGAAAGCTGGACGATGAATAAGGAAGACCAAAGAAGAATTGACCCCTTTGAATTATGGTGATGGCAAAGAATATTGAATAGACCATGGATTGTCAGAAAAATGAACAAATCTGTCTTGGAGGACGTACTACCAGAATGTTCCTCAGAAGTGATGATGGCAAGATTTCATCTCATATCCTTTGGTCATGTTATCGGGAGGAGCCAATCCCTGGAAAAGGACATCATGTTTGGTAAAGTAGGGGTTCAGTGAAAAAGAGGAAGAACCTCAAAGAGAGGGATTGACATAGCAACAGGGATTGATACAGCACAGAGGATGGTGCAGGACCAGGCAGTGTTTCATTCTGTTGGACATAGGGTTGCTATGAGTCGGAACAGAATGGATGGCACCTAACAACGAACATACACATATGCATACAAATGCGTGCGAAAGCTGGACAAGGAATAAGGAAGGCCAAAGAAGAATTGATGCCTTTAAATGGTGGTATTGGTGAAGAATATTGAATATACACCATGGGTCTGCCAGAAGATAAAACAAATCTATCTTGGAAGAAGTATAGCCAGAATGCTCTCAAGCAGCAAGGATGGTGAGACTTCATTTCAGGTGGGACCAGTCCCTGAGAAGGACATCATGCTTGGTAAAGTAGGGGGTCAGCAAAAAGAGAGGAAGATTGTCAACGAGATGGATTGACACAGTAGCTGCAACAATGGGCTTAAACACAACAATGATTTATGAGGATGGTGCAGGACTGGGCAGTGTTTCGTTCTGTTGTACATAGGGTTGCTACGAGTCAGAACTCACTTGATGGCACCTAACAACAACATCTTCCCATTAGGAGCCTTGGTGGCTCAGTGCTGGGCTGCTAACCAAAACCCACCAGCTGCTCGGTAGGAGAAAGATGTGGCGGTCTCCTTCAGTAAAGATTTACAGCCTTGGAAACCGTATGGGGCAGTTCTACTCTGTCTTATAGGGGAGCTATGAGCTGTAATCAACATGAAGGCAGTAGATTTGGTTTTGGGATCCTTTAGGTATGCTTTTACGTTTTTTTTAAGGTATTAAACTATCTCCACAAAGGTGGTGTTCATTCTTTGTAAGGTTAATTGATAGATACATCACAGTTTTTTGTTACTTTTGTCAATTCCTTATTTTTCTATTATTTACCCGGTTATTATTGTTATAGAGCTGGATCAACAAACTTGTTCTGTGAAGGACACGATAGTAAATATTTAAGCTGGCGTTTTATGCAGAAAATTTGCTGATCTCTCTTAGAATAATTGGACTGCTGCTTGTCTTAGGATATATATATATACATATGTATCTGCAAATAATGGCAGTTTATCTCTTCTCTTACAATTGGTAATTTTTTTTCTACTTACAAATTTGGCCAGGATCTTCACTACTGCATTAGAAAGTAGCAATGATGGTGGGCATCCTTGTCCTTATTGGGAATACATCTAGGGTTTCTTCATTAAATACTGTGCTTCCTATAGATTTAGGTTTTATTCTTCTTTACCATTTGATAAAATTAAGGACATTTCTTTCTATTTCTGGTTTAATGGTACTTTTAATCAGAAATGAACATATTGTCTAATATTAGCCAATCTGAATGGCTTTTATTCCATTTCTAGTCATTTTTATTTCATTTTTTTCTCTCTTCATGCAATGAATAAAATCTACCACACAATGACAATAGTTGTAAGTGTAAACATTATTGCCTTTTTCCTGCCATTGGGGGTGAAAGCTGTTAGTCTTTGATGATTAAAGGTGATAATTTGTTGTCATTGGCTGCTGTTGAGTCGATTTTGACTCATAGCTACCAATAGCTGTAATTTTTTTTTTTTTTTTTACTAATGCCCCTGTAAGTTTGTAGAATTATTTGGCTGAGTTTTTATCATATATTTCATCAAATGCTTTTCATTTCATCTATCAGAATGATAATAAGGCCTGGAATTTCATTTTTAAGAAGGCTTTTAACTATAAATTTATTTATTAACTATCCTCTTGTGTCAAATTTTGTGATGAGGGTGTTTCAAGAAATGTTTCCATTTCATCTAAGTTGCGGCAAAAAGACTCAGAGTATTTTCTTATTGTCCTTTAATATCTGTAGAATCTATAGTGATGCTTGTTATGTTATTCTTTATATAGTTATTGGCATTTTCTGTCTTTTTCTTCTTGATCAGTCTAGCTAGTGAATTATCAAATTTATAGATTTTTCTTAAAAAATAGCTTTTGGCTTCATTGATTTTTCCCTATTGTTTACTCATTTTCTATTTCATTGATTCCCATTCTATATTATTGTCTTTTTTTTTTTTTTTTCTATTTAGTTTGCACATCTTTTCTAAGATTCTTAAGGTGGAAGCTTAGCTATTTTTAAACTTTCTTCTTCTCTAATATAAGCACATATATAAAGCTCCAAATTTCCATCTGTCTTAGTCACCTAGTGCTGTTATGACAGAAATACCACAAGTGGATGGCTTTAACAAACCAAAGTTTATTCTCTCACAGTCTAGTAGGCTGTGATAGAATTTGGCTGAAAGTCCAATTTCAGGGCGCCGGCTCCAGGGGAAGGCTTTCTCTCTCTGTTGGCCTGGAGGAAGGTCTTTGTCATCAGTCTTCGCCTGGTCTTAGAGCTTCTCAGTGCAGGGATCTCAGGTTGAAAGGATACACTCTACTTCTGGCACTACCTTCTTGGTGGTATGAGGTCCCCTGGCTCTCTGCTTGCTTCTCTTTTTTATATTTTAGAAGAGATTGATTTAAGACACAACCTAATCTTGTAGATTGAGTCCTGCCTCATACATAAAAAAAAAAAAAAAAAACATAGCTGCCTCTAATCCTGTCTCATTAACATCATAGAAGTAGGATTTACAACTCTTTGGAAAATCACAACAGATCACAAAATGGTGGACACTCACATGATACTGGGAATCATGGCCTAGCGAAGCTGACACATATTTTGGGGGAACACAATTCAGTGCGTGACACCATCTAACTCTGAAATTTTATTTTGTTTTCAATAACCATGCAATTATTTCATGCAATTAATACTTTCCAATTTTTCTTGTGATTTCTTGGTACTCCATGAGGTAGTTAGAAGTGATTATCTGGTTTTCAATTAATTTAAAACTTTCTCTGGTATCTTATTGTTACAGTTTCTTATTTATTTCCATTTTTGTCAAAGAATATATTGTTTATAATCTCAGTCTTTTAAATTTATTGAGAATAATTGTAGCCAGAGTGTGGTCTATCTTGGTGTATGTTCCATCTTCATTTGGAAAAAATGTGTTTTCTGCTATTGATGATTATCATGTAGAAGGTGATATTGAACGAGTCCTACAAATATCAGATTGGTCAGAGGGTTGATAGTTTTGTCTTTCCTTGCACAAATACAACCCAGGCAAACCCAGTGCCATCGAGTCAATTCTGACTCATAGTGACCCTATAGGACAGAGTAGAACTAATACAACAGTCTTGATTATTGTAACTTCATAGATCTTGGAATGTCAGTTTTTCAACTTTACTATTTTCTAAAATTGTGGTACTTAATCTAAATCTTTTGCATTTCCATATAAATAAAAAAAAAAAATAGCCTGTCTCAATGAAATAAAATTCAGCCTACTGGATGTGTTCCGGATTGCATTGGATCTCTAAATCAGTTGACATAAAATTAATATCTGAACAACACTGACTGTTTCATGAATATGGTATACTTCCTCCCTTTACTTAGATCTTTAATTTCTAGACGGTATTTTGTAGTTTTCAGTGTTCAGCCCTTGCACTTAATTTGTGCAATTTATTATTAAGTACTATATATTTTTATGTAAATAGCATGAACATATTCATAGCTATTATATGAAGTTGTACTTAATGTTCTAATTCACTGATTTAATCTCTTGTGTTTATTACTTCCTTCCATTTCCTTAATTGAAGTTTAAGGTGTTCATATTTTTCTGGTTTCTTAGTGTGTCAAGCTTAGAAAATTAATTTTAGATCTTTCTTCTGTTCTAATATAAATATTTTATTCTATAATTTTCTTTTTAAGCAGTGCTTTAGCTCAGTGGCTCTGAAGTACAGCAATTTTGCCCCTGTAGAGTATTTGTCAATATCTAGAGACATTTTGGTTGTCATAATTGGTGGGGGGAGTGCAACTTGCATTAAGTGAGCAGGGCTCAGGGCTGCTCCAAACATCCTACAATACATAGTATAGTCTTCCCACAACAAATACTTATATGCCATTTATCTTTTCTAAAGATTAAAATAATAAAACTGATCCACATGTTTACATTTTTTAGAACTCTGAATTCTTCATGTAAATCCAGATTTTCATATGGTATTGTTCTCCTCTTATCTAATGAAATTACTTTACATTTCTTATGATGCAAGTCTACTGCTGATGAATTCTCTCAGCTTATGTTGGACTAAAAAAGTTTTTATTTTTATCTCACCTTCTTTTTTGAAAGATATTTTATTTGGTATTAAATTCTAGATATTTTAGATTTATGAATTTTTTTTCCTTCTGTAGTTTTTGTTTTTCAGTATTTTCTGTTACATTTCTTATCTTTGGCTTGCATAGATTCAGATGACAAGTCTAACGTAATTCTTATTTTTGTTTTCTGTAGGTTATATACTTTTTCATCTGACTCCCATAAGATTTTTCTTTTTATCAGTGTTTATAACAATATTTTTTTTTTACTGTGATTTGCTTTACTTTAACATACATTTCAGTACTGAAGCACTATTCTTTCTTGTTTTCTCTGTGCTTCAATTTTGCTTTTTTATTGCTATATCTTCAGATTTACCAATTTTTTCTACAGTTTCTAGTCTATTTTTAAGTTCGTCCACTGTTTTTCATTTCCAGTGTTGTATTTTTCGTCTTCATAAATTTCATTAGGTCTTTTTTATATCTTCTATTTCTTTCTTCATTATGTTATGTTTTCACTATATCGTTAACCACGTGGCACACATTAAATATTGTTTTAAAACCTTTGCCTGCTAATTTTATAATTTCTCTCATTCCAGTGTCTATTCCTATTGATTGGTATGTCTTTTTTTAAAAAAAATAATTTTTATTGTGCTTTAAGTGGAAGTTTACAAATCAAGTCAGTCTCTTACATATAAACTTATATATACCTTACTACATACACCCATTTACTCTCCCCCTAATAAGTCAGCCCGCTCCCACCTTCCAGTCTCTCCTTTCGTGATGATTTTGGCAGTTTCTAACCCCCTTTACCCTTCCATCTCCCCTCCAGACAGGAGATGCCAACATAGTCTCAAGTGTCCACCTGATGCAAGTAGCTCACTCCTCATCAGCATCTCTCTCCAACCCATTGTCCAGTCCAATCTGTGTCTGAAGAGTTGCCTTTGGGAATGGTTCCTGTCCTGGGCCAACAGGTTTGGGGACCATGACCACTGGGGCTCTTCTAGTCTTAGTCAGACAATTAAGTCTGGCCTTTTATGAGAATTTGGGGTCTGCATCCCACTGTTCTCCTGCTCCCTCAGGGGTTCTCTGTTGTGTTCCCTGTCAGGGAAGTCATCGGTTGTGGCCAGGCACCATCTAGTTCTTCTGGTCTCAGGATGATGTAGTCTCTGGTTCATGTGGCCCTTTCTGTACCTGGGGCTTGTAGTTACCTTGTGTCCTTGATGTTCTTCATTCTCCTTTGATCCGGGTAGTTTGAGACCAATTCATGCATCTTAGATGGCCACTTGCTAGCATTTAAGACCCCAGATACCACACTTCAAAGTGGGATGTAGAATGTATTCTTAATAGAATTTATTTTGCCAATTGACTTACATGTCCCCTGAAGCCACAGCCCCAAACCCCTGTCCCTGCTTTGCTAACCTTCGAAGCATTCAGTTTATTCAGGAAACTTCTTTGCTTTTGGTTTAGTCCAGTTGTGCTGACCTTCCCTGCGTTGAGTGTTGTCCTTCCCTTCACCTAAAGTAGTTCTTATCTACTATCTAATCAGTAAATAACCCTCTCCCACCCTCCCTCCCCCCTCTCATAACGACAAAAGAATGTGTTCTTCTCAGTTTAAACTATTTCTCGAGATCTTATAATAGTGGTCTTATACAATATTTGTCCTTTTGCCTCTGACTAGTTTCACTCAGCATAATGCCTCCCGATTCCTCCATGTTATGAAAGGTTTCACAGATTCCTCATTGTTCTTTATCAATGCGATGCGTAGTATTCGATTGTGTGAATATACCACAATTTATTTATCCATTCGTCTGTTGATGGACACCTTGGTTACTTCCAGCTTTTTGCTATGTAAACAGTGCTGCAATAAACATGGGTGTGCATATATCTGTTCGTGTAAAGGCTCTTTCTCTAGGATGTATTCCAAGGAGTGGAATTTCTGGGTTGTTGTTTTATGGTAGTTCTATTTCTAGCTTTTTAAGGAAGCGCCAAATCGATTTCCAAAGTGGTTGTACCATTTTCTATTGCCACCAGCAGTGTATAACTGTTCCAATCTCTCCACAGCCTCTCCAACATTTATTATTTTGTGTTTTTTGAATTAATGCCAGCCTTGTTGGAGTGAGATGAAATCTCATTGTAGTTTTTTTTTTTTAATAACTTTTATTAAGCTTCAAGTGAACGTTTACAAATCCAGTCTGTCACATATAAGTTTACATACATCTCACTCCCTACTCCCACTTGCTCTCCCCCTCTTAAGTCAGCCCTTTCAGTCTCTCCTTTCTTGACAATTTTGCCTGCTTCCCTCTCTCTCTATCCTCCCATCTCCCCTCCAGACAAGAGTTGCCAACACAATCTCAAGTGTCCACCTGATATAATTAGCTCACTCCTCATCAGCGTCTCTCTCCCACCAGCTGACCAGTCCCTTTCATTTCTGATGAGTTGTCTTCGGGGATGGTTCCTGTCCTGTGTCAACAGAAGGTCAGCGGAGCATGGCCGCCGGGATTCCTCCAGTCTCAGTCAGACCATTAAGTTTGGTCTTTTTATGAGAATTTGGGGTCTGTATCCCACTGATCTCCTGCTCCCTCAGGGGTCCTCTGCTGTGCTCCCTGTCAGGGCAGTCATCGGTTGTAGCTGGGCACCAACTAATTCTTCTGGTCTCAGGATGATGTAGTTGCTGGTTCATGTGGCCCTTTCTGTCTCTTGGGCTCTTAGTTGTCGTGTGGCCTTGGTGTTCTTCATTTTCCTTTGCTCCAGGTGGGTTGAGACCAATTGCTGCATCTTAGATGGCCGCTTGTTAGCATTTAAGACCCCAGACGCCACATTTCAAAGTGGGATGCAGAATGATTTCATAATAGAATTATTTTGCCAATTGATTTAGAAGTCCCCGCAAACCATGTTCCCCAGACCCCCGCGCTTGCTCCGCTGACCTTTGAAGCATTCATTTTATCCCGGAAACTTCTTTGCTTTTGGTCCAGTCCAATTGAGCTAACCTTCCATGTATTGAGTGTTGTCTTTCCCTTCACCTAAAGCAGTTCTTATCTACTGATTAATCAATAAAAAACCCTCTCCCACCCTTCCTCCCTCCCCGCCTCGTAACCACAAAAGTATGTGTTCTTCTCAGTTTATACTGTTTCTCAAGATCTTATAATAGTGGTCTTATACAATATTTGTCCTTTTGCCTCTGACTCATTTCGCTCAGCATAATGCCTTCCAGGTTCCTCCATGTTATGAAATGTTTCAGAGATTCGTCACTGTTCTTTATCGATGCGTAGTATTCCATTGTGTGAATATACCACAATTTCTTTACCCATTCATCCGTTGATGGACACCTTGGTTGCTTCCAACTTTTTGCTATTGTAAACAGAGCTGCAATAAACATGGGTGTGCATATATCTGTTTGTATGAAGGCTCTTGTATCTCTAGGGTATATTCCGAGGAGTGGGATTTCTGGGTTGTATGGTAGTTCTATTTCTAACTGTTTGAGATAACGCCAGATAGATTTCCAAAGTGGTTGTACCATTTTACATTCCCACCAGCAGTGTATGAGAGTTCCAATCTCTCCGCAGCCTCTCCAACATTTATTATTTTGTGTTTTTTGGATTAATGCCAGCCTTGCTGGTGTGAGATGGAATCTCATCGTAGTTTTAATTTGCATTTCTCTAATGGCTAATGATCGGGAGCATTTTCTCATGTATCTGTTGGCTGCCTGAATATCTTCCTTAGTGAAATGTGTGTTCATATCCTTTGCCCACTTCTTGATTGGGTTGTTTGTCTTTTTGTGGTTGAGTTTTGACAGAATCATGTAGATTTTAGAGATCAGGTGCTGGTCGGAGATGTCATAGCTGAAAATTCTTTCCCAGTCTGTAGGTGGTGTTTTTACTCTTCTGGAGAAGTCTTTAGATGAGCATAGGTGTTTGATTTTTAGGAGCTCCCAGTTATCGGGTTTCTCTTCATCATTTTTGGTAATGTTTTGTATTCTGTTTATACCTTGTATTAGGGCTCCTAGGGTTGTCCCAATTTTTTCTTCCATGATCTTTATCGTTTTAGTCTTTGTGTTTAGGTCTTTGATCCACTTGGAGTTAGTTTTTGTGCATGGTGTGAGGTATGGGTCCTGTTTCATTTTTTTGCAAATGGATATCCAGTTATGCCAGCACCATTTGTTAAAAAGGCTATCTTTTCCCCAGTTAATTGACACTGGTCCTTTGTCAAATATCAGCTGCTCATACGTGGATGGATCTATGTCTGGGTTCTCAAATCTGTTCCATTGGTCTATGTGTCTGTTGTTGTACCAATACCAGGCTGTTTTGACTACTGTGGCTGTATAATAGGTTCTGAAGTCAGGTAAGGTGAGGCCTCCCACTTTCTTCTTCTTTTTCAGTAGTGCTTTGCTTATCCGGGGTTTCTTTCCCTTCCATATGAAATTGGTGATTTGTTTCTCTATCCCCTTAAAATATGACATTGGAATTTGGATCGGAAGTGCGTTAAATGTATAGATGGCTTTTGGTAGAATAGACATTTTTACTATGTTAAGTCTTCCTATCCATGAGCAGGGTATGTTTTTCCACTTAAGTATGTCCTTTTGAATTTCTTGTAGTAGAGCTTTGTAGTTTTCTTTGTATAGGTCTTTTACATCCTTGGTAAGATTTATTCCTAAGTATCTTATCTTCTTGGGGGCTACTATGAATGGTATTGATTTGGTTATTTCCTCTTCGGTGTTCTTTTTGTTGATGTAGAGGAATCCAAGTGATTTTTGTATGTTTATTTTATAACCTGAGACTCTGCCAAACTCTTCTATTAGTTTCAGTAGTTTTCTGGAGGATTCCTTAGGGTTTTCTGTGTATATAATCATATCATCTGCAAATAGTGATAACTTTACTTCTTCCTTGCCAATCCGGATACCTTTTATTTCTTTGTCTAGCCTAATTGCCCTGGCTAAGACTTCCAACACGATGTTGAATAAGAGCGGTGATAAAGGGCATCCTTGTCTGGTTCCCGTTCTCAAGGGAAATGCTTTCAGGTTCTCTCCATTTAGAGTGATATTGGCTGTTGGCTTTGCATAGATGCCCTTTATTATGTTGAGGAATTTTCCTTCAATTCCTATTTTGGTAAGAGTTTTTATCATGAATCGGTGTTGGACTTTGTCAAATGCCTTTTCTGCATCAATTGATAAGATCATGTGGTTTTTGTCTTTTGTTTTATTTATGTGATGGATTACATTAATGGTTTTTCTGATATTAAACCAGCCTTGCATACCTGGTATAAATCCCACTTGATCAGGGTGAATTATTTTTTTGATGTGTTGTTGGATTCTATTGGCTAGAATTTTGTTGAGGATTTTTGCATCAATGTTCATGAGGGATATAGGTCTATAATTTTCTTTTTTTGTAATGTCTTTACCCGGTTTTGGTATCAGGGAGATGGTGGCTTCATAGAATGAGTTGGGTAGTATTCCGTCATTTTCTATGCTTTGGAATACCTTTAGTAGTAGTGGTGTTAACTCTTCTCTGAAAGTTTGGTAGAACTCTGCAATGAAGCCGTCCGGGCCAGGGCTTTTTTTTGTTGGGAGTTTTTTGATTACCGTTTCAATCTCTTTTTTTGTTATGGGTCTATTTAGTTGTTCTACTTCTGAATGTGTTAGTTTAGGTAGGTAGTGTTTTTCCAGGAATTCATCCATTTCTTCTAGGTTTTCAAATTTGTTAGAGTACAATTTTTCATAATAATCTGAAATGATTCTTTTAATTTCATTTGGTTCTGTTGTGATGTGGTCCTTCTCATTTCTTATTCGGGTTATTTGTTTCCTTTCCTGTATTTCTTTAGTCAGTCTAGCCAATGGTTTATCAATTTTGTTAATTTTTTCAAAGAACCAGCTTTTGGCTTTGTTAATTCTTTCAATTGTTTTTCTGTTCTCTAATTCATTTAGTTCAACTCTAATTTTTATTATTTGTTTTCTTCTGGTGCCTGATGGATTCTTTTGTTGCTCACTTTCTATTTGTTCAAGTTGTCGGGACAGTTCTCTGATTTTGGCTCTTCCTTCTTTTTGTATGTGTGCATTTATTGATATAAATTGGCCTCTGAGCACTGCTTTTGCTGTGTCCCAGAGGTTTTGATAGGAAGTATTTTCAGCCTCATTGCATTCTATGAATTTCTTTATTCCCTCCTTAATGTCTTCTATAACCCAGTCTTTTTGAGCAGGGTATTGTTCAGTTTCCAAGTATTTGATTTCTTTTCCCTAGTTTTTCTGTTATTGATCTCTAGTTTTATGGCCTTGTGGTCTGAGAAGATGCTTTGTAATATTTCGATGTTTTGGACTCTGCAAAGGTTTGTTTTATGACCTAATATGTAGTCTATTCTAGAGAATGTTCCATGTGCGCTAGAAAAAAAAGTATATTTTGCAGCAGTTGGGTGGAGAGTTCTGTATAAGTCAACGAGGTCAAGTTGGTTGATTGTTGTAATTAGATCTTCCGTGTCTCTGTTGAGCTTCTTACTGGATGTCCTGTCCTTCTCCGAAAGTGGTGTGTTGAAGTCTCCTACTATAATTGTGGACGTATCTATCTCGCTTTTCAATTCTGTTAAAATTTGATTTATGTATCTTGCAGCCCTGTCATTGGGTGCATAAATATTTAATATGGTTATGTCTTCCTGATCAATTGTCCCTTTTATCATTATATAGTGTCCTTCTTTATCCTTTGTGGTGGATTTAAGTCTAAAGTCTATTTTGTCAGAAATTAATATTGCTACTCCTCTTCTTTTTTGCTGATTGTTTGCTTGATATACTTTTTTCCATCCTTTGAGTTTTAGTTTGTTTGTGTCTCTAAGTCTAAGGTGTGTCTCTTGTAGGCAGCATATAGATGGATCGTGTTTCTTTATCCAGTCTGTGACTCTCTGTCTCTTTATTGGTGCATTTAGTCCATTTACATTCAGGGTAATTATAGATAAATCAGTTTTTAGTGCTGTCATTTTGATGCCTTTTTATGTGTGTTGCTGACAATTTCATTTTTCCACATACTTTTTTGTGCTGAGGCGTTTTTCTTAGTAAATTGTGAGATCCTCATTTTCATAGTGCTTGACTTTATATTAGTTGAGTCGTTACGTTTTTCTTGGTTTTTATCTTGAGTTATAGAGTTGTTATACCTTTTTGTGGTTACCTTATTATTTACCCCTGTTTTTCTAAGTAAAAACCTAACTTGTATTGTTCTATATCGCCTTGTATCACTCTCCATATGGCAGTTCAATGCCTCCTGTATTTAGTCCCTCTTTTTGATTATTGTGATCTTTTACCTATTGACTTCCATGATTCCCTGTTATGTGTATTTTTTTTTTTTTAATTAATCTTAATTTGTTTGTTTTTGTGATTTCCCTATTTGAGTTGATATCAGGACGTTCTGTTTTGTGTCCTTGTGTTGTGCTGATATCTGATATTATTGGTTCTCTGACCAAACAATATCCTTTAGTATTTCTTGTAGCTTTGGTTTGGTTTTTGCATATTCTCTAAACTTGTGTTTGTCTGTAAATATCTTAATTTCGCCTTCATATTTCAGAGAGAGTTTTGCTGGATATATGATCCTTGGCTGGCAGTTTTTCTCCTTCAGTGTTCTGTATATGTCGTCCCATTCCCTTCTTGCCTGCATGGTTTCTGCTGAGTAGTCAGAACATATTCTTACTGATTCTCCCTTGAAGGAAACCTTTCTTTTCTCCCTGGCTGCTTTTAAAATTTTCTGTTTATCTTTGGTTTTGGTGAGTTTGATGATAATATGTCTTGGTGTTTTTCTTTTTGGATCAATCTTAAATGGGGTTCGATGAGCATCTTGGATAGATATCCTTTCGTCTTTCATGATGTCAGGGAAGTTTTCTGTCAGGAGTTCTTCAACTATTTTCTCTGTGTTTTCTGTCCCCCCTCCCTGTTCTGGGACTCCAATCACCCGCAGGTTATCCTTCTTGATAGAGTCCCACATAATTCTTAGGGTTTCTTCATTTTTTAAAATTCTTTTATCTGATTTTTTTTCAGCTATGATGGTGTTGATTCCCTGGTCCTCCAGATGTCCCAGTCTGATTCTAATTGCTCGAGTCTGCTCCTCTGACTTCCTAGTGCGTTGTCTAATTCTGTTATTTTATTGTTAATCTTTTGGATTTCTACATGTTGTCTCTCTATGGATTCTTGCAACTTATTAATTTTTCCAGTATGTTCTTGAATAATCTTTTTGAGTTCTTCAACAGTTTTATCAGTGTGTTCCTTGGCTTTTTCTGCAGTTATCCTAATTTCATTTGTGATATCATTAAGCATTCTGTAAATTAGTTTTTTATATTCTGTATCTGATAATTCCAAGATTGTATCTTCATTTGGGAAAGATTTTGATTCTTTTGTTTGGGGGGTTGGAGAAGCTGTTATGGTCTGCTTCTTTAAGTGGTTTGATATGGATTGTTGTCTCTGAGCCATCACTGGGAAACTAGTTTTTCCAGAAAATCCGCTAAAAAAAAATGCAGTCAGATCCCTATCAGAGTTCTCCCTCTGGCTCAGGCTATTCAGATGTTAATGAAGCCGCCTGGGGAGGGTGGGGGAGGGAACAGAGAGATAGGAGAGTAGCACCTCAGAATATAGCCAGAGTTGCTTGTCTTGCTTGGAATGACTATTATATCTGAGATTCCCGCGGGCACGTCGCCTATGTGTGCTGGCTGTGTGGAGATTGCCCCCGGGGGTTCTGGCCCACTGGAGTCACGGTCAGATCCTCCGCTTCCAGCCCCACGCCCAGCGTCAAGGCTCCCCTACTGGGACGGTGCACTCTCGACTCCAAAATCAGTCGCTGCCTCCCGGGGACTTCTCGTCCCTCCAGCCGCGTGGCCGTGCCGCCTCCGAGAACTAGTTGGGCCTCCTCCCGGGGTTAGTTCAGATGGGTGAAGCAGCTCCCCATGCTTGTGCCGTGACCGAGTGTCCCGGCTAGGACGCTGTTCTCTCCGCTCCAATACCAGTCGCTGCCTCCCGGGGACTTCTCCTACCGGCTGAGTCCCATGCCGCCCGCGTGACCCGGCTGGTCCCCTTCCCGGGGTTAGTTCAGGGGGGTGGAGCAACTCTCCGTGTTTATGCCGTACCTGCGTCCAGTCCAAATCCCTGAGGGACGGTTCCCTGGCTCGGATGCTGCTCTTTCTGCTCCAAGACCAGTCACTGCCTCCTGGGGACTTCTCCTACCGGCTGCGTCCCATGCCGCCCGTGGAACTGGCTGGTCCCCCTCCCGGGGTTAGTACAGGGGGGTGGAGCAGCTCTCTGTGCTTGTGCCGTACCTGACTGGTACGCTGGCTCCAGGCTCTGGAAACAATCGCTGCTTCCCCGTATTAGTTCGTTCTCTGTCTCTAAATGTGTGTTTGTTGTTCAGGGTTCGTAGATTGTTATGTATGTGATCGATTCACTTGTTTTTCCGTGTCTTTGTTGTAAGAGGGATCCGAGGTAGCGTCTGCCTAGTCCGCCATCTTGGCTCCGCCTCCCTCATTGTAGTTTTGATGCACATTTCTCTAATGGCTAATGATCGAGAGTATTTCCTCACGTATCTGTTAGCCGCCTGAACATCTTCTTTAGTGACTTGCCCATTCATATCCTTAGCCCAATTTTTAATTGTGTTGTTTGTCTTTTTGTGGTGGAGTTTTAGCAGAATCGTGTAGATTTTAGAGATCAGGCACTGGTCGGAGATGTCATAGCTGAAAATTTTTTCCCAGCCTGTAGGTGGTCTTTTTACTCTTTTGGTGAAGTCTTTAGATGAGCATAGTTGTTTGATTTTTAGGAGCTCCCAGTTATTTGGTTTGCTTCGTCATTTTTAGTAATGTTTTGTATTCTGTTTATGCCTTGTATTAGGGCTCCTAACTTTGTCCCTATTTTTTTCTTCCATGATCTTTATCATTTTAGGCTGATCCATTTGGAGTTAGTTTCTGTGCATGGTGTGAGGTATGGATCCTGTTTCATTTTTTGCAAATGGTTATCTGGTTATGCCAGCATCATTTGTCAAAAAGACTATTTTTTCCCAAATTAACTAACACTGGGCCTTTGTCAAATATCAGCTGCTCATATGTGGATGGGTTTATATCTGGGTTCTCAATTCCGTACCATTGGTTTATGTGTCTGTTGTACCAGTACCAGGCTGTTTTGACTACTGTGGCTGTATAATATGTTCTAAAATCAGGTAGAGTGTGGCATCCCACTTTGTTCTTCTTTTTCAGTAATGCTTTACTTATCTGGGGCTTATTTCCCTTCCATATGAAGTTGGTGATTTGTTTCTCCATCACATTAAAAAATGTCATTGGAATTTGGATTGGAAGTGCATTGTATATATAGATGGCTTTTGGTAGAATAGACATTTTTACTATGTTAAGTTTTCCTATCTATGAGCAAGGTATGTTTTTCCACTTATGTAGGTCTCCTTTTAGTTTCTTGCAGTAATACCTTGTAGTTTTCTTTGTATAGGTCTTTTACATCTTTGGTAAGCCTTATTCCTAAGTATTTTGTCTTCTTGGGGGCTACTATGAATGGTATTGATTTGGTGATTTCCTCTTCGATGTTCTTTTTGTTGCTGTAGAGGAATCCAAGTGATTTTTGTATGTTTATCTTCTAACCTGATACTCTGCTGAACTCTTCTATTAGGTTCAGTAGTTTTCTTGAGGATTCCTTAGGGTTTTCTGTGTATAAGATCATATCATCTGCAAATAGAGATAATTTTACTTCTTCCTTTCCAATCCAGTTGCCCTTTATTTCTTTGTCTAGCCTAATTGCTCTGGCTAGGACCTCTAGCACAATGTTGAATAAGAGCGGTGATAAAGGGCATCCTTGTCTCTGGTTCCCGTCAAGGGAAATGCTTTCGGGCTCTCTCCATTTAGGATGATGTTGGCTGTTGGCTTTGTATAAATGCCCTTTATTATATTGAGGAATTTTCCTTCTATTCCTATTTTGCTGAGAGTTTTTATCCTGAATGGGTGTTGGACTTAGTCAAATGCCTTTTCTGTAACAATTGATAAGATCCTGTGGTTTTTGTCTTTTGTTTTACTCATATGGTGGATTACATTAATTGTTTTTCTAATGTTGAACCAACCTTGCGTACCTGGTATAAATCCCACTTGGTCATGCTGGATTATTATTTGATATGCTGTTGAATTCTATTGGCTAGAATTTTTTTGAGGATTTTTGCATCTATGTTCATGAGGGATATAGGTCCGTAATTTTCTTTTTTTGTAGTGTCTTTACCTGGTTTTGGTATCAGGGATATGCTGGCTTCATAGAATGAGTTAGGTAGTATTCCATCCTTTTCTATGCTTTGAAATACCTTTAGTAGTAGTAGTGTTAACCCTTCTCTGAAAGTTTGGTAGAACTCTGCAGTGAAGCCGTCGGGGCCAGGGCTTTTTTTTTTGTTGGGAGTTTTTTGATTATCTTTTCAATCTCTTTTTTTGTTATGGGTCTATTTTGTTGTTCTACTTCTGATTGTGTTAGTTTATGTAGGTAGTGTGTTTCTAGGAATTCATCCATTTCTTCTAGGTTTTCAAATTCGTTAGAGTACAATTTTTCGTAATAATCTGATATGATTCTTTTAATTTCAGTTGGGTCTGTTGTGATATGGCCCATCTCATTTCTTATCCAGGTTATTTGTTTCCTTTCCTGTATTTCTTTAGTCAGTCAGGCCAATGGTTTATCAATTTTGTTAATTTTTTCAAAGAACCAGCTTTTGGCTTTGTTAATTCTTTCAATTGATTTTCTGTTCTCTAATTCATTTAATTCTGCTCTAATTTTTATTATTTGTTTTCTTCTGGATTCTTTTCTTGCTTGCTTTCTATTTGTTCAAGTTGTAGGGACATTTCTCTGAATTTGGCTCTCTTCTTTATGTACGTGTACATTTATAGATATAAATTGACCTCTGAGCATTGCTTTTGCTGTGTCCCAGAGGTTTTGATAGGAAGTGTTTTCAGCCTCATTGCATTCTATGAATTTCTTTATTCCCTCCTTAATGTCTTCTATAACCCAGTCTTTTTGAGCAGGGTATTGTTCAGTTTCCAAGTATTTGATTTCTTTTCCCTGATTTTTCTGTTATTGATTTCTATTTTTATGGCCTTGTGGTCTGAGAAGATGCTTTGTAATAGCTCGATGTTTTGGATTCTGCAAAGGCTTTTTTTATGACCTAATATGTGATCTATTCTAGAGAACATTCCAGGTGCACTAGAAAAAAATGTATACTTTGTGGCTGTTGGGTGGAGTGTTCTGTATAAGTTTATGAGGTCAGGTTGGTTGATTGTAACAGTTAGGTCTTCCGTGTCTCTATTGAGCTTCTTACTGGAAGTTCTATCCTTCACTGAAAGTCTTGTGTTGAGGTCTCCTACTATAATTGCGGAGGTGTCTATCTTGCTTTTCAATTCTGTTAAAGTTTGTTTTATGTATCTTGCAGCCCTTTCATTGGGTGCATATATATTTAATATGGTTATATCTTCCTGGTAAATTGTCCCTTTAATCATTATTTAATGTCCTTCTTTATCCTTTGTGGTGGATTTAACTTTAAAGTCTATTTTGTCAGAAATTGATATTGCCACTCTTGCTCTTTTTTGATTGTTATTTGCTTGATAATTTTTTTTCCATCGTTTGAGTTTTAGTTTGTTTGTGTCTCTAAGGTCTCTCTCTTGTAGGCAGCTTATAGACAGATTGTGTTTTTTTGATCCAGTCTGAGACTCTCTGTCTATTGGTGCATTTAGTCCATTTACATTCAGCGTAATTATAGGTAAGTGCTGTCATTTTGATGACTTGTTTTGTGTGTTGTTGACCATTTCATTTCTCCACTTTTTTGTGCTGGGACGTTTTTCTTTGTAAATTGTGTGTTCCTCATTTTCATACTAGTTGAATTTATTTTTGCTGAGTCGTTAATGTTTTTTTTGGTTTCTATTTTGAATTATGGAATTGTTAGACCTCTTTGTGGTTACCTTAATATTTACCCCTATTTTTCTAAGTTTTTTAAATACCTAACTTGTATCGTCCTATATCTCCTTGTTTTCCTCTCCATGTGGAAGATCTATGCCTTCTGTATTTAGTCCTTCTTTTTTGATTATTGTAATCTTTTACATAATGACTTCAATGATTCCCTGTTTTGAGCATTTTTTCCTTTTTAAAATTAATCTTATTTTGTTTTTGTGATTTCCCTATTTGAGTTGATATCAGGATTTTCTGTTCTGTGACCTTGTGTTGTGTTGGTATCTGATATTGATTTTCTGACCAAAGAATTTCCTTTAGCAATTCTTGTAGCTTTTGTTTGTTTTTTGCAAATTCTCTAAGCTTGTGTTTATCTGTAAATGTTTTAATTTCATCTTCATTTGTGAGAGAGAGTTTTGTTGGATATATGATTCTTGGCTGGTAGTTTGTCTCCTTCAGTGTTCTATATATGTCATCCATTGACTTCTTGCCTGCATGGTTTCTGCTGCGTAGTCTGGACTTATTCTTATTGACTCTTCTTTGTAGGTGACTTTTCTTTAATCCCTGGCTGCTTTTAAAATTTTCTCTTTATCTTTGGTTTTGGCAAGTTTGGTGATAATATGCCTTGGTGATTTTCTTTTTGGATCTATCTTGTATGGGGTTTGATGAGCATCTTGAATAGATATCCTTTCATCTTTTATGATGCCAGGGAAGTTTTCTGCCAAAAGATCTTCAACTATTCTCTCTGTATTTTCTGTTATCCCTCCCTGTTCTGGAATCCCAATCACATGCAAGTTATTCTTCTTGATAGAGTCCCACATGATTCTTAGGGTTTCTTCATTTTTTAAAATTTGTTTATCTCATTTTTCTTCAACTATATTGATGTCAATTGCCTTATCCTCCGACTCCCCCACTATGCATTCCAATTCCTCGATTCTGCTCCTCTGACTTCCTATTAAGTTGTCTAATTCTGTAATTTTATTGTTAATCTTTTGTTTTTCTGAATGCTGTCTTTCTGTGGATTTTTGCAGCTTATTAATTTTTTCACTATGTTCTTGAAAAATCTTTTTGATTTCTTCAACTGCTTTATCAGTGTGTTCCTTGGCTTTTTCTGTAGATTGCCTTATTTGATTTCTGAGGTCATCCCTGATGTCTTGAAGCATTCTGTATGTTAGTTTTTTATATTCTGCATCTGGCAATTCCAGGATTGTACTTTCACTTGAAAATATTTTGATTCTTTAATTTGGGCATTTGTAGAAACAATCGTGGTCTGCTTCTTTATGTGATTTGATATCGACTGCTGTCTCTGAGCCATCTATAAGACATTGTGATGATTTATTGCATATTTGCTTACTGAGTCTTATCTTCTTGTTTTGTTTTGTTTCAGTATACCCAGATGGACTACTAGATTGTGCTGTCTTGATTGTTGTAGTCTTTGAGTCACTTATGTCCTATTACCAGCTGGTTTGAGCTGTTACCAGATATATAAGCCTAAGAGTCCATTCACTGTTCCTGAATAGAATCTGCTTAGGTGTCCTGATTGTGGGTCACCAAGTGTGTGGTGTAGGCTGTCAGCTATTAACGTAGGGAAGTAGTGGTGATAGTTGTATGCACCAGATTCTAGTAGTAGCCAGGGGTCACACTCCAAGGAAAGCAGGATGCTGACAGCCTTCCCTCACATGCCAGTGAGGTAGGTGTGTCTCTATTCCTAGAGCACTTTGGCGGGTGGGCTCTGCAGCTGTACCTTAGGCATCCAATGCTTCTACCTCTAAAGACTGGTAAGCATCACTATCCTCAGACCCCTTTAGCAGGTGGCTAGGTGGTGTGGGTGGGGCTTCAGCCCTCAGTTCCCTGCTGTGGATCAGTGAGGGCTCTGTTTAATAGGTAGAGAGGTATCAGACGTCCAAAACTTGTCTTTCCAGTGCTCCACTAAAACAGTTACAGTCATATCTCTACCAGAATTGCCTTTGCATTATAATAATAGCCACCTGGTTCCCTGTAGGGATGAAAGCCAAAGACTGTGGATCTCATATGCTTGGCTGGAGCTGGTTCTGTATTATTATTCCAGTTTAGAGAAGTCAGGGAAGGATTTTTCCCCCCTGGATTGTTAATTGCTGCTTCTCTCAGGCCAGGAGAATGAGTTAGGAAAAAAAAAACCCGCAGAGCACTTCACTCTCTGGCCCAGGAAATTCCAATGTTAATGAAACCACCCTGGGCAGGGAGGGGAAGGATCAGATAGATCGGAGAGAGTGGCACGGCAATATTGACAAAGTTACTTATCTTGCTTAGTGAAGATTGTTTTATCTGAGATTCCAGAGGGCTGTGTAGCCTGTGTGCACTGGCTGGGTCAAGGCTGCCTCCAAGGGTCAGGCCTGTGTCAGGCCATGATTGCACCATCTCAGAAAGCCATGCTCAGCTCCTCCGCTCCCAGTCCAAAGCTCAGCACCAAGGTTTTCTGGCTGGGACGCTGCACTCCAGGCTCCAAAACCAGTTGCTGCCTCCCTGTGATTTCTCGTTCTCCTATCAACTGCGTCAGTGTGCAGCCTGCATGCGCTGGCTGGGTTTCCACCGAGGTTACTTCAGAGGGCTAGGGCTGTGTCCCATGCTTGCGCCGTCTCAGGAAGCTGTGGTTAGCTCCTCTGCACTTAGTCCAAAGCCCAGCCCCAAGGTTTTCTGACTGGGATGCTGGCTCCAGGCTCCCCAAACAGTCACCGTTTCCCTGTGATTGCTCGTTCTTCTGTCGGCCGAGTCAGTGTGCAGCCTGCTTGTGTTGGCTGAGTCTCTACTGAGGTTACTCTAGAGGTTTAGGGGTTAGGGCTGCATCCCGTGCTTGCCCCATCTCAGTAAGCTGCAATCAGCCCTACCGCTCTGGCACCAGGGAACCATGAGGGCTCAAGGCTGTGGCACGGGACACCGGTTCCAGAAGCAGTTGCTGCTTCAGGCCGTGGCTTTTCGCTCCCCTGTCACTCAGGTCAATTCCTTAGTTCTGTTTTTGATGGTCAGGATTCATAGATTGTCATGTATGTGATCAATTCACTTGTTTTTCTGAGTCTTTGTTGCAAGAAGGATCCACGGTAACTTCTACCTAGTCAGCCATCTTGGCCCCACCTCCTGATTGGTATTTCTTTTTACGGGTTATAGTTTCTTGCTTCTTTGCAAGCCAGGTAGTATTTTACTCTATTTATTTATTTATTTTGATGCTGAACATGGTTAATTTTATATTGTTACTATTTGGATTTTTAAAAGAATATTGTACATTGTTCTGATGTAAATTCTTAGAAGTTAGCTTGATCCTTTTCATGCTTGTTTTTAAGTTAGCTTGAGTTAGTCCAGAGGAGAGGCAGGGCTAATTTAGCCCCATTACTAAAAGAATCTATCTAATACTTCCTGTTTTCTGAGATTTCTTCACAGCAACTAACAGGAACACAAACTTTTCTCAGCACTATGCAAGTTCCAATAATTGCTTGTTTCCAATGGCCCTTTCACAACCTTGTGTAGTTTTACCCCATACACGTGCCCCAATACTCAGTCAAGGACTCAAAGATACCACTCTACAGATTTCCTAAGCTCTCTTTATGTGCAATTCCCTTCCTCAGACATTACAGCCCTGTGTTCCAGTTGTCCAATGTCTGTAAACAGTTGATGCATATATTTTGTCACTTTTTTTAGTCATTTAAGATAGCCGTGTAAATCTGGTTCCTGTTAATCCATCATTGTGAGAAGCAGAAATCTTGGAACTGTATAGCTACACGATTCTTCCAGTCACCTCAGTCTTTCCAAACTCTAATGTGTTTCCTCTTAATTCAAAGAAATCTCCTTGTTCTGCTTGTGTTCCTTCTCCCTGTGCCATAGTCTGACAAGTGTTTCCAGAAGAAATTCAGTAAGATAGTAAGGATAACCTCATCTGCTTACCTTATTTCAGAGATCATAATGTTTGCTGCCTCTTGCTCATTTTTCTGAACAGTTGTTTTATAATTTGTTCTAGTTTTCTGATTGGTTATGATGGACTTGTAATCTAATAACATTTACTCCATGATGGCTAAAAGTAGATTTTGATGTATTCTTAGGCAATGAGCTATTGTATTTGGTTAGCTAATGTTTTACATATGATTTTCACATTAATGTTCTTTCTGTGAAATGGACCTTTAATTTTCTGTTCTTGAATTATTCTACTTTACTATGGAATCAATGTTATACTGGCTTCATAAGATGAGTTAGACAGTGGTTCTTTTTCTACACATTAGAAAACTGTTTTGAAAATGAGGTTATCTATTCTGTGAAAATTTGTTTAGAATTTACTTTTAGAAGAGTATAAGCCAGGAAATTTTTTTGTTAACATTTTACTTTGTCTAATAGTTATTGATATAGTCAGATTTTTCTATTCTTCTTGTGATAATGTTGTGATTTTGTAATTTTCCAGATATTAATCTACTTCATCTAGGTTACAGCTATATTTATTTATTACATATATTTGAAATCATTCAGTTGTATCATATTTTATTTTTACTTTTCATTCTATATTTTTTAATTTACATCTTCCCAGTAAGCCACCTGCACATAAGTCTCCATCTCAGAGTCTGTTTCCTGAGGAACTCAACCTAACACAATTGATTATTTTTTTATGGTTAAAAAAAAATATATGTCTTTACCTAACAACATAAACAAAAATACATTCAACCTAAATTAGAAACAAGGTAAATTAAAAGCAAACAAAAAAACTCCTTTAATGAAGTAGAGAATAATTTCATGGCCCCAGTGTAAAGAAGGCTTTCTTAAACAAGGCAAAAAACAATTAACACTTAAAGAAGAGATTGTTAAATATGTATACTTTAAAATAAAATATTCTGGTGGCATAGTGGTTAAGTGTTATGGCTGCTAACCAAGAGGTCGGCAGTTCGAATCTGCCAGGTGCTCCTTGGAAACTCTATCAGGCAGTTCTATTCTGTCCTTTAGGGTCATTATGAGTTGGAATCAACTCAACGGCAGTGGGTTTGGTTTTTGGTTTGGGTGCATTAAAAGGAACCACTAAAAAAGTGAAAAGTCAAGTTACCAAGTGGGACAAGTTATTTGAGATGCATATAGGCAATAAGATATTAGCAGCTCCAGTTTTATTATTCTATTTTTGGATATTATTCAAATTTATGCACCAAACATTAAGGCCAAAGATTACGAAATTGAAGATTTTTACCAACTTCTGCAGCCTGAAAATTTGATAAAAAATGCAGTCAAGATGCACTGATTGAAATGTGTGACAGTTGAAGTTGTGTGTCTACTTGGCTGGGCCATGATTCTCAATGGTCTGATAGCTGTACGATGTTGTGATCACTTCCATGATAAGCTTTAGTATTATGTGATCACTTCTATGATGGGACCTGCTGTAAGTAGCCAATCAGTTGAAAGGGAGTGTCCTTGGGCATGTAGCCTGCATCAAATATAAGTGGATATTCTGGCAAGGCTTGTGGGCTTTTGCTTGTTCTGGATCCTGCAGCTGGCTCCTGTTCATCTGAACTTCAGTTCTTGGGACTCGAGCTAGAAGCTTACCTATGGTCTTGCCTGCTGATCTTGGGATTTGTCAGTCTTCACAGCCTGTGAGCAAGAATCCTGCTCTCTGACCTGCCAATCCTCGGTTCACCAGCCCCTGCAGCTACGTGAAGCAAGAGAAGTCTCTTTCCTGACCCATGGACTTGGGACATTCCAGCCTCTACAACTGTGTGAGCCATCTTCCTCATATAAATCTCTCTATATATGTGTATTTATACGTGTTACTGATTTTACTTCTCTAGAGATCCAGGCTAAGACAGAATGTGAAAGTTGGAAACAAAGAAGAAAGATCAATAGTGGGAAAATATAGGCTTGGTGACAGAAAAAATACTGGAGATCGCATTGTCAAAAGGAACTCCTCATGAGGCCATAGGTGCGACTCATTTATTTCTTTTTCAATATTTCTTTCCTCTTTAAAATTTACTATGTCCTGATCTGTCAATTCCCCTTCGCAGTGATCTATAAGCTGTTTCACGTCAGCAATATCAAGTTCTAAATTCAGCATTCTTGCCATATGAACAATTTTTCCACTGATATCTTTCATCATATTACCCTAGTCAAACGTTATGTTCACATAACTCAGCAATCTTTTTCCAAATTCCCTGCGTGCATTTTCTCATAACCTCCTCCCAGGAAGATGTAATATTCCGGCTATACTGAATTGACAGAATACCAACTGAGATGGTTCAACAAACAGATACAATGCTATAAACACTCAAATCATCTATGCCAAGAAATTTGGAAGACAGGTATCTTGCCAACTAACTGGAAGAGATCCATATACATGCCCATTGCAAAGAAAGGTGATGCAACAGAATGCAAAAATTATCAAATAATATAATCATTTTGCAGGCAAGCAAAATTTTGCTGAAAGCAATTTAAAAATGGTTGCAACAATACAGTGACAGGAAACTGCCAGATATTCAGGCCAGATTCAGAAAAGGACGTAGAACGAGGGGTATCCTTGCTAATATTGGATGGATCTTGGTTGAAAACACAGAATACCAGAAAGATATTTAAACCCATTGCTGTGGAGTCGATTCTGAATCATAGCAACCCTATAGGACAGAGTAGAACTACCCCATAGGGTTTCCAAGGCTGTAATCTTTATGGAAGCAGGCAATGACATCTTTCTCCTGGAGAGAGGCTGGTAGGTTTGAACAACCAACCTTTCAGCTAGCAACCAAGCACTTAATCACTGACCTACCACTGCTCCTGCCTAAACAATACCTGTGTAAAATTATGTTAACGTGCACTACTAATTGGGGAAATTGAAACTACAATGATGTATCACCACTTTATACTCATTAGATTGACAAAAGTTTTTATGCCTGACAGTATAAAATAAAGTAGAAACTCTATCAGCAAGCATGTAAATCTGTAAAATCATTATGGAGACCAATTTAGCATTAATATGCTTCTAGAAATAAGTCAAATAATTATTGTTCATGTGCACAAAGACATATGTAAGTATGTTCAAAAAAACCACTCTTTGTAGTAATTTAAAAAATACCAAAAAAATCAAAATTTCCATAAATAGGAAAATACATGAATAAATTATATGATGGGATATTTTTCAATACTGAAAGTGAATGAAGTAGAACAATAAGTTCCTACACAGATAACTCGTAAATATAATACAGTATTGTTGTAGATCTTAAATTAAGCAGTGCATACACAAATGTTCATTATATTATTTTTCATACATTTTTCTTGGTCTAAAATGTTTCATACTATTTTTTTTTAAATAAAGAAAATATTAGTTGCCTTGATTTCAAAATAAGAAAGACCACATCTGGCATCAAGGATAAGATGAACAGAAAGTATTTTAGTAAATAGGAGATATAAAGATGAAATCCAGAAGGTAGATGGGATTTCAAAAGTGAAAGTAAAGAGATGGACATAGTCCAAAAGGAAAAATAAAAAAAAAGAACTAAACTATGAAGGTATAAAATAAAGGGTACATACAGAAATCAACATTCAGTCTAGTTCTTATGTAGTAATATAATCATTACATTTTGCAGGAAAAAAACCTGAGATGCAGAGATGTTAAGTAATATATCCAAGTTTACTCAGTTGGAATGTAGCAGGCACAATTCGAACCAGGTTCTCTCATCGGGAGCCCTTGATTCCTCAACTGCTGTTGTTCATTTCTGTCAACACCATGGGTACAGTAGAACTTCTCTATAGGTTTTCCAAGGCTGTGACTTTTCAAAAACTGATCACCAGGCATTCCTCTGGGTGGGTTCTGGGTCCTGGTGCCTCTGAGTGGGTTCAAATCACCAAAATTACAACTAGTAGTCAAGAATTTTCTGTTCATACAGCCCAGGGACTACAATCCATTTCTCAACTACTGTGCCATGTGGAATGATAAGCCAAGTCTTTTGCACTTGACCATTAACAAATTTTTCTAATATTATGGACATTGGTATAAAATCACAATGTTAAAGATATTCAGAGCCAAAAAAAAAAAAAAAGGTAAAGAAATAAGGGCTTATAAAATTCACAGAAAACAATGACAAATTTTTCTATTGGCAGTGAGCCAAGCTCCATTAAGTTTTTTAAAATTATTCTTTAGATGAAGTTTGCAGAGCAAATTACTTTCTCATTAAACAATACATATTTTGTTTTCTGACATTGGTTGCCAACCTCATGACATGTTGACACTCTCCTCTTCTTGACCTTGGGTTCCCATTACCATCTTTCCTGGCCTCTCCTGCCTTCTCATCCTTGCCTTGGGCTGGCTTGCCCATTTAGTCTCATTTTGTTTTATGGGCCTGTCTAATCTTTGGCTGGAGGGTGAGCTTCAGGAGTGAATTCAGTACTGAGTTAAAAGGGCCATGCATTCGGGGTTTCTCCAGTCTCTGTCAGACCCTTAAGAAGAATACGTTCTATGCCTTACTTTGGTGAGTAGTGTCTGGGGTCTTAAAAGCTTGTGAGCAGACATCTAAGCCACTCCACTGGTCCCAACCCATCTGGAGCTAGGGAGAATGAAGAAAACCAAAGACATATGGAAAGATTAGTCTAAAGGACTAATGGACCACAGACTCCACCAGACTGAGTCCAGCACAACCAGGTGGTGCTCAGATACCACCACTGGCTGCTCTGATAGAGATCACAATAAAGGGTCCCTGACAGAGCTGGGAAAAATGTAGACCAAAATTCTAACTCACAAGAATTCTATTAGCAATGATTTTAAGAGAGCTGGCCTACTTTCTTAGATTGGCAGCAACAAAGCAGAGATATTCTTTTTTGGTAGTACCAACCTTGTGAGTAAACCTCTGATTGTTATTGTTAATTTTTAAGCTTCCAGATTATCATTCAAATATTGAAATTACTATTACAGATGTGGATAGATCTTGGAAGAGGATGCTTCAACATTTATACTTTTAACTATCAATACCATAATATAGTTGGAAACAGCATGAACTTTTGAATTAATTTTTTTTTTTTTTTACCCAACAAACAAACCTGTTGCTGTCAACTCAATTTCGACTCATAGCAACGCTATAGGACAGAGTAAAACTGCCCCATAGGGTTTCCAAGGAGAAGCTGGTGGATTTGAACTGCCAACATATGGTTAGCAGCCTGAGCTCTTAACCACTGTGCCATCAGGGATCCATTTTAACCTGAATCATTAACCTCTCTAAGTTTCTTTGTAAAGTCAAGATAATACCATTATGCTTCATACGATTGTTACTTTACTTTAATTGGTGTGTACCCTGGAAGCACCTAACGCAATGGCCAGCACACAGACCACTACTTTAGTGGTACTGGAAAAGAATGCAAGACTATGTACTTGACTTTGTAGATAATCAGAGCTGCTTAAAGACTGATGGAGAGAGATGAACTGATTACTAAATGAAAGAGATTGGAAAAGGAAAATTCTGGATACAGAGGGTAAGTTAGGCGATTCATCATATAATCCAAGTAATCATAATTGGAACTACTTTCCTATTTCAGACATTTGTGCTTGCCGTCCCCTTTATCTGGCACATTCTTCCTCTAGATCAGTGCTGTGCAGCAGAAATATAATGAGAACCAAAAATGTGAGCTACACATGTGATTTTAAATTTTCTAATTGTTGCATAAAAAAGTAAAAAGGAACATGTGAAATTAATTTTAATGATGTATTTTATTTAACTCAATATTATCCAGAATATTATCATTTCAGCATGGAATTAACATAAAAAGTTATTAACGAGATGATTAACATTCTTTTTTTTCTTGTCTAAGTATTTGAAATAAAATGTGTTCTACACTTTACAGGACATTTCAATTCGAACTTTGTAGTTGTTGTTAGGTGCCATTGAGTCAGTTCCAACTCACAGCGACCTTATGTATACCAGAATAAAATGTTGCCTGGTCCTGCACCATCCCCAAAGTCATTGCTAAGTTTGAGCCAATCGTTGCAGCATCAAGTAGCGACTCAAACTAGCTACATCTAAAATGCTCAGTTGCTACGTGTGACTACTGCTCATCATACAGGACAGCACAGCATGCTGAAGCCACTTTCTTCCCACACCACCTTAATGTTGGTAAAATAAAGTTCAAACAAAACCAGGGCCAATCTAACGCAGTCAGCAAACTTAAAGGGCTACTGTGATGGTTAAGACTGTGTGTCAACTTGTCTGGGCTATGCTTCTCACTATTACCCCTAGTGACCTACTTGCAAGAATTTTGCCTCCTGTCGCCATGACCTTATGCTCTGCAGATCTAGAGGGCTTAGTTACAAAGGGAGGATTGCTCCCACCAGGAGATACATCACTGGTTCCATTGAACTGGAAACTAAGAATGCCACCTGGCCACTTTGGCCTTCTTGTGCCTCTGGATCAGCAGGCAAAGAAGGGAGTCACCCTACTGGCTGGTGTGATTGATCCTGATTATCAACAGGAAATTGGACTGGTATTACATAACAGAGGTAAAGAAGAGTATGTCTGGAATGCAGGAGATCCCTTAGGGCGTCTCTTAGTACTACCATGCCCTGTGATTATAGTCAATAGAAAACTACAGCAACCAATTGCGACATGACTCCTAATGAAAGTTTGGGTCACTCTACCAGGCAAAGAACCATGACCAGCTGAGGTGCTTGCTGAGGGCAAAGGGAATACGCAATGGGTGGTGGAAGAAGGTAATTCTAAATGCCAGTTTGAGCCACGTGACCAGTTGCAGAAAAGAGGAATATAGCTGTTATAAGTATTTCTGCTTTGTACATGTGCATCAAATATTTTTGTTTCCTTCACTTATGAAATGTAAGATGTAAATAGGGGTAGTGCATTTTCAGTTGAATGTGTGTTCATTGTATCATGTTAGGCACAACTATGACTTTATAATTTTCTATATTCATAAGATTATGTATGGTTTAAGGAGATGCATACAGGTGCCAAGTGGACAAGGGATGGACTGTGATGGTTAAGATTGTGTGTTAGCTTGGCTTGGTCATGATTCTCAGTGTTTTAGCAATCATATAATGTTGTGATCACTTCCCTGTTGAGGTTCGATATGTAATCACCTCCATGATGGGATCTGCTGTGAGTAGCCAGTCAGTTGAATGGGCGTTTCCTTGGGCTCCTGGCTTGCATCAAATGTAAGCAGACATTCTGGCAAGGCTTGGGGGCTCTTTGCTCATCCTGGATCCTGCAGCTTGCTCATTTGTTTGACTTCCAATTCTTGGGACTTGAGCTAGAAATCTACCTTCAGTCTTGCCTGCCGGTCTTGGGATTCATTGATCTTTGCAGCCTGTGAGCTACAGCCCCGCTCTCCGACATGCTGAGCTTGGGTTCACCAGCCTTTGTGGCTATGTGAATCAGGAGAAGCCTCTATTCTGACCCATAGACTTGGGACATTCCAGCCTCTACCACCGCTTGACCCATTTCCTTGATATAAATCTCTATGTATATATATGCATTTACACACTTCACTGGTTTTGCTTCCCTAGAGAACCCAGCCTAAGACAGCTAGATAGTAAATATTTTAGGATGGTGGAAAATCTGGTTTCTGTCTCAAATACCCAGCTCTGCTATTGTAGCAGGGATGAAAACATAGATAATACACAAACAAATGGAAGGCTGTGCTACAAGCATTCTGAAAAGAAAAGAATTCTTGAATGTATGAATAAAAGAATATTCCAGGCACCTTGGCGAATATTTTTACAGACTTTAGATAATTTAGCCTTTGCAGAAACTCCATGATCTCAGGAAGGCATCTTAATGCCCATTTTATTGACAAGAAAAAGGCCAAGTTACTGGCTTAAGTTTACAAATCAAATCAACAGTAGATCAAAATTCTAATAAAGATCTATCTGACTTCAAAATTCATACTTTTAACTAAAAGAGAGCAGGGCTTCTGCTCACAGGCTGTGAAGATCTACAAAACCCAAGATCAGCAGATAAGCTTGTAGCTCAAGTCCCAAGAACCCGAGGTCAGATGAACAGGAGGCTGCTGCAGAATCCAGAGAGGGCAAAAGCAAGAACGTCCACTTATATTCGTATGCAGGCCACATGCCCAAGGAAACTCCCTTTCAACTAACTGGCTACTTACAGTGGATCCCATCATGGGGGTGACCCACATATAAACACTGAGAATCAATCCCCAGCCAAGCTGACACACAGTCTTAACCATCACAACCAATCTCTAGAAAAGGACATCATATTTGGTAAAGTGGAGGATCAGCAAAAATGAAGGAATCCTTCAATGAGATGGATTAACACAATAGCCAGAAAATGGACTCAAATTTGATAGCAACTAACAACAACAACACAGAAATTTGACACTTAAGTATACGCCCTACAGAGAAGACTGCATTTATATCCAAAAGTTATGCATAATAATGTTCATAGCAGAGTACTTGTCACAGCCAAAAAATGTAATCAATTCAATTGCCTATCAACAGAAGAATGAAAATGATAAATTGTGGCACAACCACAAATGTAATTCTATATAGCAATAAAAATCCATGAACTGCTATTACACACAATAGCATAAAGGAATCTCTGTCAATTAATTCTGATGGAAAGCAACCAGACTCACAAGAATATATACTGTATGATTTGATTTATATAAAGTATGATTCCATTTACAGTATGATCCCATTTATATAAATTTCAATCCAGACTCACAAGAAAACGATTATGTGACCCCATCAATATAAAGTTCAAAATTAGGGAAAAATAATCCATACCGATGAAAATCAGGGTAGTGATTACCTTGGGAGGTAAAGGGCAAAGGTCTTCTGGCTTGCTGGTAATGTTCTATTTCCTCATCTGATTACACAAATATATTACTTTTTGTTAATTTATGGAGCTGAGCACTTATGTGCATTTCTTAGTTTGTATGTTGTTCCTCAATAAACACATTTCCTTCCTTCCTTCTTTCCTCCCTAACCTTTTAAAATTTTGATCTCAGAAGTAGCCAGTGGGATGGAAGAATGCCTGGGAAACAGGGAGTCTGGGTTATAGCCCTGATGTTGCCATTAATTTATTGTTTAAAATTTGAACAATTCACTTAACCTCTACGTTTTTTTATTTCCTCATCTTTCAAATAATGAAATATGTATATATATTTGCTCTACTTACATCGTAGGATATTTTTCAGTACCAAGTGAAATAATAAGTGTAAAAGAGTTTGAAAAACTAATAATGCATAAATATGTTAGATCACTCTAAAATAAGCAAACAAAAAACCTGTTGTGATCAAGTCAATTCCAACTCATAACGACCCTATAGGACAGAGTAGAACTGCCCTATAGGGTTTCCAAGGAGCAGCTGGTGGATTTGAAGTACTGACCTTTTGGTTAGTGGCCAAATATTTAGCCATACGAATCCTCACTCTCCTTTAGTTACAAGAGCCTGGAATTCTTCAAGACTTGTGAAAATTTACCTACTGAATAGTGTTTCAATTTACCCCTTAATTTCTATCCCCTCTTTAAGGAAACCCTGGTGGTGTAGCGGTTAAGTGCTATAGCTGCTAACCAAAAGGTCAGCAGTTCAAATCTGCCAGGCGCTCTTTGGGAACTCTACTGGGCAGTTCTACCCTGTCCTATGGGGTCACTATGAGTCGGAATCGACTCGAAGGCAGTGGGTCTACCGAGTTTTAGAAATCTCAAGTACCTGGTATGCTGATTTTGGGTTTGCCAACCCCTGCAGCTACATGAATCAGGAGAAGCCTTGTGATCTTGCCTGCTGATCTTGGCATTCGTCGAACTTCACAGCCTGTGAACAAGAGTCCTGCTCTCCGACCTGCTGATCTTGGGTTTGCCAGCCTCTGTGGCTAAGTGAATCAGGAGAAGCCTCTATCTTGATCCATCCACATTCCAGCCTCTACAATCGCGGGAAAGGTTTCCGTAATATAAATCTCTCTCTATATATATTTATATGCTTCTCTAAAAAAAAAAAAAGTTTGTTTTTTTTTTTTTTTCTCTAGAGAACCCAGCCTAAGACACTGGTTTTTCCTGATGACATGTCCAAAGTGAGTTCAAGTCTCACCATCCTCATTTATAAGAGCATTCTGGTTATATTTCTTCTAAGACTGATGTTAGTTCTCCTGGCAATCCACAGTATATTCTGGGTCATAGGTTGGGTATACATTGAACTTTATTTAGTAGGTAGTGCCAAACATTTTTCCAAAGTGGTTTTACCAGTTCATGCTCCTACCACAATGTATGAGAGTTTCCTTTTCCTTATATCACACTGTTGTTTCATATCATTAGTCTTTTTTTTCATTTTAGCACCTCTGATGGAACTATGTTAGTATTTCATTGCACTTTTAACTTTCATTTCTGATGACTAGTGAGGTTGAACATTTCCTCACATGTTTATTGCCATTTGTATATCCAGTTCAAGATATTTTTCCCTTTTTATCTATTGAATTATCCTTTTTTTTATTGGTTTTTGTGGAGTTTTTATATTGTAGATACAAACATTTTATTGGTTAAATATAATGCAATTACCTTCTTCCACTTCCTGGTTTGACTTTCACTATCTTAAAAGTGAAAAAAAAAGTTTAAAAGACAGAAGTTCCTAAACTTAATGTAGTCCGATATACAGATCTACTCATTTATGGTTAGTCATTTTTGTGTCCTATTTAAGACATCATCACCTACACTAAAGTTTTTGAAAATATTCTTTAATGTTTTATTATAGAAGCTTTATTGTTTTACCTTTTGCATTTAGATCTACGACTGACCTTGAGATAAGTTTTATGTAAAGTGTGAGTAAAGGATCTGATTTTGTACTCTCCATTACATCTGTTATGTACCTTATATATACATATATATGGACAGGAAGAGAGAGAGAGTGGGAGAAGGGGAAGAGAAAGAGCAACATTTCTAGTTGTCAGCCTTTCTGCTGTTGCTAGAACAATGTCATCGACTTTCAAATATAAGAAAAGATGCCCAATTTCCCTTGTAATAAAAAGTATAAATTATAACCACAGCACATTACTACTTTTTACACATCAAATAGATACAAATGGAAATTTAGCAATACTCTGTGTTGGAAATGGTATAGGGAAGCCAATAATCTCATGCATTCTTTGTGCAACTAAAAAATTATTATAAAGCACAATTTAGCTATATCTATCAAAACTAAAATGCACAATATCCCACGACCTAGAAATTGCCCTGTGTAAAAATTTATATTCACAAAATGGGTAAAAAATGTCTATGACTACAGTATATATGCTAGCAACAACTTGAAATAATCTGAATTCTCAAAATGAGAGTTTGGTAAAATAATTTTTTAACTAATAAAAAGAACAGAAATAAATGAAATGTTATTTATTGGGCATTGGTTAAAGAAATTATGGTTTTAATACAATAACATTTTAATACAATAATAACATAATTTTAACTAAAAGTAAATTTTCAATAGGATAAATATAATAATGAGTTATGGCAGATATTGCACATAATTTTTTATAACTGGATCTTTATGTTCTGATCTTGATCTAACTCAAATATAGCATTAAGTTAATAAAAAGGCACAGAAGAGAATGTAGAGTATATTTCATTTGCACACATGAATATGCAGAAAAGACACATAAAGAGGCTTTTTAGCAGAGAACTATCTCTACCAGTCTAAATCCTATCTGTCTTCAGGTGTCAAGGGCTCTCTCCATGAAGTCTTTCTTGATCCTCCATTCAAAGGTAATCTCACATTCCTGGACTCTCAAAGCACTTTTTTATGTTAAAAATACTAATCCAGTCTACATTTAAAGGAAGTATTTATATACTTCACCAAAACCACTATTATCTAATAAACCCCTTGATAGCATAGATTTTTTTTTACTAATCTTTAAATCCCTATAGCAATATACACTCTAACATACCACATAATAGGGAAACAAACAATATTAGTTGAATTGAATAAAATTCTTACTGAGTGAATGAAATGACTAAATGAATGATATTTTACTGCACATGAAAGATTTTCTACCTTACAGGCTGTGAGGAAACGGGCTTAATGGAGAGCATTAAATGAGTTCCAAGTTTATGAACATCATTTACAATATTTGATTGCACCTATGATTTGGAGAAATCATTGAGCTTGGGTCTTTATGATAAGCTTATTTAGTATAAATTACAATTATTTCATAACAAGGAAGAGCTTCATACCAAGGTTCCCCCGAGCCCCTTGTTAATAAAATTAAATACAGGTTTAGTTTTTTCTAAAAAACTGTGTATTACCCTAAATTTAATTCTACTGCTTATTGGAGATTGCTTCATCTGATTCTTTGAAGCAGTGCAAGGATGGGAGGCAGACGATTTAGGGAGCTCTTTCCTCCAAATTTACAGCCATTTACCCTGAAAACACAATTAGGTGCACTAGGCTACAGAAAACAATTTCTTCTTATTAAAATTTAGCTGGCAAAATGCACCATGAAGAGGTCCTAACTCTTGTCTCTATTTCAAGCCTCTAGGATAGATTCTGAGTAAGAGATAAGGGATAGAGCTTCAGAATGATCTGTCTCATCAGCTAAATTAACATAAGGAATTTTTCTATATCCCAGCGCACCTAATTATATTTTCAGGGTGAATGGCCAAAAAATAGGACAATGGTTTATAAAATTTGGGGCTTAGAGACCTCTTTGCTTTGAAAAATTTATATGCACACACAGCACATGTACCAAATTTTCATATTCCTGCTCAGGGGAGCTCAAGTCTATTCTACCTTGCTTTCTTCACTTCCAAAGAGGAGGAACATTGATGCAGGTCATTGCTAAGGCCAGGACACTAGTAGGTTGGTTCACTTTCATATGGAATGAGACCTTTGTGTGGGCAGGGAGATTTCTAAGAGCTGTTGTGAGTTTATATTAAAGATTTATTTTTAGCCTCGTGTTTGGATGGCTCCCTGATCCCATTCTTTTCTGGACTGCCTCTATTAAAACACCTGGTGGTTGGTCCTCTAAGGGAGGCCAGGAGCTACTCCTGTTTTTGAGACGCTCCTTGCAGTAGAAATGGCAGTGGACCCAGAAAAATGTCCAAGAGAAAGAAACATCACCCACCTCTGGAATAGCCTCTAATCTGTGCCAAAGAAGTTGTGTGACTTACACATAGTCAGGATTCCCTGGAGGCCACCTTTTTGTTGGAATCATGATTTAGTAGTAAGAGCAATTTTGTCATTGTTCTCTGTTTGCTTACTACTCACCGAGAAATGGATTACTTAGTAGTCAAAATGAGCACATGTTTCTAGTATTACCCTACACAGGGCTACCAAAACAATAGTAATCTTTTTTCTAAGAATATGATATTTCCTAAACAGAAACAAATAGTCATTCCATCAAAAATGAGAACTTTGTTAAATTTCTTAATTTTATTTCAGAATTATTATCTTGGAAATAGTAATTATAAAAGTGGGGTGGGTACAACAACGCTTTAAGTGTTTAGGTACCATAGAGTTCTCAATCTAGGCCTTGACCTCAGAAGTGTCTTAACAAGATCTGGACATCATGATTTGACTTACACAGTTGTTGAATTTCCATTCAAAGGTGCTTGTGTAACTAGGCCAAGTTTTCCCTTGGATCTGATATATTTTCTCACTTACTTTCAAACTGAAGGGTTTGCTTCCCTTTCTGCCTCCCCCATGAATACCCTGGCAAATTCAAATGATGTCTGACAATTTGATATTTCTGAATAGTCATTCCACTTATTTTGTTGCAATAATTATAACTAATGCCGTATTTAAAATAAAGTAGTTTTTTCAGTTTCACCCTTTAGTATATGTCATTGGGCTAGGTACTATCTTCTCCGTGACTCAGTTTTGTCACCAAACAAGTGGGGATAGTGTAATATTCACTTCTCGGTGTCATTGTGGGAATTAAATGAACTAATATACCAACATCACACCTGACACAAAATTAAGGCTTAATAAATGTTAGCCATTGTTATTTTTATTCTTTACTGTTTTGTTGCATTGTCATAGCTAAAGCTTAATTAGACTCTTTGATAAACAGAAAGATTCAAAAGGTATGGCAATGGCACTTCTCCTGGAAATAATAAAGTCACAGTGCCTAGAGGAAGTAGAATTCAGGTGGCATTTGGAGGAGAGCAAGAAGGGTACTTACCGTACTAGCAGCTGTTCTGCTCCTGAGAAGTACGAAGAAGTTAGGTTCGAAGAGGAGATCAGGAGACATTCTGGCCATCGAGAGAATGTGGCAGGGCCAGGAGATGTGAGGAGAAGAGGAAGGGGGCAGGCAGAGGGAAATGAAGCTTTCTGGTGACTTTTTGGAAATAATATTTGAATTTCATTAGGCCAGGTAGAAGAATCTTAGGAAAATATCTCAGAAATGAGAAGAGGTATTGGACATAATGGATCAGGAAGAACATATTTCCAGAAGCTGAGTTTAGAAAAGTAAAAAATTATTATGAAAAGACCTGAAGTAATCTGAACACCAATCATCAGTACAATGAAAACTCACCACAAGCCAGGGGAGGGATTAAGGAAGATATGTTTTGAATAACTAAACAATAAGGGACAGTGCCTTACTCATTTAGTGCTGCTGCTATAGGGTCGTTATGAGTCAGAATCGACTTGACGGCAATGGGTTTAGTTTTTGGTAACAGAACTACCACAAGTCAATGGCTTTAACAAAGAAAAATTTATTCTCTCACTATCTAGTAGGCTAAAAGTCCAAATTCAAGGTGCCAGCTCCAGGGGAAGGCTTTTTTTCTCTGTTGGCTCTCGAGGAAGGTCCTTGTCATCAATCTTTCCTTGGTCTAGGATTTTTCTGCACAGGAACCGTAGGTCCAAAGGACAAGCTCTGCTCCAAGCACTGCTTTCTTGATGGTATGAGGTCTCCTGTCTCTCTGCTCATTTCTCTCCTTTACGTCTCAAGAGATTGGCTTAAGACACAATTTAATATTGTATATCGAGTCTTGTCTCATTAACAAAACTACTACTAATACCATCTCTTTAACATCGTAGAGATAGGATTTACAACACATAGGAAAATCACGTCAGATGACAAAATGGTGGACAATCACACAATACTGGGAATCATGGCCTAGGCAAATTGACACACATATTTTTGGGAGACACAATTTAATCCATGACAGATAGACAATATTTTAAAAAAGTAACATGACTGTCATATTCTTTGCAGCCCTAGAGATCATTGCCACCTAAAGCTTTGGGAATTCAAAAATAAGTATCACATCATAAGGCAAAGGAAAACATAGGAGAGAGCAACTACTTCCTCCAGCCTTAATGAAAACACAAATAAAAACTCATTGGCTGTTGCAATAGCTGTCATTATGAAGTCTCATTCCTGGGGACTGCCACTTAAAACAAAACAAAACAAAAAATTATTCTCTTTACTGCCACTGGCCGAATTATGAACCAAAGAATTTAACAAAAGAAAATGAAATACATGAAAGCAACCAACAATTTAAGACTTGTTTACCGGTTGTTTTAGGGTGGTGAGTAATATAATGATGTCAGTTAAGGAAAAGTTCTTTATTTCCATTCACGACTTCTGCCAATAAAATAATTAGACTTTTCTCCACTGCCATCTTCCCAATGATTACCTGAAGTCATCGAGTCATGATAGTTGCCATTAGAATCATCAGTTTAAATTCTACCTGGCACCCTTCTTACCCAGAAGAAAAAAAAAAAGGCAAGATACTTCTATCCTTCAAATGCTGCAAAATAATCAGATCCTGAAAACAGAAGGATTATCCTTCTTTTTCATCTTTCCTCACTTTACTCTTTCCTGTCCTACAATCACATTTGTCTTCTCTAGAATGTCTTCCCACCCCATTCCAAGAAGTACCACAAAAAGACTTACCAACACCAAAAAAAGAAAACTTGCTGAGTCAACTCTGACTCATAGCGACCCCACGTGTGTAAGAGTAGAAATGTGCTCCATAGCATTTTCAATAGCTAACCTTTGAGAAGTAGATCACCATGCCTCTGAGTGGGCTCAAACAGCCAACCTCTGGATTAACATTTGTGTATGTTAACCATTTGCACCAGCCCGGGACTCCCAAAAGACTTACGATGGCCTACATTTCTAGGATTTCATAAAAGTAGAAGCAATTTATATCCTAGCTAACTTTTTTTTTCCTTTGGTATGGAGTCTCTTGGAGCATTCCTTGCTAATAACTCTGGAAGTTCCCCTGAAAGAAGACCAAACAAAAAAATGCATGTGCTGTAACTCACTGAAAGGATCCCTCATGGTATAATGGTTGTATGCAATGGTTAAGCACTTGAGTTTAACCACCTAAGGGTCA
The DNA here is from genome assembly GCF_030014295.1 of Loxodonta africana. Taxonomy (NCBI): domain Eukaryota; kingdom Metazoa; phylum Chordata; class Mammalia; order Proboscidea; family Elephantidae; genus Loxodonta; species Loxodonta africana. Next base: position 140,340,877 of record NC_087344.1, read on the forward strand.
ATGATTCAAACCCACCACTGAGACTTAGAGAAAACACAAGGCGTTATGTTCCCCACATGAAGATTACAGTCTAGAAACCCTATGGGGGCAGTTGTACTCTGTCCTATGGGGTTGCTATGAGTCAGAATTGACTTGATGGCACAAAACAGCAATAACTCACTGAAGTATAAATAATATTCTAGGACCTAATGCATATCGACTGACAAACCTTTTATTGCCGAATCTCTTTGGGGAAACAATTTTGGGATTGTAAACTGAGAGGGAATATGATCTAATTTTCTAAAGTTATAAAGTCTATGGCCTGAGTGAACACAGATTTGTTGAACATTAAGTAGAATTCCTTAAAATTTAAGGTAATAAAATATGGTAAAATAAAAGAATTGCTGTGGCTCCCTTCTGCAAGTCTACTATGTGTCACGTATTGTTCTAGATTCTAAAGAAATAAATACGAAAAGAAACTAAAAAAAACATTTTTTAAAAAGCACTCTTCTCACCCTTAGAAAAATTATGGTCTAAGAAGACAACATACACAAATAAAAAGATAATTTCAATTCAACCTGATAAATGCCAGGATGGAAACATGCATGAGGCATATGGCTACACCAAAGTGGTTGGAAAGTCAGGAAGGCTTTATCCAGTAGGTCATGCATTAGCTTAGTCTTGACGAATGAGTAGGAATTAGCCAGTTGGAAATGGAATGGAGGGTGAGAAAAGCATTTCCAAGCAGAAATGTTACGAACAAATGCAAAGGGGCATGAAGCAGCTTGGTGTGAGCAGTCAGAAAGTACAAACAGTTTGTTGTTGCTGGAGCATAAAATATGAAGAAGAAAGGAAGCTTGAACAGTAGATAGGAATGACTCAAGCTGTATCTTACAGTATCTTACAGTATGAAGTTTTGCATTTAAGCAAGATCTTTTTTAGGGATCATGTAAAGAAAGGAATGCAATTTATTGGACTATTGCTGTTCTCAACTATTTATTCACTCCCTATAATAAAATTATATACTCATATACTCTGCCATGTGAATTTCAGTACCTCCCACTAGAGTAAGAATATTAACTCTACCCCATTGAGGTTGGGCTTGGCTTTGGCCAATGAAATATGGACAGGAATTATAGTGTGCCAGTTTCCAGTTGAGGCTTTATGAAGCATTGTAAGTTTTCTCTATCCCCCTTTAGATTTCCTCTTCTAGCACGAAAAGAATAGTTTTCAGTTAGTCATTCTCCCTTCAGCCTGAGTTCCAGATTAATGAGACCGGCCAAGATCCAAGCCCAAGATGATTAAATTGCAGCAGAACTACAGATTAATAAGTATGAAATAAATGTTTGTTTTTTTAAGACACTGACATTTATTACACAGCATTATTGCAGGTACAGACTAATACAAGGAGATTAAAACAAGATATAGGAAGATCACTCAAGATGTGTGGCTTTTGACTAGAAGAGAGGTCATCAAGGCTTGAATTATAGCAGCAATTGTAGAGATGTGGAGAAGGAGGATGAGGATAAAGATAAGAAATATTTTGGAAGAAAAGTCTAGGTTTGACAATTGAATTGTAGAACAGTAATGAAAGAGAATGAAACTTTAATGATGACTCTCAAATTTCTGCATAATGGGATGAATGATAGTTTCATTCTACCAATAAGTGAGATAGAAAGCAAGTTTATCCATTCATTCTAAAACATTTATTGGGAACTTATTTTTTACCAAGCTTTAGGCCAGGCGCTGAGGATATGGTGGTCAATATATCAAAAAGTTCTCTGCTCTCATGTAGTTTATGTTCTAGTTGGGGTGATGGTTGCATAAGTAGATGAATGAATACCCATTGCCATCAAGTCAATTCTGATTCATAGCGAGTATAAATGTTTTAAGTACTATGAAGAAAATAAACAAGGAGACGTAATTTTAAAAATAGCTAACTGAGTAAAGGGAACTCCTTTGTTCAGGTGGTCAGAGAAAGGCTCTTCTAGGAGGTTCATCTCAGCTGGGACTTGACAGGTCAGAATGAGCCAACAAGAGGCAGAGGAATGTTCTCTAGGAAGAACAGTGATGGCAAAAAGACCAAGAGGCAGAGCTTGGTGTTCATTCCTGAGGTCCATTCCTCAAAAGGGGTAGGTTTAAAGGGGTAAGAGGAAATATGTGTTTGTCTGTGGAAGTTAATTACTTGAGATGTTCATCAATCATTCAGTGAGTTTCAGCTATAACACCAGGCAGTCTGAAGCTCATAAGAACAGACATAGGCAAGGCTAACAATAAAGGCCTTGACTCAAAACCCTGCATATGATAGTTTTAAATATAAGAGTGACTGAGATTGTCCAGGATAATTTAAAGAGTGGAGAGTATAGTTGTCAGTTGTCCTAGGAACAAAGCTTAAGGTCCACACACATTTTTAGAATTTGTGAAGGGAGACAGCCAAATCCAAAAAGGAGACTGAAAAGTAATCAAAGAAAATCTGAGAACTAAGAAAGGGTGAAACAACAGAAGTCAACTATATTTATTAGAATATTGGTTGTTGATGATGATTTGCTTTTCTGTATTTAAAGAAAAAAAATCTCAAAATCTTACAACAAAACAAACTTATTTTTGTGCTCTTGGATCTGCAGGTTGGTTATACTTCAGTTGATCTAGTCTGCTCCAGGCTATGCCATATAGATCCCAGGCTGCTGGGCAGTTTCTAGTCTGTTCTACGTGTCTTCATTCTGGGACCCAGGGTAAAGGATCAGGAGCTGTCTCAGTAACGCTTTCTTAATGGAAGATCACAGGAGTTCAAGGGTGTAAACAGAAACACATAACATCTCTTAAGACCTTGGCTTGGAAAGGGCACATTCTCATACTGCTAAAATTTCGTTGGCCAAAGCAAGTCAAAGGGCCCTGTCTGATAACAATGGGGTGGGGAAATATACTCTGCCCATTCTAAATGGAAATACTACAAAGTCATATGGCACAGGGCTCAGATATATAATTCTAATTCAAGGAGGAAGGAGAGAATTAGGAGCAATGATCTAATCAAGCACATCAAGGGAATAGACAGGTTAAAGAAGGAGAGAAAAATCAGTGGAGCAAATTATTACAGAGATGTCTAATAACCTAAGGACTGGACAGAATCCATCATATAGGTCTAAAAAAGTATCTTCTGACGATCCTGGTAGGAGCATATATATTTTGGGTAGTGGTACAGAACCCGGAGGAATACCTGCAGGTAAGGAAATAGAAAGAATGGTAACAAAGAACTCTCTTAAGCCTGGATATTAAAAGAAGACAAAGCAAAATTAAGTGAATTTTTGTTAGTTTATGTGTATGCTTGTTTATTTTTTAGAATGGGAGAGGTGAGGCGCATTCTATTTTTTTTTTTTTTTATCACCATCGGTAACTTCTTTGAGGACTTACTATACAGCAGACACAGGTTTAGAAGCATTACATGCATCATTGCAATATGCCAGTGAAAGATTACTAACCTATTTCACAGAAGAGGTAACTGAGACACATAAATGCACAGATAAACTGATATATAAGCACTCTAAAGGTAAAGCAGGATGAAAGGACAGAGTGTGGCAGGGGTTACCATGTATTATAGAATGATCAAATAAGGCCTCCTTAAGAATGGGACATTTGAGAAGAGAACTGAATGAAGAGAAGGAATAGAGCATGGGAATATCCAAGGAGCTGAGGGAAAGCAAGTACAAAGGCCCTGAGGCAAAACATGGGTGAGTCTTATTCATCTTTGTTAGTCTCAATACATAACATGAGACTTAGTAACCGGTAGGCACTCAATCAATATCTTGATTGACTTTCTTATTCTTTTTGAAAACTTTATTGTAGTTAGCTACGTGAAGAGAGTGGGGAAGAAGACTGCTTTGTTCTGCTAAGGAATGTCATAAAGTCTTAAACCTGAGAGTTAGCGGGATATCTTGGATTGAATTGTGTCCCCGCAAAATATCTGTCAACTTCGCTAGGTCATAATTCCTAGTAGTGTGTTGTCTGCCATTTTGTCATCTGATGTGATTTTCCTATGTGTTGTAAATCCTACCTCTATGATGTTAGTGAGGCAGGATTAGAAGCAGTTATGTTAATGAGGCAGGACTCAATCTACGAGATTAGGTTTTGTCTTAAGTCAATTTCTTTTGAGCTGTGAAAGAGAGAAGCCAGGAGAGAGACTGGGAGACCTCATTAAAAAAAAAAAAAAAGCCCTTTGCAGTCGAGTCAATTCCGACTCAACTGACCCTATATACTAATAAGTAGTAGAGCCAGGAGCACGTGTCATTTGGACCCAGGGTCCTGCACTGAGAAGCTCCTAGACCAGGGGAAGACTGATGACAAGGATCTTCCCCTACAGTCAACACAGAGAGAAATCCTTCTTCTGGAGCTGGCACCCTGAATTCAGACTTCTAGCCTCCTAGACTGTTAGAGAATAAACTTCTGTTTGTTAAAGCCATCCACTTGGGGTGTTTCTGTTGCAGCGGCACTGGATAACTATAACAAGGGACTTAAGATATCATCTAGCAAATCAGACAATTATAGTATTATTTTAGCAGTTGTGGCAATAACTCCAAAGAGATTTACCTAAGATTCAAAACCACCAATTTTAAAAGCTGGGACTCAGGTTTTCTGACTCCTAACATAGAATCTTTTTGTAATTTTGGCAAATATTTAAATTTGACCTAGAAATAGGTCCTTTCAGGGATCTATATATCTTGTACTGTGGGTTTTGTGTTTTACTTCAACCATCTCACCCTAAACGATTTTTGAATCATTATTTTTTTTGCTCCTGAGCATTACAGAGATCCATTTACTCTAAAGTGCTATGCTAATCAATTGAGCATGTGGTCACTTATTTTTGCATCCTTTTTAGTCATTTAGTTGAGAAATATTTATTATGTTCCTATTGTGGACCATGCATTGTGTTAATTTCTTGAGTTACAAAGATAATAGGTCTGGAAAAAATTGAGTGAAAGATTAAGCTCTGGAGTTGCTGACAGTATAGAAGCAGAACCATAATATTTTAATTGTAGTTGAAACATTATTTCATCTAAAAAAGAGAAAATTGGATGATGAATTTTGAAGTGGAAGTATCAAGATATTTGCAATCAAACAGACCTTGATTCCTATTGTGATATCAGTTCTCAATAGTCATGTTAACTTCATAAAATCAATTCTTCTGAGTTTCATTTTAATCCTGTCAAAATATAATTTCAGAAAAGTTGAAAATATAACTCATACAAATAACAGCAAGAATGGGTTAAAGATTTTCTTCATTGATGATGGGAGAAGCATGCTGAAATAAATGTGCTAAATTAGAGACAGAAGAAGTTAATATTCTACAGAGCAATGACATCTTAACTTTTGGGGTCAATCATCTCTGCTGGGCAGAAATTATTTGTGTCGCTATTGGACAAAAAAAATGTAAGGGCGAGGGAAAGAGCTTGCACTCGGGAAGAGAAAGAGGCAGGCGGTGGTGACATTCCTCAATAAGACAGTCCCTACAAAGGAAGAGACAGGGGGTAGTGACATTCCTTAATAAAATGGTCCCTACATAGTTAAACTTTAAGCCAAGGAAATGATCCTTACAGGGGTCCTTAAATTGATAAAGTCCCTAACTTGGTAATTAAACCTTAAGCCAAGGAAATAGTCTGTATAGAGGTTCCTGTCTTGGCTGTTAAACATTTACAGGGAGAGATAAGAGACAAGAAGTGTACAAAACCCTAAGAAAACAACTATTGGGGCACTCAGATTCTTTCTCTACCTGAGTACCCCGCTTGACGTTTCCTAGTCAAGTGTACTTTCACTACTAACCCTCTGCTTGCTAATAAACCTCCGCTCGCTTGGCACTATTTGTCTCAGTGTTTGAATTCTTTCCTACACCGAAGACAAGAACCTAGGCCATTCTCTGGTAAGAAACCTGCAAATTAACATGTGTTTTCACAGATTTTGTGCCTTTATCAATATACATAGTAAGCCTATCAAAGAACTATTCCATAGAAAACTAAGTAATCCTTGGTTGGTTTTATTAGACTGTGTTCCAGTATGACTCTGAAAGTACATATAGTCATTCTTTGCCTTATTTCCTGGTTTTGGATAATTTTTCCTAACATTACTCTATAAAATGAGACGGTTATCAAACTCCCAGAAACGTTGTGCAAATTAAAGGCAATTCAATGCCTGCTGCATAACATGTGCTCAACAAATGCTAGCTAAGTATGTAACCACTAACCTTCCTCCATTTTCCCCTGTCTGAACTCTTGTAGTCTTACAAAGCGTCCAAAAGAAGATAGGAAACAGTGGCAGGTCATAGGCAGGGTCCTCCACTTCTGAGTAGTTGGCAAAAAGCAGCATGGACTACCAGCATGATTCCCTGAACAGTAAAAGAGGCTACTTTTGCCACCTGGTTTCGAGACAAGTTGTTCCTAATAGAAAATACTGCAGAAGACTAACCAAACAGTGTTGCTCTAGTGATGTACGTTAATGTTGTTCTATTTGTTAGTCATATTCCTGAATTTCTATTTAGAAAAGCAGCTCCTTTGAAAAGTTCCAACAGTATATAATACTATCTCCATTTGGTTCTAATATGTAAACTTGGGATAATTTCAATATTCCTTCTTCACAAATACCTTTTTCTCTCTATTACAAATAAATTACTCAGCTCAGAAAATTATCCGAACAGTAAGGCACAAATAAGAGAACGTTGTTGTTTGCTGGTTGAAGAGATAAGCAGTTAAACATCTAGAGGTGAAGTGGAGGACAATTAACATCTCAGCCCACTCAATTATCATACAATGCCCACTTCTCAGGTAATTAGAGCTATTACAATCTGCTACTATGAATAAATGAGTATTTTAGCTCTCAGAGGGTAATGCAATAGTCTTGAAAATAATCTTTTTATGAGATTGTGGCTTTATCAGTTATAGCTTAGAGTCAGGATAAACACTGACTATGTATCGCATTATAATGACTGCTGGAGGCTGCTTGCATTTGGGCTTTTATATTATTAATTTTGCAGTTCTACTCTTCTTATCTAATATGTTTTGTGAAATCAGTCTTGGCAAAGAGACTCCAGCTCACTTTTAATACTATCTTCCTTAGTGAATTTTAGCAGCAAGGAAATTAAGTTGCCAAAAAATCACCTAAGAGGAAATATTTTCTAAAGGATTTGTAACACAATGCTGTTTCTCAATGTAAATGGATGCCTAGGACAGCAGGGTCTCTGTGACACTTGCTGAAAACACTTAAGAACAGCTTAGGCACAGCTTCGAGGTGAAGGAAAAACAAAAGAGAACACTTTGTCTGGGTGTGCGCTCTCAGTCCCATGAAATGTGGAAAACATTTTGTTTCTTTGCAGTGTTTAACAAAAATCTTCTTCCTGGGACATTTTGACCCAGTTCTTTGAATCTTTATAAACCGAGTTGCTGAATTCTTCTGCAGCTACCAAGGTTCAGAGGGTTTTTTTTCTTCATTTGACCAGCAGACAAAAGCAAAACTAAATACATGATAGCTTTAAAGAGAAGACTAACTACAAAAGAAAGCCTTAGAGGGCCTTTAATAGTGGACCATATGTGAAATCAAATGGGCCAGCCATTAGCATCAGCTGTGAACATATTGCACCAACTGGGAATGAAAATAAAACATTCAACTACCAACTGTTATAATCTGTAAATAGTTAAACTAACTCCTGTGGGCTCCAAAAATACATGCAAAGGGTACTCATCAGGACCCTATTGTCCTGTTCACAGGTAAAGTGCTTAATTGTTTCATGAAAAACAGGTACAACTAGAAAGACTATATAAAAATCAATTCATGTGGTTTCAAAGACCCCAGGGACTTAGGAAACTGTATCCAAAGATTACAAACTAAGGATAATAAAAGGGTAGTGAATTTCAATGCAACTTTCTAATACACGCATATCCCAAGTCTAAAATTCCCTACAGTCAAAAACTGGTAATGAACCCTAAGAAATTTCTAAAACATACCAAAGCTCCTGAGAATTTAGTTTGCAGGTGGCAAGTGTTCACCTACCTTCTAGGTGCTTCCCAATTAATAATGCATGTTAGGAACAGATGGACAGAGTGTCGACCAGTTTCTCTATGGTATCAATAATAATAATAAAAAAAAAAAAACTAGTAGTAATGAAAAACTGGACTTTGAATATTTAATAGCAGAAAAAAAAAATCCCAAGAAAAAAATTAGATATTATACATTGCTTTAGATATTATACATTATATGTGTTTTATCCAACAGATTTTAGCAAGACTGTTGAATGGTTTGAGAAGTACATACGCATACATAGATATGTTTTTAAGCAAACACCTTATATTTAGATCAATTAAAATAGCATGTATGTATTAGGGATTAGTACTAATTCTACTAATAGTTATTATTTGATGGTGAAATTGTTCAGAAAGCAAGAAAAATCCTTAAAGGACAACTACTTATTCAGCTCTGAACACAAAACATGAAGAATTGGTTCTGCCTCTTTCTTGCTATATGACCTTGAGCAAATGAGTCACAGTCTCATTTTCATCATCTGCACAATAAGGATGATAACACTGACCGTGCATCTCAGAAGGTTTCTTTGGGAGAGGAAATAGATGCCTTTTAAATTGTAAAGTGCAATCCAACATGTATTCATTATGCCAGGAATCACTCCGGCAATATGAACATAGTTCTCTTCCTTAAGGACCTTACGGACTAGTGGAAGAAAAAAAAAAAAGGACACATAAATATGTAATTGTAACATACCACAGTAAATGAAAGAATATATTCACTCACAGTGTTCAACCTGAACAGAGCCTGAGGGAATGGAGAGTAAAGATCAGTTTTTTGGAAGAAATTCTACCTGAGTGAATCTTAAAGAAATGATAATGCATTGTATGTCCTACAAAAAAAAAAAAAAAACATATAATTGCTGTGAGAAATAATATAAAGCAGTCAACTTAAGTGAGGGATTTTGTTACAGTATTATATTGTATAGTTTGCCTTTGTTTGTTGTTAGGTGCCATTGAATCGGTTCCAACTCACAGTGACCCTATATACAACAGAATGAAACACTGCCCGGTCCTGAGCCATTCTCACAATCATTGCTATTCTTGAGCCTGTTGTTGTAGCCACTGTGTCAATCCATCTTGTTGAAGGTCTTCCTCTTTTTTGCTGACACTTTACTTTACCAAGCCTGATGTCCTTCTCCAGGGACTGGTCCCACCTGATAACATGTCCAAAGTATGTGAGACGAAGTTTCACCATCCTTGCTTCTAAGAAGCATTCTGGCTGTACTTGTGTTTGTACCATAAAAAAAAATTAGGTATAAATAAAGCTCCATTTGAAAAATAATAAGATTTCTACTTCTTTTAGAACTGGTTAAGCTACTAGACCTGACCCTCCCACAGACAAAAACTATAATCTCTAGACAAAATACAAAATAAAACAACAACCTGAATGCACTGGAAATTGAATAAAAACAGCCAGAGCCTGGAAAGAAGTCAAAACTGAGAGAAAGGGAACATGGGGTGAGTTATCCATGTTTATGATTACCCTGAGAACAGGCTGAAGTTAGTCCACATGGGGTGGTTAGAACTTCAATATAAAATTCTCAGTTCTTCTGACCTGAAAAAACAGAGGTTAGAGACAACCAGACTGCAAGAAATTAAGTGGTGAATGACTACTAAAAAAAAGTGTGTATGGGGCATACAGAAAGCATCACAGCTAAAGATTTAAAAACTCAAAACTCAAAGTTTTCAGTTTGAGCCCAACTGTTAATTGTCTGTTAAAACAAAGACATCAGTACTGTACAAAGGAAAATAATAGAATCCAGAGTTCTCATATAAAACATTCACAGTGTCCAGAGTATTATCCAAAATTACTCAGCCTATGAATAACTAGGAAAATGTAGCCCATTCTCAAAAAGGGACACACATACACACAAAAAATCCCAAGATTACCAAGATGCTTGAGTTAGCAAATAAGAATTATGAAGGAGCTATTATAATTATGGAGCCCTGGTGGCCCATATTTTCATTTACTTAAATGACTATTATAACTATGGTCATTTAAGTAAATGAAAATATGTCCCAAAAAAAGAAAAGACAGAAATTCTCAGCCAAAAAAATGAAAATTGTATAAAGGAATCAAACAGAAATTCTAAAACTGCAGATTGCAATATCTTAAACAAAAATTCCAGTTGTTATACATAGCAGAAGAATGGAGATATCAGAGAAAGGAGTTTTAAACTTGAAGATACAGCAATAGCAATTATCCAATAAAAAAAGAGAAAAATTCAAAAAAATTAGTAGAGTCTCAAAGCCCTGTGGGATGATTTCAAAAGGTCTAATGTATGTGTGATTATTGTATCAAAAAGTATGAGTCAGGCTAGGGAAAATATATATATATATCTAAAAGACATAAAAGTACAGATTTGAGAAGCTTAGCGAACCACAAGGATAAATACAAAGAAATCCACCTTAAGTTAAACTGCTGAAAACCAAAGGTAAAAAGAAAAACCTTAAAAGCAGAATAAATAAAATGACATATTATATACAATGATCAATGACTTGAATACTGCCGACTTCCCAGTGGAAATTATGGAAGATAGAAGAAAGTGGTGCAACATTTTTAAAGCACTGACATAAAATTCCGTCTACCCAGAATTTTTTATTTAGTGAAAATGTCCTTCAAGAATGAAGATGATGTAAATGTATTTTCATATAAAGGAAAACTAAGGGGATCAATTTTGAGAAGAACCTGAACTAAAAGAATGCTGAAGAAACTTCTTTAGGTTAAAAGGAAATGATAAAAAAAAGAAACTTCTTTAGGTTAAAAGGAAATGATACCAGGTAGAAACATAGGCCTTAAGAAACAAAGAGCATCAGAAAGTGTAAACAGTAAATAAAATATCCTATTATTCTCTTCATTTCTTTAAAATACATTTTGATGATTCATGACAAAAATGATTGCATTTTATTATGTTGTGGGGCTTATAACGTACGTAAATATAACTAATATATATGGTAAATATAGCATGAAGAATGGAGGACAGTAGATAGGTCTATAGGATTGCAAGTTTTCTATATTTTACACCATGTGGTATAATACTGGAGCCCTGGTGGTGCTATGGTTAAGAACTTGACCGCTAACCAAAAGGTTGGCTGTTCGAATCCACCAGCCACTCCTTGGAAACCCTATGAGGCACTATAGGATCTCTACAAGTCAGAATCGACTTGACAACAATGAATTTGGTTTTTGATTTTGTATAGTATTAACTTTAATTAAGCATGAGAAGCTAAAGATGTATACAATGCAATTAAGTAGAGCTAAACAGTCAATCTCTACTGCTGTCAAGTTGATTCTGACTCATAGCGATCCCATAGGGTTTCTAAGGCTGTAAAACTCTACGGAAGCAGGTTGCCACATCTTTCTCCTTTGGAGCCATTGGTGGTTTTGAACTGCTGACCTTCTTGTTAGCAGCCAATTGCTTTAACCACTGTGCCACAAAGCCTCCTCAAAAAGCTGATAGATACATTAAACTGGAATTCTAAAAAAAAAAATCCAAAAGAAGTCAGAAAGAAGGAACCGAAGCACCAAAAATATAAGGGACAAAGAGAAAGCCAATAATAAAATGGTAGACTGAAATACAACTGTATCAATAACAACACTGAACGTTAACATAATAATAATTACATTAATCTAATTATTAATGTGGTTGTATTTAGGAATATTGTTATTGTAATAATTACAATATGTGATTGAAATATTTTTAATGTAATATTCCAATTAAAAAGCAGAAGTGGTCAGAATAAATGAAAATAGGAAACCCAACTAAATGCTGTCTAAAAGAGATACACTTAAAATAATACACAGATAGGTTGAAAGAAAATGGTTAGAAAAAGATATGTTGTTGTTGTTAGGTGCCAATGAATCAGTTCTGACTCGTAGTGACCCTATGCACAACAGAATGAAACACAGCCTGGTCTTGCATCATCCTTAAAATCGTTGTTACGTTTGAACCCATTATTACAGCCACAATGTCAATCCATTTCGTTGAAGGTCCTCCTCTTTTTTTCTGACTGTCTGCTTCGCAAAGCATGTTGTCCTTCTCCAGAGACTGGTCCTCCTGATAACATGTCCAAGTACGTGAGATGAAGCCTCGCCATCCTCACTTCTAAGAAGCACTCTGGCTGTACTTCTTCCAAGAAGTTCTTCTGACAGTCCATAGTATATTCAGTATTCTTTGCCAACATCATAATTCAAAGACATCCATTCTTCTTCAGTGTTCATTATTCACTGTCCAGCTTCCTCATGCATATGAGGCCATTGAAAATACTATAGCTTGGGTCAGGTACACTTTAGTCCTCAAAGTGACATCTTGGCTTTTCATCACTTTGAAGAGGTCTTTTGCAGCAAAATACACCATGCAAATAGTAATCGTGAAAGAAATGACTCTATTGATCGCAGATAAAATAGACTTTAATATGAAGAAGATTACCAGAGATACTGTTCATTTCAACATGATGAAAAAGTCAATGTATTGGGAAGACGTATAATCATAAATCAAAATATACTAATAAAAAATTAACAGATTTAAAGATAAAAATAGACAATGCAAAACCATCATTAGAGATTTTAAAACTGTTAGCAATTAAATCAGGTGATAGACTGAACACCTCTATTGGCTCATGAGGGTTGCTTGCAGGGGCTGGCAAACCCAAAATCTGGTCAGGTGGCAGGCCAGAGACTTCAGCAGGCTTAAGTCCTAAGAACTGAAGATCAGGCAACAAGAAGAGTTCAGGGTGGAGAAAGAGGGCAAGCTTTATCAGAACATCCATTTATATGCTGGAGGCAGGCCACACCCCCAAGAAAACTGCCCTTTCAACTGATTGGCTGCTCACATCAGATCACAAAATGAAAGTGATTACATAGTGTCTGTCAAACCACTGAAAATCATAGCCTAGCCAAGTTGACACATAACACCAACCATCACAAATAGTATAAACCTAAATGTAAAAACTTAAAACCATGAGGCTTTTAAAGGAAAACAAACTATATTCCTGATTTGAAGGTAGGCTAAAGGGTTTTAGACAGGTCACAGGGAGCAAGAAAATAAATATAAATTGGATTCAATAATATTAAAATTTCCTGTTTATCAAAATACACTATTAAGAAAAAAAATTGGGAAAAATATTTCAAAAATCTATCTGACAATGGATTATTTTGTCCAGGAACTATACAGAAGTCAAACAGCTATATAATATAAAAAACTATACATATGTGTATAAAATAAGTGAACAAAATATTTGAAAAGAAGCTTTGAAAAAGGAGATAGAAGAATGAACAACAAGCACATTAAAGTATGCTCAATAACATTAGTTATCAAGGAAATACAAATTAAAACTACAATGAGAAACACTAAACACCCAACTAAAACAGTTGAAATTAAAAAGACTGATAATAATGGTGAGGTTGTGGAGTAACTAACTGGAACTCTCATACATCGTTGGTGGGAATGCAACATGGTAAAAACAAGGCCTGGCAGCTTTTTATAAAACAACATACACACATCCAATGACCTAGCAATTCTATTCTTAGGTATTTACTCAAGAGAAACGAAAATTTTCGTTGCCACTTTATGCGTAATAGCCAAAAACTGGAAATAGCCCGCCCCCCAAAAAAATCAAATCCATTGCCGTTGAGTTGATTCCGAATCATAGTGACCTAATAGGACAGAGTAGTACTGGCCCATAGAATTTGCAAGGAGCTCCTGGTGGATTCCAACCACAGATGTTTTGGTTAGCCGCCGTAGCACTTAACCACTATGCCACCAGGGTTTCTGGAAATAGCCCAGAGGTCTATTCACAGGAGAATAGATAAAGACACTGGGGTCAATTCATAGAATGGAATACTACTTAGTAACAAAAAAGGATGAATTTGATACATACAATTAACAGGGATCTCAAAAATATAAGTGAAAGAGGAATTATACAAAAAATACAAACAATACGATTTTATTTATATGAAATTCTAAAACAAGTCTCACTAATCAATGGTCAAAAAAATGAGAATAGTAGTTACTTACGGGAGACTGGGGTTGAGTGCGCAGATTGACTAGGTAAGGGCATAAGGGAACTTTCTGATGTTATGATGATGTTCTTCAGAGAAGTTTGATCTACACAAGTACATATATTTGTCAAAACTTGGTGATTTTACATTTTTTGAAATTTGTATTTCATTGAATATAAATTTTACACCAAATGAAAAAATGCAAATAATTGTAATTAATCATGTGCATATTGAAGAATTTAAGAGTACATGAATTGATGTCTGCAATTTACTGTGAAATGTGTGGAAGAAAATAAAATGAATTAATAAATAGACAGAGGGAAATTTAAAACCAAAAACCCCAAACCCATTGCCAATGAGTAAATTTTGGCTCGTGTCAACCCCACATGTTGTAGAGCAGAAATGCTCCATAGCATTTTCTTGGCTGTATTCTTTACCAAAAGGGGCCCTGGTGGCACAGTGGTTAAAGGCTCAGCTGCTAACCTAAAGGTCAGCAATTCAAACCCACCAGCCTCTCTGTAGAATAAAGATGTGGGAATCTGCTTTTGTAAAGATTATAGCCTTGGAAATCCTATGGGACGGTTCTATTCTATCCCATAGAGTTGTTATGAGTGAGAATCGACTAGATGGCACACAAAAACAACACTACATTTACAGAAACAGATAGCCAAGCCTTTCTTCTGCAGCACTGCTGGAAGGGTTCGAACCACCAACCTTTTGGTTAGTAGTTGGCCAAAAATCATTTATGCCATCCAGGGACCTTTTAGAGGAATATTTAGTTGGGTAGATATGTGATATGCAAGTAAAATAATGTATTAATGACGGAATACAGGTGGTGGATACACAGATTTTTAAAAAAAAACAAACCCATTGTCATCAAGTTGATTCCAACTCATAGTGACCCTATAGGACACAGTAGAACTGCCCCCACAGGGTTTTCAAGAGCCCTGGTAGGGCAGTGGTTAAGAGCTCAGATGCTAACCAAAAAGTTGACATTTTGAAGCCACCACCTGCTTCTTTAAAATCCTATGGGGTGGTTCTACTCTGTCCTGTAGGATTGCTATGAGTCCGAATTGACTGGAAGGCAACGGGTTTGGTAATCTTTATGTAAGCAGACTGCCACATCTTTCTCCCATTGAGCAACTGGTGGGTTCAAACCTCTAATCTTTCAGTTAGCAGCTGAGCACTCAACCACTGTACCACCAGGGCTCCTTGAATATACAAATAAAAATACATTTACTGTAAAATTTGTTCGAATTTTCTTTATGCTTTAAAACTTTTATAATAAAATGTTGGAAACAAGTAAGAAGAGTAGCTTATTTAAAAAAAAAAAAAAGCTTATTAGCACACCAAAATTCATATCTCTAAATAAGTAATGCTCTCTAAAACAATCACCCTGGGAATCTAAACAATCCCATTTTCTGTCATTTGCATATATATATGCATACACACATACATATATATACATATATGTATATATATGTTCATATATACGTATATGTATGTTCATGGCTCCTCTTTTAGAATTGCCTTCAATAAACAGTTTAGAAATCACACAAGAAAATCAATGTTCTTATCTTTTAGTCACAACTAATATTCTAACCCCATATGTTATTGTTGGAAAGGATGACTCTACTTTTTCAATAGTCTTGGCTGCAGCTCAGCTCTGAATATTACCAAAAGCAAATCTACTCTCAAAAGATGAAGTTGTTCTACCACTGACATTTATTTTCCAAATCTTTTAAGTTTTTAAGGCAATCTCCAAAAGAAAGTTCCAAAAATGTTCTGAACAATGGCCGCATCATTCAAATAACTATATAACCCCACACTGTAACTGCTTTGAAGAGATTGGCCCCAATCCTCTCCTTTCTCCATCCGTCCCTTCTTCATTTTCTCTTTCTGTCTTTAATCAAGAAATATTTGAGCATTGGTTTAGATGCTGAAGAAGAAAAACTACATCTTTTTTTTGGACATGGATGAATTCAGATCAGTGGAAGAATGAAGTATTTGGAAAGAGATAAATTGTAATTCAACATGGTATGGAAAAAACAACCACATCTGCATATTTAAATTTTGCTGTTTATTTAAAACATGTCACATTATTTTTTGTATTCATATCTAGTGAATATATGTAGACATTTCTCCTTTAATATTTTTAGCCATCTTTATATTTTGGCCCCAATCAGTCATTATTTCTCAAGCATTTTGCCTACCAACCACCATTTTGTGGATAGTTCAGACCTGACAGAAGACTTTTGAAAATGAGTTCATTATCTTTTTTATCTCCTCATTGTTCCTTTCCTTTTAAATTAAAGGATTTTTTTTTTTTTCAACTTCCCCATTACTGTTATTGTGATCACTTGAACCCCGTGTTTCAGGTAATTAAATTTTTTTTTCCTCTTTTGGGTCTCACATTTAATTAATAAACAAGTCTAAATAGTTATTTCCTTCACAATGTGACTTATAACTTCCATCCCATGTCAGAGTTACCATCTGTGTCCGAGAATTCATCTCTCTACATGGAGATTATGTCTTCCTAACTGGCTAGGTTGGCCATGCCCTCTCACGACACACACAAGAAGGTGGATGCGGCAGTGACTTAGGTCAATGACCCATTCTGACTTTGGTTAAGTATCTGACATTGTTACTGTGGTTGCAACATGTCCAAAGGCATAATTTGATCACCCACACTTTCATTTATTTAAATAATGTTTATCAAGATCTTTTTTTATCATTTCAATTGTGAGTAAAACAAAAATAAACTAGACAATATCTCTGTAATTCACTGGCTCTAGTGGAGAATAGAAACAACTAACCAAACAAATATGATGCATATTGTAATGACACCATAAGTGAGTACTATGCAAACAGGGAAAGAAGCTCAAGGATTAGACATGTTAGTAGGAGTTTTACAGACCGATAAGGAGTTGGAGAATAGTCAAGGCAGAGAGCATACATAGCATGTATGAAAGAATGGAGGTAAGAGAGAAGATTCAGGGATTTTCAAGTGGCTCAGTATGATTAAATCACCTGGTGCATACCAGAAGTCAGGTTGGTGTAACTGGATTGGTGAGGATAGATCAAAAGAAGTTTTACTGAGATGATTAAGTTCTAGGCATTAAAGAACTCTGTTGAGGGATTTATGTAAGGGAATAAAATGATCAAACCAATGTGTTTAAAAGATTATTTTGAAACCACTAATAAAATAAAAAATAGAATGTACAATTTCCAACATTAGAAGTGAAAATGGAACAAGAAAAATTTGATTAATCCAACAAAAATAACAACAAACAAGGAAGAAGCTGGAGGTGGAGGAGAAAAAAAACAGAAAGCCTGGCAAAATAAGGTGGTTAAAGTAATTCCAGATATATCAATAATGGCCATAATGAGGTTGAGCTCACCTATTTAAAAAGAGAGACACTAAGATTGAAGGGAAAACAATTCAGCTACTTGATAATTAAAAGTGAAGCCTCTAAATCAAAATAGATCACAAAAATAGAAAGGAATGAAATATGACACAAGTCAAATAACAACCAAAAGAAAGGATCATATTATTTCTATCAAATGATAGATAATTCAAGACAAAAAAAGCATGAAGAAGCTTATTTCACTTTGTTTAAAGTAAATAATTCACTTCAAAGGTACAATTATCATTAATACATGTATATGTTGAATAATACAGTTTTAAAACACTAAAAAAATTAACCCGTTTACTACAAGGGACTGATTCATCATCGGAGACAGTGTTTTTAAAACGCTTCTCTCAGAAATTGATGGATCAAATAAATGAATAAAATAGAGATAAACAAAATAAGTTATAGAATGTTTGAATAACACAATTAACATTTAAGTTCACTCTAGCACATAGAAACAGAGCTCTGTACCCAACATAGAATATACACTCTTCTCAAACTTACATATGATCAGGTACAAGATCTTGACTATGTATATGTGCACAACGTTGTTGCTAACATTGGTGTGTCTCGTTGAGTAGATTCTGACTCATAACAACCCTACAGGGCAGGGTAGAGCTGCCTGATAGGGTTTCTTAGGCTGCAGTCTTCACAGGAGCAGATCACCAGGTCTTTTCTCTCTTGGAGTGGCTGGTAGGTTCGAACCACTGACCATTTGTTTAGCAGCTGAGAGCTTAACCATTGCACAACCAAAGCCCTTATAGAAGTCTCAAAATGTTCCCTAGAAATGGATACTGTGGGAGATTATTTACTCATCAAAAATTACAAAGAAATCAACCAAAAATAGCCAACCTTTCATGCATCTTCAAATTTAAAAACAGTCTGCTAAATAATAAATGTGCTAATGAGAGAATTTTAAAAACAAATTATAACAGTAAGCAATGTCTGAAGAAAAACTGATGATAGAACTCTCCCACTGGCAAGAGGTGGAAGAGTAAAGATAGTTTCTGTACACAGAAAAGAGAATGGAAGCAAATATGCCTCAATGTTTGTGTTGTAGTTATTGTTAGTTGCTGTAGAGTTGGCATCGAGTCATGTGACCTTATGTACAACAGAATAAAATGTTACCTGATCCTGTGTCTAAATATTATCTAGCCCTTTGCAGTCAATTCCAACTCACAGGGACTCTATAGGAAAGGGTAAAACTGCTCCATGGGGTTTCCAATGCTGTAATCTTTACAGAAGCTGACTGCTGCATCTTTCTCCTACAGAGCAGCTGGTGGGTTCCAATCACCAACCATTCAGTTAGCAGCCAAGAGCTTAACTACTGTTCCACCAGGACTCCTTGCCTAAATATTAACAACGATTAATTTCAGGTAGTGAAAGTATAGGTGATTACTTTTTTTTTTCTTTGACTGTTTCTGCATTTTTTTTTTCCAAATTTTAAAAAGTAAAAGAAAGGGATGGAGGAAAGAAGGGAGGGAAGGAGACTGAAAGGGAGGAAAAGAGTAATCAAAAAAGGGAAGGAAGGAAGGGAGGGAGGGAGGGAGGGAGGGAGGGAGGGAGGGAGGGAGGGAGGGAGGAAGGAAGGAAGGAAGGAAGGAAGGAAGGAAGGAAGGAAGGAAGGAAGGAAGGAAGGAAGGAAGGAAGGAGGAGAAGAAGTACTACTCTGGTGGTTGCTTGGATAACATATTAAAAAACAAAAAAAATCAGTTGCCTTCTAGTGAATTCCAACTATAGGGACCCTATGGGACAGAGTAGAACTGCCCCACAGGATTTCCAAGGAGCACCTGGTGAATTTCAACTGCCGACCTTTTGGTTAGCAGTCGAATTCTTAACCACTATACCACCTACCATCAGGGTTTCCGGATAACATATTAGGGAAGGTAAATGATTTTTTAAATGATTGAGACAAGATATAAGAGTATTAATTAATAAGGTGAGAATAAAGAAAGAAAAACCAAAGACCTGTATTGACACAGCAGAAACGAAGATGGAGAGAAAAAAAAAAAAAAACTGCCATTGAGTCAATTCCAGCTCGTAGGTAGAGTCAATAGGATTTGTTGATTGTTTGAACATGAACATAAAGAGAGTGAGATTTTTAACTGGCCTATTGGTCAAGCTAAATTCAGGTATGGAAGACTACAAGAGTAACCATTTAGGAAGAGGATAAAAGAACAACCAAGTCAATATTAAATATGTTGAGTCTGAAATATCTGTGGGTACTTAATGTAGAGTAAGAAGAAAACAGAGAAAAGGATGGAACACAAAGGAAGCCAGTATTGATGAATAGACAGAGAAATTAAGATGATTCTCCTAGATTACTATTTCCATACATTTTACTTACATCATTTCTGTAAAATGAAGAGTTCAACACTACCTAATTTGACAAATTGACATCTTGGTCTAGTTTTAAGGATCATATCATTTGTTCTAAGTCCCTTCTTACGCCCCCAGCTCCCATCATTTCCATCTTTTCTGTCACTCCACTTCTAGGAAGTCAGACAGATTGTCAAACCCCTCACATTTGATTTTGAGAGTTTCCAATGCCCTTATTTTTTGCTCCAGAGTCCAACTCTTTCTGCTGTTAAGTTCAAAGCATTCTCCAGAACCTGTCTCTTCCAAGATTTATTTCCTAATTAACCCCACCCCTTTGGAGAACATGCCTTTATTCCTTCCCTAACTGAGGGACAATCTGTCACCACTTTCTTTCATATTCTCTGTTAGTACCCAGTAAACAGCAATTCTCAGTGCGCATCAGACACTTAACATGTTCTTGCTAACTGGCAATTGATATTTGAGCTAGTTTGTACACATAGGTGTTCACTTTTGTCCTACTGGCTTTCGGTTGTGTTGGTTTATTTTAATAAAACAATATTTTCTAGTAGCTGTTTATTTTGAAAATATATTTAACAAACCAAGGAGTCATAGAGGAAAAGAAGCATCTTGATAAAATCATTTCCTGGGTCTTTCTTGATATGAGGAGAAAAAAATAAGTCGACATAAAGAGTCCCCCCCTCCCCAGTTGTCTCAGCAAACATCCTATTGTCCTTTAATCTACGTCCTGCAGTCAAGATACTGCTCTCTAAAAGATCTCATTTATTTCGGGTTTAAGAAAGCTAACTGACCTAGATACTTGGTCCTTCTAAAGGAACTATATCAGAACTCCCTGACACAAAAAACACTTCCATTTTATATTTCATAGAAAAAGCAAATTACCGTAACGGTTCACCTCAAAGAGTGCCATAATGAATACAATGGTGGAAATACAGCATAGGTAACCAATGAATTTCTTTTTGCTTCTACAGTATGGTTTTGAAAGTGGTCTTTCTTTAAAATGCTTACTTAAAATAATACCAATCTATACAATAAAAATTCAGAGTGAATAGCACTTTGGAATGCATTCCCTGTATTCACTTCTGGTCTGGTCATGGTAGAACAGATCCTATATCCACAGAAATATAGAAAATTATCTGAACTAATGGAGGGGATATTCTTAAAAGATGAACCATTAAAATCCCTCTTTCTCTGTCTTTAGAATGTGTATAACCAAACCAGTCACTGTGGAGTCTACTCTAACTCACGGTGACCCGGAGTGTGTCAGAACAGAACTGTGGATTCCAGAATGCATATAGTTACTTATAGCTACACTTCTGCTATGTACGTGGGAGCCTACCTATAGTGTTTACAGTTAACTGAGCTTCCTGGAGTGCTAATGTTCACAAAGGACTTTTAATTAATCAGAGTAGGTATTTATGTCAACAGGAAATGAAGAGCTAGACTTGCCAAGGAAAGTTGAGAGCTCTTATATGTTTCTCATTGCAGACTGTTGATTTTTCACCCAAATCAGTCAGTAGGATATTTGCACACTTATCCAGATGTTTAAGGAAATCACCCTGACCAATGTGTGTGTGTCACCAGAGCAGGATCAGCTATCCAGAGTTTTCAGTATTTTCAACTGGCTTAAACAAAGTGAAAATGAGCTAATTCCAATTTAGACTTTTCTTTGCCTTCTTCTAGTCCCTCCATAAATCTGTTGCAACTACTGAGACACTTGTTTTTTTTAACCCCAGTGTTCTTCCTGATGCCTTCATCTTATTACTCTACTTGTTTATCCCTGATCCTGGCCTCTTCCTCCTCCTACCAAATATCACATACAATAAAGGAAGGCAGAGCTGTTTGTTGAGTTTTTCTATGCCCTACTTCTGCAGCTGGTACCTCATCCCCTGCTGCACTAAATCGACACTTCTGGAAGTAGCAGCTTCGGAGTGACTGACGAGAGCCATTGCTTGCCCAAGTGTCAATTTAGTGCAGCAGGGGACAGAGTAGCAGCTGCAGCAGGAGAGAGGCCTTATTTCATACTTAGAAAACAATTGCAAAAACTGCCAGAGGGTAGGGGAAATTGGTAGGAAAACAGAAAGGATGAGAAAGAGAGATAGAAAGGTGAGGAAAGAAAAGAAAAAAAAAAGTGTGGGTGAAATCTATCAATGTAATCCACCAAATAAGTACACCAAAGGAAAAGAATCACATGATCATTTCAGTCGATGCAGAAAAGGCATTTGATAAAAGTCCAACACCCATTCCTGATAAAAACTCTCAGCAAAATAGGAATAGAATAGAAATTCCTCAGCATGATTAAGGGCATATACACAAAACCAACAGCCAACGTTATTCCCAATGGAGAGAGACTGAAAGCATTCTCCCTGAGAACAGGAACCAGACAAGGGTGCCCTTTATCATCACTCTTATTCAACATTGTACTGGAAGTCCTAGCTAGAACAATAAGACAAGAAAAAGAAGTAAAGGGCATCTAAATTGGTAAGGAAGAAGTAAAAGTATCCCTATTGACAGATGATAAGATCTTATTTGTTGAAAATTCCAGAGAATCAACAAGAAAACTACTATAAAAAAAACTGTAAGTAATGGAATAATTCAACAAAGTGTCAGAGCACAAGATCAACATACAAAAATCAGTTGGATTCCTCCACACTAACAAAGAGAACTCTGAAAGGGAAATCAGGAAAACAATACCATTTACAATACCCACCCAAAAGATAAAATACTTAGGAATAAGCCCAACTAGGGATGTAAAAAACTTATACAAAGAAAACTACAAAACACTACTGCAAGAAATGAAAAGAGGCTTTCATAAATGGAAAAACATACTGTGCTCATGGACAGGAA
Organism: Loxodonta africana; assembly: GCF_030014295.1. Lineage (NCBI taxonomy): Eukaryota > Metazoa > Chordata > Mammalia > Proboscidea > Elephantidae > Loxodonta > Loxodonta africana. Next base: position 140,363,511 of record NC_087344.1, read on the forward strand.
GACTTAACATTGTGAAAATGTCAATACTACCAAAAGTAATCTATAGATGCAATGAAATTTCTATCCAAATTACAATGACATTCTTTAATGAGGTAGAAAAACTTATCACCACTTTATATGGAAAAGAAAGAGCCCCTGAATAAATAAAACATTACTGAAAAAGAAGATCAGCTTAGAAGACCTCAAGCTACCCGAACTCAGAACTTATTATACAGCTACAGTAGTCAGAATAGCCTGGTACTGGTACAATGACACACACATAGACCAATGGAAAAGATTGACTACCCAGAAATAAATCCACCCACCTATGAACACTTGATCTTTGACAAAAGGTCAAAGTCCATTAAATGGGGAAGAGATAGTCTCTTCAACAAATGGTACTAGCAATATTGGATACCCATTTGTAGAAAAATGAAACAGGATCCATACCTCACCCCATATGCAAAAAATAACTCAAAATGGATCTAAGACCTAAATGTAAAACTATAAACTTTGTGAGAGAAAACATAAGGACAACACTTGTGCTGTCAAGTAGGTTCTGACTCATAGCAACTCCAGGTAAAACAGAAGGAAACACTGCCAGGTCTTGAGCCGTCCTCACAATCCTTGTTATGCTTGAGCCCATTGTTGCAGCCACTGTGCCAATTCATCTTGTTGAGGGTCTTCTTTCTCCGTGTTTTACCAAGCATGATGTCCTTCTTTCTAAGAAGCATTCTAGTTGTATTTCTTCCAAGACAGATTTGTTTGTTCTTTTGGCAGTCCATGGTATATTAGATATTCTTCACCAATACTGAAATTCAAAGGCATCAGTTCTTCTTTGGTCTTCTTTATTAATTATCCAGCTTTTGCATACATATGAGCGAATTGAAAACACCATGGCTTGGGTCAGGCCTACCTTAGTCTTCAAGGTGATGTCTTTGTTTTTTAACACTTTGCGTAAGTTTTTCGCAGCAGATTTGCCCAGTGCAATGCATCTTTTGATTTCTTGACTGCTGCTTCCATGGTCATTGATTGTGGATCCAAGTAAAATGAAATCCTTGACAACTTCAATCTCCTCTCCATTTATCATGATGTTACTTATTGATCCAGTTGTGAGAATTTTTCTTTTCTTTATGTTGGGGTATAATCCACACTGAAGGCTGTGGTCTTTGATCTTCATCAGTAAGTGCTTCAAGTCCTCTTCACTTTCAGCAAGCAAGGTTGTATCATCTGCATAATGCAGGTTGTTAGTGAGTCTTCCTCCAATCCTGATGCCCCGTTCTTCTTCATATAGTCCAGCTTCTCAGATTGTTTGCTCAGCATACAGATTGAATAAGTAAGGTGAAAGTATATAACCCTGATGCACACCTTTCTTAACTTTAAACCATGCAGTATCCCCTTGTTCTGTTCAAATGACTGTTTCCTGATCTATGTACAGGTTTTTCATGAGCCCAATTAAGTGTTCTGGAATTTCCATTCTTCGCAATGTTATCCATAATTTGTTATGATCCACACAGTTGAATGCTTTTGCAGAGTCAACAAAACACAGGTAACACACCTTTCTGGCATTTTCTGCTTTCAGCCAGGATCCATCTAACATCAGCAGTGATATTCTTGGTTCCACGTCCTCTTCTGAATCCAACTTGAATTTCTGGCAGTTCCTTGTCAGTATACTACCGCAGTCATTTTGAATGATTTTCAGCAAAATTTTGCTTGCCTGTGATATTAATGATATTGTTCGATAATTTCCGCAACTGGTTGAATCACCTCTCTTGGGAATAGGCATAAATATGGATCTCTTCCATTCGGTTGGCCAGATAGCTGTCTTCCAAATATCTTGGAATAGATAAGTGAGCACTTCCAGCACTGCATCAGTTTGTTAAAACATCTCGATTAGTATTCTGTCAATTCCTGGAGTGTTATTTTTTCACCAGTGCCATCAGGACAGCTTGGGCTTCTACCTTCAGTACCACTGGTTCCTGATCATATGCTACTCCTGAAATGGTTGAACATTGGCCAATTCTTTTTGGTATAATAACTCTTCATATTCCTTTCATCTTTTTTTTGATGCTTCCTGTGCTGTTTAATATTTTCCCCATAGAATCCTTCAATATTGCAACTCGAGGCTTGAATTTTTTCTTCAATTCTTTCAGCTTGAGAAATTCTGAGCATATTCTTCACTTTATGATTTTCTATCTCCAGGTCTTTGCACACTTCATTGTAATACTTTACATTGTCTTCTCAAACCACCCTTAGAAATCCTCTGTTCAGCTCTTTTACTTCATCATCTCTTCCTTTGTCTTTAGCTCAGTGTTTAAGATCAAGCTTCAGAGTCTCTTCTGACATCTATTTAGGTCTTTTCTTTCTCTCTTGTCTTTTTAATGACCTCTAGCTTTCTTCATGTATGATGTCCTTGATGTCATTCCACAACTTGTCTGGTCTTCCATCATTAGTTTTCAATGTGTCAAATCTATTCTTGAGATGGTTTCTAAATTCAGTTGGGATATACTCAAGGTCATACTTTGGGTCCTGTGGACTTGTGTTAATTTTCTTCAGTTTCAACTTGAACTTGCCTAAGAACATTTGATGGTCAGTTCAGCAGTCAGCCCCTGGCCTTATTCTGAGTGATGATATTGAGTTTTTCCATTGTCTCTTCTCACAGATGTAGTTGATTTGATTCCTGTGTATTCCATTTAGCAAGGTCCACATGTGTAGTCACTATTTATGTTGATGAAGAAAGGTATTTGCAATGAAGTTGTTTGTCTTGCAAAATTCTGAAGTAGAGACAACATAGTTTTTGTCAGTGTGTTAGTATAGCTATATATCTATACAAGCTGTGATTAAATCTGTAATTTCTGAAACATTGATCACTTGCTCTGGAGTCTGTCTCATGGTTGTTCCTTTGAAGCAAAACAAGGTAATGAAGATTTTTTGATTGATTAAACTATGTTTCTCTCCCAGAGGATGAAAAAACTAACAATACCACCAGGACAGAGGTAGTTGAACAAAACACAGATCCATCTTGTGACCAAAACCAGGATGGCATGAAGAGACCTGTAAGACTTCAATAATGGGTCCCTTTATCATTATGTCCACTGCGAAGAAGAATCAGCATTCCTGGAAATCTCTGAACCCTGACCTTCTCCCTATAAAACCCTCCAGTTAGCCCTTTTAGGGGAAGACAGAATTTGGGAGGAACCTAACCCCCCTGTCTCTTGGGTACTGGTATTCAGTAAAGCCCTGTTGCTGCTCACCTGCTCCTGTCTCAGTATTGGCTTTGCAGCAGGCAGCTCAAATCCATGTGATTTGTGCCTAACCACTGAGAATCATGGTCCAGCCAAGTTGATACACAACCGTAACAATCACAGATCCCATCCCATCTGGAGCCAAGGAGAATGAAGAAAACCAAAGACACAAGGAAAATATTAATTCAAACAACTAATGGATCACGAGTACCACAGCTTCCACAAGCCTGAGCCTAGAAGAACTAGATGGTGCCAGTCTACCACTACTGAACACTCTGACAGAGATCACAATAGAGGGTCCTGGACAGAGCAGGTGAAAAATGTAGAACAAAATCCAAACTCACAGAAAAGACCAGGCTTCCTCGTCTGACAGAAACTGGAAGAATCCCTGAGGCTATGGCTTCTGGACACTTTTCTAACTCAGAACTGAAACCATTCCTGAAGTTTACCTTTCCACCAAAGATTAGAAAGGCCCATAAAACAAACAGTAACACAAGTGAGGAACAAGGTTCTTAGATAAATCAAGTATGCGAGACCAAATGGGCAACACATGCTGCAAATAAAAGACAAGAAGGCAGAAAGGGACAGGAAAACTGGATGAATGTAAACAGGGAACCGAGGGTGGAAAGAAGAAAAGTGCTGACATATTTGCAAGGATTATAACTAATGTTGTGAAATAATTTGTGTATAAATTTTTGAATGAGAAACTAATTTTCTCAGTAAACTTTCACCTAAAGCACCATAAATTTAAAAATTAAAAGATATGGGTGGGGAAAGAGAAAATAAACAAATAAATTGAAATACAACGAAATGTCAAAAGAAGAAAAAGTGAAGAAAATTACAAATAAAAATGAACAAAAAGTATTTTGTCTAAGGATAATGTCCCCCACACATCTGTCAGTTTGTTGTACTGTGGAAGCTTGTGCGTTGCTGTGATGCCGGAAGCTCTGTCATCAGTATTCAAATACCAGTAGAGTCACCCAAGTTGGACAGGTTTCACTGAGCTTCCAGAAAAAGACAGACTAGGAATAAGGACCTGGCAGTCTACTTCTGAAAAGAATTAGCCAGTGCAAACCTTATGAATAGCAGTGAAACATTGTCTGATATAGTGCCAGAAGATGCTCAAAACACGACAGGAGAAGAGGTGCCTTCTGAAAGCAGAGTCAAACTTAATGACCTGGATGGAGTAAAGCTTTTGAGATCTTCATTTGCTGATGTGGCATGACTCAAAATGAGGAGAAAGAGTTTCAAACATCCATTAATAATCAGAACCTGAAATGTACAAAGTATGAATCTAGGAAAATTGGAAATCATCAAAAATGAAATCAAACATAAAAAGATCGATATCCTAGGCATTACTGAGCTAAAATGGACTGGTATTGGTCATTTTGAATTGGACAATCACATCATCTACTATTCCAGGAATGACAACTTGAAGAGGAATGGCTTTGCATTCATCCTCAAAAAGAACATTTCAAGATCTATCCTGAAGTACAACACTGTCAGTGATAGGATAATATCCATTCGCCTTCAAGGAAGACCAGTTAATACCACTATTATCCAAATTTAGGCATCAAACATGAAGGCCAAAGATGAAGAAATTGAAGATTTTTACCAGCTTCTGTAGTCCGAAATTGATCAAACATGCAATCAGTATGGGCTGATAATTACTGGTGATTAGAATGCGGAAGTTGGAAACAAAGAGAAAGGATCGGTAGTTGAAAATATGGTGTTGGTGATAGAAACGATGCCAGAGATAGAATGATTGAATTTTGAAAGACCAACAACTTCTTCATCGCAAATACCTTTTCTCACCAACATTAACGATGACTATATACATGGACCTCACCAGATGGAAGACACAGAAATCAAATCGACTACATCTGTGGAAAGAGACAATGAAAAAGCTCAGTATCATCAGTCAGAATAAGGCCAGGGCCAACTGAAGATTAGACTGTCAATATATGCAGGTTCAAGTTGAAACTGAAGAAAACTAGAGCAGATGGATGAGAGCCAAAGTACAACCTTGAGTATATCCCACCTGAATTTAGAGACCATCTCAAGAACAGATTTGATGCGTTGAGCACTAATGACTGAAGACCAGACGAGTTGTGGAATGATATCAAGGACATCATACAAGAAGAAAGCAAGAGGTTATTAAAAGACAGGAGAGAAGGAAAAGACTTAAATGGATGTCAGAAGAGTCTCTGAAACTTGCTTTTCAACGTCGAGCAGCTAAAGCAAAAGGAAAAAATGATGAAATAAAGAAGGTGAACAGAAGATTTCAAAAGGCAGCCGGAGAAAACAAAGTGAAGAATTATGATGACATGAGTAAAGAGCTAGAGATAGAAAACCAAAAGGGAAGAACACACTCAGAATTTCTCAACCTGAAAGAATTGAAGAAAAATTCAAGCCTTGAGTTGCAATACTGAAGGATTCTATGGGGAAAATATTTGTTGCAGGAAGCATCAAAAGAAGATGGAAGGAATATACAGAGTCACTATACCAAAAAGAATCGGTCGACATTCAACCATTTCCGGAGGTAACATGATCAGGAACGGATGGTACTGAAGGAAGAAGTCCAAGCTGCATTGAAGGCATTGGTGAAAAACAAGGCTCCAGGAACTGACAGACTACCAGTTTAGATGGTTCAACAAATGGATGCAGTGCTGGAAATGTTCACTAGTCTATGCCAAGAAATTTGGAAGACAGCTTCCTGGCCAATTGATTGGAAGAGATCTGTATGTATGCCTATTCCCAAGAAAGGTGACCCAACCAAATGCAGAAATTATGGAGCAATATCATTAACATCATATGGAAGTAAAATTTTGTTGAAGATCATTCAAAAGCAGCTGCAGCTGTATATCAACAGGGAACTGCCAGAAATTCAAGCCTGTTTTAGAAGAGGATGTGGAACCAGGAATATCATTGCTGATGTCAGGTGGATCCTGGCTTTTCACAGAGAATACCAGAAAGATGTTTACTTGTGTTTTACTGACTATGCTAAGGCATTCAACTGTGTGGATCATAACAAATTATGGATAACATTGAGGAGAAAGGGAATTTCAGAACAGTTAATTGTGTTCATGAGGAATCTGCACATGGATCAAGAGGCAGTTGTTGGAATAGAATGAGAGGATACTGCATGATTCAAAGTCAGGAAAGGTGTGCATCAGGGTTGTATCTTTTCACCATGCCTATTCAATCTGTATGATGAGCAAATAATCTGAGAAGCTGGACTATATGAAGAAGAACAGGGCATCAGGATTGGAGGAAGACTCACTAACAATCTGTGTTATGCAGATGACACAACACTGCTTGCTGAAAGTGAAGAGGACTTGAAGCACTTACTGATGAAGATCAAAGACCACAGCCTTCAGCATGGATTACACTTCAACATAAAGATAACAAAAATCCTCACAACTGGACCAATAAGCAACATCATGATAAAAAGAGAAACGAGTGAGGTTGTCAAGGATTTCATTTTACTTGGATCTCACGATGAACACCCGTGGAAGAAGCAGACAAGAAATCAAAAGATACAGTGCATTGGGCAAATCGACTTCAAGAGATCTCTTTCAAATGTTAAAAAGCAAAGATGTTACCTTGAGGATTAAGGTGCTCCTAACCCAAGCCATGGTGTTTTCAATTGCCTCATAGGCATGTGAAATCTGGACAATGAACAAGGAAGACCAAAGCAGAATTGACATCTTTGTATTGTGGTGTTGGTGAAGACTATTGAATATACCATGGGCTGGCAAAAGAATGAACAAATCAGTCTTGGAAGAAGTACAACCAGAATGCTCCTTAGAAGCAAGGATGGCTAGACTGTGTCTCAAATACTTTGGATGTGCTATCAGGAAAGATCAGTCCCTATAGAAGGACATCATGCTTGGTAAAGTAGAGCATCAGAGAAAAAGAAGAAGACTCTCAACATGGTGGACTGACACAGTGGCTGCAACAAATGGGTTCAAGCATGGCAACAATTGTGAGCATGGTGCAGGACCGGGCAGTGTTTCCTTCTGCTGTGCATAGGATCACTGTAAGTTGAAATCAACTTGACAGTACCTAACAACAACAACAAAGATAATATGTTTGATTTCTCTACATGTTGACGTATCTTTTTCACAAGGGCATATGGAGGGTAATGGCACCCAGGGGCAATCTCTATAGTGTGCCTCCCTCACCCCAATTTCAAGATGAATAAATGATCATTTTACATTCAAGGCAAAAATTGAACTTTAGAGTTTCTGCTGGCAAATTTGAAAGCCAAAAAATATGGACAAAAGAACCACACGACGTTAAAAAGAAAAAACCAAACCATTGCAGTTGAGCGGATTCCAACTCATAGCAACTGTATAGGGCAGAGTAGAACTGCCTTATAGGGCTTCCAAGGAGAAGCTGGTAGATTTGAATTGCCAACCTTTTGATTAACGGCCAAACTCTTAATCACTGTCCCACCAGGGCTTCGCACAACATTAGAGAACAGTAATTACACAACTAAGGTCAACTGTCTTATTGTGTACAAGCATCCACAACATCACATAATTTACTTTGTTGCTCTTTAGGGTAGCATCATTTTGAGTAGAACTGCACTTTCTAAGCACTTATCAACCAAGTTTTTTTGTCTATTTCAGAAAATCATAAAACATCTTTTACAGCAAATTATACTCACAGTCTACCATATTGTCCAATCTGCTTAGCTCAGTTTTCTAATATGATAAGAGCTGCCAACATATATTGAGTGTTGATTGTATGCCAAGCAATGTTTGAAGAATTTTACATGCATTAACTCACTGAATCCACATTAGACATTGCTTTTTATCGATAACGATAATTGAAGTCGTAAATGAAATATGAGGATAACATGGCACAACAAATTGTCTAAGTCACATAGTTAGTCAATGAAAGAGCAGTGTTTGAGTCCGGATACTCTTGAGCCTATGTATTTATCACCATGCTACATCATCTCCTGACACTGGCTTATGTTTCTGTAATAGTATAGATAATCAGTTGTTGCAAATGTAAATTTTACACACTGATTAAAATATTTCAGAATACTTGGAGAATTTTGTGGTAAGTCCACGCCAACAACTCTTGCCATTTTGGGGAGTGATACATCTGTGGACTGTAAAACCTGTGAAAGCCGGAACCTGTGTAAGGGGAAAATCTGTCAGGGAAGAAAAACTCATTTTCCACTAATTGAGAGCTATAGAAAAGTGGTAAGACCACTCCCTATCAAAGGCAGAAAATTTATGAGACCCGGAAAAACAAGGCAGTCCTGTTGAGTTCTGGGTCTCACAGTTTTCATTATATATTCTAATTGTAACTACTACAATAGAAAAGGAAATTCCTTTAACAATAGCAAAGAAAGTGTTAAAATATCTAAAAGAAATTTAACTAAACGTATATAAGAAATAGCTATGGAATTGCTGGATAAAAAAGCACAGGTATTTCACCAGCTATCAATTTGTCTTATGGTGGTGGCTTGTGTGTTGCTATGATGCATGAAGTTATACCACTGGTATTTCAAATACCATCAGGGTTACCTGTGGTGAACAGGTTTCAGTGGAGCTTTGAGACTAAGACAAACTAGGAAGAAACACCTAGCAATCTACTTCTGAAAATTAGCCAGTGAAAAACTTATGGATCACAAAAGAACATTGCTCAATATAATGCTGGATGATAAGTCCCCTGGATTGGAAGGCACTACACGATGTGTTTTGCCACTTCTACAAAAAAAAACAAAGAGACCTACATAAGTGGAAAAACATACCTTGCTCATGGATAGGAAGACTTAACATTGTAAAAATGTCTATTCTACCAGAAGCCATCTATAGATTTAATGCAATTCCAATCCAAAAGCCAATGACATTTTTTAATTAGATGGAGAAACAAATCACCAACTTCATATGAAAGGGAAAGAGGCCCTGGATAAGTAAAGCATTACTGAAAAAGGAGAACAAAGTAGAAAGCCTCACTATTATACTGCCACAGTAGTCAAAACAGCCTGGTACTGTTACAACAACAGATACATAGACCAATGGAACAGAATTGAGAACACACATAAATCCATCCACATATGAGCGGTTAACATTTGACAAAGGCCCCAAAGCAGTTAAATGGAGGAAAAGACAGTCTTTTTTTTTTATAACTTTTATTAAGCTTCAAGTGAACGTTTACAAATCCAATCAGTCTGTCACATATAAGTTTACATACATCTCACTCCCTACTCCCACTTGCTCTCCCCTTCTTGAGTCAGCCCTTTCAGTCTCTCCTTTCTTGACAATTTTGCTGGCTTCCCTCTCTCTCTATCCTCCCATCCCCCCTCCAGACAAGAGTTGCCAACACAATCTCAAGTGTCCACCTGATATAATTAGCTCACTCTTCATCAGTGTCCCTCTCCCACCCGCTGACCAGTCTCTTTCATTTCTGATGAGTTGTCTTCGGGGATGGTTCCTGTCCTGTGTCAACTGAAGGTCTGGGGAGCATGTCCGCCGGGATTCCTCCACTCTCAGTCAGACCGTTAAGTTTGGTCTTTTTATGAGAATTTGGGGTCTGCATCCCACTGATCTCCTGCTCCCTCAGGGGTCCTCTGCTGTGCTCCCTGTCAGGGCAGTCATCGATTGTGGCCGGGCACCAACTAGTTCTTCTGGTCTCAGGGTGATGTAAGTTTCTGGTTCATGTGGCCCTTTCTGTCTCTTGGGCTCTTAGTTGTCGTGTGGCCTTGGTGTTCTTCATTTTCCTTTGCTCCAGGTGGGTTGAGACCAATTGATGCATCTTAGATGGCTGCTTGTTAGCATTTAAGACCCCAGACGCCACATTTCAAAGTGGGATGCAGAATGATTTCATAATAGAATTATTTTGCCAATTGACTTAGAAGTCCCCGCAAACCATGTTCCCCAGACCCCCGCGCTTGCTCCGCTGACGTCTGAAGCATTCATTTTATCCCGGAAACTTCTTTGCTTTTGGTCCAGTCCAATTGAGCTGACCTTCCATGCATTGAGTGTTGTCTTTCCCTTCACCTAAAGCAGTTCTTGTCTACTGATTAATCAATAAAAAACCCTCTCCCACCCTCCCTCCCTCCCCCCCCTCGTAACCACAGAAGTATGTGTTCTTCTCAGGTTTACTATTACTCAAGATCTTATAATAGTGGTCTTATACAATATTTGTCCTTTTGCCTCTGACTAATTTCGCTCAGCATAATGCCTTCCAGGTTCCTCCATGTTATGAAATGTTTCAGAGATTCGTCACTGTTCTTTATCGATGCGTAGTATTCCATTGTGTGAATATACCACAATTTATTTACCCATTCATCCGTTGATGGACACCTTGGTTGCTTCCAACTTTTTGCTATTGTAAACAGAGCTGCAATAAACATGGGTGTGCATATATCTGTTTGTATGAAGGCTCTTGTATCTCTAGGGTATATTCCCAGGAGTGGGATTTCTGGGTTGTATGGTAGTTCTATTTCTAACTGTTTAAGATAACGCTAGATAGATTTCCAAAGTGGTTGTACCATTTTACATTCCCACCAGCAGTGTATGAGAGTTCCAATCTCTCCGCAGTCTCTCCAACATTTATTATTTTGTGTTTTTTGGATTAAGGCCAGCCTTGCTGGTGTGAGATGGAATCTCATCTTAGTTTTAATTTGCATTTCTCTAATGGCTAATGATCCTGAGCATTTTCTCATGTATCTGTTGGCTGCCTGAATATCTTCTTTAGTGAAATGTGTGTTCATATCCTTTGCCCACTTCTTGACTGGGTTGTTTGTCTTTTTGTGGTTGAGTTTTGACAGAATCACGTAGATTTTAGAGATCAGGTGCTGGTCGGAGATGTCATAGCTGAAAATTCTTTCCCAGTCTGTAGGTGGTCTTTTTACTCTTTTGGTGAAGTCTTTAGATGAGCATAGGTGTTTGATTTTTAGGAGCTCCCAGTTATCGGGTTTCTCTTCATCATTTTTGGTAATGTTTTGTATTCTGTTTATACCTTGTATTAGGGCTCCTAGGGTTGTCCCAATTTTTTCTTCCATGATCTTTATCGTTTTAGTCTTTATGTTTAGGTCTTTGATCCACTTGGAGTTAGTTTTTGTGCATGGTGTGAGGTATGGGTCCTGTTTCATTTTTTTGCAAATGGATATCCAGTTATGCCAGCACCATTTGTTAAAAAGGCTATCTTTTCCCCAGTTAATTGACACTGGTCCTTTGTCAAATATCAGCTGCTCATACATGGATGGATCTATGTCTGGGTTCTCAATTCTGTTCCATTGGTCTATGTGTCTGTTGTTGTACCAATACCAGGCTGTTTTGACTACTGTGGCTGTATAATAGGTTCTGAAGTCGGGTAAGGTGAGGCCTCCCACTGTCTTCTTCTTTTTCAGTAGTGCTTTGCTTATCCGGGGCTTCTTTCCCTTCCATATGAAATTGGTGATTTGTTTCTCTATCCCCTTAAAATATGACATTGGAATTTGGATCGGAAGTGCGTTAAATGTATAGATGGCTTTTGGTAGAATAGACATTTTTACTATGTTAAGCCTTCCTATCCATGAGCAGGGTATGTTTTTCCACTTAAGTATGTCCTTTTCAATTTCTTGTAGTAGAGCTTTGTAGTTTTCTTTGTATAGGTCTTTTACATCCTTGGTAAGATTTATTCTAAGTATCTTATCTTCTTGGGGGCTACTGTGAATGGTATTGATTTGGTTATTTCCTCTTCGGTGTTCTTTTTGTTGATGTAGAGGAATCCAAGTGATTTTTGTATGTTTATTTTATAACCTGAGACTCTGCCAAACTCTTTTATTAGTTTCAGTAGTTTTCTGGAGGATTCCTTAGGGTTTTCTGTGTATATAATCATGTCATCTGCAAATAGTGATAACTTTACTTCTTCCTTGCCAATCCGGGTACCTTTTATTTCTTTGTCTAGCCTAATTGCCCTGGCTAAGACTTCCAACACGATGTTGAATAAGAGCGGTGATAAAGGGCATCCTTGTCTGGTTCCCGTTCTCAAGGGAAATGCTTTCAGGTTCTCTCCATTTAGAGTGGTATTGGCTGTTGGCTTTGCATAGATGCCCTTTATTATGTTGAGGAATTTTCCTTCAATTCCTATTTTGGTAAGAGTTTTTATCATGAATCGGTGTTGGACTTTGTCAAATGCCTTTTCTGCATCAATTGATAAGATCATGTGGTTTTTGTCTTTTGTTTTATTTATGTGATGGATTACATTAATGGTTTTTCTGATATTAAACCAGCCTTGCATACCTGGTATAAATCCCACTTGATCAGGGTGAATTATTTTTTTGATGTGTTGTTGGATTCTATTGGCTAGAATTTTGTTGAGGATTTTTGCATCAATGTTCATGAGGGATATAGGTCTATAATTTTCTTTTTTTGTAATGTCTTTACCTGGTTTTGGTATCAGGGAGATGGTGGCTTCATAGAATGAGTTGGGTAGTATTCCGCCATTTTCTATGCTTTGGAATACCTTTAGTAGTAGTGGTGTTAACTCTTCTCTGACAGTTTGGTAGAACTCTGCAGTGAAGCCGTCCGGGCCAGGGCTTTTTTTTGTTGGGAGTTTTTTGATTACCGTTTCAATCTCTTTTTTTGTTATGGGTCTATTTAGTTGTTCTACTTCTGAATGTGTTAGTTTAGGTAGGTAGTGTTTTTCCAGGAATTCATCCATTTCTTCTAGGTTTTCAAATTTGTTAGAGTACAATTTTTCATAATAATCTGAAATGATTCTTTTAATTTCATTTGGTTCTGTTGTGATGTGGTCCTTCTCATTTCTTATTCGGGTTATTTGTTTCCTTTCCTGTATTTCTTTAGTCAGTCTAGCCAATGGTTTATCAATTTTGTTAATTTTTTCAAAGAACCAGCTTTTGGCTTTGTTAATTCTTTCAATTGTTTTTCTGTTCTCTAATTCATTTAGTTCAGCTCTAATTTTTATTATTTGTTTTCTTCTGGTGCCTGATGGATTCTTTTGTTGCTCACTTTCTATTTGTTCAAGTTGTAGGGACAGTTCTCTGATTTTGGCTCTTTCTTCTTTTTGTATGGTGCATTTATTGATATAAATTGGCCTCTGAGCACTGCTTTTGCTGTGTCCCAGAGGTTTTGATAGGAAGTATTTTCACTCTCATTGCTTTCTAAGAATTTCCTTATTCCCTCCTTGATGTCTTCTATAACCCAGTCTTTTTTCAGAAGGGTGTTGTTCATTTTCCAAGTATTTGATTTCTTTTCCCTAGTTTTTCTGTTATTGATCTCTAGTTTTATTGCCTTGTGGTCTGAGAAGATGCTTTGTAATATTTCGATGTTTTGGACTCTGCAAAGGTTTGTTTTATGACCTAATATGTGGTCTATGCTAGAGAATGTTCCATGTGTGCTAGAAAAAAAAGTATATTTTGCAGCAGTTGGGTGGAGAGTTCTGTATAAGTCAATGAGGTCAAGTTGGTTGATTGTTGTAATTAGATCTTCCTTGTCTCTATTGAGCTTCTTACTGGATGTCCTGTCCTTCTCCGAAAGTGGTGTGTTGAAGTCTCCTACTATAATTGTGGAGGTATCTATCTCGCTTTTCAATTCTGTTAAAATTTGATTTATGTATCTTACAGCCCTGTCATTGGGTGCGTAAATATTTAATCTGGTTATGTCTTCCTGATCAATTGTCCCTTTTATCATTATATAGTGTCCTTCTTTATCCTTTGTGGTGGATTTAAGTCTAAAGTCTATTTTGTCAGAAATTAATATTGCTACTCCTCTTCTTTTTTGCTTATTGTTTGCTTGATATATTTTTTTCCATCCTTTGAGTTTTAGTTTGTTTGTGTCTCTAAGTCTAAGGTGTGTCTCTTGTAGGCAGCATATAGATGGATCGTGTTTCTTTATCCAGTCTGTGACTCTCTGTCTCTTTATTGGTGCATTTAGTCCGTTTACATTCAGGGTAATTATAGATAAATAAGTTTTTAGTGCTGTCATTTTGATGCCTTTTTATGTGTGTTGTTGACAATTTCATTTTCCACATACTTTTTTGTGCTGAGGCGTTTTTCTTAGTAAATTGTGAGATCCTCATTTTCATAGTGCTTGACTTTATGTTAGTTGAGTCGTTACGTTTTTCTTGGTTTTTATCTTGAGTTATAGAGTTGTTATACCTTTTTGTGGTTACCTTATTATTTACCCCTATTTTTCTAAGTAAAAACCTAACTTGTATTGTTCTATATCGCCTTGTATCACTCTCCATATGGCAGTTCAATGCCTCCTGTATTTAGTCCCTCTTTTTGATTATTGTGATCTTTTACCTATTGACTTCCATGATTCCCTGTTATGTGTATTTTTTTTTTTTAATTAATCTTAATTTGTTTTTGTGATTTCCCTATTTGAGTTGATATCAGGACGTTCTGTTTTGTGACCTTGTGTTGTGCTGATATCTGATATTATTGGTTCTCTGACCAAACAATATCCTTTAGTATTTCTTGTAGCTTTGGTTTGGTTTTTGCAAATTCTCTAAACTTGTGTTTGTCTGTAAATATCTTAATTTCGCCTTCATATTTCAGAGAGAGTTTTGCTGGATATATGATCCTTGGCTGGCAGTTTTTCTCCTTCAGTGTTCTGTATATGTCGTCCCATTCCCTTCTTGCCTGCATGGTTTCTGCTGAGTAGTCAGAACATATTCTTACTGATTCTCCCTTGAAGGAAACCTTTCTTTTCTCCCTGGCTGCTTTTAAAATTTTCTGTTTATCTTTGGTTTTGGTGAGTTTGATGATAATATGTCTTGGTGTTTTTCTTTTTGTATCAATCTTAAATGGGGTTCGATGAGCATCTTGGATAGATATCCTTTCGTCTTTCATGATGTCAGGGAAGTTTTCTGTCAGGAGTTCTTCAACTATTTTCTCTGTGTTTTCTGTCCCCCCTCCCTGTTCTGGGACTCCAATCACCCGCAGGTTATCCTTCTTGATAGAGTCCCACATAATTCTTAGGGTTTCTTCATTTTTTTTAATTCTTTTATCCGATTTTTTTTCAGCTATGTTGGTGTCGATTCCCTGGTCCTCCAGATGTCCCAGTCTGATTCTAATTGCTCGAGTCTGCTCCTCTGACTTCCTAGTGCGTTGTCTAATTCTGTTATTTTATTGTTAATCTTTTGGATTTCTACATGTTGTCTCTCTATGGATTCTTGCAACTTATTAATTTTTCCACTATGTTCTTGAATAATCTTTTTGAGTTCTTCAACAGTTTTATCAGTGTGTTCCTTGGCTTTTTCTGCAGTTACCCTAATTTCATTTGTGATATCATTAAGCATTCTGTAAATTAGTTTTTTATATTCTGTATCTGATAATTCCAAGATTGTATCTCCATTTGGGAAAGATTTTGATTCTTTTGTTTGGGGGGTTGGAGAAGCTGTCATGGTCTGCTTCTTTAAGTGGGTTGATATGGATTGTTGTCTCCGAGCCATCACTGGGAAACTAGTTTTTCCAGAAAATCTGCTAAAAAAAAATGCAGTCAGATCCCTATCAGAGTTCTCCCTCTGGCTCAGGCTATTCAGATGTTAATGAAGCCACCTGGGGAGGGTCGGGGAGGGAACAGAGAGATAGGAGAGTAGCACCTCAGAATATAGCCAGAGTTGCTTGTCTTCTTGGAATGACTATTATATCTGAGACTCCCACGGGCCCGTCACCTATGTGTGCTGGCTGTGTGGAGATTGCCCCCGGGGGGTCTGGCCCGGTGGAGTCACGGTCAGATCCTCTGCTTCCAGCCCCACGCCCAGCGTCGAGGCTCCCCTACTGGGACGGTGCACTCTCTACTCCAAAATCAGTCGCTGCCTCCCGGGGACTTCTCGTCCCTCCAGCCACGTGGCCCTGCCGCCCCCGAGAACCAGTTGGGCCTCCTCCCGGGGTTAGTTCAGATGGGTGGAGCAGGTCCTCGTGCTTGTGCCATGCCCGGGTGTCCCGGCTGGGACACTGTTCTCCCCGCTCCAATACCAGCCGCTGCCTCCCAGGGACTTCTCCTACCGGCTGCGTCCCACGCCGCCCGTGGAACCAGCTTGTCCCCCTCCTGGGGTTAGTTCAGGGGGGTAGAGCCGCTCTCTGTGCTTGTGCCGTACCTGACTGGTATGCTGGCTCCAGGCTCTGGAAACAATCGCTGCTTCCCTGTATTAGTTCGTTCTCCGTCTCTAAATCTGTGTTTGTTGTTCAGGGTTCGTAGATTGTTATGTATGTGATCGATTCACTTGTTTTTCCGTGTCTTTGTTGTAAGAGGGATCCGAGGTAGCGTCTGCCTAGTCCTCCATCTTGGCTCCGCCCCCCATAAATAAGAAGACAGTCTTTTTTAACAAATGGTGCTGGCATAACTGGATAGCCATCTGGAAAGAAATGAAACAAAACCCATACCTCATGCCCTGCACAAAAACTAAATCAAAATGGATCGAAGACCTAAATATAAAATCTAAAACAATGAAGATCATGGAAGAAAAAATAAGGACAACGTTAGGAGCCCTAATACACGGCATAAAAAGTATACAGAACATTACTAACAATGCAGAAGAAAAACTACATAACTGGGAGCTCCTAAAAATCAAACACCTATGCTCATTCAAAGACTTCACCAAAAGAGTAAAAAGATTACCTATAGACTGTGGAAAATGTTTTTAGCTATGACATTTCCAATTAGTGCCTGATCTCTAAAAGCTATATGATACTGCTAAAACTCAACTACAAAAAGACAAATAATCTAATTAAAAAATGGGAAAAAGATATGAACAGAAACTTGACTAAAGAAGACATTCAGGTAGCTAAGAGATACATGAGGAAACGCTCATGATTATTAGCCATTACAGAAATGCAAATCAAAACTACAATGAGATTCCATCTCCCTCCAACAAGTCTGGAATTAATACAAAAAACACAAAATAATAAATGTTGCAGAGGTTGTGGAGAGATTGGAACACTTCTATACTGCTGGTGGGAATGTAAAATGGTACAACCACTTTGGAAATTGATTTGGCGCTTCTTTAAAAAGCTAGAAATAGAACTACCATACGATCCAGCAATCCCACTCCTTGAAATATATCCTAGAGAAATAAGAGCCTTTACTCGAACAGATATATGCACACCCATGTTCATTGCAGCACTGTTTACAATAGCAAAAAGATGGAAGCAACCAAAGTGCCCAACAATAGATGAATGGATAAAGAAATTATGGTATATTCACACAATGGAATACTATGCATTGACAAAGAATGGTGATGAATCTGTGAAACATTTCATAACATGGAGGAATCTGGAAGGCATTATGCAGAGTGAAATTAGTTCCAAAAGGACAAATATTGTATAAGACCACTATTATAAGAATTCGAGAAATAGTTTAAACAGAGAAGAAAATATTATTTGATGGTTACAAGAGGGGGGAGGGAGGGAGGGTGGGAGAGGGGTATTCACTAATTAGATAGTAGATAAGAACTACTTTAGGTGAAGGGAAAGACAACACACAATACAGACGAGGTCAGCACAACTGGACTAAACCAAAAGCAAAGAAGTTTTCTGAATAAACTGAATGCTTCGAAGGCCAGCATAGCAGAGGCAGGGGTTTGGGGACCATGGTTTCAGGGGACATCTAAGTCAATTTGCGTAATATAATCTATTAAAGAAACATTCTGCATCCCACTTTAGAGAGTGGCGTCTGGGGTCTTAAACGCTAGCAAGTGGCCATCTAAGATGCATCGATTGGTCTCAAACTACCTGGATCAAAGGAGAATGAAGAACACCAAGGGCACAAGGTAATTATGAGCCCAAGAGACAGAAAGGGCCATGTAAACCAGAGACTACATCATCCTGAGACCAGAAGAACTAGATGGTGCCCAGCTACAACCGATGACTGCCCTGACAGGGAACACAACAGAGAACCCCTGAGGGAGCAGAAGAGTAGTGGGATGCAGACCCCAGATTCTTGTAAAAAGACCAGACTTAATGGTCTGACTGAGACTAGAAGGACCCCAGTGGTTATGGTCCCCAGACCGTCTGTTGGCCCAGGACAGGAACCATTCCCAAAGCCAACTCCTCAGACAGGGATTGGACTGGACAATGGGATGGAGAGGGATTCTGGTGAGGAGTGAGCTTCTTGGATCAGGTAGGCACTAGAGACTATGTTGGCATCTCCTGCCTGGAGGGGAGATGAGAAGGTAGGGGGGGTTAGAAACAGACAAGAAAAGAGAGAGTGGAGGTAGGGAGCAGACTGTCTCATTTGGGGGAGAGCAATTGGGAATATGTAGCAAGGTGTATATAAGTTTTTGTGTGAGAGACTGACTTGATTTGTAAACTTTCACTTAAAGCACAGTAAAAATTCTTAAGAAATGTGTTTTGCTTTTTGTGATTTTTGCAGTTTTACAGTCTTCACATAACTCTTGTATATCTCTGGTTAAATTTATGCATAGTATTTTATATATTTTAATTGTTTGTGTAAATGGAATAATTTTTTCCATTATATCCTCTAACCAGTTGTTGTTTAGATATATGGGTGCTATTATTTTTCCTAGGAGAAATGAAAACATATGTCAGCACAAAAACTTGTACATAAAAATTCATAGAAGTATTAGTCACAATAGCCCAAAAGTGAAAACAACCCAAATGTTTTTCAGTGAATAATGAATAAATAAAATGTGAAATATCCATACAATGGAACGTTATTCAGCCATAGAAAGAAATGATGAACCTTGAAAACATTATGCTAAGTCTAAGAAACCAGTCAAAAAGATTTCATGTTGTATGACTCCACTTATAGGAAATGTCCATCATTTAGCAAATCCATAGAGACAGACAGTGGGTTAGTGGTTGCCTAGGGCTGGGGGTTGGATGGGGAGAGGAATGGGAAGTGATTGCTAATGAATATGAGCTTTCTTTTGGGGGTCATTCAGATGTTCTAAACTTAGACAGTGATGATGACTGCACAACTTCTGTGAATATACTAACAATTATTGAATTTGTCTCTTTTGACCCAGAGCCGGTCTGTGGGTGTCTTGGATGGTCTGTCAGGTGCATCATCAGGTGGTGAGGCTCACACAGGAAGGCCAGAAAGCAAATACAATTCAGTACTCACAGGTACCAGAGAGAAAACTACAAGCATGCCTTGACACCCTATCTCATAGGGGCTGCACACGGGACACAGCAAAGATAAACTGGAATTGTAGGAAAGGGCAAGCAGGGTGGGGTTAGCTAGATTTTGTAGGCTGAAGTATTATTGGTCAGTTTAAAGGTTTCTAGGGTATTAGTGATGTAAAAGGGAGACATTTCTATTTCACGGAATCATATGGAACATGACCAGGAGGGGCAAAAAGTAACTACGGCCATTGAGAAACTGGGTTACAAGATCTCAATGGACTTTTGTCATGGTAAACCTTATGGAGCATGGCTGGGAGGGTTAGTTAGAGACTACAACTGTTGAGAGATTGTGTGACAAAATAGGAATGGCCATGTCAGAAACTGGGTGAAAGAGCAACTAGGAGGGATTAATGGAAGCCAAGACGGCAAACTATGTAAGACACAAGTTGGCTTTATGACAGAATTGGACTTGAACTTCCAACTTGTTAGCAGCCAAGTCTGTTAGCCATTTGCACCACGCAGAAACTCTGGTGAATTTTAGAGTATGTGAATTATATATCAATAAAGATTAAAAAAAAAAAAAAAAACTATTAAGTAATCAGCAAATATTGATGATAGTAGCTTTTGTTCCTGGAACTGTTTGAAGTTCCAGAATAGAAAGTCAATAAGTATTTGTTGTTGTGAATCTGAAGTTTTATTGCCTTTTTTTTTTTCCTTAACGTTATTGTATTCATTCAGCAACCATTTAGTGAAGGTCCACTGTGTGACAAGCACTGTGCTTGAAAAAAAAGGAGAAAAACGGATAAGACATAAAACTTACTGCAAGATTTGGAAGGCAAAACATGAACATTGTTTTTTTAAAAAAAACAAATCCATTGCCTTTGAGTTGATTCCGACTCATAGTGACCCTATAGGACAGAGTAGAACTGCCCTATAGGGTTTCCAAAGAGCACCTGCTGGATTCAAACTGCCAACGTTTTGGTTAGCAGCCATAACTCTTAACCACTACACCACAGCTGTTGAGTCGACTCCAACTCACAGCCACCCTATAATAAAGTGGTAATACTATATGAGAGGTTTGTCTTATGAACATTAAGGATCAGCATGGCCAGAGTGATTATGGAAAGCTTGGAAGAGGACACTCTTCTCCTAAGCTGAAACTTACAGCATAGCTAGGGTTTAAAGGTGTGGAAGTATGGGAGCACACAGAATAAGTTAATAACTTCTGCTTTACTTATATTTTGCCACATTAAAGATAAAGTAGATTGGTCTAGAAAAATCTGATGTGGTAAGCCTTCCTATTACCTGGTATAAATGTGCATTTTGCAAAGCTGTTGCAAAATTCTCCTATCTCTTGTTCTAATTCTAGTAAACTTACTACAGCACTTTCCCTATTGGTTGTAACCTGGAAAAGAGATGCTGTGGATAACAGATGAAAGGAAATCAATAAACAGGTAAAACGAAGTGAAATCTGAAATCCAATGGGAGAAAAGAGTTTTTGAGAGGTTAATATTCAGACTAGATTCTGTCTTAATATAATATTTCTGCTCAGTAGCTGTTTTCAACACTATTGCCAGTTTCCCTGGTCTCATAAAGGGCTAGAATTGCTTTGGTAATATTTATTTTTAGGGTTTTTCTGACAGTCCAGTGTAATAAATTGTTTTCTGAACACTGCTTGGCAGACATTGCTTCACTTTTCAAACCTCTCAAAGACTTAAATAATGGTCACATTTTACACAGAAGAAACCTCTCAGGCTATTTAGAACAGTTCAAAAGATTATTCTATTGAGAAGTCCAATATTTAAAAGTAATGCTATCTACACTGCCTTCTTCCAAGGAACTCACAGCATTGCCCTCTCAGGCTCTTTTCCACCCAGTGGGATAAAAATGGGGCGGTAGTTAGTGTCTCCACTTTAATGGCACATTCAAGATAACTGACTTCCTTCATAGCATGAAATTTTTCACAGATCCGGTCTTAAGAATTCAGTCTTCTAACTTAAAGTCCAGTGGGTTTTCTATTAGACACTTCTGACTATGGTTTGAACATTTATATAAAGAAAATCATAAGAAAAAAATTCTCAGAACATTTAACTATTTATCCCTGACGACTGTAATATCTGAGGACACGCGCCCACTTGTCTCCCCTGCCGGCTTTCCTCCTCTCATCTGAGTTTAAGATTCCCCCTTTGGAACTGAAATTCACTACACTCTACTCCTGAAATCAAACTTTGCTTCTTCGTGTTCTTTTTTCCCTGAATGTATGAAGAGAATGAATACCTTCCAGAAAGAGCTGTGCTTGCATAAAAGGCAAGCTGAGCCCCTTTCTTTGACAGGGGACCTCACCATCACATTGTTGTAAGTTTCTGACTGGATGAGAGAGAAGACAGACATGATCATCCAAAATTCTCGACCTTTTAAAGAAAAGAAAAGCAAACAAACAAACAAACTAAAAACCTAAAGTTTCGAAGCCCATTGTCTTGCAAAAAAATAGGGCCATAGAATTACTGAACATTGGGGTATTAACCTGGAATTTCTCAATTCTACTGCGCACTACATTGCTGACTTCAGCTTAGGAGGCCACCTTGATCCCACTCAACCCTGAAATCCCCCCCAAAATGGAAATATTCTTAATAAGACATGATCCTAAAGTAAGGACACAAAAACCCTGTAATTGTTTTATTTCCTTCCCTTTCCTTATGAATATTATTTGTAGTTCATGATGTGTAGATTATATATTATTTTCCTACTTTGTTTTTTATTCATTTATTTAACACAATGTGAAAGTCATCAATTTTAGTAGGTTATCTTATATAGTTTATGTTTCTTAACATTGTAGCACATATGTGTGTTCTTCTGCCATCTTGTATGTTCTGTTTTGTTCTTGATTGGTCTATTTATTTTTATGATTCCTCGCTCTTTTGTTTATTATGGATCCTTTTGACTCTGGTATATTTTTCTTTGTTATTTATAAATCAACAATGTTTTAAATTTGTTTTTAATTATAATAGAATGCCATTTGTAATTTTAGGTTATATACATAGATCTTTTCTTCTCAACAGGACAACAGTTACTCGCTGTCCTCTAATAAATATAATGAAATTAACTTATTAATATTACCTACTTCTTCATCATACTGTCATTTAACCCTTGTTTTGTATTTCCACAGCCTAAGATTTTGTATCAATTATTATAGTTATTTACATGTAATTTTGCATTTAAATGATTCACGAGTCCTTTTATCCCATTACTTACCCATTGTTAAATAAATTGTATAAATAAATACTGATAAATAAATTATAGTCTAAAAACTACAATTAAAAGTCATGGATTGTTAGATTGCTATCTACAGAAAATAATAATAATTACTTTAACTGCAAAGACACATATAGGTAAATGGATGAAAAAAAAAAGAATACCATACACATAATAAACATAAGAATGCTGGCATAGCTATATGAATACACTTCAAAATAAGGCATATTACCAGGGATAAGAATGAGCAGTTCTTAATGATAAAAAGGTCATTTCCTCAGGAAAATATAACAAGCCTAGATGTGTAAGTACCTAATAACAAAGCTTCAAAATTTTTGAAATGAAAATTGGCAAAAGTGAACTATTGAAAAATCAAAAATTACACCTAAAGATTTCAAAACTTTTCTGACAGTCATTGATAAATAAAGTAGACAAAAAATTGATGAGGACATAGATGACACAATAAATACTATCAAACAACTTGACCTAGTTGATGTAAATAAAACATCCCAACCTACAATAACAAGTGCACATGGAACATTCACCAAGATAAATCATGTTTTTAATAATAAAACAAGTTTCAATACATTTAAAAAAATTGAAATCATTGAGTTTGTTTTTTGGTCATAACATTTAATTTATAAATCAATAATAGGAAACTATTCAGAAAAATATTTAAAGATTAAGCCATACAGTTCTAAGTAACCCATGATTCAAAGCAGAAATCATGAAAGAAAAGAGAAAATATTTTAGACTGAATTAAAATGAGAACATGACATATCAAAATTTTCTAATGCATCCGAATGGTGCTTAGAGGGAAATTTAGACCTTTAACTGCTTATAGTAGAAAAGAAGAAAGATGCAAAATCAATAATCTCTTTCTGCTTTAAGAGGTTAAGGAAGAAAATAAGCAAATTAAACACAAAGTAAATACAAGGAAGGAAATAATAGAGATAAAAGTAGACAATTATAAAATAATAATAAAAAAATGATAAAGAAAATCAATGAAACTAAAAGCTCATTTTTTAGAAAGACAAAATGATAATTCTCTAGCTCGAATGAACAGAAAAAAAAGGACTTAAATTACTAATATTCAGAATGAAAGAAGGTACATCACTACAGATCCTACAAATATTAAAAAAGAAAATAAGTGAACGTTTCAATAATTTTATGCAGTAATTAGGCAACTTAGAAAAATACACAAATTTACTGAATGACACAAATTACCAAATCTGACTCGTGAAGAAATAGAAAACCAGAATACTGCTGTTTATTAAATAAAATTGAATTTTTAATTAAAAGTCTTCACATTAAGGGAACTCCAGGTCCAGAAGGCTTCACTAATGAATTTTATCAAGCATTTAATTCTACACAAGCTATTTTAGGAAAATAAAGAAAAAGGAAACACTTATCTATTTTATTACGTCAATATATTAAGTATATTATTGCATAACAAATTTCCCCAAAATTTAATGACTGGAAAAAATATTCATTATACCACAGTTTATGTGTGTTAGGAATTTAAGAGAAGCTTAGCTCTTTTTTTTTAGCTTGGTGATTCTGGCTGAGCCTCTTGTAACACTGCAAACAAGGTGTTGGCCAAGTTGGCTGGCAAAACAAGGCTTATGCAGGGAAGGATTTGCTTCCAAACTCACTCACATAGGTATTGGCAGTTCTCAGAAGATCTGCTTCCAAATTCATTGATGTATGCCTTTCCACAGGGATATATCACAACATGGCAGCTGACTTCTCGAAGAGCAGGCAATCCAAGAGAGTGGAAAAAGCAACCAAGATAGAAATCATAGTCATTATATAAGCTGATATCAGAAGTGACATCCCATCATTTCTACATTATTATCTTTGTAATAAGTGATGACTAGATTCAGCCCATATTCAAGAAGAGGGGATTACACAAATGTGTGGCTCACAGAGGAGGTAGGGATAATTTGGGGCCATCTTAGAGGTTGTCGACCACAGTCACTATGCAAACCAAAAACAGGAATAGAAAGGAAATTCCTCAACATAATAAAGGACACTCATGAAAAACCTGAAGTGTGGTGGCATCACTGGGGGGAGTGAGGGATGTGGACCGTACCAGGTGACACTGTCTAATGGGATGACAACAAAATGACTGTCTACAAAAGTTTTGTGCAGTGTTTCAGTAGAATTTTATTATTTTTTTTTATAAAAAAAATCCCTGTAGTTAGTTATAACAACAACAACAAAAAATTTTGTAAGCCCAGCTTACATGTATAGATATACTTACAAGGCTAAAACTCTAAGTTAATTTACTTTTTCAGCCTTCAAGTGCGCTCCAGTCAGAGCTGTCATTATTACCCAATTGCAACGACACTTGGGATCCCGTGGTTTCATCTGCACATGCTATTAAGCATACACTGTTGTTTTTGTTGTTGTCAGTGTTTTTAAAGATGCTGATTTTGTCATAATTTCTGGTGTTTTAGCTACAATACTGTGGTTAATTAGCATGGGGGGTGACACCATGAGTCACCACACTGGGCGACTCCAACCCTACTGAGGCCACTGCCACAGTGGCCATCATATTCAATAGTGAAAGACTGAAAGCTTTCCCCCTAAGGTCAGGAAAAACACAAGGATGCCTGCTTTCACCATTGCTATCCAACATTATACTGAGAGGCCTATCCAGAGCAATTAGGTAAGAAAAACAAATAAAAGGCATCTAAATCAGAAAAGAGGTAAAACTAACTTCATTCTCAGGTGACATGATACTTAATATACAGAAAATCTCAAAGAATCCACAGGAAAGCTACCAGAGCTAATAAACAAATTCAGCAACGTGGCAGTGTACAAGAGCAACACACACTCAAAAAAATCAGTTGTAATTCTCTACATCAGCAACAAACCATCTGAAAAGGAAATTAAGAAACCCATTCATTTTACATTAGTTTCTAAAAGAATAAAGTACCTAAGAATAAACTTAGGCAAGGAGCTGAAAGACCTTTACACTGAAAATTCTGAAACTGTTGAACAGACTTAGAGGAGATCTAAACAAAATGGATAGAAGCTGTGGTGGCATAGTGGTTAAGAACTCAGCTGCTGGCTGCTAACTGAAAGGTTGGTGGTTCGAGTACACCAGCCACTCTGCAGGAGAAAAGATCTAGCAGTTTGCTCCTGTAAAGATTACAGCCTAGGAAACCTTATGGGGCAGTTCTACTCTGCCCTATATGGTTGTTATGAATCAGAATTGACTTGATGACACACAATAACAACAACAAATAATTGGAAAGACATCCCATGTTCATAAACTGGAAGACATTGTTGTTGAGATGTCAATTCTACTAAAAGCAATTTACAGATACAACCTAATTCTTAATATAAATTTCAACAGCTTTTTTTGTAGAATTGGAAAAGCTTATCCTCAAATTCTTATGGAATTGCAAGGGACTCCAAATAGCCAAAATAATCTTGGAAAAAAGAGGAAAAAGAACAAACTGAGAGAACTCGCACTTCTCAATTTCAAAACATGCTACAAAACTGCAGTAATGAAAACAATGTGTTACTGGTATAAGGATAGATATACAGACCAATCAAATTGAGATTTCAGAGATAAGCCCATACATTTATGGTTAACTGATTTTTGATAAGGATGCCAAATTCATTCAATAGGGAAAAAATAATCTGTTCAACAAATGATGCTGGGATAACCGGATTTCAACATTCAGAAGAATGATGCTGGACCTATACCTCACACAATATACAAAAATTAACTCAGAATAGATCAATGACCTAGATGTAAGCTCTAAAACATAAGACTCTTAGAAGAAAACAGGGGTAGAACTTCAGAGCCTCCTTTTAGGCAATGTATTTATAGATACATATATACATAGAAAGCATGAACAACAAGAGAAACAATTATAACTGTACTAAATTAAAATCTTTGTGCATCAGGGACATTATCAAGAGAATTAAGAGACAACCTACAAAATGGAAGAAAATGTTTGGAAACCATATATCAGCTAGCGGTTTAATATCCAGAACATATAAAGAACACTTAAAACTCAACAATAAAAAGACAAACAACCCAATTAAAAAATGGGCAAAGACTTGAATAGACATTTCTCCAAAGAAGATGTACAAATGGACAATAGCACATGTTCAACATGATTAGTCTTTAGGAAAACGCAAATCAAAACCACAATGAGCTATCACTTCATACTCATTAGGACGGCTATTATGAGAAAATGTTGGTGAGGATGTGGAGAAATTGGAACACTTGTACATTGTGATGGGAATGTAAAATGGTGCAGCTGATGTGGAAAACAGTTCGGCAGATCCTAAAATATTTGAATAGAAATACCATGTGACTCATCAATTCTACTCCTAGCTATATACCTAAAACAACTGAAAGCAGTAACTCAAACAGGCACGTGTACACCGATATTTATTGCGTCATGTTCACAATAGCCAAAAGGTGGAAACAGCTCAAATATCCATGAATAAATAAATAAACAAAATGTGGTACATAATACAGGAGAACTGACATGTTAACTGTGTTGAGTTTTCCTATTCATGACCTCACACACAGTGTTACTCAGCTATAAAGAAAAACAAAGTTCTGATACGTGCTATAACACAGGTAAACCTTAAAAACATTAAGCTGGTACAATAAGTCAGACACAAAAGAACAAATATTGCATGATTCCACTTATATGTAATATGTAGAATAGGTAAATTCATCAAAACAAAAGAAGATTCGTAGTTACCAGGGAGTAAGAGAATAGGGAATTTCAAAAGGAAAAAAAAAAAAAAAAAGAGATATGTTAAAAATAAAAATATGACTATCTTACAAATATTTTAAAAAAAGAGAGCAATAGCAAATGCTATTTCCTCTCTTTTTCTGAAAACATTATATAACAGTGTTTTTTTTTTTAATTCTGGTAAATGTTTAGCATAATTAATCAGTTTTATTTGGGTTCCTGCATTTTATTAAAAAGACCATTTCTGTAACAATAAAAAGAAACTTTAAAACATTTACAATAGTGTCAAGTACTCTCTACTACACTACCAGGGCTTCCTTAAAATACTTAAGAATGAATTTTAGAAAAAAAAATGTGTGAGAACTGTACATTGAACACTATAAAACATTGCTGAGAGAAATTAATGGAGAAATATGCTATGGTCATGAATTGGAAGACTCAATATTGTTAACATGTCAGTTCTCATTGAATTGGCCTACAGTTGCAAAGCAATTCCAATCAAACTTCCAGCAGGCTTTTATTTGTGTGTGTGTATGTGTGAAAATTGACAAGCTAATTCTAGAATTTATATAGAAATACAAAGTACTTTGTTGTTAGGTTCCATCAAGTTGATTTCAAATCATAGCAATCCCATGTGACAGAGGAGAACTTCCCCATATGGTTTTCTAGGCTGTAAGCTGGCTTCCAAATTTCTTGGCAAAGACAAGGGAGTGCTTCCAGAGTTGCATTTGCTTGCTGAAACATCTCAATTGGTATTCCGTCAATCCCTGGAGCCTTGTTTTTGCCAATGCCTTCAGTGCAGCTTGGACTTATTCCTTCAGTAACATCACTTCTTGATCATATATTACCTCCTGATATGGTTGAACATTGATCATTTCGGTTTGGTACAATGACTTGTATTCTATCCCTCTTCTTTTCATACTTCCTTTGTCGTTCAATATTTTGCCCACAGAATCCTTTGATATCGCAACTCAAAGACTGAATTTTTCCTTTAGTTATTTCAGCTTGAAAAATTCTAAATGCGTTCTTCCCTTTTGGTTTTCTAACTTCAGGTCTCTGTACATTTTATTAAAATACTTTGTCTTCTTGAAATCTTCTGTTCAGCTCTTTCACTTCCATTTGCTTTAAAAAAAAAAAATAGCTACTCTAAATTCAAGAACAAGTTTCAGAGTCTCTTCTGACGTCCGTTTTGATCTTTCCCATCTTTTTTTAATTGTGCTTTAAGTGAAAGTTTACAAATCAAGTCAGTCTTTCATATAAAAATTTATATACACCTTGCTATGTACTCCTAGTTACTCTCCCCCTAATTTGACAGCACACTCCTCCTCTCCACTCCGTATTCCCCTTGTCCATTCAGCCAGCTCCTGTCCCCCTCTGCCTTCTCACCTCGCCTCCAGATAGGAGCTGCCCACGTAGTCTCATGCGTCTACTTGAGCCGAGAAGCTTACTCCTCACCAGTATCATTTTCTGTCTTATAGTCAAGTCCAATCCCTGTCTGAAGACTTGGCTTTGGGAAGGTTCCAGTCTTTGGTGAAGAAAAAGGTCTGGGGACCATGACCTCTGGGGTCCTTCTAGTTTCAGCCAGGCCATTAAGTCTGGTCTTTTTATGAGAATTTGAGGTCTGCATCCCACTGTTCTCCTGCTCCATCACGGATCCTCTGTTGTGTTGCCTGTCAGGGCAGTCATCGGTTGTTGCTGGGCACCATCTAGTTTTTCTGGTCTCAGGCTGATGTAGTCTCTGATTTATGTGACTCTTTCTGTCTCTTGGGCTCATAATTACCTTGTATCTATGGTGTTCTTCAATCTCCTTTGCTCCAGGTGGGTTGAGACCAATTGATGCATCTTAGATGGCCACTTGCTAGAATTTAAGACCCCAGACACCATTCACCAAAGTGCAATGCAGAATGTTTTCTTAATTCATTTTGTTATGCCAGTTGATTTAGATATCCCCTGAAACCATGGTCCCCAGAACCCTGCCCCTGCTACTCTGGCCTTCGAAGCATTCAATTTATTCAGGAAACTTTTGGTTCATTCCAGTTGTGCTGCCCTTTCCTGTACTGTGTGTTGTCTTTCCCTTCACCTAAAATTGTTCTTGTCTACTATCTAATTAGTGAAAACCCTTCTGTCTCTCTCCCACCCCACCCTTGTAACCTTCAAAGAATATTTTCTTCTGTGTTCAGACTATCTCTTGAGTTCTTATAATAGTGGTCTCATACAATATTTGTCCTTTTGCAACTGACTGATTTCACTCAGCATAATGCCTTCCAGATTCCTCCATGTTATGAGATGTTTCATGAATTCATCATTGCTCTTTATGGCTGCATGGAATTCCATTGTGTGAATATACCATAATTTATTTATCCATTCATCCATTGATGGGCACCTTGGTTGCTTCCATCTTTTTGCTATTGTAAACAGTGCTGCAATGAACATGGGTGTGCATGTATCTGTTTGTGTGAAGGTTCTTATTTCTCTAGGATATATTCCAAGGAGTGGGATTGCTGGATCCTGTGGTACTTCTATTTCTAGCTTTTTAAGTAAGTGCATATCGATTTCCAAAGTGGTTGTACCATTTTACATTCCCACCAGCAGTGTAAAGGTATTCCAAACTCTCCACGACCTCTCCAACATTTACTATTTTGTGTTTTTTTGGTTAATTCCAGCCTTGTTGGAGTGAGGTGGTATCTCATTGTAGTTTTGATTTGCATTTCTCTAATAGCTAATGATCATGAGGATTTCCTCATGAATCTGATAGACGTCTTCTTTGGTGAAGGGTCTGTTCATAGCTTTTGCCCATTTTTTAATTGAGTTATTTGTCTTTTTGTAGTTCAGTTTTTACAGTATCATGTAGATTTTAGAGATCAGATCCTCATCAGAATTGTCATAGCCAAAAACTTTTTCCCAGTCTGTAGGTGGTCTTTTTACTCTTTTGGTGAAGTCTTTGGATGAGCATAGGTGTTTGATTTTTAGGAGCTCCCAGTTATCTACTTTCTCTTCTGGTGTTTGTGTATTGTTAGTAATGTTTTGTATTACTGTTTATGCCATGTATTAGGGCTCCTAGCATTGTCCCTATTTTTTCTTCCATGATCAGTATCGTTTTAGATTTTATATTTAGGTCTTTGATCCATTTTTGAGTTAGTTTTTGTGCATGGTGTGAGGTATGGGTCGTTTCATTTCTTTGCAGATGGATATACAGTTATGCCAGCACCATTTATTAAAGAGACTGTCTTTTCCCCATTTAACTGCTTTGGGGCCTTTGTCAAATATCAGCTGCTCATATGTGGATGGATTTATGTCTGAATCTCAATTCTGTTCCATTAGCCTGTGTATCTGTTGTTGTACCAGTACCAGGCTGTTTTGACTACTGTCACGGTATAATATGTTCTAAAATCAGGTAGTTGCGAGGCCTCCCACTTTATTCTTTTATTAAATAATGCTTTACTTATCCGGGGCCTCTTTCCCTTCCATATGAAGTTGGTGATTTGTTTCTCATTAAAAAATGTCATTTGAATTTGGATCAGAATTGCATTGTATCTATAGATTGCTTTGGGTAGAACAGAAATTTTTACAATGTTGAGTCTTCCTATCCATGTGCAAGGTATGTTTTTCCACTTATGTAGGTCTCTTTGGGTTTCTTGCAGTAGTGTCTTGTATTTTCTTTGTATAGGTCTTTTACGTCTCTGGTTAGATTTATTCCTAAGTATTTTATCTTCTTCTTGGGGGCTATTGTAAATGGTATTGATTCAGTGATTTCCTCTTTGAAGTTCTCTTTGTTGGTCTAGAGGAATCCAGCTGATTTTTTTATGTTTACCTTGTATTCTGACACTTTGCTGAACTCTTCTATTAGTTTCAGAAGTTTTCTTGAGGATTCTTTAGGGTTTTCTGTGTATAAGACCATGTCATCTGCAACTAGAGATACTTTTACTTCTTCTTTACCAGGTTTTACCAAATTGGATGCCTTTATTTCTTTGTCTAGCCTAATTGCTCTGGTTAGGACCTCCAGCACAATGTTGAATAAGAGTGATGATAAAGGGCATCCTCAACTGGTTCCTGTACTCAAGGGGAATGCTTTCAGGCTCGCTCCATTTAGGACGATGTTGGCTGTTGGATTTGTATAAATGCCCTTTATTATGTTGAGGAATTTTCCTTCTATTCCTGTTTTGCTGAGAGTTTTTATCGTGAGTGGGTGTTGGACTTTGTCAAATGCCTTTTCTTCGTTAATTGATAAGATCATGTGGTTTTTTTGTTTTATTTACATAATGGATGACATTGTTTTTCTAATGTTGAACCATCCCTGCATACCTTGTAGGAACCCCACTTGGTCATGGTGAATTATTTTTTTGATATGTTGTTGAATTCTATTAGCTAGAATTTTGTTGAGGATTTTTGCATCTACGTTCATGAAGGATATAGGTCTATAATTTTCTTTTCTTGTGGTGTCTTTACCTGGTTTTGGTATCAGGGATATGCTGGCTTCATAAAATGAGTTTGGGAGTATCCCGTCCTTTTCTATACTCTGAAATACCTTTAGTAGTAGTGGTGTTAACTCTTCTCTGAAAGTTTGGTGGAACTCTGCAGTGAAGCCGTCCGGACCAGAGCTTTTTTTGTTGGGAGTTTTTTGATTACCTTTTCATTCTCTTCTTTTGTTATGGGTCTATTTAGTTGTTGTACCTCTGTTTGTGTTAGCTTAGGTAGGTACTGTGTTTCTAGGAATTCATCCATTTCTTCTACATTTTGAAATTTATTTGAGCACAGTTTTTCATAGTAATCTGATATGATTCTTTTAATTTCAGTTGGGTCTGTTGTGATATTACCTATCTCATTTCTTATTTGGGTTATTTGCTTCCTCTCCTGTTTTTCTTTTTTCAGTCTGGCCAATGGTTTATTGATTTTATTAATTTTTTCAAAGAACCAGATTTTGGTCTTGTTAACTCTTTCAATTTTTTTTCTTTCTGTTCTCTATTTCATTTAATTCTGCCCTAATTTTTATTATTTCCTTCTTCTGGTGCCTCAGGGTATCTTTTGTTGCTCTTTTCCTATTTGTTCAAGTTGTAGGGATAATCCTTTGATATTGGCTCTTCTTTTTGTATGTGAGCATTTATTGCTATAAATTGACCTCTGAGCACTGCTTTAGCTGTGTCCCATAGGTTTTGATAGGAAGTGTTTTCATTCTCATTGGGTTCTATGAATTTCTTTATTCCAGCCTTTATTTCTTCTATAACCCAGTCATTTTTGTGCAGGGTGTTTTTCACTTTCCAAGTGTTTTATTCTTTTCCTTGCTTTTTCTGTGATTGATTTCTACTTTTATGGCTTTATGATCAGAGAAGATGCTTTGTAATATTTCAATGCTTTGGATTCTGTTAAGGCTTGCTTTATGAGCTAATATGTGGTCTACTTTACAGAATGTCCCAACTGTTTTGGAAAAGAAAGTATACTTGTTTGCTGTTGGGTGGAGTGTTCTGTATATGTCTATGAGGTCAAGTTGGTCAATGGTGGCATTTAGATCTTTTGTGTCTTTATTGAGCTTCTTTCTAGATGTCCTGTCCTTCACCAAAAGTGGTG
Source organism: Loxodonta africana (assembly GCF_030014295.1). Taxonomy (NCBI): domain Eukaryota; kingdom Metazoa; phylum Chordata; class Mammalia; order Proboscidea; family Elephantidae; genus Loxodonta; species Loxodonta africana. Next base: position 140,396,351 of record NC_087344.1, read on the forward strand.
TGTTGAAGTCTCCTACTATTATCACGGAGCTGTCTATCTCACTTTTCAATGTTGCTAGAGTTTGTTCTATGCATCTTGAAGCCCTATTGTTGGGTGGGTAAATATTTAATATGGTTATATCCTCCTGGTATGTTGTCCCTTTAATGAGTATATAGTGTCCTTTGTAGTGGATTTAACTTTAAACTCTATCTTTCCAAAATTAATATTGCTACTCCTGCTCTTTTTTCATTTTTGTTTAGTTGATATATTTTTTCCTTCCTTTGAATTTTAGTCTATTTGTGTCTTTAAGTCTAAGGTGTGTCTCCTACAGGCTGCATATAGACAGATTGTGTTTTTTAAATCCATTCTGCCACTCTCTGTCTCTTCAATGGTGCACTTAGTCCATTTACATTCAGTGTAATTATGGGTAGGTATGAGTTTAGTGCTGTCATTTTGACATCTTTTTTGTGTGTGTTGTTGACAGTTTCTTTTTTCCACTTAATTTTTTTGTGCTGAGTAGGTTTTCTTTATACATTTTCTTTTCCTCTTTTTCATTTTTGTTGATTTTGTTTTTGTCGAGTCTTTGTTTTCCTTGTATTTAATTTTGATGTGTAGGATCGTTAGTCTCCTTTGTGGTTCACTTAATATTTACCCCTATTTTTCTAAGTTTAGATCTAACTTTTATTTCTTTATATCACCTTGACTTCCTCTCTGTATGAAAGATCTATTACTACATTTTTTAGTCCCTCTTTGTTGATTTAATGCTGTCTTCCTTTACATAATGACGTCACTGTTTCCCTGTTTTGAGTGTTTTTTATCTTCATTTATTGTTTTGATTTCCCTCTCTGGGTTGATATCTGGTTGCTCTGTCCTGTGATCTAGTCTTGGGCTGATATCTGATATTACTGATTTCTAAGCAGAGAATTCCCTTTAGTATTTCTTGTATATTTGGCTTGGTTTTTGCAAATTTCCCAAACTTCTGTTTATCTGGAAATATCCTAATTTCGCCTTCATATTTGAGAGACAGTTTTGCTGGATGTATGAGTCTTGGCTGGCAACTTTTTTTTGCTTCAGAGCTTTAAGTATGTCATCCCATTGCCTTCTTGCCTGCATGGTTTCTGTCAAGTAGTCTGAGCTTATTCTTATTGACTGTTCTTTGTAAGAGACTTTTCATTTATCCCTAGAAACTCTTAAAATTCTCTCTTTATCTTTGACTTTGGCAGGTTTGATTAAAATATGTCTCAGTGACTTTCTTTTGGGATCTATCTTACGTGGGGTTTGATGAGCATCTTGAATAGCTATCTTCTCATCTTTCACAATTGCAGGGAAGTTTTCTGCCAACAAGTCTTCAACAATTCTTTCTGTATTTTCTGTTCTCCTTCCCTGTTGTGGTACCCTAATCACTCATAGGTTATTTCTCTTGATAGAGTCCCACAGGATTCTTAGAGTTTCTTCATTTTTTTTTTTTTTTTTAATCTTGTATCTGACTTTTCTTCAAATGTATTGGTGCCAAGTTTTTTATCTTCAATCTCACTAATTCAACTTCCATTGCCTCAATTTTGCTCTTCTGACTTTCTACTGAGTTGTCTAATTCTGAAATTTTATTGTGAATCATCTGAATTTCTGATTGCTGTCTCTTTATGGATTCTTGCAGCCTATTAAATTTTTCATTATGCTCTTGAATGATATTTTTTAATTTCTTCATCTGCTTTATCTGTGTGTTCCTTGACTTGTTCTACATTTTGTGTGATCTCATTCCTAACCTCTTAAAGAGTTCTGTATATTAATCTTTTGTATTCTGCCTCTGGTAATTTCGGGAAGACCTCTTTGTCTGGAAGATTCCTTGAGTCTTTGTTTTGAGAGCTTGTTGAAGCAATCATGGTCTGCTTCTTTATTTGATTCGATATTGACTGTTGTCTCTGAGCCATCTATAAGTTACTGTGTTAATTTATTTTATGTTTGCTTACTCTATCCTAGCTTCTTGCTTTGTTTTGTTTTGATATCTCCAAGTATGCTGCTTTAGTGAGCTAGCTTGATTATTTGCACCTTTGGACCTCTAATGTCCTGTCACCAGATCACTAGAGCTGTTACCAGGTATATAAGCCTAGGAATCCATTCACTTTTCTTGTATGGCTTCAGCTCAGGTGTCCAGGCAGTTGGTTATCAAGTGTGTGGTGCAAGCTTTATCTTACAGTCTTAGAGGGGCAGGAGTGATTGGTGTAGGCACAGGTATCTTTTTGTATGAAGAGGCCATGCTCTGAGTAAGGCAGAGGGCTGACAAACATCCCTCAAGTGTCCATTAGGAAAGCACGTCCCTGTTCCCTAGAGCACAAAGGTTTGTTCATTCTGCAACTGGACCACAGGTACCCAATGATTTTGGTTGTAAGGACTGGGAGGCACCACTTATCTTTGGACCCCTGTCACAGGTGGCTACGTGACATGGGTGGAGCCACCAGTCCTCAGGCCCCTGATGTGGGTAGGTGAGGACCCTGTTTATTAGGCTAAGCAGTGTCAAACATCAAAAAATCACCTCTCCACCACACAGCTAAAACAGTTGAAGTCAGATCTCAGGCACATACACCATTGCAGCCTACCAACAAAGGCCTAAGCTCCTGAAATGATCCCACACAAGTCCAGGCAGAGGTGAAAGATATTCAAAGTTTGCAGCCCGTTTGTGTCTGGACAGGAGCTGCTTCTGCCCTGAGTTCCCAGCTTAGGGGAGACTGTAAATTATCTTTTCCCCCAATCATTAATTTATTCCTTTTCCAAGGCTGGGAGAATGGCTCAGGACATGCAGAAGAACCTATCTCAAGCCCAGGGAAATCAATAGCCATTGAAGCCGTCTTGGGGGCTGGGGAGACGGTAAATAAATGCAAGTACTTAGCTTTTGCCAAGAGCACTGTTTTTCTCTGATTCTTGAGACATGAGTAGACTGTGCAGCTCACCGTCTGTCCCTGGGGAAGCCATGTCCTGAATGCTACCACCAGACCCACCGCTGTCTCACCAGAAAATCATGCCTGAGGGGCACCAGTTCCTGCCAAGTCAGGTCTGGTAATTCCTTGCTGCTTCTGAATTGTGTCTCCCTCCCCATGCCACTCAGTCTGATTTCCTAACTTTGCCTTTGATTTTCGGGGCTCTTCATATATATAATCGCTTCACTTGTTTTTTCAGGTTTTTGTTATAAGAGGGATCACAGAATGTGTCTGACTACTCTGCCATCTTGGCCCCATCCCTTTCCTCTTTTTAATGACATTTTGCTTACTTTGTGTCATCCCATAACTCATCTGGGCTTTGGTCATTAGTGTTCAATGCATCAAATCTATTGAGAGATAGTCTTTAAATTCAAGTGGGATATACTCGAGGTCATACTTTGGGTCTTGTGTGCCTCTGTTAATTTTCTTCAAATTCAACTTGATCTCGCAAATGAGCAATTGATTGTCTGTTTTGCAGTTGGCCCCTGGCCACTCTGGCTGATGATATTGAGTTTCTCCGTTGTCTCTTTCCACAGATATAGTCTATTCGATTCCTGTGTATTCCATCTAGTGAGGTACACGTGTATAGTCACTGTTTATGTTGTTGAAAAAAAAGTATTTCCTATTAATAAGTCATTGGCCTTGCAAAATTCTGTCATGCAATCTCTTCCAGTGTTGTTTCTATCACCAAGGCCATATTTTCCAATTACTGATCCTTCTTTTTGGTTTCCAACTTTTACATTCTGATCACCAGTAATTATCAATGCATTTTGATTGCACATTTGATCTATTTCAGACTGCAGAAGTTCAAAAAAATATTTTATTTTTTTGGCATTAGTGGTTAATGGGTAAATATAAATATATCAAATGCCCTAACTAAATATTAAGAATTGTCAGATTTAATTTTATAAATCCATTTATACTATTTAAAAGAGACATCTCAAAACCAAAGAATTCAGAAAAATGTAGAGGACTGTTTGGAACAAGGCATACACTAACCAAATAAAGCTGTTTTAAACAATGAATTAAAGATATAAATAATGACTTAGAAAGATGTCCACAATTAAGTTGAAAATAGTGACAGAATATGTAGTATATTGTGAGTATGTAGAGTCATCAGAGTCCCAGCAAGACTCTTAATGTTTAATCCATAAGTATGTGATAAGGGATATTTGCCTAGGAGAGGGCAGAGGTAAGAAAGCCACCGAGGAACAGCAACTAAAAGAAGCTGCTACCATCTCTATGTGTGAAAAGGAAAAATGCAGAACACAGCCTCAGCCAGAATGGCAGCAAGGTAGGAAAGAAACTGTCATTGAGAAAATAGGAGCAGGAGAGATATAAAATCTCCTCTCTTTCCTTCTGATCTTCTTCCATTGTCTAACTCAACAGAGCCAGTTGGTACAATCGGTAGGGGTTAGCCTTCCAGGCCACGGAGTGATGAAGAGAAGAGAGGATAAGGTATGAGGGCCAGAGGGGACAAGTGAAGAATAATCAACCCAGATACCATTCTGTACAAACACAAACAAAAATAATGAAACAAAAGAGAAAAACAAAACCATAAATCTCTCTCATTCATGCCCTTGCTTTTGTCTATCTATCTTAATATGTGTTTATGAACTTCAAGAAATGAGTAGGAAAATAACACAAGATTATTAATATTGATTTAAACAAGACATATTAGAATTTAAGAGGGACTCGAAGGCATTCGGTTTTTTTTACTCGGCGTGGGAAAGGAAATATCTTAGCTTTTGGTTTATTCATATCATTTTATTTGTTTCAATTTGCATATATCTATTTTGTATTTTATAAATATACACTGAAATATAAAGGCATTTTAAAAATTACCAATGTATAAACATCCATGTAAAATTAAATTTCGCAAGTACTGTAAATGCTGATGGTAGTGGTTTTAACTTGTCTTGCTTCTTTCTAATAGTTTCTAAAAGTTTCTAATGTTTGCATCTTGGTTTTTCTCTTTTCATCAAAAGTAACTTGATAATAAAACTGCATCAAACAAAACAAACATACTAGTCTTACACATGGGATTATGACTCTGTCTAAAATGACAATACAGGAGCTCTGAAACTATCTATGCAGGGCTGGACAAAATTACTATGCTAGTACTCTTAATGTATTAATGATATTTTTTGATAATTTCTGCATTCGGTTGCATCACCTTTCTTGAAAAAAGAGTAGGCATAAATACAGATCTCTTCCAACCAGTTAGCCAAGCAAGCGAAATTTTGCTGAAGATCATTCAAAAGTGGCTGCAGCAGTATATCGACAGGGAATTGCCAGAAAATCAAGCCAGATTTAGAAGAGGATATGGAATCAGGAAAATCATTGCTGATGGCAGGTGGATCCTGTTTGAAAGCAGATAATAACAGAAAGATGTTTACCTTGTTTTATTGACTATGCTAAGGTATTCAACTGTATGGATCATAACAAATTAGGGATAACCTTGTGGAGAATGGGAATTCTGTAACACTTAATTGTGCTCATGACAAATCTGTACATGGATCAAAAGGCAGTCAGAACAGAACAAGGAGATACTGCATGGTTTAAAGTCAGGAAAGGTATGCATCAGAGTTGTATCCTTTCACCATACCTCTTCAAACAATGCAAGAAGCTGGACTATATGAAGAAGAACGGGGCATCAGGAGTGGAGGAAGGCTCATTAACAACCTGCAATATGCAGATGACACAACCTTGCTTGCTGAAAGTGAAGAGGACTTGAAGCACTTACTGATGAAGATCAAAGACCATAGCCTTCAGTATGGATTACACCTCAATATAAAGAAAAAAAAAACTTCACAACTGGACCAATAAGCAACATGATAATACACAGAAAAGATTGAGATTGTCAAGGATTTCATTTTACTTGGATCCACAATTAACACCCATGGAAGCAGCAGTCAAGAAGTCAAGAGAGGCGCTGGGGGCCAAGATGGCGAACTAGGTGGACGCTACCGCGGATCCCTCTTGCAACAAAGACTCGGAAAAACAAGGGAATCGATCACATACATAACAATCTACGAACTCTGAACAACAAGCACAGACTTAGACACGGAAAACGAACAAATACGGGCAGACAGCGACTGTTTTCAGAACTAGGAGCCAGCGCACCAGCTGACTACTTGGAAAATCTAGTTTCCCAGTGATGGCTCGGAGACAGCAGTCCATATCAAACCACATAAAGAAACAGACCATGACAGCTTCTCCAACCCCCCAAACAAAAGAATCAAAATCTTTCCCAAATGAAGATACAATCCTGGAATTATCAGATACAGAATATAAAAAACTAATTTACAGAATGCTTAAAGATATCACAAATGAAATTAGGATAAATGCAGAAAAAGCTAAGGAACACACTGATAAAACTGTTGAAGAACTCAAAAAGATTATTCAAGAACATAGTGGAAAAATTAACAAGTTGCAAGAATCCATAGAGAGACAGCATGTAGAAATCCAAAAGATTAACAATAAAATTACAGAATTTGACAACGCAATAGAAAGTCAGAGGAGCAGACTCGAGCAATTAGAATGTAGACTGGGACTTCTGGAGGACCAGGGAAACAACACCAACATAGCTGAAAAAAAATCAGATAAAAGAATTAAAAAAAATGAAGAAACCCTAAGAATCATGTGGGACTCTATCAAGAAGGATAACTTGCGAGTGATTGGAGTCCCAGAACAGGGAGGGGGGACAGAAAACACAGAGAAAAGAGTTGAAGAACTCCTGACACAAAACTTCCCTGACATCATGAAAGAAGAAAGGATATCTATCCAAGATGCTCATCGAACCCCATTTAAGATTGATCCAAAAAGAAAAACACCAAGATATATCATCATCAAACTTGCCAAAACCAAAGACAAACAGAAAATTTTAAAAGCAGCCAGGGAGAAAAGAAAGGTTTCCTTCAAGGGAGAATCAATAAGAATAAGTTCAGACTACTCAGCAGAAACCATGCAGGCAAGAAGGGAATGGGACGACATATACAGAGCACTAAACGAGAAAAACTGCCAACCAAGGATCATATATCCAACAAAACTCTCTCTGAAATATGAAGGAGAAATTAAGATATTTACAGATAAACACAAGTTTAGAGAATTTGCAAAAACTAAACCAAGACTGCAAGAAATGCTAAAGGAGATTGGCCGGATGACCAATAATATCAGGTACCAGCACAATACAAGGTCACAAAACAGAACGTTCTGATATCAACGCAACTCAAACAGGGAAAGCACAAAAACAAACAAATTAAGACTAATTCTAAAAAATAAATAAATAAACAAAATAATACACACAACAGGAAATCATGGAAATCAATAGATAAACGATCAAAATAATCAAAAAGAGGGACTAAATATAGGAGGCATTGAACTGCCAGATGGAGAGTGATACAAGGCGAAATAGAAGGATACAAGTTAGGTTTTTACTTAGAAAAATAGGGGTAAATAAAAAGGTAACCACAAAAAGGAATATCAATTCCATAACTCAAGAAAAAAGCCAAGAAAAACGTAACGACTCAATAAACACAAAGTTAAACATTATGAAAATGAGGATCTCACAAGCTACTAAGAAAAACGTCTCAGCACAAAAAAGCATGTGGAAAAATGAAATGGCCAACAACACACATGAAAAGGCATCAAAATGACAGCACTAAAAACTTACTTATCTATAATTACGCTGAATGTAAATGGACTAAATGCACCAATAAAGAGACAGAGAGTCACAGACTGGATAAAAAAACACGATCCATCTATATGCTGCCTACAAGAGACACACCTTAGACTTAGAGACACAAACAAACTAAAACTCAAAGGATGGAAAAAAATATATCAAGCAAACAATAAGCAAAAAAGAAGAGGAGTAGCAATATTAATTTCTGACAAAATAGACTTTAGACTTAAATCCGCCACAAAGGATAAAGAAGGACACTATATAATGATAAAAGGGACAATTGATCAGGAAGACATAACCATATTAAATATTTACGCACCTAATGACAGGGCTGCAAGATACATAAATCAAATTTTAACAGAATTGAAAAGTGAGATAGACACCTCCACATATATAGTAGGAGACTTCAACACACCACTTTCGGAGAAGGACAGGACATCCAGTAAGAAGCTCAATAGAGACATGGAAGACCTACTTACAACAATCAACCAACTTGACCTCATTGACTTATACAGAACTCTCCACCCAACTGCTGCAAAATATACTTTTTTTTCTAGTACACATGGAACATTCTCTAGAATAGACCACATATTAGGGCATAAAACAAATCTTTCCAGAATCCAAAACATCGAAATATTACAAAGCATCTTCTCAGACCACAAGGCAATGAAGCTAGAAATCAATAACAGAAAAACTAGGGAAAAGAAATCAAATACTTGGAAAATGAACAATACCCTCCTGAAAAAAGACTGGGTTATAGAAGACATCAAGGAGGGAATAAGGAAATTCTTAGAAAGCAACGAGAATGAAAATACTTCCTATCAAAACCTCTGGGACACAGCAAAAGCAGTGCTCAGAGGCCAATTTATATCGATAAATGCACACATACAAAAAGAAGAAAGAGCCAAAATCAGAGAAATGTCCCGACAACTTGAACAAATAGAAAGTGAGCAACAAAAGAACCCATCAGCCACCAGAAGAAAACAAATAATAAAAATTAGAGCTGAACTAAATGAATTAGAGAACAGAAAAACAATTGAAAGAATTAACAAAGCCAAAAGCTGGTTCTTTGAAAAAATTAACAAAATTGATAAACCATTGGCTAGACTGACTAAAGAAAAACAGGAAAGGAAACAAATAACCCGAATAAGAAACGAGAAGGACCACATCACAACAGAACCAAATGAAATCAAAAGAATCATATCAGATTACTACATAAAATTGTACTCTAACAAATTTGAAAACCTAGGAGAAATGGATAAATTCTTGGAACAATACTACCTACCTAAACTAACACATTCAGAAGTAGAACAACTAAATAGACCCATAACAAAAAAAGAGATTGAAACAGTAATCAAAAAACTCCCAACAAAAAAAAGTCCTGGCCCAGATGGCTTCACTGCAGAGTTCTACCAAACCTTCAGAGAAGACTTAACACCATTACTATTGAAGGTATTTCAAAGTATAGAAAAAGACGGAATACTACCCAACTCATTCTATGAAGCTACCATCTCCCTGATACCAAAACCAGGTAAAGACATTACAGAAAAAGAAAATTATAGACCTATATCCCTCATGAACATAGATGCAAAAATCCTCAACAAAATTCTAGCCAATAGAATCCAACAACACATCAAAAAAATAATTCACCCTGATCAAGTGGGATTTATACCAGGTATGCAAGGCTGGTTTAATATCAGAAAAACCATTAATGTAATCCATCACATAAATAAAACAAAAGACAAAAACCACATGATCTTATCAATTGATGCAGAAAAGGCATTTGACAAAGTCCAACACCCATTTATGATAAAAACTCTCACCAAAATAGGAATTGAAGGAAAATTCCTCAACATAATAAAGGGCATATATGCAAAGCCAACAGCCAATATCACTCTAAATGGAGAGAACCTGAAAGCATTTCCCTTGAGAACGGGAACCAGACAAGGATGCCCTTTATCACCGCTCTTATTCAACATCGTACTTGAAGTCCTAGCGAGGGCAATTAGGCTAGACAAAGAAATAAAGGGTATCCAGATTGGTAAGGAGGAAGTAAAGCTATCACTATTTGCAGATGACATGATCGTATACATGGAAAACCCTAAGAAATCCTCCAGAAAACTACTGAAACTAATAGAAGAGTTTGGCAGAGTCTCAGGATATAAAATAAACATACAAAAATCACTTGGATTCCTCTACATCAACAAAAAGAACACCGAAGAGGAAATAACCAAATCAATACCATTCACAGTAGCCCCCAAGAAGATAAAATACTTAGGAATAAATCTTACCAAGGATGTAAAAGACCTATACAAAGAAAACTATAAAACTCTGCTACAAGAAATTCAAAAGGACACACTTAAATGGAAAAACATACCCTGCTCATGGATAGGAAGACTTAACATAGTAAAAATGTCTATTCTACCAAAAGCCATTTATACATACAACGCACTTCCAATCCAAATACCAATGTCATACTTTAAGGGAATAGAGAAACAAATCACTAATTTCATACGGAAAGGAAAGAACCCCCGGATAAGCAAAACATTACTGAAAAAGAAGAAGAAAGTGGGAGGCCTCACCCTACCTGATTTCAGAACCTATTATATAGCTACAGTAGTCAAAACAGCCTGGTACTGGTACAACAACAGGCACATAGACCAATGGAACAGAATTGAGAATCCAGATATAAATCCATCCATTTATGAGCAGCTGATATTTGACAAAGGACCAGTGTCAGTCAATTGGGGAAATAATAGTCTTTTTAACAAATGGTGCTGGCATACCTGGATATCCATTTGCAAAAGAATGAAACAGGACCCATACCTCACACCATGCACAAAAACTAACTCCAAGTGGATCAAAGACCTAAACATAAAGACTAAAACGATAAAAATCATGGAAGAAAAAATAGGATCTACCCTAGGAGCCCTAATACAGGGCATAAACAGAATACAAAACATTACCAAAAATGATGAAGAGAAACCAGATAACTGGGAGCTCCTAAAAATCAAACACCTATGCTCATCTAAAGACTTCTCCAGAAGAGTAAAAAGACCACCTACAGACTGGGAAAGAATATTCAGCTATGACATCTCAGACCAGCGCCTGATCTCTAAAATCTACATGATTCTGTCAAAACTCAACCACAAAAAAACAAACAACCCAATCAAGAAGTGGGCAAAGGATATGAACACACATTTCACTAAGGAAGATATTCAGGCAGCCAACAGATACATGAGAAAATGCTCTCGATCATTAGCCATTAGAGAAATGCAAATTAAAACTACGATGAGATTCCATCTGACACCAACTAGACTGGCATTAATACAAAAAACACAAAATAATAAGTGTTGGAGAGGCTGCGGAGAGACTGGAACTCTCATACACTGCTGGTGGGATTGTAAAATGGTACAACCACTTTGGAAATCCATCTGGCGTTATCTTAAACAGTTAGAAATAGAACTACCATACAACCCAGAAATCCCACTCCTCGGAATATACCCTAAAAATACAAGACCCTTCACACAAACAGATATATGCACACCCATGTTTATTGCAGCTCTGTTTACAATAGCAAAAAGCTGGAAGCAACCAAGATGTCCATCAACGGACGAATGGGTAAATAAATTGTGGTATATTCACACAATGGAATACTACGCATCGATAAAGAACAGTGACGAATCTCTGAAACATTTCATAACATGGAGGAATCTGCAAGGCATTATGCTGAGCGAAATGAGTCAGTTGCAAAAGGACAAATATTGTATAAGACCACTATTATAAGATCTTGAGAAATAGAAAAAACAGAAAAGAACACATACTTTTGTGGTTACAAAGGGGGGAGGGAGGGAGGGAGGGAGGGAGAGGGCTTTTTATTGATCAATCTGTAGATGGGAACTGCTTTGGGTGAAGGGAAAGACAACACTCAAAACAAGGAAGGTCAGCCTAATTGGACAGGATTAAAAGTAAAGAGGTTTCCGAGATAAAATGAAAGCTTCAAAGGATAGCGAAGCAGGGGCTGGGGTCTGGGGAACTTGGTTTGAGAGGACTTCTAAATCAATGGGCAAAACAATTCTATTATGAAAACACTCTGCATCCCACTTTGAATTGTGGCACCTGGGGTCCTAAATGCCAACAAGCAGCCATCTAAAATACATTAATTGATCTCAACCCACCGGGAGCAAAGGCAAAGGAAGAACACCAAGGTCACACGACAACTAAGAACCCAAGAGACAGAAAGGGCCACTTGAACCAGAGACCTACAATATCCTGAGACCAGAAGAACTAGTTGGTACCCGGCCACAATCGATGTCTGCCCTGTCAGGGAACACAACAGACAACTCCTGAGGGAGCAGGAGACCAATGGGATGCAGACCCCAAATTCTCATTAAAAGACCACACCTAATGGTATGATTGCGACTAGAGGAATCCCAGAGACAATGCTCCCCAGAACTTCTGATGGCACAGGACAGGAACCATCCCCGAAGACAAATCATCAGGCATGAAAAGGACTGGTCAGTGGGGGGGAGAGAGATACTGATGAAGAGTGAGCTAATTAAATCAGGTGGACACGGGAGAGTGTGTTGGCAACTCTTGACTGGAGGGGGGATGGGAAGATAGAGAGAGAGGGAAGAAGGTAAAATTGGCACGAGACTGTAAGGGCTGACTCAATAGGGGGAGAGTAAGTGGGAGAAGGGAGTAAGATGTATGTAAACCTACATGTGACAGACTGATTGGAATGGTAAATGTTCACTTGAAGCTTAATAAAAAAAAAAAAAAAAAAAAGTCAAGAGAAGCATTGCACTGGGCAAACTGGCTGCAAAAGACCTCTTGAAAGTATTGAAAAGGGAAAATGTCACCTTGAGGACTAAGGTGCACCTGACCCAAGCCATGGTGTTTTTAATCTCCTCATATGCATGCGAAAGCTGGGCAATGAATAAGGACGACTAAAGAAGAATTGAATTGTGGGTTGGAGAAAAATATTGAATATACCATGGACTGCCAAAAGAACAAACAACTCTGTCTTGGAAGAAGTACAACCAGAATGCTCCTTAGAAGCAAGGATGGCGAGACTACATCTCACATACTTTGGACATGTTATCAGGAGGAGTCAGTCCCTGGAGAAGGACCTCGTGCTTGGTAAAGTAAAGGGCCAACCAAAAAGAAATGGACTGAACCAATGGAATGGATTGGAACAGTGGTTGCAACAGTAGGCTCGAGCATAGCAACAATTGTGAGGATGGTGGAGGACCAGGCAGTGTTTCGTTCTGTTGTGCATAGGATCGCTGAGTCAGAACCAACTCGACAGCACCTAACAACAACAACAACAACAGTACTCTTAGGTATCATTATTACTGTCTTTGAGGGTTGCTAAATTTAAAGTTCACAGGTATAGGACCAAGTGTGTGTGTGTGTGTAATATAGGTATTCACACACATGTGGAAATCCCTCCTTGAGTAAACCCTGAATCTTCTCTCTGTACATTCTTGTCCATTATTCTCCATGGTTCCTGGCTGTAACCTCTTCAGTGTCTATCATTATCCTTGTTCTTCCTTGTTTATCACTCTTCTTGGTTATATCTGAACTGAATGTTGGGGAATGTGTACTCTCTGGGGTCAGGATAGCTTGTACAACCTGCTTCCTAACAGAGTAACCTTGGGAGGCAGAAAGTGGTTTCTATTTGGGCACATGGTTTCCTCAGCAATACAATTCAGTAAAAGACTTACTTAGGTTTCTGATGTATTTGCCTTCAGCCAATTCCATATGGCAGTAGGCATACCTAAAGTTTGTTCTTAGACATAATTCTCAAGCCAAATTGATTTTTTTCCCTAGACTCCTTTTCTTTTAATGTAGTAATGATTCCTTTAGGCCATCTGAAATAATAGGTGGAAAGATCACGCTTTCTCCTCTCTTCTCTTTTGTATCATTAAATCTCTTTGCTCTTCTGAGAAGTTTTCCTGAGTCTTTGATGCTCAGTCTTTTTCAAACTTATCTCTTACAGACTGAGGTCTAGGAACAATTCACCTTTCCTAAGCCTTGGAGTCTCCAAATTTCTATTCTCTATTATATTACATGTTACTTCTGCTATAGCCTAGCTAATTCTTCCTTGAGTTTATCTCAATATTGATACCTTGCTAAAGGCAGTCAATAGGGCCAACATACATAAACAGTCTTATTCTTTTCAATCCCTTCCTCTAGAGCAGTGGCTCTCAACTGAGGGTAATCTGCCCCTCCCACCACGAGACAATTTTGATTGTCACTATTGAGGACTATTGTGGGTAGAGGGAGTCCCTGGGTATTACAAAGGGTTAATGAGCTCAGCTGCTAACCTAAATGTTGTGGTTCAAACCCACCGAGAGGCATGTCTAAAGAAAGACCTGGCAGTCTGCATCAGAAATGTAATAGCCTTGAAAGCCCTATTGAGTACAGTTCTATTCCATAACACATGAAGTCATTCATCATGAGTTGGAATCAACTCAATGGCAACCATAGGTGAGTAGAGGCCAGAGACTCTGGCCTACCCACTGAGGCCTCTAGTTGGCAGTGGCCAGGGATTCTGCGACACACGCTACAACACACAAGACATTCTCCCACAACAAACTAGCCCAAAATGTCAATTGTGCTTATGTTTTGGAACATTACTCTGGAGATAAGGAATTAGTAGGTACATGGTCTGTATCCTGATTTAATGTAGGTGATAGTATTATATATGAAATGTTTGCCTTGCATAAAACGATTTATATCTATCCAAATTTCTATCCATATATCTATATATATATCTTCACATCTGTATATATATTGATATCTATGTGTGTGTATATATATATATATATAAAATGACAGGTACCTTTCCTCCAAGGCATAACTCAAAGAGCACGGAAGGATTTTTAGACCTGAAAATGACACACATAATTTCCATTCACTTTTTTGACCAGAACTCACTCACCTGCTCCCACCTAACTGAAAGAGAGGCAGGGAAGTGTAATCTAGTATTGGCCTTGGGAAGAAAAGGAAAAGGAGTTGGGTCAACCTATAGCAGTGTCTGCCACAAGAATTCCAGCATTCCACTATTTTTCTGATTCTGATGTGCGCTTTGATTCTGATATTGATGGAGATGTCTCTTGTTTTAAGATCTTTGGCTTTTTAAGGGAAATTACACTACCTTTTCTATAATTCAAAGGTAACAAGACTTTCAGGAAAAGATATCCATTAACCAAAGAAGAAAATAAACTCATCTACTCTTGGTTGGTTATTGCCATATTTTACGTTTGAGTCTTCCTGTATTTCCATTCCTATCATTCCACAGCATTCTTTTTTTCAGATATACTAGTCCCTTCAATCACTGGCCTGTGGTTGTGTTTCTTTAGAGGACTGCTTGTCTCTACTATGACTCATATGTAGATTGCAAAGTTGAGTAATTAGAGGACAAATTTATTTTCATAATCTGATACAGATATGGATATACATATAGATATATAGATAGAAAGTTGGATAGATGTGACTTGTTTTATGCAACGCAAAACATTTCATACATAATACTATTACCTACATTAAATCAGAGACAGACCACGCACGCACCTACTAATTCCTTATCTCCAGAGTAACATTTCTACTACCTAGTTGATGCTTTGGAAAAAGATTTTTTTTTCCTTATTGACTTGAGTGACAAATGTGCAAGGGCTTATGAATTCCCATGGAACAGATAATGCCCAGAAAGAAGCCAGGCTACAGCTTTCATGATAGGACTTGGCCCAAGTCATCAGACCTTGCATTACCTATGTCTGCGGACGGTACAACGTAGAGGTCTCTAGTGGTGGGCTCTGTAAAGAATCTTCTTTTGTTCATCAAAAGACTTTATCAACAAAGTAAAGAGACAACATAATTGGGAAAAAATTTGAGGAACTATATATCTTATAATGGTTTAATGCCCAAGATATATAAAGAACTCCAACAACCTAACAAAGGAGCCCCAGTGGCACATGGTTAAGGGATTGGCTGCTAACTGAAAGGTTGGCAGTTCAGACCCACTCAGTGGCTCTGCAGGAGCAAGACCTAGGAATCTGCTTCTGTAAAGATTACAGCCAAGAAAACTCTGTAGGACAGTTCTACTCCGTCACATGGAATCAGCATAAATCAAATTGACCCCACAGGACCTGACAACAACAACATAACAACAGAAAGACAAACAAATCAATTAAAAAACGGGAAAAGAATCTGAACGGACATTTCACCAAAGAAGAAATACGAATGGGTAATAAGCACCCGAAAAGATGCTCAATGTCATTAGTTACTAGGGAATTGCAAATTAAAACCACAATGAGGTATCACTTCAACTCCACTAAGAAGGCTATAATTAAAAATTAAAAAAAGGAAAACAATAGATCTGGATGAGGATGTGGAGAAACTGGAACTCTCATTCATTTCTGGTGGGATTGTAAAGTGGTACAGCTGCTGTGGAAAACAGTTCAGTGATTCCTCAAAAAGTTCTACATAGAATTACCATAAATGACCTGGCAATTCCACTTCTAGGTACAAACCCAAAAGAATTGAAAACAGAGACACAGATACATATATAACAATGTTCACTGCAGCACTATTCACAATAGCCAAAAGATGAAACAACATAAATGCCCATCAACAGATGAATGGATAAACAAATGTGGTATAAACATACAAGGAAGTATTACTCTGCCATGAACATATTGTATTATCCCACTTATATGAAGTATCTAGAATATTCAAATGTATAGAGACCAAATTTATTACTGGTCACTACGGGCAGGAGGGAGGGGAAAAAAATGGGGGTCATTGCTTAAGGGACACTGAGCTTCTGCTAAGAGTGATGAACAAATTTGTAAACAATGATAATGGTGGCTAATGAGAACATTAGTAATGTCATTGAATTATACATGTAAAAAATGTTAAAATGGTAGATGTTTTATTATGCATATGTTGTTGTTGTTGTTAGGTGCTGTCGAGTCAGTTCTGACTCATAGCGACCCTATGCACAACAGGACGAAACACTGCCCGGTCCTGAGCCATCCTTACAATCATTGTTATGCTTGAGCTCATTGTTGCAGCCACTGTGTCAATCCACCTCGCTGAGGGTCTTCCTTTTTTCCACTGAGCTGACCCTGTACCCTGTACCCTGTCAAGCATGATGTCCTTCTCCAGGGACTGATCCCTCCTGAGAACATGTCCAAAGTATGTAAGATGCAGTCTCTCCATCCTTGCTTTTAAGGAGCATTCTGGTTGAACTTCTTCTAAGACAGATTTGTTCATTCTTTTGGCAGTCCATGGTATATTCAATATTCTTCACTGACACCACAATTCAAAGGAGTCAACTCTTCTTCAGTCTTCCTTATTCATTGTCCAGCTTTCATGTGTCTGTCAGTTTGTCATACTGTGAAGGCTTGCGTGTTGCTGTGATGCTGGAAGCTATGCCCCCGGTGTTCAGATACCAGCAGGGTCACCCATGGAGGACAGGTTTCAGCTGAGCTTCCAGACTAAGACACAGTAGGAAGAAGGACCCGGCAGTCTAGCAGAGGAGCATTGTCTGATATAGTGCTGGAAGATGAACCCTCCAGATTGGAAGGCACTGAAAAGATGACTGGGGAAGAGCTGCCTCCTCAAAGTACAGTGGACCTTAATTACACATATATTTACCACAATTAAGAAAACACTCTAGTGGTTAGATATTTGCTAGTCAGAGGACATTAGATAAGAAAGGGTGACAATACCAGCACCAACAACTTAAACAGACCACATACTCCTTCTTATTCACTTATTCATTCATTCAACAATTTTTTTTGAGCTCCATTTGTACCAGGCACCATTCTAAAATCAGGGGATACATCAGTGAGCAAGATAGACAAAGGTATTTGTCCTCTTGAAGCTTATATTCTAATGGGTGGAAATCAGATGATAAATGTAATAAATAAGTAAATCAAATAGGATGTTATATTTATCATGTAAGGTTGCTGTGAGTCTGAATCGACTTGACGGCAATAGGGATAGATTGTTAAAAGATGGATTTAGCAATCAGGGAGTCAACTACGATCTTTACAATTAAAAATAGCCAAATTTCACTTGATGAAAAACATGAGAGCAGAGAATACTCTTTCCAGAAGAGTGACTTAGAAAAGAAGGTAGACAGGGGTCATGAGGTCAATGGCAGTTTTTTTTATTTTTCCTTAAAATAAGATAAATTATTCTCTGTTTGTATCTTAAGGGAAAGAGGTGAATATACAGAAGTCAATAGGTCAACTAATGGAGAAAGAGGCCAAAAGAAGTGAGGGGGGTAGAATTCATACCAGGAGGTTGAATTGTCCTTCACTGGGGGGTTATTATGAAAGGATTTCTATGATGCTAGTCACTTCTCAGGCATCTCTCTCTCTCTCTCTCTCTCTCTCACACACACGCACACACACACACACAAAATGCAGTCACTCAGACCTTCCATTTGATGTGAAACATGATACTATGTCGTCTCATTTGCAAATAACATCTGAAAGATTTTCAACCTTTTTCATCCCACTGCCTAACTGATAATGCAATAGAATAAAGTTTTGTCACAAACACAGCTGTCAAATTTATACCCCATTTAGTTCCTGCAGTTTGCGGACTGGGCATGTGTTTCATAGAGTCTCATTAAGACAGTCCCTCTCTCTATATATATATCTGTGTGTGTGTGTGCATGTATGTACATGAATGTATACACACATGCATAAAATATGCAAGCATATTCTTTAGCATGTCATCACAAGAAAATATTTTCCCAATTAAATGTGAGGAATTTACAATGATTGTATTTTCTAAATTGTTTCTCAGAAGCTCAGGAGTCCACTTCCTTCTTGTCTTTTTGCATCTTCATATGACTAACTTAAAAATGACAGCAAGTGACAATAAGACTGTAAACAATTTATCCAAATACCTTTTTGAATTGTGAGCATAACTTTATCTGATTCTGCTTTTAACAACCTAGCCCTCGGCTTAGCCTTTGTATACGTTCACACTACCTCATCTTCTTTTCTTCGCAAATGGCACTGATCACGTGAAAGAAAAATAGCAAAGGTTATCCTACTCTGCAAATAAGGTAACTGATCTAATTCTAATAACTCTGGTCTAATCTTGGCTCTTCCAATAATACTAAAATAATTGAAAACCACACCATGAACAAGTCTAAAAGCACCAAAGTGACATAAAACTAATTAATCACTATCAACTTAATATGTGCCCTATCCGTTCAGCTAGCTCGGCTCCTCTTGACTTTATGGATGATATACAGTCAGCTTACTGTGCACATCAGTTCTTCAGAAAAGGAGTTCTGTCTCTCCTCCATTTACAAAAGCAGTTTAATACTGTGAACTCTTTCTAACATAATTCTCCAGGTCAAGCCCACCATCTTTCAGAGACCACCTCCTCCTCATACGAGTGCATGAACCCAAGCCATGAATTTGCATCACAGACTTTTGAAAGTATTTCTGGGCTACATTTCCTTTCTAAAATTATTCATTGTATTTGAAGATTACATTGGAGAACTCGTCACTGGCAGTTCTATTTCTCATGAAGCATCACGAAGGTCAATAATAATTTTTTTCTCTTTATTGATTTGTGGTATGTAGCATTAGGTACAAAAATGGAGCTAATCTATTTATAATAAGGAATATGCCCATCATCTTCAACACTAATACCTTATTATTTGATACACAGTCAAATGCATTCATTTTCTTTCCTTTCTACCTTGAACTTAAACACCATAGACTTGACTTTGTTTTTTTAAGGAAAAAAAAGTTGGTCTTAGGCAAGCTGTTTCAATGTCAAAAGCAGCTATTTCTTTACCTATTACCAATGGAAACAGTATTACCCCATGTAGTAAAGTAGGGTTGTCTGGGTGGCGACAATGGTTAAGCACTCTAGTACTAGCCAAAATGTTCAGTTCAAATCCACTTGGAGGCACGTAGTAAGACAGGCCTGATGATCTGTTTCTGAAAAGTCACAACCTTGAAAACCCCATGGAGCACAGTTCTATTCTGCACACATGGGATTGCCGTGAGTAGAAATCAACTTGGCAGCAACTAACAGCATATAGTAAAATACTGGAAGTGGTTGATAAATGTTAGCTGTTATTCTTACTCTATTATTACTCAGTTGCTGTAGGTTCTGGAATGCATTATCAAAAGTATCTGACCTGATTTGCAGGAGGAAATAACTAGAAGAATCTAGACCAGATGCTCCAGACTCACCGTATCTATAATACTAGGGTATAGGCCACGTGAGAGAATGGCAATTCCAGGAAAAGAATTTCAATGTACACAGGTAAAGCCCCTTAGGAGTGAGATCACCGAGCTCGTGAGATTTGGTAAGCTTTATCTGTATAGCAAGCACAGTGTTTCAGGGTCATTACCTCCTTTGACATATGCCCTACTCTTATGAAAGAAAGCACTCTTCATAACTGTTACATATTTATATAACATTGAGCTTATTTTCCTGGCCAGATCTTCTCTGGCTTTTGAAATGTATATCCTAACAAGAGTTTATCAGCATGAAAGTGGCAACTTTAGGGGTTCTTCCCATTCAAAGGTCTAGATCCTGCCAACTTCCACTAGAGTCAGCATTCTACATCAAGACAAGTTTCTATTGAGATTTTACAGTGACTCTGGGCATGATAATAGACTGTATTTTTCAACCACAGTGTTTCAAATATATATTTATTAAGAATATAAGGCTAATGTCTCACACCATTACACTTCACACTGTTGTTTTTCAAACATGTGGAGAAAAGGCCACCAGCTGCTGTTGAGTCGATTTCAATTCATGGCAACTCCATGTTTCAGAGTTGCTCCATAGGGTTTTCAATGGCCGTGACCTTTCGGAAGTAGATTTACAGACTTTTCTTTCAAGGCACCTCTGAGTGTATTTGAACTGCCAACCTTTCGGTTAGTAGATGAGCAGTTAACCATTTGCTGCACTCAAGGTGCTATGTTATATTCCGGATAAGCCAGAAAAATCACTATTGTTCAGTCATCATGCCCAAAGCAAGTGGGAAGATTGTGGTAGCTTAAATTAGTCTCTAAAAATGTTCCCTGTTATTCCCACTCCATGGGTGGATATATTTCTCAACTCCTTGATTCTGAACTTGGTTGTGTGACTCACTTTGCCAGGGAGATATTAGTAGATGTGATACAAGCAGAGGCTTGAAAAGTATTTGCGTTGGGAGCTTGCTCCCTTGCATGTCAACCATCGCCTTGTAAAGAATATCCTCGGGATAGCCTACTGGTGCCACCAGGGGATTGAGAGACAGGTGGAGCACAGCAGAGCCCCAGGTAAGCCCCGATGAATCAGCTGACCAGCAGAACCCTGAGAATAACTGAACGTCGTTTTAATCCACTAAGTTTTGAATAGCTTGCTTGGCAGCATTTTTTAGCATACAGCAGTTGTTGGTTTAATAGTCACAACATGTCATATTGCACCATGTAGCACAACTTGTATTGGTTTCTATACTTAATTTATTAAATATTTAGTTAAATTTAACCCAGATACCAAAAGTAGAGGAACAGGAAGCTCTGAAAAAAATAATTACACATAAAAAAGGAGAACGTATGAAAAACTTGCTAAATAGCCCATACTTCCATTCTGTACTCTATAACTCCTATTTAGGGTGTTGTTAAAAATGAAAAAAAAAAAAAGTTTGACGTGTGTAATTGTGTCAACATATTTTTTTGACAGACACTGATGGTGCCCTGTACTAGCTCCCACCTACAACCCCTGTTCCCAAGCCATTTTCAGTGCTTAAGATGGCCTTGAGGCCAATTAAATGTAAAAGAAGACGCAACAGGGTGGTGAGGGTAAACTTTTTAAATAAAAAAAAAAAAAACCCTAAGGCATGGCCCTTCTTTCACCCTCATCCTTCCTGCTTGGAATATAAATGCCTTTATGATGGGTGGACATTTTTGTGGCCATGAGGTGACACGTGAGGAAAAGACCAAGAGAAAGACAGAGACAGTGGCTCTAATTTTCCTGAGCTTCTGAGCCAATGCTGGCAGCACCCTCTTTTCCGGGCTCCTAGTTATATGTGGGAGCCCTGGTGGCACAATGGTTAAGATCTTGGTTGCTAACCAAAAGGCCGGCAATTTGAATCCACCAGCCACTCCTTGGAAACCCTATGGAGCAGTTCTACTCTATCCTGTAGGGTTGCTATGGGTAGGAATTGACTCTACGGCGACAGGTTTGGTTTGTTTTAGGTGTATGTGAAACATAAATCTTTAAGTCAGTAATGGTCAGTCCTCTATTACTTGCAGCATCCATAAGCATCTCTATTGCATTTTACAGCAAAGCAAAAACAAAAAGTCAAAATATACAGTAGCACAGTCTTTATATAAAGCTTAATTGTCTAGTTTTTCTCAACTACCAGAATCATCATTGCAGAATATCTATCACCATCAAACACTGCAAGACCTTTACTACCTGAAAATGTAGATATTAATACTTAAACTAAACTAATTAATTTCTAAGTTTTTACTGTATTCAGAAAAAATAATAAAAGATGCTTTAAGATTAACAAAAGATGCCCCTGACAAATGAACAAAAGAAAATTCTCTAGAATGATTAAAGATGAAGTGCTTTTGAAAAGGTTATCCGTATATCAAAAGCTCAAAACATCGATATCAAATAGTCAGTAAAATTTAGGCGTACTGTAAGATACAATTAACTTGTCTTCAGAGTATTACAGGTTTCTCTGTAAGCCTAATTGTGCGCTCTTTCCATGGCTTTACTTGTATTTTCAGTAGAGATTAGGAAATCATTAGCTTAGTCATTAATGAGTAAAGATTTCTTTCCACCAGTGAATTTTCATTGAATATTAACACATGATTAACCCCACCTCATATATCAAGAGAAATGGTGTGAAACCATGTGAAACCCTGGAAATATTCTGTGCCTACTGAAACCTACTTAGTAATTCCAGATCATGGATCCAATGCAATGGCCTTTGTTCAAATATTAAAATTATGTTCATTCAATTCATGATAATAACCTGAGCAATGCAATTACAGGGTTTATAAACCTCACTCCAGGAATAGGTTGGTAGAAAGCAACTTGATCCTTAATACTTTTAAGTCGCTGACATAGCTAAGAATTTAAGTTACGTATGTCATGTACATTTGATTGACACCATATGGTTTTCATCTAACTCCTAAACCTAACTCTGTTTGGATATATTTGAACATTTTTATTGCAGTTAGTTGCAAGACTTGAATTCTGATAGTGAGAAACTAGAGTATGTGATGTGGCTGGATCAAACCAAACAAGTTACTTCTGAAATTAGTTTGACTCAGTAATACCAAAGTAGCAGTAAAGCCAATTTTTATTTTAGTTCTGTTATGAAATAAAATCAAAACCATCAGAATGAGAGCTCCCTTCATCAAAAATATCATTGGCAATCTATACTAGATATACAAGGGAAATAGGTAGCAGCTAAAACAGGCAGGTAAAGCCAAAGGAAAGAACTAAAGGCAATATGAAACCAGCGATGGAAATAATGTAGGACAGCAGGCAGGGAGGCCAGCACTGTGGAAATGGGGATAACACATTCTGTAACCAATCTCCAGTCATGGAGGCCTGCTGAACAGGAGGCTTTCTCTTCATTAATCTGCTAGAAATAGAAAGTTTACTTGTCCCATGTCAGCGAGATATGAGATGGGCACCTAGTCAAAGAAGTCACTTGTTTCTTTTTAAGGAGAATAGGATTGAAGGATGGTGGAGAGGAAGGAGGGGGAAAGAGAGGCACTCTATTTCATTCTGACTTGATCTGTTTCCCAAATGTCAACCAGGTAGCAACTGGGCAATGAACTGCAAGAACTTGTTACGTCTGAAATTTGTGCCCTTCACTAAATCCCAAAATGATGAAGTGCTGAGGTAGAGGAATAAATGACTGTGGCTGCTGATAACAGGGATAGAGAATAACCCAGGCCTTTTTGTATTGAGTGTGCAGTGCTGTTACTATTGCTTGATTTTTGGTGGCCAAAGCCAAAAATATTCCCTCTGTGACATTGCTTTCTGTGGATTCACACCCTTGAAGATACTCAAAAGAGCTTATCCCTCCTTCTACCATTATAGTTGCTGTATATTAAAACTCTATTTATAAAGCCAAGCATTCAAATGCCATTCCGGATGAGTCCTTAAGGGGTGAGCAATCAAAAGAAGAAAGGGAATTGGGGTACAGCTCTCCATTTATTCTGCCTTTCTGCAACAATCCAAGCTCTTTGAATAGAGAAGAAAAGCCACAGGCTCGAGGTGTATGTGACCAGGCAGACCAGAGTCTCCCAAAGGGGACATTTCTTGGGTTTTTCCTTTTTAAAGGAAAAATTAGCTTTAGAAAACCATGATATGCCCCTTACGATCTGGCCAGTGAACTCCTCTATCCAATTTCTCTTTGTCCCCATCTTTAGTCCCAGAAATTCCACACAGACACTTTGCTTTGTTTCTGAACACCACGAGTCCTCTCCTGTTTGGCACTTGCTGGCCCCTCAGCATCCCCCGTCTCACCATCCACTCTGCCACGCCATACTTCCAGTCTTCTGACAGAACCCAACATTCTTTCCTCCCAGAAAAAAGCAAACAAACAACAAAGAAAAAATAGTTCTGTCAAGTCAACGTCAACTTCTGGCAGTTTCATTCACGTCAGAGTAGAACTGTGCTCCACGGGGTTTTCAATGGCTGATTTTTTTAAAAAAGTAGATAGCCAGGACTTTCTTCCAAGGGGCCTCTGACTGAATTCAAACCTCCACCCTTTCAGTTAACAGCTAAGTACGTTAATGATTTGTATCACGCAGGGACTCATTCCTTCCAGAAAACTCCCTTAAACTTAAGTTAGGCAGAATTGAGTATTCCTTTCTCTTTGTTTCTTTAGTATCTTGAACATGCATCTATTAGAGCGATCTCACAGGTTTACTAGGCTATTTTTCAAAAGACCATAAGCAACTCGAAGACAAGAACTTTATCCTGTTCATCTTTTTTATCTTGAATAGCAGACATATAATAGGTGCTCCAAAGCATCTATTTGTTTTAAGTGGACTAGAAATGTTTCTTTTCTCTCTCTCTCTTTTTTTTTTTTTTTTTTGTGTTATACTTGATACCAGTATGTTTTTGTAGAAAAAGAAAAAAATGCTTGTTGATTAAATCCAATTGATAGAGCCCATTCTTCACCTCTAAAGTTAATTCGGTGAGTTCTCCACCTGTGTTAAGATTATAGAAACAGATTTTAAAAGTAGCTCAGTATAATTTTCCAGATGATGGGTTGTCTGGGGCTGACTCTAACTTATTTATTTATCTCTTTGTATTTAAATAACATTTTTACTCCATATAAAAAGCTGTGGGCTGGGCTCAAGAATCCAACAAAGAGCCAGTTTGTATGGAGGAAGATAAAAGCTGCCAAGTGAAATAACAGAACAGTATCCAGGCACCACAAGGGGTTAAAAAAAAAAAGTCACCATCACATAGACTTCAATTCATGACGATACTGTGTGTGTCAGAGTAAAACTGTGCTTTAGGGTCTCCAGTGGCTGATTTTTAGGAAGTAGATCACCAGGCCTTCCTTCCAAGGTGACTCTAGGTGGACTTGAACCACCAAGGTTTTGGTTAGGAGCTGAGTGCGGTAAACATTTGTACCGCCCAGGGACTCCACATGGGGTGAGCCCTGCTGTTTCTCAGAGATGTTATCATGTCAGCATCTGTCTCCTGTACCGCCCAGTCCAGAGCAGTGAGTCTGACTACCTAAAGGGGTCTGAACTTGCGTTTGATTCAGTTTGTGCTCATTCAAATCAGTCTGTTCTCAGTCTCCTAGACACTGATCCCCTAGGGAAACTGACACAGCTTGGTAGCCATCTGATGATTATTTCTGTGACCAGAAAGCCTGGCGAGAGTCAGTTTGATCTTGGCTTCACTAACATTTTCCTGGTGTGAAAAACAAAAGGAAGGAGGTTTAATCATGCCTCCATTTACATCATACAAAATCCTCCTGGGGGTGCAATTTTCTCTTTCTCTGTCATTGAGCATCAGTTCTGTTTCTTTTTCTCCACCATGAATTAGCCCAGGAAAATGAGGATTTTCTTTTGAATCAAATACATTGAGTAGGGACTACTAAGGGTTAAGCCAATGTTTGGAGAAACTAGTTACAGGAAAAGCCAGTGTTTGGCTTTTCGCATGTTTAGAATAGTCAAGTAGGTATTTTCTGAATGCAAATCTTCGTTGTCATTGTTGAGACCAATGCTGTACCTCTGTAAAATGAGTATGGACTTTCCATAGGAAGAAGATGCTGTACCTCTGTAAAATGAGTATGGACTTTCCATGGGAAGAAGACAGTGTAAAGAAGTAGTCACTTTTGGCAGCAACTGGCAGCAGCCCCCAGAATTCCAGTCACCAAACAGAAATTAATAGAGACAGCACTGCAACAAGACAGATTCCGATGACTCAGTTATGTCCGTTCCCAGCAGCAACACCTCTTCCTCATGACACCTAGGAATAGTGATGGTTCAGTGATAGAATTCTCACCTCCTAGGAAGGAGACCTGGCTTCACTTTCTAACCAATGTACCTCAAGCACAGCCACTGCCCATCTGTCAGTAGAGGCTTGTGGGTTGCCAGGTTTCAGGCAAAATAGACTAAAATAGGCTAGGAAGAAAGGACCAGTGATCTGCTCCCGAAAAACCCACCAATGAGAACCCTAGAGATCATAACAGTCCAATCCAGTTGTCCATGGGGTCACCATGAGTCAGGGGCCGGCTTGATGACAGCTAAGAACAGCAACGACTAACTCTTAGTTTAAACTCAAGTGTGTTGCTAACTAGCATTCTGCATCCTTTCCCCTGCTGCCCCAAAGTCAGGATGGTAACACAGATTTTGCCATATTAAATATTCACCTAGTAAATATACTTTTATCATGAATAATTAAAAAGAAGTGGAAGTGGAAGATAGGCTCTCAAGTGGGGGCAAGGGTCATGCCCCCAATCCTATCACACAAGTTATTTGGTAGTTAACGTCTTAAAAAATCCACATTCTGATTTCACAGATTTCTTTCCTGCTGCACATCGGCAGAGCACAGTGTATATGGAACAGATGGCCTCCATGGACACACCCCAGACTTAGTGTCGTGCCAAGCTTATGCTTCCTTCGCTTTCTTCATGAAAACAGGCATGCTGAAAATATGTTTGCGGATGGCACAGAAAAGCTGTGCACATTTTAGCCGTCATGTCAAAGCAGGAAAATTTCAGAGCCATAACAAGTAAAAACAAAAAACACTGAAAATTATTTTTTCCCTCCACTAGGCAAGAGTCATTTCCATGCCCAAACGTGGCGGATTACAAATGCCTTGTGTTAAGTGCCCTCGAAGTAAAGAGGGGTGGATGTTATCCATAAGACCAAAACTCTTAGAATAGGATCAGACATCTCAGGCTATAACAAAGGGTTTTCAAATCTTGTCAGTTTCAGAAAGCAAGCCTCTGCTTCCTTGGTGAGGAAAGAAGGAACTGGAGAAGAAAAAGAGTTGGCTTATTAAATGTCACCTAGTTTTCCATTTCAGTTTCTACTCAGAAGATTATAATTTACCTCCTTTTGGCTCTAATTTTTTTTTATCGTGTTAAGCACAATGCCAGTAGACAGTTTAAATTCATGGATTAAGTAAATATTACAATTAATAAAGCAAATATTAAAAATAAAAATAGCTATTAAAACCTTAAGTTACTATTTAGCTTGCCAAACCACATCTCCTCTGAGTCCACTAGTGGAAGACTTGCAGGTATACCGGATTATTGTGAAGTTAACAATGAGGACCTTAAAAAAAAAAAAAAAAAATTTAGACACTTATGTTCCCATCTTTCAACACACTGCAGGAAGCAGCGTCCTAGACATTGTATCAACAAAGTACACAAGGCAAGTTCCTTCCAATAGGTCATTTGATACTGTAGGTGGCTAACCTATCATAATATTTAGAGTTGGGAGAGACTTTAACCAGTTGTTATCAAGGCAGCTTCCACTCATGGCAACCCCGTGTATATCAGAGTAGAACTATGTGCTCCATAGGGTTTTCAATGGCTGATGTTTTGGAAATAGATCTCCAGGCCTGTCTTATGAGTGTGGATTTGAACTTGCAACCTTTCAGTTAGCAGCTGAGTATGTTAACTGTTTGCAAATGTCCTCGGAAAAAAAGGCTGGCAATCTACTTTGGAAAAATCCACCGTTGAAAACCCTACGGGGCGTGGTTATACTCTGACACACATGGGATTGCTGTGTCTCAGAATTGACTCAATGGCAACTGGAAAATAACTTAGAGGTCACTTAATTCATTTCCCACACAATGTGGGAATTTCTCCTACAGAATCACTAGCAGCGTGCAGTCCACCAGTGCCATAATACTTCCAGAGACACTCAACTCCTTACCAACTTCTATTCTTAGTGAATACAGGTTACATTTCATTAGTTCAAGAAACACCCACTCACCACCTTCTGGGGCCCAAGCTCTTTCTGAACACTGGGCACATAAAGAATGACATAATGAAGTTCCTGCCCTCAAGAAGTTTACAGCCAAGGAGATTGAAAAGCAAACAATTCCAATTCAAAGTAATGTGACAATTACTTCAGTAGAAGAAATTCCACTTTGATCATTTTCAGCCCAGCCTTTATTTTTTCTTACCTTCATCCAAGATTGTATTTAAATATTTATTAGTATTATCTGCTTATTACTATCTTCCCTACTAAGAAGTAAGCTTCGTGGAAGAAGGGATTAAAATCTCTTTTGTTCAGCCATTTTCTCCAGAGCCCAGCAGAATGTCTGGAGCATATAACAGATATTTGTTGAAATTTAAGAAGGATACCTTAGCCAAGAGAAAGGCAAAAGGAAGGAAGATAGCTCCAAGCTGACAACCAGCACATGAAAAGGCAGGAGGTGAGAGTATGTGGCACATTAAAGACCACAAGTGTTTTAGCTTAGAAGGAACGTACAGAAAGATATGAGGAGGTCAAGAGACGATCCTGGATAGGAAGCAGGACCTGGGTCATGAAGGACCTTTTATGTCATGCTAAGGAATTTGGGTTTCTTTATTACTACAGTGGGGGAACTACTGGCAGATTTCTACCAGGAGTGTGACATGATCAGATTCACGTCTTCCAGGGATTGCTCTGGCAACACTGGGTCATGGGTGGGAAAAGGGTAAGAGAGAGGCCATTGGGGTGCACGAAGGCAATGGATGCAGAAAGGAGTAGGTGCAATCAACCAGTAAGAATGATCACATGTGGGAGAGGCAAGGCTCCGTCATTGCCTCCCAGAGTTCTGACTGGGGTGATCGCTAGAGCTAAATTGTGATATAAAATGCTGTAGGAAAAGGAATTTTCTGTTTCTCGGGGAGGACGTTGTGTTGACACCCTTTTTGAATACGCAGATGATATAGATTTAAGAGTGATCAATGTTTAGATAGTAATTAAAGCTCGAGCAGGAATGACTGCCCAATAAAAGCCCATATAGAATGAGAAGGTAAGAGTGATAAAAAAACGAAGGAGAGTAAGAAGACTGCTAGCTTACAGAAGATACTAACAAGGAGCAGAATTAAGAAGGAAACCAGAATAGAGCACCACCGAGGAAATCATGTAAGGACAGAATTTCCAAAAAGAGAAAGAGAGAGCAGAGCAGTTAACTGTATCAATATGGCAGAGTGAGAAGGCAAGATCATGCTGAAAAATCTTTACCATTATATTTAAAATTTAGGTCCCAGGTGATCTTTGAAGGAGTCATTGAGTAAAAAGAGAAAAGTGGGTGCCAGAAAGCTGTCTTTTATTTCTAGATAGTGTAATATTTTCTATTTGTTATTTGGAATCAAGTTTTCCCTTCACATAGATGGTTCAGTATCAGGGGAGGAAAGAAGTGAAAATTTTATGAGTTTCAATGAAGAACTATAGTAAATATTTTATTTTGTTTCAACAAATATTTATCAAGCATCTGCTATGTGTCAAGCTGTATGCTAGGTGTTGGAGATACAAAGATGAATAAGCCATGATCCTTGCCCCTGAGGGGCTCAAAACATATTTAGAGAGACAGAAAAATACACACTTTGATATGGTAAGTACTATAGTAAAAGTAAGTATCGATGCTATGGTAACACAAAAATTAAAAAGTTTTGCCTAGACAAATCAGGAATAACATTGCAGAGAAGGGGCATTGTGAATGAGACCTTGAAGAATGGGTGTCTTAGTCATCTAGTGCTGCTATAACAGAAATACCACAAGCGGATGGCTTTAACAAAGAGAAATTATTTTCTTACAGTCTAGTAGGCTACAAGTCTTAATTCAGGGCACTGGCTCCAGGGGAAGGCTCTCTCTGTCAGCTCTGGAGGAAGGTCCTTATCATCAGTCTTCCCTTGGTCTCGGGTGATCGCAGCGCAGGAACCTCAGCTCCAAAGGACTCGCTCTGCTTCCTGCACTGCTTTCTTGGTGGTATGAAGTTCCCACTCTGTGCTAGCTTCCCTTTTCTTCTATTTCTTGAGAGATAAAAGGTGGTGCAGGTCACAGCCCAGGGAAACTCCCTTTACATTGGATCAGGGATGTGATCTGGTACAGGTGTTACAATCCCATCCTAATCCTTTTTAACATAAAATTACAGTTCCACCCTAATCCTCTCTGACATAAAATTACAATCACAAAATAGAGGGCAATCACACAATAGGGGAAATCATGGCCCAGCCAAATTGATAACAAACATTTTTTGGGGGACATAATTCAGTCCCTGACAATGGGTAAGCAAATGTAGGCATACCTCTATTTTGTGTACGGGATATGGTTCAGAAAATGAATGAACTAATGAATGGTTAAGCAATGTAAGGTGTCTTCATGGCATAGTCTCCATGTAGTTGCATACCAGGCATCTTATACTTCCCCTGTTGTGGAATTCTCTTTTAGTCCTTCTAGGTCCTGACAAGTTTCAAGCTATAATTTTGTTCACATGCTGTACATATAATAGCAGATCAATCCTCCCAGGCTTCAGTGATCTTTATGATAGTCTTTATAAGGCAAACATACTTCTACCTATCCCTAATTGTTTGCTGATCTTTAATCTCTGTTTCATTGACTAATAACTTGAAGGGTCACTAAATCTATAAAAGTTCATGGTACATTTTCTGGGCAATTTTGTGGCACCTCCAATACCTTCATTTATATTCATTTTGTCATCTATAAAGGGTCAAAACTCTTCATCAAAAGATAAAATAATGGAAGAAAGAGAGGCCAAGGAATACCAAGCTAGAGTTGAAAAAAAAAAAGGCAGTTCAGCATCATTTAAATTGAGGTAATCTCTGAGTGGCTGGCTTCTTAGTGCTCGTTGGCTGAGATCATAGTCTAGTCCTTATGGTTAGATGTATCAATATGTATGATGGCTGAGCATGCAAATATGACATATTTCTGAGATAAATATCACTATAATTGATTTACGAATTATAGGTTATCAGTAAGTGTGAAATTCAGGAAACAGAAGGAAAGTAAATTTGCTGATGTATAAGCATATGGAGTCATGAAAGTATATGTATAAGGAATTCAGTGTGACTGGAGTTGCATGGGCATGGAGGGATAAGAGTGAAGACTGGATAGGCTAATACCGACATTAATTGTGAATGTCTGTGTAAGTTATACTGAAGAGCACAGACTATATTACATAGGCAAGAAGCAGCCTTCAAATTTTAAGAAGTGGCACAGTCAAGAATACTGATGGAAATATCGAGAAAGTATTGGAGGCCAGAGTAGCTGAAGGCAGAAAGACCAGTTGGGAGGCTATTGCAATGGTCCAGATGAGAACCATGAAAGCCTGAACAAAGCAAATGACAGCAGGATAGGAAAGAGACTGGGTGTATATCACCGAATGCCCAGGAGATGAGAGTGTTTCTGTACACTAGGTATTTGCAAGTCAAAGATTTCCAGCAGTACAAGTAGGGGGAGGATCCCATCCCCATCTATAAAAAAACACCAAAGGCCTCAAGAGAGTTGACTGTAGTCATGGATCAAACCCAAAGA
This sequence comes from Loxodonta africana, assembly GCF_030014295.1. Lineage (NCBI taxonomy): Eukaryota > Metazoa > Chordata > Mammalia > Proboscidea > Elephantidae > Loxodonta > Loxodonta africana. The sequence goes on from NC_087344.1 coordinate 140,428,033, forward strand.
ACTTCAACATTAGATTACAGCAACAGAGCCAATCAAGCAAGATATTGCTTCCTTCCCTCCACCCCTGACCCCCCCAGTAACCATTCATCCCTGTCGAATTCAGAGGCAGCCTAGACAGTAAGGAAGGAAGAGAGGAACCTCTGTTTGGATAAATAGATGAGCCACTAGCAGCAGAAAGCTACCTGGAGAAGGCCTTAGCAAGGGAAGAAAAGGTGCTTTCACTTTAAATAAAGTCGGGAAGTTCGTTATTGCACTGAACTGGATAGCACATTTTGCCCATTCTTTTGTTGACGGGCATTTAAATAGTTTCTATTTTTCTTACTCTTATAAATGATGCTGCTCTGAACATTTTTATACTTGTTTTCTTTTTTATGCTCAAGAACTTCTAGAGGATATATACCTAAGGGTGAAATTGCTGGATCTATTTTTTCACCTAAATTATACAAATTAATTGCATCTTTGGTTGATAATACCTGTCATCATTAGTTCATGAATGATTGCATTTGTTTTGTTAGTTTTTGCAATAATGCAATAAGCACCCACAAAGCCACTGCTCACCAGAAGTTAGTTTCTTAACAATAAATTATATGGTCCCCCTATCCAATACCAAAAGTAATTAGTAATCTGAATCCAATGTTCATTGTTCCCTTGTTTTCCTTTTATTATCACTTTATTGCATCTATAAGCATTCATAAAGATTTTTTACTTATACTGTTTAAGTTTATAAAAAGAGTTTTATGAACACTTATTTACCTTTAAATCACATCAAGCATGAAAAATAATTTGAATTGGGACATATTTTTGAACTGAATGAAAATGAAAAATAAAATTATCAAAATTTATGGGACACAGCTAAAGCAATTCTAAAAGGAAAATTTATAGCACAGTACACCTATATTGAAAACTCTGGTGGCATAGTGGTTAAGAGCTATGGCTGTAAAACAAAAGGTCAGCTGTTTGAATTCACCAGGCACTCCTTGGAAACCCTATGGGGCAGTTCCGCTCTGTCCCATAGGGTTGCTATGAGTCATAATCAACTCAACAGGTTTGTTTGTTTGTTTTGGCATACCTATATAGTAAAGAAGAAAAGTATAAAATCAGTGATCTCAGTTCTACCTTAAGAGACTAGAAAAAAAGAGAAAATGAAACCCAAAGCAAGCTGAAGAAAGAAAATAATAAGGATCAGAGAAGAAATCTATGAAATAGAAAAGAAAAGAAAACAATAAATAAACATTAATGAAACCAAAAACTGGTTCTTTGAGAAAAGAAATGAAATTGATAAATCTTTAGCCAGGATGATCAGGAAAAAAAGAAAGAAGACAAAAATGATCAGTATCAGAAATGAAGCATGGCATCACTACAGATCGTACACCTTTTTTTAACTGTGGTAAAAATACATATAACAAAATATTTGCTGCTTCAATTATTTTCATGTGTACACCTCGGTGACATTAATTACATTCACTACATTGTACAACCATCACCACTATAGATTCCACAGATTTAAAAAGATAATGAGAATGAAGCACATAGGGGCCACAGTTGTGAATACTTTTTAGACATAACCAAACATCTCGTGTGACTGGATTTCTGGGTTTGAAGGATTAGGGCCATAGACTCCTGGAACATCTCGATCAACTGGCATAATATAGTTCATAAAGTTATGTTCTATATCCTAGCTTGGTGAGTAATGTCTGGGTTCCTAAAAGCTTGTAAGTGGCCATCTAAGCTGCAATATTGATCTCTACTCATCAGGAGCAAAAGAGAAAGAAGGAAACCAAAGACTCAAAGAAGAAACTAGTCTACAGGACAAATAGTCTGCACAAACCATGGCCTCATCTACCCTGAGACCGGTAGAACTAGATCATGCCCAGCTACCTCTACTGACTATTCTAATCAGGGCCACAACTGAATGGGAGAAAAATGTGGGACTGAACCTCAAATTCCTAAAAAAAAAAAAAGAACGACTGGACCAGTGGAGACTGGAGGACTGAAACTATTGCCCTGTGATACTCTTCAAACTTTGAACTGAAACTAACTGCTGAGGTCACCTTGTAGCTAAATAAAAAGTTCACTCAAAAAAATAATGAATATCACCCATAAGTACTGTGCTCCTTAAAAAAAAATCACCTATATGAGGTGAAACAGTCAACAATTACTTTACAGCAGAGATGAGAATGTAAGAGGGCAGGGAAACTAGATCAATGGAAACAGAACAACCAGAATGGAAATAATAAGAATGTTCATGCATTGTGAAGAATGTAACCAATGTCACTGAATAACTTGTGTAGAAATTGTTGAATAGGAACCTAAAATGCTCTGTAAACCTTCACCAGAAACACAATAAAATATTATTACTTTTTTTAATATTATTAAAAAAAGAATCAAAAATAAAAGTTATTATAAACAACTCTGTGCCAATGAATTCAACAACTTAGGTAAAATGGATAAAGTCCTTGAAAGACACAAATTACCTAAATTCATTCAAAAAGAAATAAATAACACAACAGCCCTATATGTACTCAAAAAAATTAAATTTGTAATTAAGCTCTTCCCACAAAAACAATATAAAACACACACAAAATAACTGAAGATAAGTGAAATACAATTCAGTGGAAAAAGAATAATCTTTTTGGACTATAATATGGAGCCCTGGTGGCACAATGATTAAGAGATACAGCTGTTAATCAAAGGGTCAGCAGTTTGAATTTACCAGTCACTCCTTGGAAACTCTATGGGGCAGTTCTGCTCTGTCCTACAAAGTCACTATGAGTTGGAATTGACTTGTGGGCAATGAGTTTATGTACATACATGTATATATGTGTGTGTGTGTATACATATATATAAAAAATGTATGTATATACCCACTCCTCAGTTATTGACATGGTTAGGTTCCAAAGATCAGATCATTGTGTGAAAATCATTATTATGTGAAAAAGGAGGATGACTTACTACATCATTACAAAACTGCCAAGTTATATCATTACGTAACTACCTAATTACATCATTACGTAGCTGTCAAACCACTGAGAATCACGGCCCAGTCAGGTTGACACATAACCTTAACCATCACAGCCAGCATTACTCTCATCTTGCACTTTGGCATGTTACTGCCGGACATACGTTGTTAATGTGCAAAATAGTGGATAGCAGATTTTTTACTATTCTAAACATGAAATGTCAGATAATGAGATAGTCAATAAGTGAGGAGTAGGGGTGTGTGTGTATATATACACACACATACAAACACACGCACATACACATACACGTACAACAAAGCAAGGATTGTAAGGATGGTGCAAGACCAGGGAGTGTTTCATTCTATTGCATAATAGGCTCTCTCTGAGTCAGAACTGACTCAGCAGCACTGTTATGGATTGAATTGTGTCCCCCAAAAATGTGTGTCAAACTGGATAGGCCACGATTCCGAGTACTGCATGATTGTCCACCATTTTGTGATCTGATGTGATTTTTGTATGTGTTGTAAATCTTACCTTTATAATGTTAGTGAGGCGGGATTAGAGGCAGTTACGTTAATGAGACAGGACTAAATCTACAAGATTAAGTTGTATATTGAGTCAATATCTTTTCAGATATAAAAGAAGGAATTGAGCAGAGAGGAGAGAGACCTCATGTCACTAAGAAAGCAGCACTGGGAGCAGATTGTATTCTTTGGATCTGGGTTCTGTGCATTGAGAAGCTCCTAGGCCAGGGGAAGATTGATGACAAGGACCTTCCCCCAGAATCAACAGACAGAGAAAGCCTTCCCTGGAAACTGGCATCTTGAATTTGAACTTCTCGCTTCCTAGACTGTGAGAGAATAAATTTCTCTTTGTTAAAGCCATCCACTTGTGAAATTTCTGTTATAGCAGCACTAGATAACTAAGACTGTCACCTAACAACACAACAACAACATATACATGCATATATACAGTAAAACCTATGAAAGACGGAACCTGTAAAGTGAAAACCTGTCAGAGAAGGAAAATTCAAATATTTTCCTCTAAAACAAGTGATGGAAAAGTGGTTAAGATTGCACCCTGCCAAAGGTGGAAAACTTGCAAGACCTGGAAAAATAATTCAGTGCCATTGAGTTCTGGCTCTCACAGGTTTCACTGTATATAACACATACATATGCAAAAGATAAAAAAATAAAAAACTTTGATCCATATCTCAGATCATATATAAAAAACAAAATGAATTATAGATCTAAATGCGAAAGCTAAAACTATAAACCTTCTAGAAAAATAACATGAAAGAAAACATTTATGACCTGAGGTTAGGCAAAGATATCTTAGATAAACACAAAATGTTCCGTAAAAAAAAAAAAAAAACGATATTGGACTTCAAACATAAGATATGCTTTCCAAAAGATAGTTAAAAGAATGAAAAGAGAAGCCACAGTCCTGGAAAAAATATTTGCAAATCTCATATCTGATAAAGCACTTGTATCCAAAATATGCTAAGAACTCTTATAATCATAAGTTATAAGTTATAACTTATAATCTCACAAGCATAAAAAAATTGGGAAAAGGTTTGGACACTACAATAAGGAAGGGATATGGATGGCAAATAAGCATATGAAAAGATATTCAACACTGTGATCATTAAGACTGTGTGTCAACTTGGCTGGGTCATGATTCTCAGTGATTTGGCAGTTATAATGCAGTTTGACAGTCCTGTGATGATGTGAACACTTTCATGATGAGATCTGCTGTGAGTAGCCCATCTACATAGAAAGGGAGTTTCCTTGGGAGTGTGGCCCACATCCAACATAGGTGGACTTTCTGTAAGGCTCAAGGGTTTTTGCTCACCCTGGTTCCTGCAGCTGGCTCCTGTTCATCTGACCGCTGGTTCTTGGGACTTGAGCTAATAGTTTACCTGCCTGTTGATCAGTTTTCTCAGCCTGTGAACCAGAGCCCTGCTCTCTTACCTGCCAGTCTTGGGTTTGCCAGTCCCTGTGGCTGCACGAATCAGGAGAAGCCTCCAGCTTGACCCACGAACTTGGGATGTTCCAGCCTCTACAATCGCCTGAGCTATTTCCTTGATATAAATCTCTCTTATGGCACAGTGGTTAAGAGCTTGGCTGTTAACCAAATGTCAGCAGTTTGAATCCATCAGCTGCTCCTTGAAACCCTATGGGGCTGTTCTACTCTGTCCTATAGGGTCGCTATGAGTTAGAATAGACTCAGCAGCAACAGGTTTGGGTTTTTTTAAAATGTGTATATTTCTATGCTTTACTGGTTTTGCTTCTCTAGAGAACCCAGCCTAAAACAAACATCATTAGTCATTAGGAAAATGCAAATTAAAACCACAATAAAATACTGCTGCATACCTGTTCAAATGGCTAAAATTAAAAGGCTGATCATACCAAGTGCTAGTGAGATGTGGAGCAAGTAGAACTCTCAAATATTGCTGATGGGAGTGTAAAGTGGTACAATCAATTTGGAAAACAGTTTTTAAGTTTCTTATAAAATTAGGCATAAAATAATCAGTTGCTGTCAAGTGAAGTCAACTCCCACTCATGGCGATTCCATGTGTGTCAGAGTAGAACTTTGCCCCATCATGTTTTCAATGGCCGATATTTTGGAACTAGATCACCAGGCCTGTCTTCTGAGGTTCCTCTGGCTGAATTCCAACTTCCAACCTTTCTGTTAGCAGACAAGCTCTTTAAGCATTTTTGCACCAACTAGAGGCCTCCAAGCTAAAAATACACCTATAATATTCTCCAGCTATTCTCCTCCTAGATATTTATCCAAGATAAATGGAAGCATACACATCCTATACAAACATTCATAGCAGCTTTATTTGTTATAGCCAAGCACTGAAAAAAACTCAATCGTCTAGCAACAAAACAAAATTTGGTCATGCTACTCAGCAATAAAACTGAATTAATTAATGATGCTATTGTTGTTGTTGTTAGGTGCCATCGAGCTGGTTCTGACTCATAGCGACCCTATGCACAACAGAACGAAACACTGCCCAGTCCTGAGCCATCCTTACAATGGTGCTACACTATACATAATATACTATAATATACTACAGTATACTATACATAATGATGCCATACTATAGATGAATTTCATAATAATTATGCACAATGTAAGTAGCCAGATCATATAAAATTCTAGGAAATAAAAACTAATTCATAGTGACAAAAACCAAATCAGTGCTCACCTGAGCTGGGTGGTAGGGTAGATGGGGCAGAATAGTAGGCAGTAAGAGATTACAAAAGGGCATAAGGAAGCTTTTGGGGGGTGATGAGTATGTTAATTATCTTCATGGAATAAATGTGTATCAAAATTCTATCAAATTGTACACCTTAAACAAGTAAAATGAATTGTATATCAATTAGTGCTCAAAGCTGTCAGTCAAACAACTTCCATTATGGTGGTGTGTTTGTGCATCTATTCTTCTAGTTCTTTCAAATTTTACATTAAATATTTAAAAGTCGTACAATTAGCTGTATAAACCCCAGCGCCGTCGAGTCAATTAGTTGTATAGCTTATAATTATTATATATTCTTTTAATTTGAAATATATATCACTACATAGCATGGCTGGAGCAATGCAGTCAAGATGCATTGATAATTATGGGTGATAGGAATGCAAAAGTTGGACACAAAGAAGAAGGATCAGTAGTTGCAAACTATGGCCTTGGTGATAGAAATGAAGCCAGAGATCACATGATACAATTTTGAAAAACCAATGATTTCTTCATCAAAAATATCTTTTTTCAACAACATAAATGGTGAACTATACCTGTGGACCTAGCCAAATGGAATACACAAGAATCAAATCAACTACATCTGTGGAAAGAGACAATAGAGAAGCTCAAGATCATCAGTCAGAACAAGGCCAGGGGCTGACTGTAGAACAGACCATCAATTGCTTACATGCAAGTTCAAGTTGAAGCTGAGAAAATCAGAGCAAGTTAACAAGAGCCAAAATATGACCTTGAGTATATCCCACCTGAATTTAGAGACCATCTCAAGAATAGATTTCATGCATTGAATTCTAAAGACCAAAAACCAGATGAGTTGTAGAAGGACACCAAGGACATCATACATGATGAAAGCAAGAGGTCATTAAAAAGACAAGAAAGAAAGAAAATACCAAAATGGATGTCAGAAGAGACTCTAAAACTTTTTCTTGAAAGTAGAGTAGCTAAAGCAAAAGGAAGAAATGATGAAGTAAGAGAGGCAAACAGAAGATTTCAAAAGGCAGCTCAAGAAGACAAAGTAAAATATTATAATGAAATGTGTACAGACCTGGAGTTAGAAAATCAAAAGGGGAGAACATACTCAGCATTTCTCAAGCTGAAAGAATATAAGAAAAAATTCAAGTCATGAGTCACAAGATTGAAGGATTCTACAGGGAAAATATTGAACGACGCAGGAAGCACCAAAAGAATATATAAGGAATACACAGACACTGTACCAAAAAGAATTGGTTGACATTCAACCATTTCAGGAGGTAGCATATGATCAAGAACCGATGGTACTGAAAGAAGTCCAGGCTGCATTGAAGGCATTGATGAAAAACAAAGCTCCAGGAATTGATAGTATACCCATCGAGATGTTTCAAGGAACAGATGTAGCACTAGAGGAGCTCACACAACTATGTCAAAAGATTAGGAGGACAGCTTCCTGGACAACCAACTGGAAGAGATCCATATTTGTGCCCATTCCAAAGAAAGCTGATCCAACAGAATGCAGAAATTATTGAACAATATTGCTAATATCACACGCAAGTAAAATTATGCTGAAAATCATTCAAAAGTGCTTGCAGCAGTGCATTGACAGGGAACTGCCAGAAATTCAAGTTCAATTAAGAAGAGCATGTGGAATGAGGGTTATCATTGCTGATGTCAGATGGATCTTGGCTGAAAGCAGAGAATACCAGAAAGATGTTTACCTGTGTTTTATTGACTATGCTAAGGCATTCGACTGTGTAGATCATAACAAATTACGGATGGCATTGTGAAGAATGGAAATTCCAGAACACTTAATTGTGCTCATATGGAACCTGTACATGGACAAACCCTGTTCATTTGAGCAGAACAAGGCATGCTGGTTGGTTTAAAGTCAGGAAAGGTGTGTCTCAGGGTTGGATTCTTTCACCATACTTATTCAATCTGAATGCTGAGCAAACAATCTGAGAAGCTGGATGATATGAAGAACACAGCATCAGGACTGGAAGAAGAGTCATAAACAACCTGCGTTATGCAGATAACACAACCTTGCTTGCTGAAAGTGAAGAGGACTGGAAGCACTTATTGATGAATAGCAAAGATTACAACCTTTAGTATGGCAACATAAGGAAAGCAAAAATCCTCACAGCTGGATCAATGAGCAGAATCATGATAAAGACTGAAGTCAAAGATTTCATTTTACTTGGATCCCCACAATCAACACTGATGGAAGCAGCAATCAAGAAATCAAATGACATATTGCATTGGGCAAATATGCTACAAAAGGCATTTTTCAAGTGTTGAAAAGATTTCACTTTGAGGACTAAGGTGTGCCTGACCCAACAATTGCCTTATATGCATGCAAAAGCTGGACAATGAATAAGGAAGACCTAAAAAAAAAAAAAAAATTTTTAAGAATTAATGCCCTTGAATTATGGTATTGGCAAAGAATATTGAGTATGTCACAGACTTCCAGAAGAGCAAACAAATCTGTCTTGGAAGAGGTATAACCAGAATGTTCCTTGGAAGTGAGGACGGTGAGACTTTGTCTTACATACTTTGGACATGTTATCAGGAAGACGACTCTCTGGAGGACACCATGTTTGGTAAAGTAGAAGGTCAGTGAAAAAGAGGAAGACCCTCAATGAGATATATTGACATGGCAGCTGCAACACTGGGCTCAGGCATAACAACAATTATGAGGATGGCACAGGACTGGGCAGTGTTTCATTCTGTTGTTCTTAGGTTTGCTATGAGTTAGAACCAACTCATCGGCACTTAACAACAACAGTAGTGGTCCTCTTAGACCCATACCCACTTTCTTCCAGAGTCTTTAGCTTGCTTTAGGGCTGCCCAGAATAAATAATACATTTCCCAGCCTCTTTTAAATGTAAATGTAAAGTGTAGCCATTCTGGCTAATAACTTCCCCTTTTGTCTTTAAATAATGAGGTGTTCTCATTTCCCACTTGCTAACATATTGCTGGGGTTCTTGGGTTGTGCAAATGATTAATGTGCTCAGTTGCTAACTGAGAGGCTGGAGATTTGAGTCCCAAAGATGCCTTGGAAGAAAGGTCTGGCAATCTACTTCTGAAAAATCAGCCACTGAAAACTCTGCAGAGCACAGTTCTACTCTGGCACACACGGGGTTGCCATGAGTTGAAATCGACTAGAAGGCAACTGATTTAACATACTGCTGCTTGAAATGTTGATTGGTGCCAAATAGGTTTTGTCCATATTGTGGAGAGCAACGAGATTGGAGGAACTTGGATCTTTGTACATTCTTGTGGAACAAAGTTGACATATCAGCCCTGGATATCCCACCTTCAGATTGTTATAAGAAGTGTTACAAAGAATATATTTCTATATTGTTCATATCACTGTGATTTTGAGTCTCTGTTTTCTTGCCAAACCTATATCCTAACTATTATAGAATTTTGATAACTATACTGAGGTACTTCCCATAGTAAACCCTAAAAATATGGTGATCAAGAAGTTTCAGAGAGCAGGTGTCTGGGAAGATGATGATTCTTTAGCTGTAGAAACGCACGCACACACACATAAAAAAAAAAATACCTTTAAACTTTAGCCTGTGGTACCTTAGAAGGCAGACCATATCCTCAAGGTTGTAGCAAGGGAGATGTAGGGAAAATTCAAAATATTGGTGTGTATTGGCTACTTGCTGTCACTTTCAGCAAAACTCTGTGAAAGAGAAATAAATTCAAGCTAGATCTATCCAGTCTGTAAGTGGGCATGGGGAAGGAAAAAAGGTGGGGAGCGTGGAAATGGTCTACAGTCTAACTGGACTTGGATCAGGTTATTTGGAGCCTTGCAAAGCTGTAAAAGTCAAATACTTTTCATTCTCCAGATGTATGCTGTTACTAGTGATAGCATCAAAGCTAACATGCACATTGCTTAAACATTAATTTTCAATTTATCTAACATTTGAGGCAAGTACTGGTTATAGTAACAAAAAGGTATTTACATAAAATCGAAGAATCCGAAGTAACCTTATAAGGAGTGAGGTCAAGATGGCAGAATAGTCATATGCTTTGTATCACCCCTCTTACAACAAAGACCTGAAAAAACAAGTGAGTGAAATATATACATGACAAACTAGTAAACCTAATCATCAAAGACGAAGCTGAAGAATTGGATTGAGCAGCAGGTGGAGGGAGAGAAAATTCAAAAACAATGGAAACAGGACATTATGGATAGTGGGATTGCTGGTGTTACTAGCTAAATCTGCACAGCATACAGGGGCTGAAGCAAGCAGCAACATCCAGAGCCCAAACCCACCCCATCTGGTGTAGCCAAGCAGCAGCGAATCTGCACATACCTCAGAGCCTAACAGGAGTGACATCAGACCTGAGAAAGTTAAGTGCAATCTCTCAACCCACTGCATGCCCTTTCCCCAACCAGAGGCCATGGCCAAGGAGCACTTCCTTCCCTTACCCATCCCCATCCCCACTCGTACACTAGTCCCACAGCATTCAGCAACACCATGCCCCCTAAGCAGGGAACTCAAGGCTGGGTCTGGAGGCACCAGCTCTTTCCCCAACTACTGGTGTAGCAGGTCCGTGGATTTGCAGCAGCCTTCATTCCCACCCTTCACTCCCACCCCAGTGCCTTGTGGGCCAATCCAAACACTCATGTCCTTATTAAGACAACACAATCAGGGTATCCACCTGAAGCCAATTTTCACCCATGGCAGCCAAGTGGGAGCTGCAGATTTGTGACATATAACACTGCCTCATCCCCTAAGAAAGGGCCTTACCAACACACACTGGGGGCCTGAGGACCAGCATTCCACCCTCTTCATCTAGTGACCCACAACTAGGGCCTAAGAATTTGTGGTGCCTCCCAATCTCTCCAGTCAATTGCACCACCCAAGGACAAACTGCAATACCCTCCACCTCAACTATGCAGTCTAGCGAAGAGGAATGTGCCCTCATCCATGCACCCGGGGGCAGCCAACAGCCCCCCTGCCTTGCCCCTCTCATTGCTCCGCATTGCAACGAGAGACCTGTGCCTGCTCCGAACACCCGCACACAGCCTTGACCACCTAGGACTAGAGGTGAGAGTCTCTGTGCCACACACTTGGTGACTAATGACTCAGGCACCAGCAACCTGAACACCTGCACCCCCGCAAGAATAATGAACAGACTCCCAGGCTCGCACTCATAGTAGTTGCTCTGACCACCTGGAGAGAGGAGGTGAGAGTTTGTTGAAACCAACGATCAGAGCAATACGCACACCTAGCCTACTTGAACATATCAAAATGAAACAAAACAAAAATACGATAAATAAATATAATAACTTATTGGTCCTCAGAGAAAACAGTCGGTATCAAATCACATAAAAAAGCAGGACAAGATGGCTCCAGCAGCAACCAAAATAAAGAACCAGGAAACCTTCCAGAAGAAGATAAGGCAATGGAACTACCTGATAAAGAATTCAAGAGACTAGCATACAAAGCTCTATGAGAGATCAGGAAGGAGGTCAGACAAAACACAGAACAAACCAAGGAAGAGACAAAGCAATAGAAGAATTCAGGAAAGCAAAATAAGAACAAAACAACAGAATAAACAAGCTGTTATAGGAACCATATGGAGACAGCAACTAGAAATCCAAAAGATTAACAATGAAGTTTCAGAATTAGACAACTCAATAGAAGGTCATAGGAACAGAATTGAGATAATGGAAGTGAGAATGAAGATAAACCCCTTGACACCAACTTGTTTGAGGAAAAATCAGAAAAAATAATGAAAAAAAAATGCAGAAACTCTAGGAATTATGTGGGATACTATCAAGAGGAAAAAGCTACGAGTGATCAGAGTACCAGAACCAGGTGGGAATATTGGAAAACACAGAGATAATTGTTGAAGATTTGCTGACAGAAAACCTTCCCTAATATCATGGAAAATGAGAAGATATCTATACAGGAAGCTCAACGAGCCCCATACAGGATAGACCCCAAAAGAAAGTCACCAAGACATATCATAATCAAACTTACCAAAACCAAAGACAGAGTAGCTAGGGATGAGTGAAAAGTCACCTACAAAGGAGAACCAATAAGACTAGGATTATTTAGCAGATTACTCAGCAGAAATCAAGCAGGCAAGAGGACTATGGGACGATATATACAAAGCCTTGAAGGAAAAAATTGCCAGCCAAGAATTACAAGTACGGCAAGACAGGATACAATCACAACTAACAATGCACAAACACCATCAAAGAAACTAGATAACTGGAAGTTCCTAAAAATTAAACACTTATGCAAATCAAAAGATTTCACCAAAAAAGCAAAAAAAGAGCCTACAGGCTAAAAAAAACTTTCAACTATGACATACCCAACAAAGGTCTAATCTCTAAAATCTACAAGATACTGCAACACCTCCACAACAAAAAGACAAATAACCCAATTAAAAATGGGCAAAGGATATGAAGAGTCACTTCACCAAAGAAGACATTCAGGTGACTAACAGACACATGAAGAAATGCTCACCATCATTAGCCACTAGATAAATATAAATCAAAACTACATTGAGATACCATCTCACTCCCACAATACTGGCACTAATCCAAAAAACACAAAATAACAAATGTTGGAGAGGTTGCAAGGAGATTGGAACTCTCATGTACTGCTGGTGGGAAAGTAAAATGGTACAACCACTTTGAAAAACAATATGGTGCTTCCTTAAAAAGTTAGAAATAGAAATACCATATGACTCAGCAATCTTACTGCTAGAAATATGCCCTAGAGAAATAAAAGCCATCACACGAATAGACATATGCACACCCCTGTTCATTGCAGCACTGTTCAGAATAGCAAAAAGAAGGAAAAAACCTAAATGCCATAAACAGATGAAGGGATAAACAAATTGTGGTACATACACACAACAGAATACTATGCAGTGATAAACAATAACAATAAATCTATGAAACATCTCACAACATGGATGAATTTGGAGGGCATTGTGCTGAGTGAAATAAGCGAGTCACAAAAAGATAAATATTGTGTAAGACCACTATTATAAAAACTCAAGAAAATGTTTACACACAGAAAAAAGCATTCTTCGATGATTATGAGGATGGGGAGGTGAGGGAGGGGGAATCACTAGACAGTAGACAAAGGTCAACTTTGTTGAAGGGAAGAGCAACACACAATATAGGGGAAGTCAGCACAACTGGACCAATGCAAAGCACAGATGTTTCCTAGACACGTCCAAACACTTTGAGGGACCTAGTAGCTGGGGCTGAGGCTTGGGACCCATAGTCTTGGGGGACATCTAGGTCAATTGGCAAACCATAGTTCATAAAGAAAATGTTCTACATCCCACTTTGGTGAGTAGCATCTGGAGTCTTAAATCTTGTGAGGAGCCATCTAAGATACATGTATTGGTCCCATCCCATCTGGAACAAAGCAGGATGAAGAAAAAAAAAAAAAAATACAAGGAAAATATTAGCCCAAATGACTAATGAATCAGCACCTCCACTGGCCTGAGACCAGACTAGATGGTGCCCAGCTACCACCAAGGACCGCTCTGACAGAGACCACAACAGACAGTACCGGACAGAATAGGAAAAAAATGTAGAATAGAATTGAAATTCACATAAAAGGACCAGACTTGATGGTCTGACAGAGACTGGAGGAACCCTCAAAACTATGGCCCCGAACACTCTGCTAACCAAGAACTGAAGCCATTCCTGGAGCCCACCTGTCAGACAAAGATTAGACAGGCCTATAAAACAAAAATAACACATGTGAGGAACATGTTTCTTAGTTCAATCAATATGCGAGACCAAATGGGCGACTCCTGTCCAAAAGCAAGACGAGAAGGCAGGAAGGGACAGGAACTGGACAAAGGAACACAGGGAACCCAGGATGGAAAGGGAAAGCATGCTGTCAATTTTGCAGATTGCAATCAATGTCACAAAACAATATGCGTATACATTTTTGAATGAGAAATTAATTTGAGTTGTAAACTTTTCAAGTAAAGCATTAAAAAAAAAAAAAGAACCTTACAAAGAGCACCTAGGATATCTTCACACTTTCTATATAAAGGGAAAAATTAAAAATAAATAATATTGTACAGTAATTCCTTTGGTAGTTTTTCATGTAGTGTTAATTTATTTAACATTTTATTTTCACCAGAGAGGTTGCTTTATTGACTCATTGTCCTGGGAGCCCAGAAGTATAAATTGTAACATTTCACAATACCTAAACTCTGATGAAATTATTAAAGTGTCATAACAAGTCAAGTAGAAAAATCATAGTGAGACTATTAATGATTGAATAGTTCTAGTTCATGTGGGAATGCTAATGCCACTGAAGTAGAGAAGTTATGGTTATTATTATGAGGAACATATAAGAAGAGAACTGGAAAATGTGAAATTCACATTAAAAGTATGATATAAAGTACAATTATTATAAATTGACAGTGAGTCATGCAGTATAATTCAAGCTTGCTTTTCTAGGGAACTATTACCTTGTGAGCCTGAACACTTACATAGGTATTTGTCCCTCAAGAAAAGTATTTACTCTGCACTACTATTTTGATTAATCTTACTGATACATGGTTACTCCATGGTGTAGGAAGCACTGTAGATGTTCTCCTAGATCCCCTTTGATCCCTTTTACCATTTTCAGGAGCCTCTCTCCTGCCTTTCATATATTTTTCCTTCCTTCCTTCCTTCCAAAGGCCAGCGCCCTCCTGAAAGGAATTCCCCAGCTACTGGAGCAGTTGGCCCACAGGCACAGAAAGCAGGAAGTGCTAGGAGTTTATGACTTTTGAGGAGATTCTTAGCCAAGGACCAAACTGTGAGGGCCAATGAAAGATCAGCTCCCTTGTATGGTAATGGGACCACTCAATCTCATACCCCAGGGACCTCCTGGGGTACGAGATGAGGCTGAAACAACTCCCCACAGTGCTTGTCCTGAAATTGCCTTCCTGTCACTACTTCTTCTTCTCTGTACTTCTAACCCCCTCTCCCCACACTATCAGTTTCTCCTAGGAGGACGTCCTCAATAAGTCATTTGCACGGGAATCCTCCTATCAAGGATGGCTTCCCATGAATGCGACTTGAGAAAAAAGGGCTTGTAGATGGACACCCTTTGTACAACAACAAAAATGTGAATTTTAAGGGTAGGATTAGAGCAATGGGGTTATGTTAGTTCTAAAAATAAAATAATATTGTAAATTTAAGTTGTTAATCCAAGAAGAACTAGTGAATAGGAAAATTAGTTGAAATAATATTAGAGCACTTTGAGGAAAAGTTATTACAGGACTGAATGAAAAAGTTTCAGCAGAAACGCTGGTGGTGCAGTGGTTAATCACTTGGTGGCTAACCAAAAGGTCTGTGGTTGGAAGCCACCAGCCGCTCCATGGGAGAAAGATGTGGCATTCTGCTTCTGTAAAGGTTACAGCCTTGGAAACCCTATGGGGCAGTTCTACTCTGTCCTATAGAGTTGCTATGAATCGGAATGGACTCCACAGCAATGGGGTTGGAAGAGTAGTCCTTAAGTAAACAGACACTTCCTGTGTAAAGTAACTAAAAGTTTTGGGTGACAAAGTAGTAACTTAAAAAATTTATATTTTAAATGGTAGCATAGATGTGGCATGCTGGTAGCATACAGTACTAGACTATACCAGTTGCCACTGAGTTGATTAGATGCAGCTGTTAGTGTTGTGCCTCTGAAAGCAGGACATGATAGTCAAGAACCTCTAAAGCAGAGTTTCTCAACCACTAGACAATATAGACATTTTGGCCTCGATAATTCTTTGTTGCACCCCTGATTTCTACCTATTAGATGCGACTAGCAATCACCCTAATTCCCATCCCAGTCATAAAATGTTGCCAGGCCTTGCCAAATGTCCCCTGGGAGAAAAATCACCCCCAATTGAGAACGACTGCTCTAAAGATCAACTCATTTATGAAGAAGAGTCCAGGGAATATATTCAAAGTAAGAATATGAACTTACCAGCTTTGTCTTGATTTCTAGTACCTTTTAAATATATGAGTCATTTGTGTTTTAGAAAATCTTATTGTACATAAAGGTATAATAATTTTGAACCTTTATTGACTCACAAGACTGGATTGTCTCTTTGAGAAATCTCATCCTATTCAACGGCAAGGTTACTTCACACAGAATTACAGAATTAATCATATAAAGACAATTATATTTTTTCAAATGGAACTATTATCAATATACATTTAAGTTCTAGTCATAAAAATATAAACATTTGTCTATCAGTTGCCAATTACTTAAATGGACAAAATTTTTAGCAAACAATCTTTTCAGCAAAAAAAAAATAAGCTAGACAGAAATGTGTTCTTCATACCTATTTATAGAACATGGTACATGAACAATTTCTTTTGTAATTAGGATCAGCAGATTGATCAGATTTTCTGGTAGTAGGGAGGGGAAGAGGTTACCAAAGTCACAGTTACCTGGCACTGGTAGGAAAGGAAAATATGGGCTGGAAGATATTCCAGTTAGTTGGTTTACATCCAAAAAATTTACACTATTGAATCAAAGCCAACCCAAATAACAAGACAGTATAAAATTGGATCAGTGCATGGCTTCATCTGGGTTCTCTAGAGGAGCAATGCCAGTGAAACGTATATATAAAAATATAGAGAGAAAGATTTACTTCCAGGAAATATCTCACACAATATGGGAGCCATCAAGTGCCAAATCTGTGGGTCAGGTAGCAGGTAGGAGACTTCTGTTGGCTTATGTTCCAGGAACTGGAGGTCAGGTGACTAGAAGAATGCAGGGTAGAGAGAGAGAGGGAAGGAGAGAGGGAAAGAGAGCTTTGCCAGAACATCCATTTATGTACTGGAGGCAGGACATGCCCCCTGGGAAACTCCCCTTTCAACTGACTGGCTGCTCACATCAGATCACAAAAAGGAAAGTGATCATATTTATCACATTATGGAAAAGTACCTAGTACAGTGTCTGCCAAACCACTGAGAATCATAACCTAAGCTGACACGCCATTAAACCACTACAGTGTGCCAAGTAACGTTTTCCCATTCAGTGATTTATCAGGAACTTGAATAAAGCCTAGAAAGCATACTTATCAAGTTTGTAGCTGACATAGTTTAAACAAACTTTGATGCATTAAATAACAGGAACAAACATTCTAAAAATCTGGAAAATACGTGTCTAAATTAACAAAATGAAAAGACAGGAATAAACGGACAATTCGACATATTAGCTTCAAAATGAAAGCAACTGGCCTTTTTCGTGTTTTCCTGCACTCAGTCAATGGTAGGACTCATCCATACAATTCCTGCATTATCCAGTTAATCACCGGGTTCTCTGGAATCCATGACCTAGACTCCTCAGGTGGTATCAATGCTTGAATTCCGACCTCATTATTTCTGCATGGTGCAATAGGTTCCTAACTCATTTCTTCTTCTAACTGTGCCTTCTTTGAATTCATCCGAGTATGGAAGCCAGCTCTCTCTAAAGCATGCGTTGGAACACCTCTGTTTCTTGCTGAAAATTCAGATATGGTCCCCTCCTGCCTACAGGATAACCCTATACCAACTGCCTCTTCCTCTCCAAGCCTTCCCATCGCTTGTGTATCACTCTTTACTTTTTATTAATTTCAAATTACTGGTAGTTTTGCTATACTAATGTCTTGCTATTTCTTGCCTCCATGAGTTCACTTAGGTTGTTCTCTGTCTGCAATGTCTTTCCCAACTCTATTCATGAGGCTAAACCTTTTTCATCCATCATCTTTCAGCTCTGACATGATTTCCTTCAGAAGGTCTATCCTTAATCCTTAGGTTTAGGCTAATACATTGTGTGATGAAGAATCCAGTAGATATATTTGAAGTCAGAGCATGAACTTATGAGATTTGATTTGATTTCTGCTACCACGGCAGCCTGCACATGGTGCTGAGGGAAGAAAGACAAACATTCTCTTCTTTTCCCCATGCCCCTTCGTCAGTTTTCCCCATGCCTGAGTTAGAGTCAAGGTCAAGCCTATTTATTTTTCATTATGCCTAGTGGGTGCAGTTTTAAGCGTGCTGATGAGGCATGTTAAACTTGGTGTCCAAGTATTTGCTATTGGTTATTCTTCTTTAACTCTCTTCTTCCTGGAAACCTAGAGAGAGGAAGTTTATCCCAGAGTCTGCGCCCTCACAGGAAAATCCCATCCATCTCTCTTTCTCCACGCTATCATTTCCAAAAGTTTAGAGACATGAGAAGGGACTAGTGACCTGCGTCTTCCTGGCTGAGGTCCCAAGCCATCTTTCTCGTCAAGATGCTCCCTCACTCCCCTGACTGTTCTTCCCATATGAATGAAATAAGAAAATCTTCACCACTTTATTTCCTCTCCAATTCCTGGCCCAGTGAAAATGAAGTTTCCATGTGAAATGCATAACACCAGCTGCCAATTCACTCAATGTTTACTCCAACAGCTCTGCCATGCTCATCTGATTATCCCCATTTCACAGACAAGAAAACTAAAGCTGTGAAGTTGTGATTTTCCAGCTGGCACAGCTCATGAGTAGCAGAGCTGGGGTCTCAACTATGGCCCACCTAATCCCAAAGTCTGGACTCTTTCTGATACAACACACTATCTTCCTGGCTCCCAGAATGTCCTCAAACATCTTTTATTAAATTCAAGATTATATCAACAGAGATCAGATGCATTATTCTTCCTAAACTTTTTGATCATAAATAAAACTTTTATTTTAAATAAAATAGCTTTGATTACAAATAAAATAACTTTGAAAATAACAGATCACAAGATCTTCACAAGATCTTGAGAGGTATATATATATATATATATATATATATAAATGGTCTCGAGAATGAATTAATTACTATTTGAATTTTAATTCATATGCTTTAGTGTATTTTTTGACAAAACCAATGTAGTATATTAAAGCAATTTAATCATTTTTGTTTTATAAGTATAGAAAGAACAAGAAAAGTGAAATAAATAAGGTAAACTACATTTGATTTCACAAATATTATAAAATCTCAGCACTTAAAAATATGAACAGTGCCTTTAAGTTCCTCCTTCGTCCCACGTATCTCCTTAAACTTAGGAACAAGGTCACTGAATCAGGTTGTCATATCAGGTGCAACACCAATCTCATTCCTATACCTTGTTTTCTCTGCAAAATGCTGTGGAAATCCAGTCTCCCACAATTTTCCTGCAGCGAGAAGAAAAATGTAAACTGCATGTTTTCCATATTCTATAATCCTTAAGTTATAATACTCCAAGTACCTTTAATTGTTTCATCTTGGGCAGCTCATTTCCTTTTTACTCTAGAATCCAAAATCTACCATAATAGCCAAACATATTGCTTACTTGATTCAGACAGCTTAAAAACCACAAGGTTCTGCTTTAAAATTAATGTCTTTAAAAATAAATATTTAATAATATCACAAATGCATCTTGAAAGTATGACACGTTGTATGACATGGATTAGCAATCATCAAATGACAAAAAGCACCATCGCAGCATTCACATCAACAAGCACTGCTACGTCAGGTCTCGTGCAAATAACCTGCAACCTTGTCATATATGA